>NC_091752.1:20591876-21301043 GCF_043380555.1 Nothobranchius furzeri | reverse complement strand
TTGCTCTTGTGAGGGGTCTGTCCCAGTTGGATTGTGGGCACAAGCATGCAGGACAAAAATAGAGCGCTCCGGACAACTCTGCAGAGAACAAGAGGCGATCTAAACTCCCAAATGAATAAAGATGGCCTGAATTTAGTATTATCCAAGGGTTTATACCTCCAAGTTCCCCAGAAACCCACTAAAATCAAGCCCCCTCTTCTCTGCATCCCAGTAGCTGTACGGACGGATATCCTCGAAGCCGGCGCTGATGAACAAATCATTGTGATTTTCTGAAACAAACAATCAACAAAGACTAGGACAGCTGTTTTTACTCCTTAAGCTTCCAGTTGACACATTTTATTGGTGTTTCCTCACATGTCAATTGATAAAAAAGGGGACAGATAAGAAGTGATGGTGTCAGGATATTATTAACACAAAGAATTTTATGACTGTTTGAGTCTAAAGACTTCAAAGACACCAAAGAAGTCTCTGCAAGGCAAAGTCCTTGGATGAATGGATGAACGGTTCGTTTTCAATCAAAGTACCCCAGGTAGGTGCAGACACATAAACGGGTGTTTTTGTGTTGTTATTCCCGTTGTAGAAGCGTTTAAGGAATTCTGCGCCGATCTTCAAAGCACCGGTACCACCGAGACACTGGACAGCCCCCACCTGGCACACACACACACACACACACACACACACACACACACACACACACACACACACACACACACACACACACACACACACACACACACACAAAACCGTCATACTGAGAGTGAGAAGATTAGGAAGCAGTGTGTGGTGATTTATATATAAATGTGTTATAACACACACCCTGTCCTCCTGGATGGCAGAACTGTCGTCTCCCAGTACAATCTTGGAGGCAGAGGATCTGAACTCAGGCAGGCCCAGGATGGGCAGGTACTCGTGGTTCAACCTGTCGTCGTGAGCAATAATCTTTTCCACCTTTTTTACCACAGGTAAAACCCAAGGCTTGGATTCGTCTGTCCTGTAGGCTGCCAGAAATAAGAAAAACACATTTTTTCATGGTTTTTTTTTTTTTTTGTAAATCTGTATTGGAAATATCATAAACTGTGGTTAAATTTTGACTGATTCTTTTCAGGTCACATGCAGCTGATGTGAGACATTTCACCAGGTCGATCTGCCAAAGAAGACTCGATAACTTATTTCTGGACAACGAGGCTCAGTTAACATTTAGGTGTAGCATCATCAATAATAAAACGGATCAAAATGAATTTTTTCTCAAAAAGCATCATCTGGAGAAGGAAAAACGGGCAACACTACAATAAGGGTCCCTTTATTAACATCACTTAGTGCATTATTAAGCATTTAAAAGCAAAGGACCCCTTTAATAATGTTTTCGATATTGTTAAATATTAAGTGTCCTTAGGACAAAGGGCCAGGTGGGGGTGTCTGCTTAGTAATGTATTATTAACAATAATATTAAGCAGTTGTTAATGCTTTAATTTATAGTTTATTTATAGTTTATTAATGCTTAATAATGCACCAAGTAACGTTAATGTACTGCACCTTGAAGCCCCTCCCTACTTTTGCAGTTACGGCTGCAACATCTCTCGTTCCTGAATGCACACCTCTAGGCGGCCAACAGAGCTAAAACACTCTTTCACAATTATCATTCTCACGTTATGTTGTTTATTAGAAGTATCACTAACCCTGCATCAGTCTAGGTATGTCCACAAACGTGCATGCATGCTCTGTGATTGACATCTGTATGTAAACGGATGGCTAACGCTATTGGCTAACGCAAAGCAGCGCCCATTTTGAATCACATGTGGCTCTACAGGACAGGGGCGGGCTCATCAAAAGAAATCTCCTACATTACATCACAGTCCAAGATCAGAGTTACGGATTTCTAAAAGAATCCCACGTAATTCCTGAAAGGATGAAAACTGTAGCTCTTAAGGCAAGTTAAATTTAATTAAAACGTATGACATCAAATATCGACTTTTGTTGTCTGAACCAGTTCAAAAACCAGCAGAGTGAATTTCTTTCCCAAGACTTGATAGCAAACACTTTAAACTTGTTTTTTTATTTTGCCAGTTGAACTTTGTGTCACCACCTGATAAGGAGTCAAGGACAATATCAGCTCTTTATCCTCAGAACGGGGATCATCTACCTCATTACTACCTATCAAGCAGAACACACTTTTTGCTGGTCTTTTGAATAAAATAACTTAAAAAAAACATATTTCTCATGCAAAAGCCTTGAAACAGAGAAATCTAGCTTGTCATTTTGTCGTTTATGAACTATTTGCTCCAGTGTGGCCTATTAACCAGCTTGCAGTGGCATTTCATCATCTGTTGTGTTGCGCCTTGGGGATTAAATGACCTCAGAATCCATCCAGAAGTAGTCATGGGACTCAGTGAATAGCCTTGTCCTGCCACAACAGCAACATGTTGCTCCACACACCAGTAAGACTTATTATATCAGAGGTTGATAAGAGAAAACATCTGTAGCGACTGAAATGTCTCATTTATTCACTCAAAGGAAAAAGCAGCCATACATATTTAAAACTAGAAGTCTGGTGTTTTTTTCTTCTAATGACAAAATAACGCAATCAACTCTTCAGTCCCAAACCAGGATTAAGATTCCAGGATGGCAGTGAAATGGAAGAAAGACAAGAATGATTCAGCAGTGACATGATTCATTGTAGGGTGCAAATAGTAGAGTTTTTACATCTTTGCTTAAAATCAAATTCAAGCATTTTCAGTGTTTGTCTTTCTTGTGAAGATGATTTATATATGCTCAAAATGATCATTTCCTTTTTTTGACCCAAAAAATCATATATTATTGAGCTATCACCAGATTCATTTAGAGCTTTGCATACTTCCAACAACATTATTAAAATATCTCAAGTGTTTTCTTTACATTAATACTCACTATGTTCATGACAGTTGAAAAAAAATGGGAGAACTTTCAAGAGTTTGTGTGATATTTAGTTAAATCTGCGACTGCGCTTGACCTTTCAGAGCCACCGTAGTTTGATTTCATACAAAAATTCATATTTTTGATTAGTTGCATTTTTCCTAATGAAACATGTTTAAAACACAAAGTGTCTGCGTTCTTTGAAATTATTATGAAGTATATGTCAAAGTAACACGTTGTAAAAGTCCTAACTTTGGCTGACGGAGCCACTCGGATAGGCTTGTTGCCCCTGGATACCGTTACCATGGTTAACAGCGTAAAACCCACCTCCCACTCCGAGGTTCACTTTGTCAGGAAACGGGTCGTTGTTGAAATCCTCCGTCAACTTAAAGACAGCTACAGGGGCAGCTAGCGTGACCTCACGAAAGACCGACATGGCTCCCCGAACTGAAGTCACCTGAGCGGCGAGTCGTTTTTAAGACTTTCACCTTCAACTTGGATTCGAAGGCTGTAAAGTGGGAGTGAGCGGACTGACCAATCACAGTCCACCCTGTTAGACAGGCCTTCCCGTTCCTATTTTCTTTTCTTTTTTTCCCTAGACAATCTTATCTCAGGTCAAAATACAAGAAAACACAGGGCCAGGTTCTGTTAGCTTCTGTTGGTTTCACAAAGTTCACATCCTCTAAATTCATAAGCTTGTTGCCTTATAAAATGTTGCCACCAGGGGGCGCAACAACATTGAGAAATGTTATTGTAGGCCCTTCAAATCTTAGTTCTGCCTTCAGTTCTTGAATAAAAATATTACTATTACTACTACTACTACTACTACTACTACTACTACTACTACTACTAATAATAATAATAATGATGATGATGATGATGATGGGTCAAAGGTTGTGTAATAAACTAGATATCCCATCATACATGTCATTTAACTTAACTTAACTGTGGGCTTCATGTTGTTAGAGAAACTTCATGTATTTCTTTGTAAATGTGCAAATATTGTCATCCGTTCTATCCCACAGGGTCTCGGCTGTAAACAAACTGGCTCTCTAGTTCTCCTCTGTCAGCAGGAGCTTAGTATTTGATAAATGAAGGTCAGTTCAGCCTCTCTTTTTCCAACCAGAATAGTTCCCTAGTTGAAGGGAAGGCCAGAAGTTGTCTGAAGCTTTACTGCCAACTGCTAATATTTGACCCCATCTGTAACGGAAATAACTTAATAAATTTACTTCAACTTGAAATATCTTTATATTAATTGAAGTAATGCACATAAACTTTTTTTCAGTGTTTCATCTTACTCAGAACGACGTTTTCATGCTGAACCATCTCCACTCTGACTATGTTCAAACAAATGGTTGGTGAATCCTTAAACTGCACACTTTTCTGACAAGTTAAATCCCTTCCTGACACTTGTTTGCCTTTACCATTTGAAGTCTATTGAGGTTCAGAAATTACAAAATAATTTACTGTTTGTTTAAATTATTTTTTAGCCTTAACAACAACAACTGGCTTTTCCTAATAAAGGATTTCAACACTAAGTTATTTATTGTTTTCAAAAGTATCAATAAAACTAATTGATTGCTAATTCAACAGTCAAAATGTAAAGGTGTGGGACCCTTGTTTAATCAATACACTTGCAGTGGTTTCTAGTCGTACTGGGGGTGGGGGTGGGGGGTGGGGGGGGGGGGTAAACACCAGTGCAATATTTCCAGGAACTAGCAGTGACATCACAAAGACAGCAGGTTTTGGAGTCTTATTTCCTGATATTTGGACATCTCGCCTCAGATTGGTTAACAGCGACGTGACTCTACCACTGACTCAACATTGATGTTTTATCTCCACAAATAACACAAGCCTGGATGAGTTTCTGCTGTGTGGTGAAATTGCTAATGCTAATAATTAGCTTAAAATATTATTACTATTATTATTATTATGTTATAAAACTGCTAAAAAATCATCTCACTCTTTAGTCAACAATAACTTATAAAAATTGAAAATATTAAAATGTACATAAACATTGCTGACTTCAGAAGAATTTCTGATACGTATTTTTAAATCAACTAAAGTGTTCTTCTACATATCTGACCTAGAGAAACTCATTAATGCGTTCCTCTCCAGGTCTTTTGACTGGTCTTCCCAAAAAAGCTGTGAAGAAACCGCAGCTCATTCAGAATGCTGATGCCAGAGTCTTAACGAGAACCAAGAGAACTGAGCACATCACTCCTGTTCTTAAATCTCTACACTGGTCACCAGTAAACTACAGCACTACTTCCCAAGCCTGGTCTTCGGAGCACACTGACCTACATGTTTTTCATGTCTCTGCTTCACCACACCTGATTTACATTGGCTCGTCAGGAAGACATCAAGTGCTGCAGATACCTGTTAATCACTCAATCATCTAAGTCAGGTGTAGCAGGGAAGTACTGCTGTTTAAAAGAGCAACATGGAAAACATGCAGGACAGTGCCCCAAGGACCAGGGTTGGGAAACACTGAACTACGGAATCAACTTCAAAGTACTTCTACTTGTTTAAAAATCACTCAGTGCATGGGGCCAGAAAACACGTCAGATCTCCTTCAGGTATATATGCCCATCAGGGCTCTGAGATCCTCAGGAAACAGTCAGTTGGTAGAATCCCGGATCAGAACCAAACAGGGTGAAGCTGCTTTTAGCTACCATGCTGCACACAGATCCCAATCTGCTTCCTCGTGACCTCAGATGTTCCAACCCTATAAATATTTACATCAAAATTGTCATGGGCCTTTGAATGACTGTTCATATGCTGCACATTCTGCACTGTAACTGCTCACACTTTAACTTTGTTTCTATTCATTTTTGTTGTATTTTCTGTCATGTTGATTTTAATGTTCTTGCTATTTTTGCTAATGGAAAGCACATTGAATTGCCTTTGTGATAAAATGAGCTATGTAAATAAAGCTGCCGTGCCTTGTTTCATAGGAACTTGGGATGTTTGTTATCAGCTGTTGTACCGATATCCAACCGATTTAGTCTAACTTTTATTTCTGATACCGCTATAAACTGATGTGTCCCTTCGTAAAAAAAAGAAAAACAAAATAATTTGAGGTAAATAAAATGACATGTTTCTTATTATACATACTTAAACTTTAAACTTTTTTAAACGGAGTTACACCGGTTGGGACTTTTAACTTTAAAAACAAACCCAAGACAACTATTCCCACCACTGTCGGAGAAACAAGAAACTGAGATATCCGCCCTACTTACAGGCAGGGTGGAGTTTTTACTAAACGACCTGCAGACATTAAAAGCTACATGCTCTTTGGAGTCATTCAGTCCGAATCCAGACAAAAGGCAAGCAGAATACCCAACCTGACCACCCAAAAAAGTAAAAGTATCAGCCTGTGAAAACTAATTATTTCCCATTTTCTCTCATCTAAACAATGAACGGGAGTTCCTAAAATTATTTTTAAAGCCTCATAAATCCTTGCAAAGAGTTATTTGATGTGTAAATAAACTTAATGCAGGGTTGCCACAGACCTGATACGTTAGTCATCTTTTTGTTGTTGCTCACTTTCTCCATAGCTGACCCCCCCCCCCCCCACACACACACACACACACACACTTTTCAGTTTTCAGTTGTAGCTCCATGCTGACAGTAGATGTTTTCATTCTTTGCAACCAGGTGAGGGTGTCTCGTATGTTGGCTATCACTGTCAGCCCTGCAATTATCGGATTTGAGCTCCCAGAACAAGGCTCGGGGCCCCGGAGAAGGGGTTTGTTTTGTGTGTGTGTGTGTGTGTGTGTGTGTGTGTGTGTGTGTGTGTGTGTGTGTGTGTGTGTGTGTGTGTGTGTGTGTGTGTGTGTGTGTGTGTTGAAGAGGCCTGGGGGCCGCGGACCATGCAGGTTGTGATGTGAAGTGTAAGTCAGAGCAAGGAGTGACAGGAGTCTCCCTCTGGCAAGACAGCGCCTACAGGGCGTGTGTGTCACGTCCCCCACCGTTGACTCACTCACTCACCCACACACTCACAGGCCTCCTCTGTGCGATCCCTTCATGCTGAAATGTGGAACATTTATCTTGGCATCAAGCAGCGTGCTACAAACACGACGTAAAAGCGGGACGGGGGGAAAAAACGTGCCGAGAGGGTTCTTTGTTTTGTTTTTGTTCTGCACACGGGTCATCGTTAACGCTGCAGGATCCTGACACTGAAAGGTGCATATTCAGGCACAAGACAGTCACATTCCAGCCGTGGTATCACTGAAACACAAACAAGAGCGTGTGCGCACACACACCACCGCACATTCCAGGAGGTGAGGTGTGTGTGTGTGTGTGTGTGTGTGTGTGTGTGTGTGTGTGTGTGTGTGTGTGTGTGTGTGTGTGTGTGTGTGTGTGTGTGTGTGTGTGTGTGTGTGCAGCGCGCCTCGCATGTTGCCGTGGCCCCTGATGTCTCTGGGTCACAGATCCGTGGTGAGTGACCACCTTTTAGCTTCCCGCCTTGTTTGTTTTCTGAAGACGGTGTCATCAATTCTCTAACAAGAGACTAGACGCAGCAACAACACGGCGAGCAAGGGACCTCCCTGTGCAGTTGAACGACTGATGAAGCGTGCATAAAGCAAAAAGGTGTCCGTCACCTTTTGTGTGTGTGTGTGTGTGTGTGTGTGTGTGTGTGTGTGTGTGTGTGTGTGTGTGTGTGTGTGTGTGTGTGTGTGTGTGTGTGTGTGTGTGTGTGTGAGTGAGTGTATGGCTGCATTCCGACTAGTGTAGCTAAAGCATGCAAACTATATCGGGACATAAAATCTGTATTTTCTTTGCTCGTGCATACTTTGAGAAAAAAAATCAAGAATGTTTATTTTCACAGAAAATATTAGGAAACTATCCCGCGGCACGAGTTAGATGAGCTGCATCGACATAAAGTTAAGCAAAATGCAAAGAAAGAAGAAAAAAAATCAGCTTGTTTGGAGAAATATCACCGATGGTCCCCTGACTTGTCATTTGCTGCTTTGATGTGTCCTTCAGGCTGGGTGGGTCCTCAGACACAAGGCCCACATTGTGCTGCTCTGAGTGATTGATGTTGTCTTTTGGCTGACTCCAGCTCTGCAGCTTCTCACAAATATGCATGCTAAAGCACAAAGACAGGAAGTGGAAGTCTCACGTTTGAATTTTAGCCCTCTTTTTTTTCTTTCTTTCTGCTTCTCCAAACAGGGCACTGACCTGTTCGTCTGCCGGCTGTAATTTTTATGTCCAAAATATTATGAGAGGTCAGAGGTCAGCCATAAATATGTTCCTATTAATATCCATTTTTTATTCTCTTAACTTTTATTTTAAAGATTCAGTAGATAGGAATCCAGACAAACCAGGAAATGAAGACCTTAATGGGAGTTTCATCAACTTGATGGTTTGGAAATCAAGGATGGAAATTGTTGCACTTTTTTGCAGGAATAATCTGTGTTCAATCTTGTTAAAAAGAAAAAAATTACACTAAAATAGAGATTGAGCTCTGATTTCTGCACACGTTTGGGGTTGATTTCTTAAAACAAGGGAAAGTCACGACATGTCTTTCCATTAAAAATGCCGTAATTCTCATGATTCATCAGATCTTATCAGATATTTTCAAGAAATGAAAAACGTAAACATTAATTTTTAGTTGTTCACAGGGCAGAAATCAGATACCTTGTTTTATTATGTAAATTAGTGTATAAAGTGGTAAAAATTCAAATTGGATCATTTTTCAGATGTGTTGACAAATAAGCTGCAGGTTAAACTTGATTTCCTGTCTCTTCTTAAATTGTCAACTTGATCCAAAAAACAAACAAACAAACATTTTTTATTTATTATTTCTAATTATAATCACTCTGAGTTTTTCATGCAGGTTGAATATGAAAATAGTCTCCTACACCTGTCTCCTGCATTAGCTTCTGATAGAAAATAGACAGTCCAACTCTAGGATTAGAAAAGCCTGACGGATCTACATAACACTCACTTAACATTCATGGACTCACCCGCCTTGACTCATGACAGGGAAGGCTGTTTTAACATTAGAAGCTAACCGTTAGCATTAGCAACTTCACCACACAGCAGAAATCCTCCAGGCTTGTGTTATTTGTGGAGATGAAACATCAACATTGGAAGTTAGTGGTAGAGTCACTTTGCTGTTATCCAATCAGAGAAGAGATGTCCAAATATCAGGAAATACAACTCCAAACCTACTTTCTCCTCCAGCTGACTTCTCCATCCTCAAACAGGGGCACCAGAGCTTTTTTTCCCCAGGAGTACAACTAACGAGGCTTTCATTCCTTTTAGAAACCACTGCAAACATGAGTAAAGTTGACCTGAACTTATTTCTCATGTTTGAGGCCTGTATTGTGTGCAATAAACCACAATTTTATTCATTTTAATATTGTTGGAAAACTTTATATAGTTTTTTTTGTAGTTATTTCTGCTAAAATATGTATTCACAAGTCAGAAATTGAAATGTTGTTGAATTTAAATTTTATACATTTAAAGGATGGGGTTTGCACAAAGTCCAAGGTTTAAGGTTGAACCCAGAAACTTTTGCAGAACTTTCCACCATTTTTGACATATTCAGTCAAGTAATCATGAATAAAACATGATGGGATTGATATTTTATGTATCATTCTGCATTTTTACCAACAAGTTTACTGTTTGAAGCTAGAATGCACGTTTTTATTTGATGACAAATGTTTATTTTTTTAAATGAGTCATCTAAAACACACTTTTTCTGCAATAAAATCTGTAAAAATATAACCTATTGATTATTTTTTAACCTTATTTTCTCTTTTCACTTCTCTGTGGTATTTTTATCTGCCGCTCATGTGACCGCAGCAGGGCAGATTAGATAGGGTGCACGTTTCCTCCCAGAATAAATTCCCAACAGCGTAGCTCACAGATATTAGCCTTTACATCCCCTGTTAGCGCTCATATATACAAACACACACCTGCTGGGCCAAAGCCGTCTGGGAGAGAATTACAGCGGCCTAATTTATGAGACCCGAGGGAGGGCAAAGGGCAGGAGACCCAGACGGGCCTGACCCCACTTCCTCTTTTCAGGGTCTCCAAGATACACAGAACAAGGTTCTGGTTCACTCTCACCGTTTTTCAAACAAACAGCCTAATTAGTGTGTATTTTTCCTAACCTGGTCATCACAACGAGCCCCGAGGGACCGCTGCAGCACAAACGCTGGCCCTGATGGAATATTGGACACGCTTGAAGCTGATAAGTTGGTGAGAACAAGATTTTGTTCAAATTTCAAATATGGCCCTGGGCTTGCCTTTGGCCTCCTCGTTTCCTCCGGGGAGAAGGCGTTGTCATTCGTCACTCGGGCTCAGGCAGGGGTACAATAGCCCGGCCTGGGTCTTGGCTACCGACACCATCACATAGACTGCTGATAAGGCTCACCTTCCGGGACACAGAACAGCCGAGACACACAAACAGTTTGGTCCTTTGCCACACTTACTGATGACCATGGAACTAGAGGGAAATGGAAAGCTCCACGTGAGGCAGGCGCTCTCTGGATGCGAGTTTGGAGCTTTAAATACTTTCAAGGACCTTTAATGTCCTGGTGTGAGACGCTGCAGAAGGTAATAAGTAGATGGGGTAAATGCACTTTAGTCATTGTTGGTCCTTAATGTTAGTTACGGGCCTATTAAAGGAATGGTTCAGAAATTTTACCCAAATGTTAAAAACATTAAATACAAATTTTAAAAATATTTAAAAAATAATGTATTTAATAAATTACAGTTTAAATATGTATGTCACCTAGACTCACCATTATAAAATATGAATTCCAGTAGTTTTTTAAAATTTGATGTTCTGGTTGCAACAGCAGGTAAATGAAACCGGTTTAAAATATTTTTACAAAAAAGTTGGAAATAATGGTCGTTTCTCAACATGCGTACTCGTCACGTACTTGTGAAACGTCATCAACGATGGCCCAAGCAGACGCCCCGTGGACTGGTGCTGCCTGTTGGAGCTGGTGTGACAGCGGGCAGCCATCTTGGATGGGTTCTCATTTGCACCAGTGCATTTACTGAGGAAGGTGTTTACCCAGCAAAAAATATAAATAAAATGTATTTGTTTTTTCACAAAATCAGACAAATGCAATGGCATTATAAAATAAAATAAAATAAAATAAAATAAAATGACCTTGGCGGTCTGACCCTCGGCTACAGAAGCTGGCTCTTGGCACATGGAATGTCACCTCTCTGGTGGGGAAGGAGCCTGAGTTGGTATGTGAGGTTGAGAGGTTCCGACTAGATATAGTCGGACTCACCTCAATACATGGCTCTGGAACCAGCTTCCTTGAGAGGGGTTGGACTTTCTACCACTCTGGAGTTGCTCCCACTGAGAGGCGCCGAGCAGGGGTGGGCATACTAGTTGCCCCCATCTTGGTGCCTGTACGTTGGGGTTTACCCCAGTAAATGAGAGGGTAGCCTCCCTCCACCTGCGTGTGGGGGGACGGGTTCTGACTGTGGTCTGTGCTTATGCACAAAACTACAGTTCAGACTACCCACCCTTTATGGAGACCTTGGAGGGGGTGCTGGAAAAGACTCCTTCCGGTGACTCCCTCGTTCTGCTGGGGGACTTTAACGCTCACATGGGCAACAACAGTGAGACCTGGAGAGGTGTGGTTGGGAGGAACGGCCCCCGCGATCTGAATTTGAGTAGTGTTTTGTTATTGGACTTCTGTGCCAGTCATGAATTGTCCATAATGAACACCATCTTCAGACATAAAGGTGTCCATATGTGCCCTTGGCACTAGGATACCTTAGGCCGCAGCTCGATGATCGACTTTGTTGTTGTTTCATCTGACCTGCGGCCGCATGTCTTGGACACTCGGGTGAAGAGAGGGGCGGAGCTGCCAACTGACCACTACCTGGTGGTGAGTTGGCTCAGATGGTGGGGGAGGATGCCGGTCAGACCAGGCAGGCCCAAACGTATCGCGAGGGTCTGCTGGGAACGTCTGGCAGAGTCTCCTGTCAGAAGGAGCTTCAATTTCCACCTCCGACAGAACTTCCAAAATGTTCCAGGGGAGGCGGGGGACATTGAGTCTGAATGGACCCTGTTCCGTGCCTCCATTGTTGAGGCAGCCGACCGGAGCTGTGGTCGCAGGATCGTCTGTGCCTGTCCCCCATTAACCCTCCAAACCCGCTGGTGGACACCGGCGGTTAGGGATGCTGTCAAGCTGAAGAAAGAGTCCTCTCAGGTCTTTTTGGCCTGTGGGACTCCAAAGGCAGCTGACGGGTACCGGCAGTGCAAGCGGAACGCGGCTCGGGTGGTGGCCAAGGCAAAAACCTGAGCATGGGAGGAGTTTGGTGAGACCATGGAGCAAGACTTCCGTACGGCTTCGAGGAAATTCTGGTCCACTATCCGGCGCCTCAGGGGGGGAAAGCAGTGCACTACCAACACTATCTATAGTGGGGACGGTGTGCTGCTGACCTCTACTCAAGACGTTGTGGATCGGTGGGCAGAATACTTCGAAGACCTCCTCAATCCCACCGACACGTCTTCCAGTGAGGAAGCAGTCTGGGGACTTTGGGTTGGCCTCTCAAATCTCTGGTGCTGAGGTCACTGAGGTGGTTAAAAAGCTCCTCTGTGGCAAGGCTCCAGGGGTGGATGAGATCTGCCCGGAGTTCCTTAAGGCTCTGGATGTTGTGGGGCTGTGTTGGCTGATGCGGCTCTGCAATATCACGTGGACATCGGGGGCAGTCCCACTGGGGTGGTGGTCCCCTTATTTAAAAAGGGGGACCACAGTGTGTGTTCCAACTACAGGGGGATCACACTCCTGAGCCTTCCTGGTAAGGTCTATTCAGGGGTTCTGGAGAGGAGGGTCCATCGGATTGTTGAACCTCAGATTCAGGAGGAGCAATGTTGTTTTCGTCCTGGCCGTGGAACACTGGACCAGCTGTATACCCTTAGGGGGTTCCTGGAGGGCGCGGGAATTTGCCCCACCAGTCTACATGTGTTTTGTGGATTTGGAGAAGGCGTTTGACTGCGTCCCTCGGGGGGCCCTGTGGGGGGCCCAGTGGTCGGTGCTTGGGGGAGTATGGGGTACCAGGCCCTCTGATACGGGCTGTTAGGTCCCTGTATGACCGGTGTCAGAGCTTGGTCCGCATTGCTGGCAGTAAGTTGGGCTCGGTCCCAGTGAGAGTTGGACTCCACCAAAGCTGCCCTTTGTCACCTATTCTGTTCATAACCTTTACTGACAGGATTTCTAGGCACAGCCAAGGTGTGGAGGGCATCCGTTTTGGTGGCCTGAGGATCAGGTCTCTGCTTTTTGCAAATGATGTGGTCCTGTTGGCTTCATCAGAATGTCATCTTCGGCTTTCGCTGGAGCGGTTCACAGCCGAGTGTGAAGCAGCTGAGATGAGAATCAGCTCCTCTCAATCTGAGACCATGGTCTTGATTCGGAAAAGGGTAGAATGCCTTCTCCAGGTCAGGGATGAGGTCCTGCCCCAAGTGGAGGAGTTTAAGTATCTCGGGGTCTTGTTCACAAGTGAGGGAAAACTGGAGTGTGAGATCGATAGGCGGATTGGTGCTGCATCCGCAGTGATGCGGGCGTCGTACCGGTCTGTCGTGGTGAAGAGAGAGCTGAGTGAGAAGGCGAAGCTCTCGATTTACCGGTCGATCTACGTTCCTACCCTCACCTATGGTCCTGAGCTTTGGGTAGTGACCGAAAGAACGAGATCGCAGGTACAAGCGGCCGAAATGAGTTTTCTCCGAAGAGTGGCTGGGCTCTCCCTTAGAGATAGGGTGAGACGCTCGGTCATTCTGGAGGGGCTCGGAGTAGACCCGCTGCTCCTCCACATTGAGAGGAGCCAGTTGAGGTGGCTCGGGCATCTGGTCAGGATGCCTCGTGGATGCCTTCCTGGTGAAGTTTTCCGGGCACGTCCAACCGGGAGGAGACCTAAAGATAGACCCAGGACATGGTGGAGGGACTATGTCTCTCACCTGGCCAGGAAACGCCTTGGGATTTCCCCGGAGGAGCTGGCCCAAGTGGCTGGGGAGAGGGAAGTCTGGGCCTCTCGTCTTAGGCTACTGCCCCTGCGACCCGACTCCGGATAAGCGGATGAAAATGGATAGAAAATGAAATAAAATAAAATAAAAAATCCCAACAGGTAGAAAAGTCAATAGTAATCCCACGTGATCTTTTTAATAGTACTCTGTTTGTTGCAACTGTCGGCTGCACAAAAAATGGGCATAGTTGCTCACCCTTTGCTGACTCCAGTTGGGTTTGGAGAGTGAGGAACCCACCCAATATGGCAGCAATGCTGTTACGCTCTACAGCACCCAATGGGGCATCTACGTATTCATGTCTATGGGTCCAAGTACTGTTTCTATCCTAGTAGTATCATGGCAAGTACACTCAAAGTTCAAAGATGAGTTCTTGCTCCGCCCACTGCATCAAGGATGCAAATGCATGGTTCTGTGAATTTGGGCCAGCAAGGTATCCTATGCCCTGCATGGCAAAACGTTATACCGTTAAGCAAATAAGAAAGCTCCGTGTTTTTAAAAATACCAATTTTGTCAAAATAAATAAAACTAAGTTTTCTGTTAATGTTGATAAATATGTAACCTGTAAAATTTGCTGTGATAGTTTTCTTCTGACTCTTACCTCAAAATGCTAGTTAGCTAACCCACTATCAAAATAAAACGTGCTGCCTTAAATAGCTGTTTTGAGGAAAAAAAGTAACGTTATCTTTCCCTCATTGATGGATGAAATTCTGGTATATCATTGATTTGGATAAAAATTGGAACAAATATTACACAGATAAAATTTATTCATTGTTATTGTTTTTTAAGGGGAAAGCTAGACTTTATTTTGTGTTTCAGGTCATTATTTTAATGTAGCAAAAGTCTGTGGCCATCACTGTTTTGTTCCAAAGGCCGTTCTCTGGCGTACTTGCCAAGAACATGGTCATTACACAAGAACGCACTATATCCATGGGTATTATGAGACCGATAATCACTGAAATATATGTGTCAAATTTGCCCCCCCCCCCCCCCCCCCGAAAGTTTTATTGGGGTAACTTTTAGTTTTCACCCATAAAAATGGCCAAAACTTTGATTTTATGGGAAATTAAAAATGAACAAATTATAATCTAATTAACAGCAGCTTCAGAAATTACTAAATAGATTATTTTCGTCACATCCAAATAGCCTTTTCATTGTCTATTAAGGTCATTTTAAAGCTCTGATGGGATTTTATTCCAGCTCTTGATATGGAACACCTGCAATTCCATCAGGCAAAGAGCTTTTAGCAGACAGACGCAAACAAGATAAGGCATGTTGAGCTCTGCTTCAACTTCTAAGAACTCACCTGAGGAAGATAAATTATGGCATTTACACATAAAAGACCATTTGTGTCACTTTCACTTGTTTTTTTTTTTTATTTTGTTTAATTTAAATCCTCGTGATTTTGTTAGTTCTCGTGTCTAGAACGCAGCGTTCTGCTCGCTGACCTGCGCTGTCGGGGCCTGACCTCGCCCAGCTTATCAACGATGGTTCTGGAATAAAGATGATGTATCGGGGAGTCGCACTCAGCACCGCGGAGCTCCTTGACACCCTGTGAGGGTCTGGGTTTTGTTACAGGCAGGAAACAGACTCTTCCGCTCCGTAAACACGCGCCTCTGCTCGGACAGTGGCACGCAGGACGGCCGACGATGTTGATGGTGATGATGATGATGATGATGGTGATGGTGGTGGTGGTCAGGGGCTCCTAAGGCTTGCGCGCGTGCTCGTACGTGTTTTGGTTTGAAAGCTAAGTGAGCCATTAGGCTGATCGTGGATGTGAACCGTGACGCACTGACCACGCATCTGCGGAGCTTCAAGGACTTTAAGTCATGGGTTCATTCTGCTTAGAAAGAGAATCCCTACTTTTTTGAAGCAATTCAAATTTTGTACAATTCTAAAACCCCATTTTGTTATCGGCTCTGTTATATTTCTATAACAAAAACGATCATTTCTAAAATGATTCACCAAATCCTGCATGTCAAATTAACTCTGAAAAGGAGGTTTCTATAGGATTTACATTTAACCACCAACTCTGTGCGTAAAAACACATTTTCTTCCGGCAGCCCTTGGTCCGTTTTGAGAAGAAGAGGAGACGCATCACTAATCTAAACATTGTCCTGCTGCTGATGGGGAGCGGATGAGATTATATCCACATTCCCTTCTTTTCTTTCCACGCGGTTTAAGAGCAAAAGACCCTCAGACTCTGGCGCCTGCACTTGGCCACAGATAGCCGCGCAATAGAAAGGTGTCCAGTTTCAGGAAGAATAACACATATTATTATTATTATTATTATTATTATTATTATTATTATTATTATTATTATTATTATTATTATTATTATTATTATTATTATGTAATCTTAGGCAGAAGAATTTTTGAACATGAATAGGTAAAAAAAAAATCCAAAAATAACGCAAACATTTTGGTTCCATTATGTTAATCATGTTTTTTATAGACCCAAACTTGATTTGGTTTTTTATGGAAAAGGTTTATTTGGGCCTTTTTTTAAAAGCTTTTGAGAACAAAAATTTTAAACTCTCTTGTTTTTTTGAGTTTTTACACTTTTGAAAGTTTCTTTAAACTTTCAATTTGATGACATTTGATCTTTTAGACGCGACTAATGTTTAGCTGAAGTAAGGAGGAACAACTGAAGAGATTCTTTGTACATTCAAATAAGTTTTAGTTTTATTGTAATTTTATTTTATTTACTTATGAAATATTTTAGCTTAAGGTTAAACTAATGTCCTCCTTATATAATTTGTAAGTTTTGTAAATCAGAAAACTTTTGCTTAAAGGAACAAAAACAGTGGAACTAAATTTGTGGACCTCTAACATCCATTTCCTGGAGCGCATGAAGCAAATATTTCAGATAAAACATAAATTCATTCATAATTAGCCCATTTGTTTACTGTGCTTTAAAATTACATGGAATCTGTTGAGGACTTGTTTATGTGAAAGGAAAGCTTTACTTTCTATTTTTAAACCCTAAAACGCAACACTCTCAATGTTATCTCGTTTCTCGAACTCCTGCTGGATTATCTGATTTCTGACGCATGAAACGCTGATTTGTCTTGTCTAAAAACCAGTGTTGATGGCAAAACACTGATGGATTAAACTAAAATAATCAGGTCGAAATGAAATATCGAGTGAAGTGGCGCGGGTGAAGAGGAGAATTCATTTGAAGACTTTTCTGAACCAACAAGAAGCGTTTTAATGAATCTTTCTTACCTTAAGAGATGAAAGTCGATGGCGTGAATATTTTAATCTTCAATTAGAAATGTTTTCCTGCAGATAAACGCGGAAAAAGATTCTGTCAGCCCCTCCCCCGCTCAGTGACGTCACTGAAAGGGAGAGGAGCGCTCTTTGGCTGACCCAGCTCTTTCTCCAGATAGCTGAATTCTGCAGCCAAACAGGACCGACCTCTCTCTTGCTCTCTCTCTTTCTCTCTCACTCTTTGCCAGCCCTCCAGCCAGAGACGCGCAGCCAGAGGAGAGGCATGTCACAGCTGAACGCACGCCAACCCGCCTCCGTCTGGGTGAAAAACAAGCAGAGCGCAGCCACTTTTCAGCTTTACGCACGAGCTTTCAGCTTGTTTTACGCGCCGTCCGAAGACATACCGCTTCACTCCTCCATCTGGTGAATACATGTCAGGATGTTTCCCAGCCCGATCGTGTCTGCTTCCACCACGCCTTTTTCCGTGAAGGATATTCTGAGGTTGGAGCTACAACAATCTCAGCAGCACCAGCTCCAGCTCATCTCCTGCTTCGGCCTCTCCAGCGCGCTTTCACAGCCGGGGAGCTTTGCAAACAAACCCTTCAGCGCTCATTCACCACCCTCCTGCATGCTGGCAGGCAGAGACAGCCCCAGCCCCATCAGCTCCTGCCTCTCGGAGAGCGAGGAGAGGATGTCGTTTCTCGGTGCTCTGAACGTTCAGGACCGGATGGCGGAGAGCGGTTTGGCGGCGGAGGTGTTCGGAAATGTCGCTCAGAGTCACCCTGCAGGACTGGAGACCGAGCAGGAGGAGCACGAAGGCAGTGAGTTAAATTATTGATGTTTGATCTAAGAGATTCCAGATAATTACCCAATTTGTAAACAACGTTTAAGCCATCAAAACAACAACAACATTTGCGTTATTTGACACCTGAGTTTCCTGCTAAATGAAACCACCATAAAATGCCCATAGATTTAAATGTTGTACACCATATTATGAAAATAAAAATGAGTTTAAACACCCCAGAAAAAGGATTTCACAAGAATTTAGCAATTTTATAATAAAGCTAAAAGCACTGAAGCTGCAAAGCGATTAAGAGTCGTTTTAAATCATGTTTAACCATCCAGCTCCAACGTCAACCTAACCTGTCTGATTTATGAATGAAAACCTAACTGAAACATTGCCAGGTGGAAACATTCTGGCCTGATTTTATTTATTAACTTTTCACTGCAGAAATTCACAGATTTAATTGTGTGATTAATTAACTCGTTTATTATTTTCCCCAAATAAATGAAAGCCTCCAATTGTCTAAATCATTTTATTGGGTCGTTAAAAATATATTTAAAAATGTTTCTGTAAAACAAAGAAAAATATTCTCTAACGTGACGTTTCAGAGAGCTGCGGTGCGTCGCGGGGGGGCTGCGAGGACCTGGAGTCGGACAAATCCGCCAAGCAGCAGAGGACCAGACGGAAGCCACGCGTCCTCTTCTCCCAGACGCAGGTGTTCGAGCTGGAGCGGCGCTTCAAGCAGCAGCGCTACCTGTCCGCCCCAGAACGAGAGCACCTGGCCAGCTCTCTGAAACTCACCTCCACCCAGGTTAAGATCTGGTTTCAGAACAGGAGGTACAAATGCAAAAGGCAGCGGCAGGACAAGACTCTGGAGATCGCAGGTCATCACCACCACCACCACCACCACCATCCTCCACCGCCGCCTCGGAGGGTAGCCGTGCCGGTTCTGGTCCGAGACGGGAGGCCCTGCCTGGCTGGATCTCAGAACTACAACAGTCCCTACACGGTGGGAGCCCCAACCCCGTACAGCTACAACGGTTACCCGGCCTACAGCTACAGCAACTCGATGTACACCAACACTTACTCTTGTTCTTATTCTAGCTTACCTGCGCTCCCGCCGAGCAACACGACTAACGCCTTCATGAACATGAATTTGGGAAACATTGGTGCTCAGACGCAGAGCCAAGCTGCCCAGGGACCGGTCACGCCCTGCCAAGGATCTCTGCAGGGCATCCGGGCGTGGTAGTGGCTGGTGGGGGGCAGTAAATCAGACCTCAGGGTGGATATGGACCTAAATCCCGATGCACGCAAACTCAGACAAGGAAGTCGTTGATTTTTTTTTGTCATAACACATGTAGAACAGCAGTGAAGTCCTGATATCATTGTTACCGACGTGTTAAGTTGTGCGTAATGGTTCAAATTAGATGTAACGTGCTGCACAAATAAAGGGAACGTGTATAGACGTTTATAGGTTTGAAATGACTGTAATCGTGTTTAAATGGAGCCACAACGCTGCAAAATGATGCACAACCAACACCAGACCTAGTATTATTGTTACTTTATTTGTGTTTCTTTTTTATCAGCTTAACTTGTATTTTCTGTATTTTTTTTTCTTGAGTCATTCTGAACTTTGTTGCTTACAGAGAATTTACGCAAGAATGAAGGTGATTCCTGCATGGTGATGAAATTAAACAAACCCAATAGAACGTAATGGTGGTTATATTTCTCTGCGTCTCAGTGAAAAGGTCATATGTCTGCGTGTGCGTATTTAGAATGATGAGTTAAATCTGGAAAAAAAGGGGGGGGGGGGGGGGACTTACGGAGCGCGATTTATTCCAACATTTGTCATCGTCTCAAATTGTTTCTCAAGCCAAAGCGCTTCTTTTTCCCCTCCTATCCTGTGAGAAAGGCAGTTTGGGTTTGAGACAAGAACCAGAAACTGAGACAATTTAAAGGCGATCTCAGAGATGGACATTAACCAGACAGCCAACGGGACCCACGCAGCCTGGAAACCACCGCAGCACTCAGGGATGAGTAATGCAGAAAAAAAAATATATATAAACATGAAATATATAAATGAAGAAAAAACGGTGCATACGATAATAATAATAATAATAATAATAATAATAATAATAATAATAATAATAATAATAATAATAATAATAATAATAATAATAATAATAATAATAATAATAATATATGCATGGCCTACGTGCGCGCACGCACACACACACACACACACACACACACACACACACACACACACGCACACACACACACACACACACACACACACACACACACACACACACACACACACACACACACACACACACACACACACCTAAGCCGCATGGCAGACGCTATTAATGGAGATAAATGCTAAAGTAAACAGAGGGTTTGTCTCCTCTGAAAGCCTCGCCGGACACTTCCTCTGGCTCCCGCGCTGCCGGTAGGACATACCTGGTGTCAGCTCTAAGTGCAGCAGAGTCACTAGTGTAAATAGAGCTGGCGACAGGACGGCGATGCCTGAGGACGCGGCGGCCTGGACACTGGCTGCTCTGACAGGCGTCCGCGATCGCTATCACGGGCTTCCAAAGATAGCAGCTCGGCTCGGCGGCTCTTCCCTGCGCTGTCAGCGCGCGAGCTTCCCCTAAAACAGCAAGGTCTCCAATGGCAACCACTCAACAGGAGCAGAAAATAGGTTGCCCTAATGGCCTCCATCAAGGAAGGTGCGACTAAATTATTTAGCGTTTAATTAAAATGGATTTAAAGTGATTCTTCTTGTGCGCGGTTTTTACTCCTAGAACGCCGATCAAGTCAAACTTTAAATGTTCCCATAAAGATACAGTTGTTCTTTCTTTAATTGATTGATTCGACAAATTTTTATCAAAGTAAAATAAAGGCTTCCCAATTCAAGCATTTTATTTCTCATCTCTGTTATTGACACGGATTTTTCATGCTGTAATAAAGTGCCTGAGTTTATAACGGTTCCCTCCCAGACAGGCTTCGACACCCTGAGCTGCGTTTTAAAGGAAACAAAGGAGGGCAGCACTGCGTCTGTCAACACAGAGCAGCTGATTGCGTAAAATGTCTATTTGGGTGGAGGTTTACGCACGGATCATTTGATTTCCTCATAATGGAGCAAAGCCCTGCCCACCAGGCGGCGCTGCTCACTTGTCTGCGATGAAAGTTTCCACTTTCTCGCAAAAAAGAGGGATTTATGTGATGAACTGTTTTATTGGTAAATAGCGAGATAAAATCCAAGTTAAATTAAGAATATAACATTTGACACTGATAAATATAAAATAATTGTGTGAAGCCATCAAATCAATCATAGCTTTAGTGTTTAGTTTTAGCTGCGACGCTAAAAGTCTGTTTTATGAGCGATTGTGCGTTTTTACGCACGTCTTGTGAATTAAACGCAAATAATTTAATTAAAAGCCTCCACGCAATACATGCATGTTCTTATTCAAAATTGAAATATTTGTTTCTCTTTGTTCTTTCAGAAGGAAAGAAATAGATAAAGATAAGAAAAAGTATATTTAAAAAAGAAAATAATCTTGTTTCTTGTGTTGTCGTGTATGGGCGGCGCGAAGGAGGGACCAGACAGACCAAACAGCCATATCGAGTCTTAACTGCAGCCGCTGAGAGGATAGTAAACGTGCTGCAGATCTTCGTGGAGACAGCTCATTAAAACATTACTTAGTTCATGAACCGCAATTAAATTAGAGTGGAGAGCTTGGCTCTTTGATTTTTCTTCCATGCGCAGCGCACACCGGCATACGGAAACACACGTGCGCTTATTGCCAATCATGAAATTAAGCTTCTCGCCCTTTTATATAAAAGATATACTCGCGAGACGTGATGTCAAAGGGAATCCCAGCGCCATTGACGCACAGGAGCTCTGCGCGCCTTCACGCAATTTACGCACCGGCTGTGAGAGCAGCATCCATCCGACTGGACTTTCTCCTGATTTACGAGCGCTTCATGGGAGCTTCAGAGCGTATACATGCGAGGGGAATGGAAGAGGAGAGGAGACACTCGGAGGAGGTGGGAAATGATCGGTCACGAATATTTATTGAATAAAAAATGTGATTTTGCTTTTGGTGGATGAAGGCATCCTGGTTTGAACTTTAGACGGAAAATAAAAAAATGGAACGAAAAAATTGCTTTAAAATAAAATGTATTAGATTAGAATAAAATGTAGAATTGCGTGGCTAAGTCAAGAGTTATATCACATTTCTTATATCTTATAGATTTTTTTTGTTTTGTTTTTATTTTTAAATTTGGTTAAATATGTTATGCCAGAACAAGTTTATTTAAAACATTAACACTTTTTATTTTCATTAATATTCCAATCATAATAACAGAGTGAGTCTAACCTCCATCACCTGCTCTTGACCACCATGTTGTTACGCTCTCTGTCTCCAGACCAGATAATGGAACGCGGCCCGCTGCAGAAAAAACTTGTGGATGCAGAGATAGGTGGATGCTTCCGCAGCGAGGAGACGCTCAGGTGCGCAGTGGGGGAGCGCCACTGCAGCGCGGGAACAAAGAAGCGCTCCAGAGCGGCTTTCTCTCACGCGCAGGTCCACGAGCTGGAGCGCCGCTTCAGCGTCCATCGGTACCTCTCTGGTCCAGAGCGGGCCGACCTGGCGGGAGCCCTGAAGCTCACCGAGACCCAGGTGAAAATCTGGTTTCAGAACCGGAGATATAAAACCAAACGGCGCCAGATGGTGACCGAGATGAGCTCACCAAAAACAGTGGCCGTAAAGGTTCTGGTGAGGGGAGAACCAAAGCAGAACCAGCAGCTCAGTGGACACCCTTTGACTGGGTCACTGTTCCAGAACCACCAGTACCACCAGTACCACCCCTACCTGTGCTACTATTACCAGCCCTGGAGCAGAGGAAGCTTCTGAAGTCTCCAAAACATTTAATGTAATTAGTTTCTTTTAGTTCATCCAGCCAATCAGCGAGCTCAGAACAAAACAGGACAAAACACCCTTAAGTTGGTAAACTCAAAGAAAACAAAGATAAATTGTTAAATGATAAAATCTGGTTTTCTGCACAATTTTTTGCTCCATCTTGAATTTTTGTTTTAATCAAACCATTTGCAGTTTTCTTGGAGAATAATTTAAAATAAACTTTGTTGGTTTTATTTTGAAATACCTAAGAAGTCAGAATCTAACCATTTTGGGTTAGAGGTCATAAGGTGAAGAGTTGTGTGTGTGTTTTCGTTTTTTGGGAGGAAACTCTGACCTGAGAAAGCCATGAGAGTTCACCTTCAAGCCTCTTAATAATTTACAAAATGATGATGGCTTAATTGCATTTCATCACCTTGTTGAACATTAAAATCTCCTGAAACTCACTTCACTGTGTGTAACAAAAACCCAAACACAGAGATTTCTGTTCTGAGATATTATACAAAAATAATAAATATAAATAATAATGATTCTGTATTTTTACAGTCCACCTTGAACCTCCAGGAATCCTAAAAATTCTGAGCAAATCTTAAATTCAAAGAATGCATTTTTTTTACTCATTTATTGATGATTTATTGGCATCACCTTCATTTTTAATAAGTATTTATTGTTATTTTCTTTTTCCAAGTCCTAAAAACAAACATGTTTATGAAAAACGTCCTCCTGTGAGAGGCTGTTGTTTTATATAAATGTGTGTTTTGTGCACACGCCTGCTGCGTTTGTGTGCTGCATGAGTCAGAGGGGATCAATGGACCATGGAGATGTTAGCATGGCTGCACATGTGAGAAAGAACACATTCATCATCATTTACTGACAAGACCACTCCTTTGACTGGAAGGATTTCACACAATGACCACAACTGATATGGAAATAAAAACACAAATGTGACACAAGCTGGCCAACGTCTACGTCTTTGAACCAGAGTTTGGTTGCGTGAACGATCCGCGCTGTCGTGATTCTAGAATATCACACGATGAAAAAGGCCGTGCCATCACGGATCTCTGATGTGGTACTTCAGAGTTCCTTTTTCCACTTTGGCTTGGTTAATCACCGCTCTGCTCTCTGGCACCGGTCCAAACCTCATCTATCTTCTGCATCAAAACACTTCAAGTAATCTTAAGGTTGGCACTGTGCAACAGCAGCTCTCTCGTCTGAGTCGCCTCATCGCCAATGAGCCTAACTTTCTTTCTCACATATTTTCCATTGTGCTGCTGACGTGACTAGAGAAGACTGCTTTAAGTTTCTGGTGATGCACTAAGTGAATTTCTATTGGCAACAGAGGAAGTTAGAGACAAAGTGGCACAATGTGCAGATTATAGTATTTCCGCTTGCTAAAGATAAATCAAGTGAAACTGGTTCTACTGAGCATGAATCTGCCCAATAAGACTTGTTAACTATCTTGGTCAAGTATGAAGCTAATGAGGTGTTTTATGACAACCCTCATCCCATTCATGGCTGCAGCACTTTTAATTAAAGGCTTTTTCTCCCACATAGCCTGACCTTATGAGGCTAAAGGAGAAGAAAAGCGCCTATTGTTGGGTCTGGGAGAATAAGGGAGTTACGCTTATCAGAGATATAATTCAGCGCCTTTCTAGCAGGTGTGAGAAAGTTCCTGCATGGCCACAGGAGGGGAGTGAATGCCAAAGGATTATGGAAAATAATTGTATCAGGTGGTTTGTGATTGGTGAATGCCGGCTACTTGGCAGATGACTTTGGATCTGTCTTATAGGAAGCAGGATCCCCAGACTGTCTGTCATTTATGAGTCTGTAATAAAGTTTTCCTGAATTTCAAAGAAGTTGTCTCAGGGAGCTTTGACGTCGAAGTGAATGTGCAGGTTGCTTTTGAATTTGCCACTCTTATAGGAGACATAAAAAACTCACCTTTTGCATAATTGTTGTGCTTCCGTGTGAGTCTCTGCCGCGTTAAACACTCCAAACAAGGAAAAACTCATCCATCTATTTTCCGTTAGTGTTTGGTTTTAGAAATTATGTGACTCAAACATGCAGTTTCAAAAATTGCCTGTTTGTGATGTCACAAATGGGGAAATTAGCATTTAACCACCTCTCGCCTGCAGGAGGAGCAGTGGTTCTTCTCCGAGCCCCTCCCCCATTTTGGAGTTTCTCAACTTATAGCCAATATCATCTGGCCAGCTGCTAAAAGGAGCATTTTTGTTTGTAAATGGGAACACCCAATCCAAAGCGGGAACACCCCCTTCTTGTTATTCCCTCCTGAAATGTTACTTCACCTATGATATTTCAAAATAAGATATGTTCTCTGCTCATCTATCTGGTCTCCATCTTTTTTTAATACAGTTTTTGATCATCTGTGTTCACCCTGCCCTTTCATTTTGTGTTGCTGGTTTGACGTGAAAACGCTCCACGCGCTCCACACGCTCCAAACCCGAACATGCATTTAAGTCCCGCCTCCTGCTTTAATCACAGTTTATACAAACATTAAACTCAAAACGGGAGACAAGGAATTAACTCGATATAGGAGACTGTCAGTAAGGCGGGACACAAACTTTACATCTCTACTGGACTGTCTCTCATGAGAAGTGCACCCAAAACACCACCGCTAGACAGGAAGAAGCAGGGGCTTTTCAAAATAAAGTAACATTTTAACATTTCATGATATTCAAACTCATTTCAAAATATGATTATGGTTAGTATAAGTGCTTAAATATAGGCTATATATCTCATGCTTTACATTGTTTTACAATAGTGTAACGGGTTATAATTTGTTATGGTTGGAATTTTATGTTGAAGGGGGTGTTCTTGGCAGTTTGTGTGGAGAGTTCCGGGTCGGTTGTTTAGAAAGAGAAAACTAGCTAGTTTGAATGGAGATTGTTAACGTTGTTTTTCCTGGAGTTAAGGCGTGGGCAGCAGCCAACAGTAACCCAGAATAAAGATCCGAAATGGAAAGAACAAGCTGGAGTCATTACAATATCTTAAAAATCAACAAAAATGTATTCTGTATGTGTGGCTGCTTTTATTTTGCTATGGTAGTGCAACATGATCATTACTGTAGACTTTTATTTTGAAAAACGTAGTAGGGAAATAACGTATTTTGATGCCCATTCTGATTGGTTAGTGAAAAACTACAGTAACCCCCATTAAGGCATTTCTGTAGCCCAAGAAGTAACCTCCTGCGGCCGGCGGGACCCTGCTCCTTATAGCAGCCTGACTGGGGAGTGAGTTGATGTGGCCAACTCCAGCTTATGTTCAGGCCCTGAAACGGCTCATTGTGGAAGGTACCGAAACTGTCCAGAATAAAACTGCTGAAATTGCTTTATATGAGAGGAATTTAGTGCAACAACCTTCATAAACATGTTTCACATCGAACAAAGAACTTTTATAAGTTAAGAAATAAAGTCATAATATGCCCCCGTTAAAACCCATTAGATAAAACTATTAAATCAATCATTCACACCTAGACACGATTCAGGGCCACCAAAGAAAATAACACTCATGTTTCTGGTCATAGACAAGAAGTCAGAGTACCTGGAGAACACCCATGCACGCAACTGGAGAACATGCAAACCCCATAAAGCTGCAGTGCGGCACATGAAACCATCTCACTGCAAGTGCAACCAACTGCACCACCATGCAGCCATCATATTAAAAAACATAAAAAAACATTTGATCTTTTCTAGAAGGGAGATTCCAGGACTCAAGGCCATATTTCCTACAACTTGTTTCCTGCTCCCACACACCTGTACCTACATATTTACCATGCTGGTTCTCGTAGAAGCTTGTTAGTTTCTCGTTCTAATAAGAGATGTGTAGGCAAGAAGATAGCTGCAGTTTTAGAGAATCTTTTGGAGACTTTTTATATGCAAATCCAGAATTTTTTTCTGGGAGTTGATGCGTTAAAATACAGTTTTCTCACTCAGGTCACAAATTCTTCAGCTCTTTATCTGCCTGTGGCAGTGAATGTGCTCCAGCGACATCATTATATATTATTTGTTATTTATTATGATGCAGCATCTTCTGAAAAACTGTAGAAAGAACAAGACACATTTAAAGACAATACTCTGTGAAGCCGGTGGAAACAAGTAGCTTCCTGTTGTCTTTGTGCTGCTGCAGGTTTGTCCGTGGAGACGAATGCCTGGAGGGTGGGGCTGCTTTTCTGGTCTGCAACACAGGAATGGCAGTCCTCACCTAATCCATGCTTGGCTGTACTCTCAAGATACACATCTATTGATGGAGACTTCTCACATGACACCCAGACAGCAATCTCACATTCATTTCCTACACTCCTATTGTAAAAGGAATCGTGTTTCTTGAGGACCTTGTTGAACAGTGTCTACAAATAACGGCTGCTGAGGCTGTTGGGTGGAATGAACGGAATTAGAGCTCATGCGACACAAGCTAGGAGCAGCTTAACTCTTCCCTAAAAGAAAAACATCACATTCTATTTTAAAAATGTTCATATTAGTAAAAAAAAATGTGTGTTTTACTGATCTTAATGAATTTACTCAGCGCAAGAGAGGTCATGGGTAATACCTCTGTTTAAAAACAGATCGCTGTCTCATTCTCACACACACGCTGCACATAATCCCACCCAGAGGACTTCTTAGACTAGTCCCAGAAACTATTAGCAGATAGCATCAGTGCATGCAGGAATGTAAACATTTACAGTAGAGCTAAAACACATCAACTCCCCCCTGAGGGGGGGGGGGGGGGGGGCACATCCATCAGCGTGTATAAGCTTCCCCGGCTTCAGAAGGAATTAGGAACATCACCTTTCTGCACAATTTCATATAATCAGCTTGCATTGTTTGGTCTGACATATTGGTGATTTTACTGCTGTGCGACTGTGTTGCTCTGCAGAAACTGGATCATGACTTTAAGACTTTAATAAAGAGAAAGGGTTTGATGAGACTGGTTTGCAATTTAAGATGCATGTTAACAAATTTGAGTGCTTTTACATTCTGCACAGCAGCGGTTATGATGCTGTGTGTGCGTGCGTGTGTGTGTGTGTGTGTGTGTGTGTGTGTGTGTGTGTGTGTGTGTGTGCGTGTGCGTGCGTGCGTGCGTGTGTGTGTGTGTGTGTGTGTGTGTGTGTGTGTGTGTGTGTGTGTGTGTGTGTTTATTATACATCCACGTGTCCAGTGAGCATATAAGAGGCCAACAATTTTTTGAGATAAGATCAATTTCTCATTATACCTGTTCATTTCTGACTTGCTAAATATTACAAGTGAAGGATGAAAAATGGGAGCTAAAGCACAGGAAGAGTCCTTTGTGCTTATAAAAAGGCGTTTTTCTGGTGACAGGTGACTTTGCATTTCACTTGGTTGATGTTTCTCCACAGCAGAAAAAAGTCTCAGCTGTTCATTTAGAGAAACGCTTCACAAGTTTCCAGCTCCTCTCTCTCCTACTGGTTGAAAGTGGAATTGCAGCCATCATAAACAACCCTGAATGTTGGCCGTGCCGATGTTCACTCCGGTTGTAGCTCTTTGTTTAGTTTGTGCTTTCTTTGCTTCACCTCCAAAGATATTACTCTCTTCCTTTTACTCCTAAACTCCACCATGGTGCCAACAAACAGCAAACTTCTTCTTCTTGTGCTTTTTACTGAACTAAAAAGGCTAACTGCTAGCTTTTCTATTAGCCACCAGCACAGTAAACGCCACCTCCTAACAGGGGCTGCATGACTTAATTATTATTTTTTTTAATTCAACAGTTAACTAATGAAAATCTAGTCGACTTTGACTAATCATTGATGACGTCAGAGTGGGTAAAACTGACGATCGGTGACCAAGTGTTTTTTTCCGATGCACGTCGGGAGGCGACGCTCTGGCACAGCGCGTCGCTTTTTGACGCCGCAGTTAAACAGAGATTTCACTGACTTGTGACATTTTCCCTCTTGCCATTTAACCTTCCTCTCACCCCCACCCTAAACTTTACCCAGTATCAGTCTAAAATTTCCGTTAAGCGTGTTTGAGAGAAACGATGAAACACGAAACAAAGCTCTGCATGCGCAAGCTGGTTAAGGTTAGGATGGGGGTGAGGGGAAGGTTAAATTGCAAGATGGTAAAGGTCACAATTCGGTCAAATGTCCGTTTTACCGCGGGCGTTATATACCGACGCTCTGGCATAGCCCGTCACCTCCCGACGCGCAGGAGCTCGTCACCTGCTGTCTTTTCCAAGGACTGCATCTTGTCGGTCACTATCACGTGACAGCGACTAGTCGATGAAAGACATAAAAAGTCAGTACAGAGCAGTGAAGTCGACTAGTCGACTAGTTGTCCAAATCCAAAAAGTTGTTCAGTACAGTTTCTGGTCAGCAGAGGGCAGCAGAGTGCTGTGCATGTGAAGCTGCTCAACCTTCTGCCTCAAGAACCATTGAAACCAATTGCAAAGCAATCGCTTACAGTTTAGAAAATTCCTTGGTGTTGCTTTAAAATAGCATTTCTATGGACACAAAGTTAGAGAAAATTCTAGTTTTCTCAAAAATTCTTAGGTATCCGTGTTAAAAACAGCTCCAGAAAACACAACGGACCAACACCAGCAGATGACATGACATCCCAAATCATTACTGGCTGTGTAAACTTTACTGGACCTCAAGCATCATGGAATCTGTACCTCTCCTCTTTTCTTTCAGACTTTGGGACCTTGACTTCCAAAGAAAATGCTGAATTTACTTACATCAGAGAACAGAGCTTTGGACCACTCAGCAGCAGTCCGGTCCTTTTTGTCTTTAGCTCAGACGAGATGCTTCTGACGCTGTCTCTTGTTCAACAGTGGCTTGAAACAGCTGAAACCCATGTCTTGCACACAGCCAGCCTCTTTAGCAATGAGCTTTTGTGTCTTGCCCTCCTTTGCAAGGTGTCAATGGTTGTCTTTTGGACAACTGTCAAGTCAGCAGTCTTCCTCGTGATTGTGTAGCCTACAGAAGTAGACTGAGAGACTATTTAAAGGCTTCTGCAGGTGTTTTGAGTTTATTAGCTGATTAGAGTGTGGCACCAGGGCTCTTTTTTTAATGGTAAATGGTAAATGGCCTGTATTTGATATAGTTGCTTCTAGAGGCCTGGAACCCCCCAAGGCGCTTTACAACACAATCAGCCTTTCACCCATTCACACACACATTCACACACTGGTGGGGATGAGCTACAATGTAGCCACAGCTGCCCTGGGGCGCACTGACAGAGGTGAGGCTGCCGAGCACTGGCGCCACCGGTCCCTCCGACCACAACCAGCAGGCAACGTGGATTAAGTGTCTTGCCCAAGGACACAACGACAGCGACAGACTGAGCGGGGCTCGAACCTGCAACCTTCCGACTGCGGGGCGAGCACTTAACTCCTGTGCCACCGTCGACCCTAAATTGTCAGCTACAATCATCAAATTTAAAAGAAATTTTAAAAAATTGCAAGGTATCAGTCTGTGTTTCACTTTTGGAATGGAATTACTGAAATAAATCATGATATTCAAATTTTTTGACAAACACCTGTAAACTGCAACCAACACAGAATTTTGTATAAAGATGTTTCTTAGAAAGAAATCCTCCTTTCCACTTGTATGGGATGTGGTGAGTCTAAGGTCTGGAGCTGTGGACGTTACATTTTCTTTTGAGTTTGTCCTTCCATAGATGGACAGGTTGACTTGTTGTTGCAACATTTTCTTTCCGGACTCTTCTCCACTCTCATGTCTCCCACACGCATACTCAGACACACACTGCCACAGATCTGGCCAGGGGAATCCAAATGTTTTAATTAGTGGAGATAAGCAGAGACAAGGAAGGCACTGACACACACACACACACACACACACACACACACACACACACACACACACACACACACACACACACACACACACATTTCCTATCAGTGTACTGATAAAGGAACTCCGTCTCCACTTAGAGTCTCTCAAACTTCCCTCTAACTCCTACACTCCAGTGGAGGAGACCCATCTTTACTACTTTGTTCCATTCTATATCTAGTTTCCAAATGTTCTTCTCTTTGTCTCAGTTCTCCGTGAGGGTTCTCTCTTCTCATATCTCCATCATTAACGTTCAAACTGGTTTCAAACTGGTTTCAAACCAGAAAACATCGTAACCTTAATCCTGAACTTTATCTTCTCTGATGTTACAATGCTGATTTTACAGATGATCAATTAAGCGTTCTGAGACATAATAAAAAATAAAAAATAAACTAATGTTAATAATACCCTTTACTACTATCAACATCTTTGCAGGAATAATTACCAGTTAGTTGAATCCAATCAGCGTTGAATGAGCTGATGAAAATATCTGTCAGCGTCAAGTTATTTCAGACGAGTGTTTAACGTGAGTGATCAGGTTGAATGCTTCTGTGTTCAATTAATTGGTGGTTCACTGTTTTTTTTTCTAAACCAGTTTTTGCTGACTGGAGCTCCGAGGCATAGCAGTTAAGAATATTTGGCAGGAAGCAAAGACGGCTTTCTTTTCAAGATCAAGTTCAAAGGCCAGGAGGCCTGTTTCTTCCTCAGTGTCCCTGACTGCACCTGTGTTCCTTGGACACACACACACACACACACACACACACACACACACACACACACACACACACACACACACACACACACACACACACATGCATGCACGCACGCACGCACACACACACGCACACACATAATGCAAGGAATTCAATGCACACTGCTTCCACTGACAGACATTTTAAGATTTTTGCACTCCTGTGTGTGTGTGTGTGTGTGTGTGTGTGTGTGTGTGTGTGTGTGTGTGTGTGTGTGTGTGTGTGTGTGTGTGTGTGTGCCTGCACTGCAGGAAATTTGTGTAAGTTGATTTTATGACCTTTAAAAAGGAATTTGTCACAACATGAGAGGCTTGGACACCTGCAATCATCTGCAACAATGCTGCAGTTCATCGCCCACCCTGCTAATGCTACACTCCCAAAAGCTCTCGTGTGTGTGTGTGTGTGTGTGTGTGTGTACTGTGTGCACATCAAAGCTGTGATGAAAATTCACCCCCTTTACTCAGACAGAAGTTTATTTTACTTTAATTTAACCAAATGAGTTGTTTGAGAACACATTCTCATTTACAGCAACAATCTGGCCAAGAGGCAGCAGCAACAGGGGCATAAGTAGCTTTGCCCCAAAGAACAACAGAAAGACTAATTAGATAAAATAAAAACAAACAAGATAAAAATAAAATAAAAACTTTTTGTCAGAGAGAAACTGTTCTCATGTACAGTACAGGGCCTTGCAGAGGCCTTTGTAGGGGCGGGTGCTTAAAGTTAAAACAAGAGGCACACATAGAGCAAAATTTTTAAACAGATTCACGATCCAACAAGTTCGAAAATTCAGTTAATGAGAGACCGTTGGGTTAAAAAACATAATTTAAGGTAGGAAATATATATTATTTAGTGTCATTAGTTGAAAGTAATGTTATTTCGTAAATAATAGTTTTAGTTTTTAAAGCTGACTTATATCTAAAGGTGTTACAATTACATTTTTGCCCCTGATCCGAGTCCAAACTGTTTGATTTTTGATATTCTTCCATTACTGAGTCCTGTTCCGATACAAGGTGGAGATGCAATGCCCTAAAAATAAGAAAGGGAGAACACCCAAACTGTGCCTTTTGTAGTTGTCATTTTGTTTTTTAGCCTTAAAAAGCCACTCATTCAGGAAGTACATTGAACAGTATTCAAGATTCAAGATCATTTATTGTCATTGCTCAGGTGTACAATGACATTGATTTGCTTTCACTAAAGACAGCTCACGTAAAATAAACGCAACCACAGGAAGTTTTCCAGTGTGATCTATGTTAGCTGAGATCTTTTTTCCTGTCTGTAGGAATTTTTTTAATCCAATTCCATGATCTCACTCTCAGGATTTGTGACCCTAATGGCCATCTGTTGGTAAAGGCCTTACTCAAACACAAAAACACGGCTTGCTTGCAATGATTTAGGTATGTTCTGCACCCCTTTAAGTTCCTCCACAGCACCCCCCAACACCACAAAACAGTCTAGATGTTTAAAATAATTATCTAACCACAATCAAATTCAGTCCATCTGGATTGTGCGATTTACCTGGATACCTTTTTCTGTAAGTGTTTTTTTGTATCAATGAAGCACAAATAGAAGCACGCTTTTATAACCAGTAGAATTGACTACTGCAATGCCCTGCTTTCTGGCCTTCCCAAAAAGAGTACTTCAGGTCTACAACTTTTACAAAACTCAGCAGCTCGTGTCCTGACGAAGACCAGGAAGTGGGAGCATATCACTCCGGTTTTAGCAACACTGCATTGGCTCCCCGTATGTTTCAGGATCGATTTTAAGATACTTTTAATGGTTTTTAAGTGTCTTAATGGCATTGGCCCGTCTCATCTCTCACAACTGCATTTACCATTTAAACCCTCGCGGTCCCTGTGCTCCTCTGGCAGCCGTCTCCTTGTCACTCCTAAAGTCAGGACACACACTCACGGCGAGGCAACTTTTGGTTATTACGGCCCTCGCCTCTGGAACGGGCTGCCGGAGGATCGCAGGGCCGCAGAGAACGTTCATGTTTTTAAGAACAGGCTCAAGACCTTTTTAGTTTAGCTTTTAACTGATTAATATTTATTGCATTGCTTGTTTTACTTATTTATTTATTTATTTTAATTACTGTTGTGTTACACATTTATGTTGTTTTATTTCTAGAATCACATTTCATTGGATATTTTACATTAGCTCTTGTGATCTTACATGTTACGTATTTTAATCCTTCCAGTGTTTCCTCTGTGGAGCCCTCTGCCTCGGGACCGGTGGCGGCGGCTGGGCCGCTCCTTGGGTAGTGCCCAGGTAGTTGTGAGGGTTGCCACCCAGGGCGCCCGGGATTGGTGTCTTGGCTGCTGCAGTGGATCTGCTGCTGTCGAGGCAGATGGCTCCCTTGATGGCGTGTCTTTCATTACCTGTCCAATCTGAGCTCAGCCTATTGTTTACTGTGGTCTTTTAATGTGTTATGTGTGTGTGTGTGTGTGTGTGTGTGTGGTTATATGGGTCATTTTAATCCGTTGAGCACTTTGTGTTGCTTGTTTTGCTTGAAAAGTGCTATATAAGTAAAGTTTGATTTGATCCAGTGAAGTATAGATATCTAAATACTAGACGTAAATTTCAAACTGATCTTTGAGGTTGAGAAACAGTTGTCTCTCTTCACAAATAAGTTTGTGCACAAAGCTTCACGACTTTCTCAATTGTTGTCTGTGATCATCACATTTTGACTTTTCAAACACTAAACACTAAGAAGTATCAAGGATTTACCATCCAAAGCTAGTTCTGCGTGATAGTCTTTTATTTCGTGAGAACCTTGATTGGTCTCGTTTCAAACAAACCCGCACGTCAAAGCCACCTAAGGTCTACGTATTGTTCTGTGTCTTAACCTCGCATGAAGATGCTATTTTTCTCCTCGGTTGCTGTTTATCTTCCCACAGCTGAGTGACTGTATGAGCAAGCGTGTTTATAGGGGTTATATTTGATTGTGTGTCAGTGATCGGCCTGTGTTCTTGGCTGCGGTGGGAAGAATCCTCCTCCAACTTGTTCTCTTAAGTGATGACAGGAGCTGAATCTCCCACACATCCCATAATTCTTCACAGCAAAACACTGTGGGAGACGTTCAAGCTACAACGGGCATCTCAAGCTGATGAGCTCCATCTTTGGAGTCATGTTGGAGGAACCATTAGTCTCTCTTCAATGTGGATAAAGGTTATGGCTGTAAATGTTGGAAAGTTACAAAGTACAGTTAAAATGTACATCCTGGAATTGCCAGACCATAATAATGGTTTATTTTTTTTACATGTGAACATTAAATTTATTTAAGCAGCAGTAATGTCCAGGGTTCAGATCATGACCATGAGTACGTTTACATGCAGCCAATATCGGGTTATGATCGGGTTAAGGTCGGTATTCGGGTTTCTGAGTTGATCAGAATAACCCGTTTACAAGCATAAATAGAAAGAGTTGCCTCTAACTTGCATAACCCGATTTAAATGCGGACGCTGGGGTAGCGTCAGGACGTATGGACTACGTCCAGACGCAATATGCGTCATTTCTGGTTCTTCTTGTTCTGGTATCCGTGAAAACAACAACATGTTTCCCAGTTCAGAAGAGATAGCGACCGCGTTTGTTTGCGCTTTAGTTTCCTCGTCACTCCAAAAGTGTGGTGCTGTGCCGCGACTCGCCATTTTGCTCCCAACTTGTTGTTTACTTCCGGTGTTCTGGCGCATACAAGACGTCTCGCTACTCAAAAGACCAAGATTCCTTGCGAACAGAGCATGCGCAGAACACACGCTTTGATGGGGATATCCCGATATGCGTTTACACGACCAAACATTCGGTGTTCTCATGTGTCTCCTTGTGTTCCCCAGCTCTCGCTAGGCTTCCCTCAAGTTTCTTCCTAGTCACTCCCCTGCAGTTCCTATTGGTTTGCATTAGTCTCCTTTTGTGTTCCTTCCACACTTTATCTTCATCACCCCTCTAGTCATTAGTTGTTTATCTTTGCCCTTAGGCCCTGTCCACACGTAGCCGGGGATCTGCCAAAACGTAGATATTTTTCTACGTTTTGGCCTGTCATCCACATGAAAACGGAGTTTTTTCACACGAAAACGGATCTTTTTTTAAAAACTCCGGCCAAAGTGAAGATCTGCGTTTTCTCAGTTTTGGGTGTCTGCGTGTGGACAGACAAAACCGGAGTTTTAAGGTCCGCAACGTCACTGCGACAAAAAAATGCTGACATCACGTGTGCGACCTGTGCTTACACTAGCCGTCAGCATGGATGCCCTCAGAGCTGCGCTCGCTTTATCAATTATCCAAGCGCTTTTTGCTTGTTTGTTTTTGCAAGCGGAATTACTGCTCCTTGCGGAAGACCACAGATGAAGGACGAGGTTAAGAACGGGGGAAGTACTGCCGCCTACGGGTCTGGCATGTCCTTAACAACGTATTTATCTGGGTACGTGTGGACAGAGTTTTTTTTTTAACGAGGTGGTGTGAATGCAAGTTTTTGGAGGGGCGGATATTCGTTTTTAAAAAAACCCGGCTACGTGTGGACTAGGCCTCAGTCTTTAGGTTTAGTTATTTAGTGTTTTATAGATTATGGTTTATCTCCCCTCTGCTTAAGTTTTTCCCCATTTAGTTTACTAATGGCACCTGTCTCCCCTCCAGACCTCACTCCTCACACCTGTCACCTGTTCCCCTGATTGCTCCCCTCTGTGTTTAAAAACCCCGTCTTGTCCCTCAGTGTTTTGTCGGTCCATTGTCTTTATCAGTGTTGTTCTGTCCTCCTCTAGAAACTCCAGGTTCTTGCTCATAAATGAGCTTTGTTTTTGTAATTCAGTTTTTTCTATATTTTAGGCTTGGCTTCCAGCCCTGTGGATATTTACTCATCATCCTAATAAAGGGACTTTTCATTTATTCAACCGCGCCTGCCCGAGTTGTCTGGGTTTCTGCATTTTAGGTCCAAACCTCCTGCTCTCAACGTGACAGCTGGTTCCACTAAACCTAGCTGCTTGAATGAAATAATGGAATACAGTGAAGTGTTAGTACTTCAGCAGGTTTTCTTGCTTTTGGGTAATGTTTTCTTAGTTGAATAACTTTAATTTTAAGTACATTTGAACATGCAAATTTAAATACATTTGCTTACTTTTACTTGAGTGAACAATTTCTTGAATACTATAATTTTCTTTTTTCCTTTATGTACACTTATCTGAACTTCTACTTAAAGTAACAACAGATATTTATTTAAACTTTAAGCTAATCCTCTAACATTGATCTCATTGGTTGTTGGGTTAGAAACTTGACCACTTTGTATATTTGACACCACTCAGCAGCCCTCTACTGACCTACAACCACACTTTATCGTTTTGTAGACTGTGTAGTGGTCTATAGAGGGCACCCTTTATCTGCTTTACGCCTGATAGTTGGCATTGTGACAGTTCCTGGAAGTAAAAGTATCTGAGTAAAGTCTTTGGAGGTGAAGCAAAGAGCTAAAACCAGAGAGAACATCGGTGTGACCTACACTAGTTTGAGGGAGCTACAAAATCACGGACTGATTGTGACCTGGCTTTGTTGCTACTGGACTTGTAAGTAAGAAAGGCTAGTTTATACTTCTCCGTATGCATCGGGACGGACGCACACAACGTCATTATCCATCCTTTTGAGGGCTCTCCAGCAGGCTCGTAAGGACGGACGGAGTCGAGCTCTGTTCAACGAGATGGGGAACACAAGCTTGTGATAGGTCAGGACACCGCTGTCATTGACAGCTCCACCACTGCGCCCTCAAAAATGTGAGAGGAGCTGAAGATATCTAGCGACAGACACTGAGAAGCTTAAAGAAAACCTCATGGAAAAAAAATCTAAATATATGAACATATTCACCCGTGAATGAAAGAGCGAAGAGATTCGCAGCAAGTGTTTTATTCGTGGATGGAAATGACGGGAAACGTGGGTTTAGAGGTGGTGAGCGCATGAAGAGGTAGAAGAGAACGAGGGACAACTTTTTTTGTGTTAAAAAGTCTTTTAAATACAAAAAACACAATATTAAATGCACTATCTTGGACATCTCTGTCTGTGCGTGCATGTCTCTCTTGTGGATAAACTAGGCTTTAGGATGCAGCTGGGTTGTTTACGACAGTTGTAAATCCACTTTCAACCAGCAGGGTGGAGCAGCAGGACAGTGCTCTGTGTTACTTTAAAGTAACATTACTTAGTTTCCTGCGCCCTCCCACTGAATCAGGGGTGTTCTATTGAATCTTCAGTGGCAAATTGTACCTATTAAATTGTATTTTCCCAACATATTTCAAAGTTCCCATGCCTCCACACTCAAAATATTTAGAGAAATAATTTCTCTAGGCATTTAAAGTTATTGTGGAAGAATCCAATCATGTCAACATAGTGTAGTGGAATAATGCAAGGGGAATAACATTAATTGAGCTGATGTCACAGAACAAGGATGCATCCAGAAAATGGATTGTCAGTTTCCAGTTTAAAATTGTTTAATGTTAAAACTTGAGATCATTTCTGCACAAAAACTCACTCCAACATGTAAAAATATTTACCAGACACCCACCCCTACAATTTCACTCCCTGCGCTTAAAAAACATTGTTTTTATTTTTGTCTTTTTTGGAATCCCGTACACGTTTTTCTTAATTATTTCTGTCTTCCTTCTCGTTTTTCTATACAAAATTTTCCATTTTCCCGGTTTCTTACAAAATGTTTAAAATGATTTTCATATAATTTTCTTTTATCAGTTTATATTTTTTGTTCTTGTGAAGCACCTTGTGATTTTAATCCTGTAAACATTGTTTCTTCTTCTTTAAAACAAGTTTCTGACCTTTAGTCTGAGCTGTTTACCTCGATAGTCTTTTGTTATTTTTATGAATTTATTAGTAAATTTAGTTGAATTAAAAAACCTTGCTGCCAAAAAAAGCACTTCTAGAAAATTCTTTGACATCTCTGTTCTTCAACACTTTTATCTCCTCCATACAAATTGGCCTTCAGCTGAAGCGTCAGCAGCACACAGATGAATTACAACAGCTCTTTTATCCAGCAGCACCGTCAGGGAGTGTGAGATCACGGCCTGTGTGTGTGTGCATCTCAGTGAGTTAGATAAGGCTGTCTGTAATCACACCTCATTCATTAGTTACTAAACATATAGTGGACATAATCTCTTTCTTTCATGTGGAGTGGTGGTGGGAAGTGAGGAAGAGAAAATATGCAAATGACAGAGAAATCATACAGTGTATTTACAGATTTGGTGTGTGTGTGTGTGTTATGAGGCTTTGCAAGGCTGAGGTTGCATTGTTTCCAGGTGTGTGTATAATGCTGAGTTTCCTTATAGAACAATCAGAATAAATGTTATTTTACTACTATTCAGGTCTCTTGTGTGTGCATGCAGGCGTTCTGAGTGAGAGTGAGGACCAGAGACAGTTCATTAACTGTGTGTTTGAACAGGTGTTTGCATGGATGTGAGTGGGTGTGAATGTGGAGGCTGGGGTGGGGAAGACGTCACTCCACACTGTAATCTGAAGGGCATTAAGTCTGCTCCTCCAAAACTCACAAGTCTACATAATGTCTGCTTGCAAAATCTCTTTGGTTTGTTTCACCTTTCACCAAAATAACAAGCGAGCAACGATGAGCGTGTCAAGAAAGAGGATTCCAGAACGGCACCTTGAACAACAAATTAATGTCTTCTTACAGAAAACTCATTTAATTTAAAATGTTCACAAAACTGAAAAGAAGTTTTTATTTGAACACAAAACAGTTTTTAAATTTTAATAACAAAAACATTTGAAGCAGATCAGGATTATATTCATTAAAACTGAGCTTTGTTTAGGCTGTTAGATTTCAAATATACATCTATTTTGTTTTCCTTTATATGGATAGCGGGAATTGTCAACTGCATCAAACTGAAATGATGCGCAGAAACTTTTAGTTCACTAAGTGTTTTCTTATTTACACTCATGCCTTATTTTAAGAGGTGGCCATTACAAGATGTTTATTTCAAATTAGGGGTACGGGTAAATAATTATAGCTCAGACTTCCTGCCCTTCAAACTTTATATGTATGCTTATGTAATTCTAAAAAGCATGTGTGCAGAAAGAGCAGTGGTTTGTGGGGAGCTGTAATTTATATTCATGTATTTTTTTATTTCGTTTGAAATAGTTAACACCAAAATATCTTGCAAAGTTACAAATTTCACCATCTTTAATTTTCAAAAAAGGCAAAACCTCCCAGAACATAAAATGTAAAAATGTGGCATTTGCTATGACTAATAAAAATAGCTGCAAGAGCAACAAATAAACCACTTAAGATGTATTATACATATGCATGTGTAATTTAGGTCATATCTTGTGTCCAAGAAAATAAAATGTGTTTCAATAAGAAAAACTGGTTTGATTTGCAGCTTAATCGTTTCAGAAATCAGCAGTCTCACTTTTCACTTCAGTAGAAAAGTTGACTTTTTATGCATCATTTGCCGAATTCCAACGCTTCACTCCTCCGGTTATTTGGATGCAAGCTGCAGACCCACAAGTTCAGACTATTCTGTCTTCAGGGTCAAAGTTGAACTCTGCACCTGTGCTCACGACTAAACAACTGTACCTGCTTCAAGTGAGGAATAAATACTCCTAAAATCAGAGTGCTGCCAGCCAGCAGCGAATGTGAACTGTGATTTTTTTAATTACCTGATTAAAATGATTTTAAATGTGAAAAATCATGCACCGAAGAAAGTTAAATCACCACATGTAAACCGTTTACACGCAGTGAGACGATCACTGCTGCATCTTTATTCAACAAGTGCAACAATCAGACATCAGGGAGGACAGCTTCCATTTGCGGCCACGAAACACAGCTTGATTCCTCATCTGTAAAACATTTTACTGCAGAGCAAAAATCTGAACTGATCTTTCATTTTAGGGAGAAATCAAACAGATTTATGATGATAAAGTTTAGATTTATCCATTTAAATGCATAAAAAATGAAACATGTATCTTTTTCTTTTGCTGGGAATTTTTTATACAATTGTATAACCAAAAAAATATTCATATAAATTTTCTAAAAGGTCCAAATCTTAATATAAGGATCGCTTTTGACAAAATTCATGTTTATTATTCATCCAACATTATAAATAAGCGTCTTAGCTTTTGGATTCAGTTTAAACAACTAAACCATTTCAACATGAATTTTCTCTGGACGCTGAAGGCCTGATCTCGTTTGTATTTGAAGCAAACCCAAACTGAATGTCTCCTTGAGCAGAATAGCAGTAAATCGGGTTTATTATAACAGAGGAAAGGGGAAATCTGGACACAAACCAACGTACTTAATGCTCAGAGATGACAGAAACGTCCCTCTGCTGATGAGCGTTCACTTCGCTCAGCCTGAATGAACCGTGATTTCTGAAGAGGCTTTTGAAACGATTCCACTCGGTGTGTTAACGTGAAAACATTTTCTCCCCTCAGAGAAGCCAGAGAGGATTTGGCAGGGACCAGACACTTCAGAAGACATCTTTCTTATTCTGCTATCTGAAAAGACAAAGACAACTGAGGCATGTTGACTCTATGTGCGTATAATTCCTCCTCACAGCGAGGGCAGACCGACATCAGAGGACCTTTACGTTTCGGTCTCTGCGTGTGGAACTCTTCTCTTACTGTGCTGGTGCTTCGTAAGTCCGTACTTGAAGAACTCGTAGACTGACCAGCTAATGGCCGTGGAGGGCATTTGGTAGATGACCCTCGCCTGGACCCCTCTGAAGAAGCCCGGCAGGCCACCCAGCCTGTAGACAGTCCGGAAGGCATGGGCCAGGCCTGAGATGTGTCTGTGGGCTCCTTTGCCTTGGCCAGAGGAGCTGAGGGCCTGGGACTCCTGGGTGTTCAGCAGCGTCTTGCACACATCCAGAGGCGTGGTGGCCGCCGCTGCGATGGCTCCAGCCAAAGCTCCAGAGAGCATGTGAGACGAGGGGTTGTACTGTCTGAGGGGGTTCAGCAGCTCCTGGAGGTACTCGTAGGTCATGAAGTGGAGCGCCTGGAAGGGCACGTTCATAGTGAGCTGGGTGGTGTAGCTGCGGTAGAACGCCGCAGGGCCTTCTTTTTGCCACACGGCGCCAACACAGTCCAAGACGCCCCGGTAAGGCGAGTTATACATCTGCATGCGTTGCTTCACAACTGGAGGGGGACGTGGGAGGGTGTGTCCAGCGTTGAAGGAGGAAAAACATGGAAAAAGACAACGGCGCATTAGTATCAGATGTAAAATAGGGCTTTAGTGAACTTGTGAGCACACATAAGCATCCAGTAGAATGCTGCAGCAGAATCTGCAGACAGCTGCATCTTTCAAACAGCTGCATGGAGGGCTCAGACCAGTGTCCTTCCACTGACATGTTTGGACAGGTGGACCTCAGACAGCTGTGGAAGTGACTAGCTGAGACTAATGGTTTGAGGCCAACATGGAAGACAGTCCCTCTAAGCATGACACCTGCAGGTTCCTACCCTTGAAACTTAAAACGATTGTTTTGAGAGGCAAGTCGGCTCAGAGCGTGAAAAGGAAATGTCCAAAAGTTGCCTCTTACCTTCAGCTGGGTTCATGATTGCATCGTGAAGCAATGTGGCCACGCAACCAGCTGCTCCTGGAATAAACACACCTCTGCATTTACCACACACGAATATGAGAAGAACAAGAAACGGCCGTGGAGAAAAAGTTACACTTGTGACAGAACCTGTCTGATCGTGTCACAGCACTAAAACACAGACCTGCAGCACAGGTAGGCCTAAGAGAACTCCTGACCATCAGCAGGTCAAAACTAAGTAAAGAGTGACACCTAGTGGACAGGACTTCTTAGACAATTTGAAACCAAAACAAAAGGGGAAAGAGCTGAAGATTTGAGGACTTACCCAACCCCCTACTTAACTGGAAAAAGAAGAAAACAGCAGAATAACAAGAAAAAAGAGCAAACTTTTTAACAGTTTTGACCCAAATAGAAAACATTTTCTAAAAACCAAAACTCCTACACACTAAATAATACTTTACAATCTTTTTCAACTGATTTAGACCATCTGGATTCTTAAATGTTGTCTGGAGTCAGGCTGACTCATTGAGCTAGACACGACTGGCACAATGCTGGTGTATACTGTATGTGTGCATGTTTTGTGGTACCATTAGCCAAATGACTGTTAGCGCCTGGATGAATGGCATCAGATAGAGTCCGTTTGAGTTTCTCATAGCTGGCGAAATAGAGGGCGTGGGCGGGCCCTGCCCCGATCGCTGTTGCGTTGAGGCCTCGTAACGGTCGCCACGCTCCCTCTGTGGAAACAATACGGCGGAGAGCATCCATCACATTCCTGTAGCGAGCTGCAGGGTCGGGCTGGAGGCTCTGCATTCGGGTCTGCAGAGGGAAAAAAAACAATTTCATTTACATCAATCAAAAATGACACAAAATGTTTTTTTATTTCTAATAAAGCGACGAGTAATAAATAAATTGACGGCAGTAAGAAGCAGGGGTCAAACGGGGGAAATGAGGTGTGCGATGCTGGGTGTGGTTCATGTTGGTGTACATGAACGACTGAATAGAAGGAAGTATGCTGTTACAAGCTCCAAGGTCACAAAGGGACATCAGCTTACTTCCTTTAATCCTCTTTCCCCGTGACCTTAAACCTTCCTCTTCCCACACACACACACACACACACTCACACACACATTCTCTCTGGTAAAAAAAAGAAGAAGAAACATCCACATGTTTATATTTATTTATTTGGCAGATGCATGGGGAGAACAAGCAACTCCACACAGAAAGGCCGCAGCCGAGTTTCAAACCTGAGGCAACAGTGCTAACAACTGCGCCACCATGCAGCCCATGTGATGACCAATTAGGATGGAGCTTTACGAGCTCATTTTAGGGTCAGCCAGGTCAAAGCACCTGCATAACATCAGGCTAAAAGAAGCATAACAGCGGAGAGTCCGTGCAGTTATTACGCGTTTTCTTTACTTTTGCAGAAAAAGAGGTTAGCTCAAGAGTACAGATACTATAAATATAGGAATTCCCTCTATGGAACTAGTCCTAGAGTCATTCCCCCTAGGAATGGATTAGGCCAATGAGTGCATGTGAAGAACCAGCTGTGATGTGAGCCCTTTATACCAAACTTCCAGATGTATGGACTACAATAAAACCCAGCTCTGCAAACGTGAACTGCCCTCAAAAAAAGACCGAACATGAAACCCCTTTAAACTTTGATGCTGCCAAACAAATGCACAATAAATACAGACAAGTGCAGGAACCCTAGATCTTGCATCAGTATCACTAGAAGAACCTTTGCATCATCTTTATAGACACTGAAAACATCCCAGTTTCCATTGGCAAAACCTCCAGGTAATTTTACTGGATCTTCAAGGCGTGCAGGCATTAGGGATGTGAATCTCCACCACTGGAGCTGATTCGATTCGTATCTCCATACAATATAAAAAATACTAGGGATATACATAGTTAAGTTGAATTGGTTAATTGCTGTTAATGTTGTAACCAGGTTAACTAGTTTTTTCCCAGTTAACTGCTTCAAGTCCTTCTGCTGCACTGGGTGCAATATTTTTGTGCCACCAGAGGGCGCAAGAGCGTCTATATCAAATTAAAATACAGAATCGCCAGTGTAATTATTTAGTTCAAGAAATGTTTTTTTTTACGTGTCCGCCAGAATGCGCTTATAAGCATGCAATCGCAAGCAGCGCTGTGTATTTAAAGCCAGACGGTCCGCTGCGCAACAAGTTCTGAGTCTGATGGACGTTTCAGCTGTCATCCCACTCTCCCTTTACTTTTTGTTCATAAATGTAACGAGTGTGGGACTTTAGTAGTGCGTCAGAATATTAATAGAGTAGACGGAAAAAGTGTTATTTATAGAGCGATTCACTAACGATACGGCAAAACTCACAGCCGATAGGACTCAACATGATTCATCCCTGCTCACAATTCATTAACGATTTGAAAATTATTTTTGATTCAACACAATTCATGATTCGATTTCAAACTAGGAATGCACAATATATCCTCATCAATATCAGTATCAGTATCGGTCCGATATGTAAAACGGAGCCAATAACAACAATCTAAATATTTTTCCATCTTGTTTGTGTATCTGTTTCAGAGGGTGATGAGTAATTGTTTGGTCCTGTGACGAGGACGGTAATCACTTCAGAAGCGTTAATGTGTGTGACGTGTGTGTACAGAAAATTTAGAAAACTCCGCTTTGTAGAAATAAAGCAAAACATTCAAAAATGTGCTTGCATAATTTTTTGTCTATTCAAAATTTGCTGATATAAGAAGCTAAACTGTTGATATCTATATCTGCAAATATCAGTTATCGGCCATAACAGGTATAATATCGAATATCGGTATCGACCCAAAACATTAACATCGGTGCATCCCTATTTGACACGATTCAAAACAATTTGCAAGCCCACATCTGGTTTTTAGACATCATCACAATGTTTTGCCCTCTCCTCTGTGAAGGACGCATTTGATCCTAGTTTTCGGTTAATCAATAAATTCAACATGAAAGGAAAATGCACTTTACCAGTGATATGTACATATTATACATATTTTTATTGCTACAAAACTGTTGAAATAGGAGGGTTGAAATGAGGTTAGACACTCACTCTTAGAAAAATAAACCAACAAACTCAGAAAATTATTAGACTTCACCTTATAATTATTAGGAATCATTACAAAACACAGTAAACAGCCAAACATACACTCACCTAAAGGATTGTTAGGAGCACCACAGTAATACGGTGTTTTACCCCCTTTCACCTTCAGAACTGCCTTAATTCTATGTGGCGTTGATTCAACAGGGTGCTGAAAGCATCCTTTAGAAATGTTGGCCCATGTTGACAGGACAGCATCTTGCAGCTGATGGAGATGTGTGGGATGCACATCCAGGGCACGTAGCTCCTGTTCCACCACATCCCAAAGATGCTCTATCGGGTTAAGATCTGGTGACTGTGGGGGCCGTTGTAGTACAGTGAACTCATCGTCATGTTCAAGAAACCAATTAGAAATAATTCGAGCTTTATGACATGGCGCATTATCCTGCTGGAAGTAGCCATCAGAGGATGAGTACATGGTGGTCATGAAGGGATGGACATGGTCAGAAACAATGCTCAGGTAGCCCGTGGCATTTAAACCATGCCCAATTAGCACTAAGGGGCCTAAAGTGTGCCAAGAAGACATCCCCCACTAGGGATGGGTACCGAATTCAGTACTTTTTAAGGTACCGACCGAATTCCAAAGTACCGACTGAGCACCGATTCACGTCATTTGAAACGGTGCCTCGTTTCGGTACCCGTCCTTCATAACGAGAACTTGCCAAGACAGCTGCCCATGCGCAAGAGCATTATGTCGTTGCTCGCTGCGAGCCAGTTGTAAGCAGAGCAGCATGCAAAGAACGCACGCTAAAGCTTGGGTCCACTTCACTAAATGTGATGGGTAACTGGGTGATGATGAAACCAGCGACAACGATCTAAGTGAGACATCCTCATCTTAATCTGCTCCGGTGGGTAAATAAAATGTTTAAGATAACGTTAGCTTGATATGTTAGCTTCCGTTCCGCTAATGGTGTGTTTGCTTTCTCCTCGGAACTCCGAATTTCCGACTAGAAGAACATGAACGCGCTCTAAAGTTTAGCTTCACTTTACTAAATGCGACGGGTGATTGGGTGAAGATGAAACCAGTGACAACGATCTAAGTGTGAGGCATCATCGTTTTAATCTGCTCTATCAGCTAAATAAACTGTTTAAGATAACGTTAGCTTGATATGTTAGCTTCCATTGCCACCGCTGTTATCAGCTAATGGTGCGTTCGCTTTCTCCTCGGAAATTCTACCTTCCCAGTAGGAAAAATCAAATGAAAAAGGACTGCAAAAGGAATGATGATACACAGTAAATTTAGTTCACAGTAAAGATGTTTGCTTCAGTTTAATTATCAGCTTATAAAACTACAACGACGATGTTAAAATACAAACAGTTGTATGTTATTTATCGTGATATTTATCAAATACGGTTATATATTGAGAAAAATATATCTTTAATTATAAAAGATAATTAAAATAATAAACACTCAAAAGTATCAAAAACTGGTACCGTTAAGTACCGGTATTAATTCGTAGGTACCGGGAATTAGTACCGAATCGATTCAAATGTCAAAGATGCCCATCCCTATCCTCCACACCATTACACCACCAGCCTGCACAGAGGTAACAAGACATGATGGATCCATGTTCTCATTCTGTTTACACCAAATTCTGACTCTACCATTTGAATGTCTCAATAGAAATCGAGACTCACCAAACCAGGCAACATTTTTCCAGTCATCAACAGTCCAATTTTGGTGAGCTTGTGCAAACTGTAGCCTCTTTTTCCTATTTGTAGTGGAGATGAATGGTACCTGATGGGGTCTTCTGCTGTTGTAGCCCATCCGCCTCAAGGTTGTGCGTGTTGTGGCTTCACAAATGCTTTGCTGCATTCCTCGGTTGCAATGAGTGGTTATTCCAGTCAAAGTTGCTCTTCTATCAGCTTGAATCAGTCGGCCCATTCTCCTCTGACCTCTAGCATCAACAAGGCATTTTCGCCCACAGGACTGCCGCATAGTGGAAGGTTTTCCCTTTTCACACCATTCTTTGTAAACCCAAATGGTTGTGTGTGAAAGTCTCAGTAACTGCGCAGATTGTGAAATACTCAGACCGGCCCGTCTGGCACCAACAACCACGCCACACTCAAAATTGCTTAAATCGCCTTTCTTTCCCATTCTGACATTCAGTTTGGAGTTCGGAGATTGTCTTGACCAGGACCACACCCCTAAATACATTGAAGCAACTGCCTTGTGATTGGTTGATTAGATAATTGCATGAAGGAGAAGTTGAACAGGTGTTCCTAATGATACTTTAGGCGAGTGTATTTCAAAATATTGTAATGGGGCAATTTTAAAAGCTGTTGTAGCATAAAGTTACTGTTCCTTTAAGAGAAACATGACTGCTGGAGATGCAGGGGTATGAAAGTTTCTCAGCTTTTATTGGACTTCTCTGAACCACTGTTAAGGGCAAAATGACATTCTGTCTAGAGTTTTTTAGTTCTGCACAAATATTATGACAATAAGGTACTATCTTAAATTCCAATTGATGCTCGATGCCCAACCCTAGGTAGAGTCACTTCCTGTTATCCAGTCTGAGGTGAGATGTCCAAACATCAGCAAATAATACTCCAATGTCATCTGAAACTCAGCTGTGATGTTGGTCACTGCTAGGTCCTAAAACTGGTGCACTGGAGCTTTGTTTCTCCAGAGTAAAAATGACAAGGCATTCATTCCTACTATAGACCACTGCAAATGTACTAATTAAATGAGGGATCCACACCCAAAATTAGCAAATCTATTTTTTCAATAGTTCATACAGCTTTTCCAGCTTTGTTATTTTATACATTTTCATGTTATCTGAGCATTTGTGTTTGGAGAATTTACTGCAAATCAACTGTTATATTAATTTTCATTTATGCTGTACCCATTCACACGATTTTTTTTTCCACTTTGTACATTTAAAAATAACTGGGATTTTAGGTGTACAGTCACACCCCTAGTAGCATTTGTTCCGAATCTAAAAGAAGTCAGTTAGCTTTATCAGAATATGTGAGGTTTTATCAAGATCATGAGAACTGGTCCAGTAAAACAGCATGACTGGTGCGATCAAAAGCCTTCTGTAAACAATTAGATTAGGTTTGGGAAGCAGCTTGTAGGGCCACACTGTTTAGGGAATGCAGGAACAAATACTTTAGAATGGACAACAAGCAGTTTGTCTTGATATAGCAATGCGATTCATTCCCATTTGCCTTGCAACAATAGAGAAAGGCAATGATTGCTTGACCAGCTTTAACCCGTTGTAAAGAGACAGCTTTTTTCTAACCAGAGTCGTAACAGAAACTGAATAGTTGGTCTTGTAAATTAGCACAACTTAACTGGTCAATACATTTTATTTTTCCCTGTACTTGGCTTTTCATAGACTGAATTACCTTTTAGTTAGTTTTTTTTAACTCCTTTTGGTTGTGTTAAAAATTGTATATTCGTTTCTTATGTAGACAAAATGACAATACTTTCACAGAAAAGTGAAGCATTAAATTTTTGCTGTCTAAAAAAAACTTTAATTCTGCCTTATGGTCTTGGTAAAAATTGATGCGTTGTGTTTTATGCATTAGTTTCACTTGGTACAACATGTACCACGTTTGAAAACTTATTTTGTTGGAGTTTGGCGCAGCGGGCCACCGTAGCTACGTACCTTTACGTAACGCTGAAGTTGTGACAGCAAACGGACTAAACGATGATGCAGAAGTTTGCAGTTTAATGCAAATTGACCCATTTTACGCCACTTAAAACAAAACATTTTCTAAAGCACCTTCTGGAACGAACTTAACTCACACACGACGTCTAATACAGAGCTGAGAAATAAATGAAAGCAGTAAAATGTTGCTGAGCCAACTGACCTTGTCCCTTCGGTTCTGTAGCGTGTTTATGTTAGCCGCAGAAGCTAACGAGCGATGCTAACATGCATGACGGCTAACCCACAGAACACAACAGGAACTAGACATTTAAAACATCGAATATTCGTTTAAAAACGAGTCGATCTGAGCTAGGCTACCTTTACACAGTCGATGGGGAACATGACACAGTGCTCCATGATCCCGGCCACAGCTCCAGCCAACATGTGGGTGCTAGTAGAAGCTCCCTGTGGCAGACCTTCATAGTCTGCGTCGAAGTCCCCAGTCTGTGCATCTTGAGCACAACAGGCAAAATCAACGTTCTGTAATTGTTTTTCCCCTCCAACTCGGGGTGTCAGGCTTCCCACAATACTTTCCGAAATTCCCCAGAATCTGCCCCCCAGCCATTGAACTTCTGCCCCAGCAGAGGCTCCAGCAACCACGGGATCCATGCACGTGGTCTCAGCTCTCATCCGACGCTTTCTTGCAAATCCATCTGCTTCCATGAGTAAAAATGTGATATATTGAGTCGTTTAGCTCGCGTGTACACCTTCTCGAGGATGGTTTCGGGCCTTAACTTTTACATTCCTTTGGGTTGTAGCAGTAGTTCAATCCCCTGCCCTAGCTCAGCTTCACCCACTCCGTCCCCGCCTCTTCCCAACCTAACCACAGCCCAGAAGGAGGAGGCCATGGCGGACGAATACGGAACAAGACCCGCCCCTGCTACCGTGATGCTGATTGGTTAGAAAAGCCAAGTCCTACCGCACCTATTGGCTGATGCACATGCCATAAATACCCCTTGGAAAGAGTTGCATGTATTAAATTACTAAATGAGAAAAACAAGAAAACAAACCAATTATGAAAATATATAATGAAACCATTAAACGGATAAAAGCTGATGTTTATTCTTTAAAATACTCATTAATTGCATTATTTGTGATATTGAAATAAACCCCAATCAAAACTGGATGTTCACAACATTTTAAAGCTGTTATAGTGAATCTGTAAACACGCTAGGTTTTAAAAGCAAACACTTTCACAAAACACTCACCCCTCACCTCAGATATCTTACCTGAAACAAAACCAGAAACCCACAACGCCAGACTAAATGAGATAGTGCCAAACACCAGTCGCCGTTTTCGAGGTCCAAACATCTTTTGTTGTCCGTGACTTCAAATGGTGCTTTCCTTTTTTGGATTTTGGTATTTTGTCCTAAATTTGAAGTGGCAGCAATTGGCTGTTTATCCTTCTGTCAGGCGTGCTGGTGAGCGAAACGGAGGTGAGGATCCTCATGCGGGTGAAGAAGGAGGTAGGCAGGCAGACAGGAACATTAAAACAGGGATTTTAATCAGGAACACGCAGGACAATGACACAATGAGACAACCAGACAAAATGGACTAACAGGGTTTAAATACAGGAGGAGCTGGGACCTTGGGTGATTGGGAGACGAGAGGCAGGTAGGAGCAATTAACATGGACACAGGACTGAACAGAATAGGGAGACAGGACAGGGTGTGACGGTACCCCCCCCACCCCCCCACCCCCCAAGGGCGGATTCCAGACGCCCACAGGAACACAGAGCAGGGCGGGAGGAGGGGAACTGGAGGGAGGGTCGAGAGGGACCGAGGGACCGATGGAGAGGAGGCAGGGACCAGCAGAGTCCGGGGGCCTGCATCTGTGGCAGAGGAGGACGCGAGGACGGGCTCTTGGGGGCCTGCGTCTATGGCAGAGGAGGAGGCGACGACGGGCTCTTGGAGGCCTGCGTCTGTGGCAGAGAAGGAGGCGACGACAGGCTCTTGGGGACCTATGTCTGTGGCAGAGGAAGAGGCGACCACGGGCTTTTGGGGGCCCGCGCCTGGTGAGGGCAGGACTGGTGGTGACCGGAGGCAGAGACGTCGGAGGACATGTCTTTGACTTCTGGACTGGAGGCGGGGGCGACGACCTCAGGGCTGGAGGCGGCGGCGTCGGCCTCTGGGCTGGAGGTGGCATTGTCGGCCACTGGGCTGGAGGCGGCGTCGTCGGCCTCTGGGCTGGAGGCGGCGTCGTCGACCTCCGGGCTGGAGGCGGCGGCGTCGACCACGGGACTGGAGACGGCGTCGACCCCTGGACTGGAGACAGCGTCGACCACTGGACTGGAGACGGCGTCGACCACTGGACTGGAGACGGCGTCGACCCCTGGACTGGAGACAGCGTCGACCACTGGACTGGAGACGGCGTCGACAACTGGACTGGAGACGGCGTCGACCACGGGACTGGAGACGGCGTCGACCCCTGGACTGGAGACAGCGTCGACCACTGGACTGGAGACGGCGTCGACCACTGGACTGGAGACGGCGTCGACCCCTGGACTGGAGACAGCGTCGACCACTGGACTGGAGACGGCGTCGACAACTGGACTGGAGACGGCGTCGACCACGGGACTGGAGATGGCGTTGACTCCTGGACTGCAGGGGACGTCGACCTCAGACTAGAGGGGACGTCGACCTCTGGACTAGAGGGAACGTCGACCTTTGGACTGGAGGGAATGTTGACCTCTGAACTGGAGGGGACGTCGACCTCTGGACTGGAGGGGACGTCGACCTCTGGACACGAGGGAGCGTCAACCTCTGGACACAAGGGAGTGTCGACCTCTGGACACAAGGGAGTGTCGACCTCTGGACACGAGGGAGCGTCAACCTCTGGACACGAGGGAGCGTCGACCTCTGGACACGAGGGAGCGTCGACCTCTGGACACGAAGGAGCGTCGACCTCTGGACACGAAGGAGCGTCGACCTCAGGAGATGAAGGAGCATCGAACTCTGGATACGAAGGAGCGTCGACCTCTGGACTGGAAGAGGGTCGACTTCTGGACTGGAAAGAGCGTCAACCTCTGGACTGGAAAGAGCGTCGACCTCTGGACTGGGGAGAGCGTCGACCTCTGGACTGGGGAGAGCGTCGACCTCTGGACTGGGGAGAGCGTCGACCTCTGGACTGGGGAGAGCATTGACCTCTGGACTGGAGAGAGCGTCGACCTCTGGACTGGAGATAGCATCAACCTCTGGACTGGAGAGAGCGTCGAACTCTGGACTGGAAAGAGCGTCGGCCTCTGGACTGGAGAGAGCGTTGACCTCAGGACTGGAAAGGGCGTCGACTACAGGACTGGAAGAGGCGTCAACTTCAGGACTGGGGGCATCGACCTCCATTGACGTCTGGTCCGGAGGCGTCGACTTCTGGTCCGAGGGCGTCGATTTCTGGTCCGTCGACTTCTGGACTGTCAACTTCTGGACCGTCGACTTCTGGTCCGGGGGCGTCGACTTCTGGTCCGGGACCGTCGGCTTCTGGATCGTCGACTTCTGGAATGTCGGCTTCTGGACCGTCGACTTCTGGTCCGGGGGCGTCGGCTTCTGGACCGTCAGCTTCTGGATCGTCGGCTTCTGGATTGTCGATTTCTGGATCGTCGATTTCTGGACTGTCGGCTTCTGGTCCATGGGCGTCGGTTTCTGGACTGTCGGCTTCTGGACCGCCAGCCTCTGGACCGCCGGCTTCTGGGCCGGAACCGCCGACTTCTGGACCGAAACCGTCGACTTCTGGACCGGAACCCTCGACGTCTGGAGTGGAGGCAGTGCCGCTGCAGGAGGGGCTGCCGACTTCTGGACTGGCCGGCCTGGGGGAAGAGCCTCTAGGGTCACCGCTGGGACTGGAGCGGACTGAACTGGTGGTGCCGGAAACTGGGAGAGCAGGGAGGATAGAGTGTCCAGCTGGAGCTCCTGGAGACTGAGGCTCTGATGGAGTTGGGCCAGCTCAGCTCGGAGACCGGCGAGCTCTGCTGGGTGGACTGCGGGCTCGATCCTTTGGCCTGGAGACCAGGGAGCTGCTGACAGGACTGAAACCTTCTCCTGGTGATTCGGGGAGGATAGGGTGTCCAGCTGGGACTCCTGGAGGCTGACAAGCTGACGGATCCGACCAAGCTCCGCCTGGAGACCGGCGAACTCTGTCAGCTGGGCTGTAGGCGTGGTTCCTCCGCCTGCTGATGATGGAGGCACTGATTGGACCGGAGACGGGACTTCTGGTCTGACTGGGGGCGGGTCCAAGCTGGCGCGCCGAGCCGGGGCAGCGGCGAGCTCGCGGCTCCGTCCTGGGACAAGGGGTGACGGCGGAGCCCGGCATCCTTCCCAACGCCGTGGGCCCACTCCGGGGGAGCACACAGCCAGTCTGGTGCCCACATCGCAGGAGCGGTCCATCTGCGCCTCCCCGTCCAAGTCTCCATTTGGCTCCGGGAGGGTAGAGAGGACCGCCGAGGCTAAAGTTCAGCTGCGACATCTGCGGCGAGGCGACCCCGGAGGTGGAGAAGCCGGCCGGTGGTTGGAGGTCAGGAATTGGAGCAAGCACTCCCAGGGGAGAATCTCCCCGGTGGATCCTTTGTTGGGTTGGCTCATTCTGTCAGGCGTGCTGGTCAGTGAAACAGAGGTGAGGATCCACACGGGTGAAGAAGGAGGCAGGCAGGCAGACAGGAACATTAAAACAGGGATTTTAATCAGGAACACGCAGGACAATGAAACAATGAGCCAACCAGACAAAATGGACTAACAGGGTTTAAATACAGGAGAGCTCGGACCTTGGGTGATTGGGAGACGAGAGGCAGGAAGGAGCAATTAACATGGACACAGGACTGAACAGAATAGGGAGACAGGACAGGGTGTGACACCTTCTCTGTTATTATAAATGATAAAATGATAAATGACCCGCACTTGCATAGCACCTTTCAGAGTAAGGACTCCAAAGCACTTTACACTGCAGTGTATCATTCATCCATTCATACACACATTCACACACTGGTGGGGTTGAGCTACAATCATGGACATAATTTTGGGGGGGTGACAGGGGGGACATGTCCCCCCCCCCCCCCCCCCCACACACACACACACTTTTTCCAAAGTCAAGTTTTGACCCCTGCGCTTTCTACCATCCAAAAACAATATTACGCTATATTAAATTGACACTGGTTGAGCTCTAGGACCAAGGGGAAAACAACCGTTTGTGTTGAAGCCTGTTTCCCATTAGAACATACTGCAAAGATCCCCCCCCCCCCCCCCCCCCCCTCCCCGTGTCCCCTCTGCTTCTAAAGTGAAAATTACGTCCGTGGCTACGATGTAGCCACAGCTGCCCTGGGGCGCACTGACAGAGGTGAGGGAGCCTAAGTTACACCTATCTAATTCCGGACCACGGGCCCTGGAAGAACAAAAAAATTAAGGCAAGTCAATGGGGCTAAAAACGCTATTTTCTAATTCCGCTTGTTATGTGCCTTGGATTTCACATATGATGTCCATGAATTTAAAAAGACGCATTTTGATATCAAGAAAGTGCTTGTTTTCAAACGGGGGAAACATTATTTTAGGTTTTGTGTGAAAATAAGTCCAGGACTTCATCATCGAACCTGCCGTAAAGGAAAACAGAGGGAAAATGGCTGTAAGTTCAGCAATCTTGAAATCCTGCATTCAGGAGGAAAGAACCACAGGGGCATTTGGTAAGAAGCAGCTACGCTAGGGGAGAGGATTCTGTGGTGATGTCATATATGCAATGTGTCAATGTCTGATTTGTAGTCATGCTAATTACGAACTTTTACAAGCTGATAAATCTCATAGTACGTGACTGGCGTGGTTGAAAACCCATCATTAGTTTTCATTTAAATTGAGGTACAATTTATGTGCAATCCAGGGCGTAAGGCAAAGCGGATTAGAAAATAGTGTTTTTAGCCCCATTGACTTGCATTCATTTTTTCGTTCTTCCGGAAACTGATGAGCCGACCGGAAAGGAAGGAGACTTAGACTCCCTATACAGGCGCAAAGCTCTCACACCAGTGGTGTTCTGTTGCTAAATATGTGAGTGCGTATTGTGTGGAGGACCCAGTGAAGTGCAGAAGTGCAGAGGTTCGGTGAGACAGACAACCGGATGGTCCAATTTTTGCTTCCGAAACGTGTTATTGGCGGAAGTTTTTTGCAAGCGAACCACTCTGTTAATTTTTTTATTAAAAAAAATTAAATCTCCACAATATATTTAAAGTTATAATATGTTAGAATGTTAAAAAAAAGTTTAAAGCTAATTTGTTTTCCAAATTTGCTACTGCAGCTTTGAAGATAAACAATGCAAGATTGGACAATAGCACCTAGGCTTATCAGAAGAATTCTTCTCAGTCTTTTAGTATCAGAACTTAAAACAAAAATCAATAAGTCAAAACTTATCTAAACATTTAAACAAAAAAGATCTACTGGATCAACATTTAAAAGCTTTTAGTAACACTTATATTTTAGCTAGTATTTACATTATCTGTGTATAGCTGTGTGGCTGCCGATGTGTCACCTTTGTGGTGGCAACAAGCTTTTCCATTTTATAGGAAATATACTAAAAAATACCTGTTTTGTTTTGTTTCTAGCAGTTATTGCTGCCATTCGTTTGATTGTAGTCGTAATCTAATCACGTTCAGTTTGTTATACAACAAACATTAAACCAGTCACCTTCTGGAACCTTCATCTACGTTCAGTCAAACTTTTGGGGCCTTTTGAAAAATGAGATTTGAGTAAAGAGATGATAAAACATATCTTGGCAACATTTGAGTTGACATGATCAGTGACCTAATGAAATGGAATAACTTCTGCTTCATAAACGGAAAAACTTGCTAGATTGCAAAATGTGGTCAATTCATATTTTTTAAAGATTAAAAATACAAGAGCCATAGTACAATTGTGTATTTCCTTTATTGCCTAAATGAGCAAACACTTTGACTATAAATGTATTTTATAACTACAAAATGCCAATTGTTTGCTATAACACCATAAGTTAATATGATGCCCAACCTCTTGACCAGTTAGACTTTGCTTAAGTAGATTTTTTCATAATAGAAACGGGTTAATTGTGTTTTGAAACGGGAGCCTTTACCATTTGATTAAATTTTCTTTCTTTATTGCCGGAGAGAGACTTTGACGGCCTCAGTGTTAAATTTCTGCCGACAAAGGGGAATGAAGTGTTAATTTCTGCTTACAAGTGCAAAACCTCCTGCCTCGATCTTCTGATCTAGTTACGGTTGATTGGCAGACGCTTCTTTAAGGAAAACCGAGCGGGCATCGTATCAGGATAATTTCTCATCCCTGAAGCTAATGCTCCTCTAATACGTCAAGGGAGAAGCATTTGAAGTCTTGCAGGAAACTCTAGATCACCATTGCACCCCAGTTACATTCTCTCTGCCAAGAGAGTGCACAATCTATACAAACCTTAGGAATTATTTTACACCGTCTAAGCAAAGCATGGTCAAAAATCCACATTAAATGGACAAGATTAGACCATAACTTGCTTACATTCTGCTGTGTTGGGTTGTTTTATGTCTTCCATTCCTGAGATCCCAGCAGACAAGCCCCATCTGGACTATGGGCCCACAACATGATCTATGGCCCTCTTATCTCATTAAGGCTTGGTAAATGAACGACCAGGCCAACGGGACACCTTTAACAGCAACACTAGGAAACCATTCAGGGTTAAGAGCTAATCTTAAAGTTCTTGAGGATGGGCCCTCATACTTTTTGATGACTTTTACCAGTGGAAATAAAAATTAAGGGTAACTTTGGAGATGTACCAGTTTTCCAGATTGTTTTAGGACAAAGTTTTATCAAAAGTTGTTTATGGGATTTATTCATTTTATCTACTGGAGAGAACGTGATAAAAACAATGACTTTTTGTTGTGCAACTTTATGAGACACTGGAAAGCTTCAGGATAATGTACCAAGGATCCACAGACCAAATCCGCCACCTTGTGGCCATTTAAAGGATGACACTGGGCTCTGATTACATTTGCTCTAAAGACAGTTTACTAGTTAACGGAGAAGAAAAATGCAAACATCACATTAAGTACGGAAGAGGATTAGGGTCACTGAAAATAAAAAAGAAAAGAAGGGAAATTCTGACTTTTTTCTCAGAAATTTTACTTAAATAATGTTGAGAAAAAAGTCAGAATTCTCTTTCTTTTCATTTTTTTCTTTCAGTGGTCCTAATCCTCTTCCGTACATTTGTTATAATGTATGTCTGAGCAAATAATTAAACTGTAAAAAAAGGTAGTAGACTGTTGGATTTAAAATAGGAACTTTGTTTAAACTTAAATGTTACTAAAAACAAAAATACTACAAAAATATGTGTGAAATATCACTTTCAGTCGTTATTATTCATCTGCGGAATGCGCTTTTATTTTGGGTCAAGCGTCGTGCCAATGTAGGTACCCCGATAGAATTTGTATCTCTTGCTCGGGAGCGCGCGCCGATGTTGTGCCGAGATGTGCACCCCCTAAAGAACTGCAAACGATGAAAACTATGAGTTATGCTAATATATTCAGAATGTGAACACGTTTGTAATCTGTGTTTCTCCTGAAAACGTTTTGTTTTTGACAAGAAATATGACTAAATAATGGTTAAATAAACAAAATACACACTTGAGGCAAATATTTTAGTGAGTATTTCTTATAACGTTTTCTGTGCATGCTTAAACTATTTTGCTATCGGTTTGAAAAAAAGCCTAAATTATAATCCTTTTAAAGAGTAATTATTATTACTTCAAATAAAACATTGTAAACAGTGATTTCTTCTACTTATCTGCCCCTAAACTAACATTTTGCAAGGAAGCACGCGGATAAAAAAAATAAAGCGGCCTTCCCACAACAGGGGATGCGTATACGCTCTTTTCGGTACAACGCCTGGAGTTTCTATCGTCTCCGCCTCGTTTGCTGACGCAGGGAATTTCGGGGGTAGTGGAGAGGGAAAAGAGGCGGGACCAGCAAAGCCTTCAAACCCCGGCCATGGCTGCAGCAGTTCGGACTGATCGAGGTCGCAGGACCTTGCGTCTGGTGTGGAGCTTTACCGGATCCAGATCCAGTCACACCGCTTTAAAATCAAGTTATGACGCGCTGGTCATCGGTGGAGGTGAGCAAGTTTATACAAAAAGTTTTACAGAAGTTTGAAAAATCCTCCTCACTTGCAGAAACCTGTTTGATGACTTGGCAGCATACATGTGCACATCTTAAAAAAAAAAACTGAAAACGTATATTTCATGTTGCAGGACACAATGGATTGGTGTCAGTGAGTTCGTGCATTTTGTTTCTCAACATGTTCTGTACAATCTGCAGAGATTTATGGTTTTACAAGACACCGGTGTCTGTGTGCAGGCTGCATATCTGCAGAGGGGAGGGCTGAAGACAGCAGTGCTGGAGCGCAGACATGTGCTGGGAGGAGCAGCCGTTTCCGAGGAGATCATCCCTGGTATGGAACAGAGCATAAAGACGTAATCCACCAAAATAAAACCAAAATATAATGTCATCAAAATTTTGATTATCATACACTCTTTTTTTGTGCACCAATTTGTAGAAGAATTCATGAACCACTTTCTAAATATGCATGGCTTACAATACAAAATGTCTTATATTTTAATATGAAGTTTTGAGCTTTACACATTCGTTTTCTGGTATTCCTCCTACTTTTAGGTTTCTGCTTCTCCAGGTGCTCATACCTGCTCAGTTTGTTACGACCGCAGATATGCAGCGACCTTGAGCTTAAGGTATTCAGTCACTCTAAAAACTGTTAATTCTTCAATCATTTCTGCATGATTTAAAGGGAGCAGTTGAGTTTTTCCTCTTCAGTTCTTGTTTGGTTTTGAACTGCACCAGAAACATGGGCTGAAGGTGTACATGAGGAACCCCCATTCATTCACCCCCATGTTGGAGGAGGGGGTGAGAGGTGCACCACCCAGGTCCCTCACCCTCGGGCCGGATCTCGCCAGCAACCAGAAGGAGATAGGGAAATTCTCTCAGAAAGATGCACAGGTGATTGAATTGTTGCCAACCACTGCAGCGGGGATAAAAGGTATTTGACACATCAGCATTTTTATCAGTAAGGGTATTTCTAAGTGACACTAGTGATGGCACAAATGAAGCAAGGCTTTGAGGCTTCTTCCTTTTAAAAAGAACCAAGTGACTGGTGACAAACGAGGCCTTGTTTTACCTGTATCACGTAGTTTGTTTGCTCTGTCACTTAGGGGCAGCAGTAGCTCAGGAGGTAGAGAGGCTTTTCCAGTAATAGGAAGGTTGTAGAGTCAATCCCAGCTCCTGCCAGAGAATGCTGCTGTTGTGTCCTTGGGCAAGACACTTAACCCCCCCCCCCCCCCCCTGCCTGCTGGTGGTGGTCGGAGGGACTGATGGCACCTGTGCTCAGAAGCCTCGCCTCTGTCAGTGTGCTGCAGGGCATCACCATCAGCGTGTGAATGTGTGTGTGAAAGTGCTTTGGTGTCCTCTGACTCTGAAAGGGCTATACAAGTCCAGGTCATTAATCATTTATCACTTTTCAAAATAAAAGCTGCCCAAACTCACAGTGCTTAGTGGGTTGTTCAGTGTGGTCCATAATGTGTCAAGTTTCAAGTGGTTGTGCTTCTAGACAAAATAGCTTTATCATTATTGTTTGTAGTGCTAGAGGCATTCTTTACATTATTTTGTCATCTTCACTTGTCATATTAATAGTGTTATTTGATGTTGGGGTCAAGAAAGCTTTGGTCTGCTCATAATTACTTACTGATGAAGAGGATTATGTTAATAAGGTGTATTGACCATCAGGCGCAATTTTAGGATCGGAGGCTAGAGGAGAGGGGGGGGGGGGGGGGGCTTCAGTCCTCTACCATAGACATATATATTACTGGACAAATCCCACCCATTGCTTTTTTAAAGTCTATTATGAATCTTGGCCATCCTGACCGTGTCATAGGCTCAGACAATCCACAAACTGGTAAAAAGGTGGAGCTGAAAATGGGGCTGTGGGAGCAAATGATTGACACCCATGAACTCTGAACTAATGTAGCTAAGAACTGACTGAGCTATCCCTGAAGCTAACACGAAACTAGGAGCGCCTGGGCCGCTGTTCCACAGCAGTTGTAGATCAGCAGGAGATTAGCTACAAGCTAACCCAAAGCTACATGAAGCTTGGAGCCAACAGGGTTTGCTATGAACTACCTGAGCAAACCCAGAACTAATCCGGAGTTTACAGATGTTTCCGGTGCTTTCAGCAAGAAAAACGCAACCTGGCCGCAGCCAGATCTATATGTGTAGCCCCGCCCTGTGTGAAGTCTACACATTTCAATCTGGAATCTCTGCAGCAGAAACCACCAGAAAGCGACGAAGGAGGGCTATCTGGTAGAATATTTTGAGCTGATTGGAGGTTGCGCAATGTAGTGCCTAGCTGGCACTGGCTATAATATTTTGGCCTTAACCAATCACAGTAACATTTCATTTCATTTATTTATTAGATCCCCATTAGCTGCTGCTTCGTACAGCAACTATTCTGAACAAACTTGTACACCAGGAAAACAATTCGCTCAAGCTTCATTCATTCACTCACACAGCAATTACCATGTCATCGGGTGATTTCTGTTGGTTTTGCAAGAACAATATGCGCATAAAGGGTGTTTTAAGTTCCTCTCAATTCAATAGCCGCTTTTACATGAGCGTCAACCAGCACGGCCATGTTTGCTTTGCTTAGACGGGTGCTTGATACTATCGTCAAAACTAACTCCCACCCTACAGCACAGTAATGACACACGATTGGATCAGTCTATTTTGGGCCGGAGATCGGACGGTTTGAACTGGAGTGGTACAAGATGGATTCTCCTGAGTTTGCAAAACTTCAAATCTCGCAATAGTTTATCACCGCTGCTAAAGGGAGTAACACGGTACTGAAATACTGCAAGCCTCCCTTCAGCAGCCGCGATCTCGTGGATCTTTGACCGTGGTGGACCAGCAAAGCCCAGAAGCCTCGACTAGCCATGGCCAGCTTACCTAGCTCGAGTTTCCCAGACAGCAGCCCCACCAACATGTTGTATTTGAACCCATCTTTGACCAAGCAGTGTTATGTTAAATGCACAGAGGTTTCCCCCATTCAACCAACAAGTACAGCTAGTATAAATACCTTTAACAGGTGCACCTATTAAAAGTATTTATACTCATTTGAGTGCTCGAGCTCTCATTACTCAGGAGGCACACAGGAAAGACTTCATGATGGGTAAAAGCTAAGAATTCTTCCAATATCTTTGTAATCTTATCGTTGAAAATCCTTTTGATGGGAAGGGTTATAGGTGCATTTCCAGAATGCTGAATGTTCCTGTGAGCTCTGCGGGAGTCCTTACTGGAAAATGGAAAGAGCATCAGTTCACCATAAAACGACCACAATCATGTGCTCTACGTAAGTTCCCTATCTGAGGAGTCCAAAGTATAATCAGGAGAGTTCTCCAAGAGCCAAGAACCATTTGGGCAGAACTTCAGGAAGACCTTGCACCAGCAGGTCCTGTTGCTTCAAACAAAACTATAGGCGATGCAGTGAACCGCCATGGCATCCATGCACGCTCACCATGCAAGAATCCATGGCTGAACATAAAGCATGTTGAGACTCAGTTAAAGGTGTTGAAACAGCAAGCCTGTGGATTACTGGGAGACTATAGTATGGTCAGACACCATGTTTGGAGAAGAAATGGCTCGACCCACCACCCCAAGAACACCATACCAATAGTTACGTTTGAGGGTGCAAGAATAATGGTGTAGAGCTGCATTTCGGCAAGGGGTACTGGCAGACTTCATATTATTGAGGTCAGGAGGAATGGAGAAATGTACATTCTGATAAAAAAAAAAAGCTGCTGCGATCTACCAGAAAACTGTTAATGAAGAGGGTGGACATTTCAGGAAGACCCCAGGTCACCAACAAGCCCATGCAAACAATGAAATGGTTTCAAAGAAAGAAAATCAAGCTGCTTGAATGGCCCAGTCCATCACCTGATCTAAATCCCACACAACATCTATGAAGAGAACTGAAGATCGAAGTTAATAAAAGACCCAAGGAACCTTCGGGATTTAAAGGACGTTTGTGTTGAAGAATTGGCCAGAATCTCTCCTCAGCAATGCAGACGACTGGTCTCTCCACACAAGAGGCGTCTAGAAGCTGGAATCACTACTAAGAATTAGTCTCTTTCCAGAGTATTTCTCATATCCGATGGCACCATCTAGTGGCTGACAAGCATATCACCAGAGGTGTGGACTCGAGTCACATGACTTGGACTCGAGTCAGACTCAAGTCATTATTTTAATGACTTCTGACTTGACTTGATAAAATCTATAAAGACTTACGCCTTGACTCGGACTTGAACGCTAATGACTTGTGACTTGAATCAACTTGCATCTGTTGACTTGATGATGACTTGAGCGTATTTGATATTTTAGCACAAAAACGACACAACATGGACAAAAATCATAAATCATTCTTAGTTCTGGGTTTGACCTTGTTCTGCTAAATGCAGCAGCACTTTGTTTATAATCAATCTCAGTTGCACTAAATGCTTGTTTGTGCAAATAAATTCAGCTTTAAGAAGCTTTATTTCTGGAATTTATTTATTATCATTGTCATTAAATTGAAGTTGGACAAAATTACTTGAATATGACTTGAAAATTCAAAGTTAAGGACTTGGACTTGACTTGGACTTCCACATCATTGACTTTAGACTCGACTCGGACTTGGTTGTCTTTGACTTGACTCGAGACTTGACTGGAAAGACTTGTGACTTACTTGTGACTTGCAAGGCAGTGACTTGGTCACACCTCTGCATATCACACAAATAATTTCTTCTTCAGCTTTTTTGAGATGGCGACTTCACGTTTGTTGTTTATTTATGTCCTTCTGTAGCTGACAAACAGAGCTAAAACACGCTGTTTTGCAAGTATCGTTCTCATGTCATGTTGTGTTCTCATATATTTATATTTTAAAGACTTACTTGTCCGTGAAAAGTTCATCAACTCTACATCAGCGGAGGTATTCCTTAAAAGCACATAAGCGTAGTCTAACGCTATTGGTTAGTTCTGGTCGGCGCTCAGTTTGCTATTGCACGGAGCTCTGCAGGGCAGGGGGCGTGCTTAGCAAAAAACCCAAAAAAAAGTATTGCTTACATTATATCACAGTACATGATAAGATAATCACTTTTACAGATTTCTGAAAAGTCATACATTATTTCTGAAAGGGGAAAACTCTGGAAAGATACATTAAATAACGTGTGTTATATAATACGTATTCCCCGTGTCATTTAACTTTTTATTTATGACTCAACTTGTATACTTAAATGTTCTGATTTCTTTGTATGAATTCAATATTTGGTTTGACGTCAACATCAGGTGTAAATTTGGTGTAAATGGTCCACTTAGAAAAAGCCTTACTAATAAAAATCCAGATGTGTCAAATACTTACTCTCCCCGCAGTAAGTACAAACTGGACGTTTCCACTGTCTGTTTAGATTAGAACTTCTCACGTCTGCATGTTCTTAGGTGTATGCAGATTTTGTGGTACTACTTGAAAAGCTTGCGGGTGCTATCCACCCACTGCTGGACTCTCCACCAGTAGATGTTCCTGGTGTTCTAGCTGGATCCCTGCGGAAGAGGATGACTGCAGCTAAAACACTCATTCCTTCAATCAAATGTGGTGCGTGATTTATTTCATACTATGAAAAAAATATGTATAAATGAATAACTGAACATTCTGTTTGTGATCTTAAAGGCTTGAGCCTTGGGAAGAATATACCAGAGTTTTATGAGATTATTACGGCGCCGATAATGAAGGTTTGTTTTCGTTTGCATGAAGCATTTGTTGTGATTTCATGATTTAAAAACAACTGTTTCCTGTTCTGTGTCAAAGATTCTTGCTCGATGGTTTGAATCGGAGCCGCTCAAAGCAACGCTGGCTACAGATGGGGTTATAGGAGCCATGACTAGTCCTAGTAATCCCGGCAGTGGGTGAGACAGATTAACACAATCACAGCTAACTGAGGTAAATGACATCATTATTCCACATCGCTTTGTCTTTAAGGTACGTCCTCTTGCACCATGTGATGGGAGAGCTGGAAAAGGAGAAGGGAGCATGGGGTTATGTGGAGGGAGGAATGGGGGGTGTATCTAAGGCTATAGCTAAAGCTGCTCAATCCTACGGTGCGGATATATTCACTGAAAAGGTACCATGATGATTATGGATTCTACTGATTGTTTTTAAATCATGGATTTATGAAACATTTATTGGGTCTTGGCAGGATGTAGAACAGATCCTGGTTGGTTCTGATGGAGCTGCTAAAGGAGTGATACTGAAGGACGGCACAGAGATCCTCAGTAAAGTAGTTTTATCCAGTGCTACGCCGTACGTTACATTCAAGGGCCTCACACCGCAGGTACACTTGAGTCTGCGGCACGCTTTAGTGCTGGAAAGGACGATTAATAACGTTTTGGTTTTTTTTCTTGCAGGGTGCTCTTTCTCCAGAGTTCATCAGAGCTGTAGATCAGATAGATTACACCTCACCTGTAACAAAAATCAACGGTGAGTCTGTTAGTTTCTTGTGTAGGTCTCAGTCATTCACCCATTCACACACTAGTGGGGATGAGCTACGATGCAGCCACACCTGCCATCGGGCACACTGACAGAGACGAGGCTGCCGCGCACAGGCGCCACCACCAGCAGGCTAGGGGGGTTAAGGGTCTTGCCCAAGGACACAATGACAGCGACAAACTGAGCGGGGCTTGAACCTGCAACCTTCTGATTACGGGGCAAGCACTTAACTCCTGTGCCACCATCACCCTGAATAAAATGTAACTTTAAATAGGGGCGTTTAGCTCCGATTTTCTGTCTTGGAAAGTGAAAACTGAATCCTTTTTGGTTTTATCTCTTGGGATCACACTCATTGGTTGCCCCCTCCCCTCCCTGATTTATATTTACTCCTCACGCTGCCTAAGCAGAGCAAAACACATCTGGTGGCTTTGATCTGTTTTACCTGTTGTACTCATTGAGGCGCTACAGGTTCATCACAGCCAGGACAAACAGGCTCAAGAACAGTTTCTTCCCGAAAGCTATAATCGCATTAAAGTCTCACATGCACTGACACAACCCAACCTCAGGTCTCACTTTTCCCATCAATCTGTGCAATTTCCGATTTCTATGTGGTATTGACAATAACTGTGTTATCCTATATAGATGTAGCACAACTTTGCACTCTGTTTATTTATTGTATATTATGTGTTTGACTGCATGGAAGGAACTGCTTTTAATCTCATTGTTCTCATGTATAGTGACTATGAAAGGCATTCTATTCCATTTTCCAGTGGCGGTTGACAAGCTACCAAACTTCCTGGCAGCTCCGACTCCAGATGATAAACCAGGACCTCACCACCAATGCTCCATACATCTGAACTGTGAGAGTGTGGACGTCCTAGAGACGGCATATGAAGAGGCGAAGAATGGACGTCCCTCAACAAGGTCAAACTTTATTCCTCGTGTTAGTTTACACACAGTTTTCACACACGTGTGTAAAGTAATGTGTGTTTCTCTTATAGTTAGGGATGTGTATCATTGAAATTCTGGCGATACGATTCCTATCACGATACAGGGGAGACGATACGATATATCCCGATAGAGCTGCACAATATTAGGAAAACCTGCAATATTCGATAACAGTGATTAATATTGTGATGACGATATTACTTGCGATAAATAAAAACTTAACTCAGGAACAAAAATAATCAAAAACAAAGAAATAAAAAAATGACAAAAAATATCATAAAAATGAGAAGGGCAAAAGATGTGAAGAAAGGGAAAAAGAAAATGAGCAAGAAAAGGCAATCAGTGGATTCCGGAAAAGCATAAAGAGCAGAGCAAAGCTAACTCAGGTGTTTGCTAACCATCAAAATTAAGTGCCGTCCGCTTCGGAGGCAGGCATCTAACCTATGAGAACCCACCCAATTGGCCAAATGGGTGAAGAGCTCTGTTTGATTTGTTAAAAAAAAATCATGCTTCCGTTTGATTGACAGAAATCATTATGTGTAGCAACCATCTGAGCTGACCATTCATTAGAATATTTATCTGATCTTTGCGATATACATATTGCGATAACGATATATTTGCGATATATTGTGCAGCCCTATATCACGATACACGATACATTCAGCCAGACAATATTAGCGATTGTTAGATTTAATTTATTGTAGGAAAATTCAATAAATAGTCCAAACTGATAAGTAACATGTTTAACATGAGGTATCTGAACCATGATGGAGGGATTTACATTTCAGTGGTGGAAACAAAACCCACTGCACGATGCTGCCAACTAGCGGGCGGCATCTGAATTGCATCTAAAGAAAAGAAAATCTTTGCATGTAAATTCTTCCAAAAATGAAACAACTTTTGAATATAGATATAAAATCGTAGAAAAAAATCACGATATATTGCCTTATCGATATTTTCTTACACTCCTACTTATAATGAATTTAGTTTATGACTATGATCTTAGCTGCCATGTTATGTATGTTTTCTCAGCACATTTTGGTGATTTTTAATCATTTTCTTCTTCAGACCTATGATAGAGGTGACCATCCCCTCTGTGTTGGACCCCACTCTAGCGCCTCCTGGCTGCCATGTAGTGTCCCTGTTCACCCAGTACACCCCCTATCACATAGAAGGCAGGAACTGGACCAACCAGGACCGAGAGAAATTTGCAGACACTGGTTAGAAACTATTGGTTTGCTACAACATGACAATACAGTTAACAAAATTTCTGGCAGATTTAGCTGAAAAATAAAACTTTGACTTATTTTCCACAGTAAATAAAAAGCTATTTAAAAACTTTAATGTGTTTTTCTTTGCAGTGTTTGACTGGGTGGAACAATACGCACCAGGGTTTAAAAAGTCCGTCGTGGGCCGAGACGTCCTGTGCCCCCCAGACCTGGAGAGGATCTTTGGACTCACTGGAGGGGTACAACCTGGATGCTGCACACGCTGTTAGAGCTATTTGAGTCTCAACATGCAGCTCAGCAGTCACATGCATCCTTTCTCAGTGATTAGTTATGTAGAAAAAGCAGTTAATGGTTGCAGACAGTTTTATTCAAACGTGTAAATCAGAATCAAAGTTCACAAAAGCTCATTCCTAACTAAACTCCCTGTGCATGTGTGTTTTTGGGTGTGAAGTCATCAGCTATGAAACCAACGACTCAATATTATTTAAAGTGGGAAACAAAGAAAAGTAAAGATCTTTGGTCTTGTTTTCACAGAATATTTTCCACGGATCGATGTCCCTGGACCAGCTCTTCCTAGCACGACCTTTGCCCTCCTTCTCAGACTATCGCTCACCAATTAAAGGGCTCTATCTGTGTGGGAGTGGCTGCCATCCAGGTTTGTTCTTAATGTTCAGCTAGATATTCAGTCACAAATGCTGCACTTACTTTTGAATATGGTAATTATTATACAGGAACTCACCTTTGGAGCTTTGAAACTTCATCGGGGATTAGAGAGAAACTACAAACTGTGTAATGACTGATTTTTTGATGGTTTTCAGGTGGCGGCGTGATGGGTTCTTGTGGCTGGAACGCAGCACTCACTGTCATATCGGATCTGAAATGAGACCACAGGGTGGGAATTTAACCGGAGAAACATGTTTTAGGTCTCGATCCAGATATAGTTCTATCATGGTTTCAGTGCAGCTTGCAAGCAAGGTTTGATAATGCAGAAAATACCAAATGATAAAGAGTCACAAGTAGAGATAAAGTCATCAGACTGATCCAGAAGAAGATCACCAGCACAAAGGTGATGCTAACACATAAGTTTTAAATTACCTGACACTAAAATGCACTCAAACATTTTAACATGGAAATGAAGCTCATTACTGGACATTTTGAGGATTTAATAAATAAAAAGCATGTTTCATTTTGTTTTATGTTTGTGTTAAAATGCATGTGTTTAATGTCCCAGCAGAAGTCTGTATGATTAATTCATTCATTCCTCTCTGAACCTGATTATATATCTTATTATTGTAGTAGAGGTGATTGATTTACATATTTTTATAAAATAAAAGAGTTTCTGATGGTTATGTTTTTTGGTCTTCCAAATGGAAATTTTTTCTTTTGATGTCACGCAACAAAATTTTTGAGAAATACAAAATTTAAACAAAATGATGACCCTTAATTTATTTCTACAATATTTAACTCAAGCTAATGATTACTGTGAGTTATTATCCTATAACAACACATTTTTAGTGTTTTAAATTTAATTATCCCCTGCGAGTTTTACTCTATTGTTGATAAAGTAAGATTTAAAAGAAAATCATGTTTTTGATCATATAAAAAACTCAAAAGGATAAAAAACTTGTTTTAAATATGTTTGGGGAAAATATTTAAAGAGCAAGTCACCCTCTACCAAAGTCTTACTCCATTTCCACTTCCTGTTTAAAAAATGCAACAAATGCCATTGCCTGGCAGACCGAGAGGGCGGAGTCGCTAACACATACACACACTCAGTCTCACAACGACACTGTGACATCATAATGTACAAGCTAACGTCATAGTGTACCTCTTAACCAATAGCGTTGGCAGATTTAAAATCAAATGCAGTGCAGAGTTTTAACCTGATAATGGTGCAACACTGACTTACATTTTAACTAAGATGCACTAAAGTGCCAAATTATTGACTACACGTGTCTACAACATGATTATACACTCATTTAAATAGTGTGTCAGCAAAAAAAGTTGATTTGGTGGTGACTTGCTATTTAACATGAACTAAAAGCAGCATCTCATATTACGTAAAGTAATTACGTTTTCTTTCATTGGTAAAAAAAAAATCTGATGTGTTTTGGCAAGATTAAAAATGACCAAACCACATTTATTTAGTTAAAGTTTGGACTAAGTATAGACTGGCAAGCCAGACTAAATAAATTTATTATTTGCAAAGCAAGAATTTGGTCTAGTTCACTAGGCTACTTTAAGTATACAAGTCACAAAGAAACTCTGAAGGCATTTAACAAATGTAAGGTATTTCCTTTTCTCCTCTTCACTTCTCCTTTGTTTTTTTTTGGGAGAATTCCTAACAACAGTGTCATGCAAGATCAAAGATACAGGCTAATTGTTTGTAGTTTTATTTTTAAATTAAATTAGGTGTGGTACTACTCTGCATTCCTGAGCTCATGTGAAACATATTTAAAATTGTGTTTTTCCATATTTTGGCCCAAAAATGTGCCGTTAGTGTAAAATTATACGGATAAATATTAGAAATTTAGTTTGACACTAAGTGGATCAGTCTCCTTTTTAGGTCATATCTTTCTAGTTCCCCAACATACAGGCTGCGCCTCTGATTATCTTGATATTTATTTGCTATAATTGGTATTTTTCATTGTTTCCCAGTGTGCGTTGTTCACTTGCCGTGGGAAAAACACAAAGAAAGTATAGCTATAAAGTTTTATTGACGTTTTTCGTGCCGCGCATAGGTACCGCGTGATCAGCTGGTGGTATTGTGCTGCGCCTTTAAGACGGCGCTCAGGGTGGAGTGAACCCATCAACGCTGGACGCTCAGGAAGTGGATTAAACCACCAGAGATTCCCGCAGATTGCGATTTTCCCAATGTTTCAGCCGTGTCCACGGTGGCCCAAACCTTAGCTTAAACGCATCTCGGTGTTATTATTTAGGTGGATAATGTATGAATGGTCGCTCTCATGAAGTTCACCAGGGATATATGTAGGCTGCTGGGACTCGGAAGCGGTAAGAAACGTCCCTGTTTTTCAAAACTTCACCGAACAAACCACAACTTTGAGCCCGAACGTGAGGCGTGTGCCAGCTAAAGTTCGAAGTGAACATCTGACGTGTGATTTATTTTATAATAATAGTGAGTGGACTTCTAAGGAGGCGTGAGAATGGAGTTCATGGTCAAACAATTGGAAGTTCCCTACTATATAGTTCCACCCTTTTACTTTCTCACTGGGTTGCGCAGCGGTAGAACAAACGCCTTAAACACTCTTAAAAGATTCTTACATTATTATTAAAATCGTAAAGTGATTTAAAGCCGAGTTTAAACGTTTAGGTTTAGCTAAAGTGAGCCACAGGTTGACTATAATAGAAACATGTAACGCTATGCGGTAGGTAGGTGGCTAAATCTCGTCCCAACTTTTTTGTCGCGTCTTAAATATCTCGCGATACTAAACTCTCCTTTCTGTTGTATTTACACTTATTTCGCTCATTTCGCTACATGATCATGTATTGTGTTTGCCAACAAATTTACAGATGAAATGTCATTAAAGAGGCAGCTGAGCATATTCACGCACCTCCCGCCACACTCGCACAGAAAACAGATTTAATCTCTAATCCAGATTTATTTCTTCCCTAATTGTCACATTTATCCCAGGCCAATTTAAAACAAAACGAGACGTTTTTTATTCCCATAGTTACCCTGCAATGTGAACTCCACCCAAAAATAATTTCCAGCCGTTTGCTTTATTATAGGAAGACGTGTGATTCATTGCGACTCATTAAAATGAGAAGTTATTTAAACAGTTTGATTAAATGATCTGGTTAACATTTGTGTGTATTTACTGAAAAGCAGCAGTGTGTCCTGTCCAAACATGATGAGGGTACTCTGTTATTTTGCATTCCTGTGGAGATGGCTCACCTTTCATCTGCACGCTAAATTGGGAAGTTTTCTTCTACATAATCTGTGCCTTTATCCAGTAGTCTTGCATCCCTTTGTGTTAAATGGACAATCTTTGTCAGAAACAGCTGATATTTCCTTGGGATTTTTAAACAATTCATTTGAGACTCCCTTTAATGCTGGACTCCAGCTGCGACAAATCATAGAAGAGAAGAAATGTTCTGGAATGTGCGTGAATAGTTTTACTGGCAGAGTTTATGGTGATTTTTCTAAGTTTTTTTTTTACTATTGTTTGGAATGTGTGCTAGAGCCAGTGGAACCTGGAGAATAAAGAGCGAGAGAACAAGGAAGCCTCGAGGCTTATTCCCATACTATTCCAGAGGAAATATAGCATACATTATAGATGCATTTGACTAGCAAAACAATCCCATCTTCACAGGTCACAGCATGAGTCACAAACCAAATATGGATCTGTCATTATTTGGAAGTCTTTGCTGCACGAACACAAACATGACACCACAGTTTTATCTTTTTGTGTGCTCCTGCTTCCTTTCTTGTTTTGTCGTTTCTCTTTCTTCTTTCTACGTGTGGACTAGGCCTGAATTGAAGTTTATGAGAAGCAGCGGCGCTCGAGGCAGCTGTGCGTGCTACGTGATGGGTAAACATCTCTTAAGACCAAAATTAAACAACTTGAATCAATCTTGCTGAGCAGGCGTTTGTCCGATGTAGAGTATTTTCTAAATGAACGCAAAATATAATATTTTTTTCTCCACCCAGTGTTTTAACTTGTTTCTTTGTTATTAAGGGTTAAAGTAAAGTAGAATATGAAGGAACAATGCCACAGGGTGTGTGTCCCCTTGTCTTTGTATTTGTGCACATCTTTATAAGCAACATTTGACCTTGTGTGACTTTTAATTTTGGTTCTACATGAGTTTGGCATTCACTTTAAAAAACGCATCCCACTCCTGCTCCTGAAAAAAAAAGCTCTGTTTTTCTGAATTACAGCAGAGGTTCAAAGAGAAACGTATAATTCTTTTTTAAGTAAAGTCAGTCACTCTGACTTTCACATGCAACCTGAACGCGAACATCTTTTACCCCATTTCCTGCACTAGCCGCTGAACGAAAATAGATATGAAAACACATAGAAGGGGCTAAACAGATTTACGCCACACTGAAAATTAGCATTCATGGACTCGCACATCTTGGCTCGTGACAAGGAAGGCTGTTGTTGGCTTTGGCAGCTAGGAGACGGCAGTGCGCTTCTCAACTTGTAGAAGCTAAACGTTAGCATTAGCAACTCAAAAGTGGAAGAACACGGTCAGGCTTGTGTTTTTGTGAAGATAAAACATCAGCTTACATTTTTTACCCAACTAAGAAGAGGGAACGAAGGCAGCGAAGGAGTCAACTTGCTGTTGGCCAATCAGAGACGAGATGTTGGCATATCAGGAGCGCCAGTGCTTTTTCTTTCTCTCCACAGAAAATGACTCGCAAGGCTTTCATTCGTACTGGAGTTCACAGGAAATTTGTTTAAAAACGATTGCTTGCCCACTTTAACAAGACGATATAAAAACTAGGCCAACTGATCCTGGAGAATCATGGTCATGTCCCAAAGATCCGATGTGGCACCTCGACAAGCAGGTGCTTGCACAAAGTCAGCAGACTAATAATCCCATCTACATAGTCTAGAGATGAGAGTATTTCATAGTCTCAATCCCAATGCAAACTCGTTTGTGTTCCTCTTAAACTGGGTAGGCCTATCAGGAACTGCTCTGGAGTGGTTCTCCTCTTATCTCTCTTGAACGCTCCTTTTCTGTGACCGTCTCCAAGTTTAGGTCCTCCACTACCTCTATTACCCACGGTGTCCCACAAGGTTCTGTGCTGGGGCTTCAGCTCTTCCTCCTCTATCTGCTTCCTCTTCAGCACATCCTGAGCTCCTTCAAAGGAATCTCCCACCATCTTTATGCAGATGACCTCCAACTATACATCTCCTTTAAGCCCCATGAGATGTCTAAGCTGCAGCTGTTACACACCTGCTTAGACTCTATCAAAACCTGGATGGCTGGGAGCTTTCTACAGCTGAATGAAGATAAGACTGAGATCCTCATCTGTGCCCCAGACAAGCTGGTTCCCAAAGTGAGAGACTCTCTTGGTCAGCTTGCTTCTCACACCAAACCTTCAGTCAGGAATCTTGGCGTGACCTTTGACCCAGCTCTCACCCTGGATTCTCATGTCAGTTCTCTTGTTCGCTCTTCCTTCTTCCATCTCAGGAACGTTGCTAAGCTGAGTCCCATTCTGTCCTGCTCTGAACTTGAGACAGTTCTCCACACCTTCATCTCCTCACGCTTAGACTACTGTAACTCTCTTTTCACGTGTCTGAGCAGAACCTCCCTGAACCGTCTACAGGTGGTTCAGAATGCCTGTGCTCGGCTTCTGACCAAGTCCTCCAAACACACCCACATCACCCCGCTTCTCCTCCAGCTTCACTGGCTGCCAGTCAACTTCAGGGTTCATTTCAAGATCTTGGTTCTGGTCTATAGGGCCTTGCATGGACAAGCACCATCTTACATTGGTGATCTTCTTAGTCCCTACACCCCCAGCAGATCCCTGAGGTCCAGTGATCAAAGCCTACTGGTTGAGCAGCACCAGGCTAAAGACCACAGGTGACAGATCAGTTGCTGCTGTGGCCCTCAGACTCTGGAACTCTCTCTCCCTGAGCCTGAGATCAGTGGACTCAGTGGTCTCCTTCAAAAAGCAGCTGAAGACTCACTTGTTCAAGCTGGTTTTGTATGATCTTCTTCACCCACTCTCTCGTTATTCTGCTCTCCCGACCTATTCCACCTTCCTCAGGATCCACCGATTTCCCTCTTTCCTATTCACTCTCTCTCTTTCTTAACATTTTTTCTTTTAAATCGCAATTGCTTATTTTTGCTCATTTTAAATATTTTTTAAACATTTTCTAAATGCTTTTTTATATTTTTACATTTTTATTTTTTGTTTTTGTTTTTGTGAAGCGCCTCGTGATTTTTATCTTGAGAGGCGCTATAGAAATGATATTTTCTTCTTAGCCAGTTAATGGTGCCCACAAGCACAGATTATGCTGTTGATTCAGAAAAGTTATTGTTTCTTTTTAGTAAAAATGATGTTAATCCAGAAAAATCAAAGCTTTTCTAGTTGGATGCTTCCATTTTGTTCCAATTGTCACAAATCAAAAACGGAACAACTCATTCGCGTTAACTGTGCTGCCCTTTTGCTGGACCCCTTTAAACACCTGATGAGCTGTTTTACTTCCTAAAAGGCCCTGCTGACCAGCAGCAAGAGGACCAGATGGACTGTGGTGCCAGAAACTCTGACCCAAATCACGATGCCACTTTGTCACAGGTAAACAAATGATGTCACCCTGACAGGGCAACACAGAGGTAGCAGTAGTGATAATGTGCCCGGTTGACCCTCATTTTTTGGATTTGTTTGCTTAGGATGCATTAAATGGTGAAGAGGATTTGAGTGAAGAAGAAAAGGTTAGACAGAAAGCAGAGCGACGCAAAGCTAAGAGAAAGGTAGGAATTAAAATAGCCCCCCTTAAAAAATAAAAGGACAAAAGATAATTTTCATTATTTTGTTACATAAGATTTGTAAAATATTTTCACTAAACTTTATCTGTTTCAGCGCCGGCGAAAACGCAAGAAGCAAGAACAGGTTAAGCAGAGTGACAGCGTTGAACAGGTAATCCTAATATTCCTTCGACGTATGCACTTCTCTATCACCAAGTGGATGCAAATAGACAGGTGAAACTGGAAAAACCAGAATATGGTGCAAAAGTCCATTTATTTCAGAAGTTCAGTTTAGACTATTTAAAGGCTCAGGAATCCTTTGCAGGTGTTTTGGAATAATTAGCTGATTAAAGGGATCAGACAAGGTAGAGCCAAAGACCATTTATGATGATTATGACAAATCTTGGTTGGACGTGGGTCACCAGGAACCGTTGGCGAGCGCCTGGTGGCCCAGCTTTCACCCATGGAGCCCGGCCGGGCACAGCGTGACGAGGAGATATGGTTCCCCCCATCATATGGGTTTCCCACTGGTGGGACCAGCCAAAGGGGTCAGGTGCAATATTAGATGGGTGGTAGCTGAAGGGGGAGACATTGATGGTCTGACCCATGGCTACAGAAGTTGGCTCTAGGTACATGAAACGTCATCTCTCTGGTGGGGTTAGAGTCTGAGTTGGTGTGTGAGGTAGTCCGACTCTCTTTGATGTATGTCTCTGACTCTGGAACCAATTTCCCTGACAGGAGTTGGAGGCACTACCGCTCTGGAGTTGCCCCCACTGAGAGGTGCTGAGCAGGGGTGGGCATACTTGTTGCCTCCCACCAACCAACGATGCCCATACTTTGGGGTTTACCCCAGCGACCAAGAGGGTAGTCTCTCTCTGCCTACATGTGGGGGCATGGGTTCTGACTGTGGTTTGTGCTTATGCATCAAACTGCAGGTCAGACTATCCACCCTTTTTGTAGTCCTTGGAGGGGATGCTGGAGAGCGCTCTTTTCGATGACTCCTTCGTTCTGCTGGGGGACTTAAACGCTCTCGTGGGCAACGGCAGTGAGACCTGGAGAGGTGTGGTGGGGAGGAACGGCCCCCCGATCTGAATTCGAGCTGCGTTTTGCGATTGGACTCCTGTGCTCATCATGGATTGTCCATAATGAACACCATGTACAGGCATAAAGGTGTCCAAATGTGCTCTTGGCACCAAGATACCTTAGCCCGCAGCTTGATGATCGACTTTGTTGTCGTCTTATCTGATCTGTGGCTGCATGTCTTGGACACTCGGGTGAAGAGAGGGGTGAAGCTGCCACTACCTGGTGGTAAGTTGGCTTTGATGGGTGAGGATACTGATCAGACCTGGCAGGCCCAAACGTATTGTGAGGGTCTGCTGGGAACATCTGGCTGAGTCTCCTGTCAGAAGAAGCTTCAATTCTCACCTCTGACAGAACTTAAAAAGAATTCCTGGGGAGGTGGGGGACATTGAGCCTGAGTGGACACTGTTTCATGCCTCCATTGTAGAGGCGGCAGACCAGCAGGGTCATTGGTACCTGTTTTAGCGGCAACCCCTGAACCCGCTGGTGGACACCGGCAATTGGGGTTGCTGTCAAGCTGAAGAGTCCTACAGGGTCCTTTTGGCCAGTGGGACTCCAGAGGCAGCTGATAAATACTGGCAGTCCAAGCGTAATGTAGCTCTAGTGGTTGCAAAGGCAAAAATCTGTGTGTGAAAGAGTTTGGTGGGACCATGGCGCAAGACTTCCATACGGCTTCGAGGAGATTCTGCCCCACGATCTGGTAAGTAAGTAAGTAAAAGTTTATTTATATAGCGCCTTTCACAGATATAAATCACAAAGCGCTGTGCTGGTGCATCAGAAGGGGAAAGCGGTGCGCTACCAACACTGTTTATAGTTGGGACGGTGTGCTGCTCACTTCAACTCCTTAATCCCACCGGCACATCTTCCAGCATGTCTGGGGACTTGGGTTGGGTTCTCCAATCTCTGGTGCTGAGGTGGTCAAAACACGTCTTGGTGGCAAGGCCCCAGGGGCGGATGAGATCTGTCTGAAGTTCCTTAAGGCTCTGGATGTTGTAGGGCTGTGTTGGTTGATGCGACTGCAATAATGCGTGGAGATCTGAGGCAGTTCTTTTCTGACTGGATAAGCAGAGTAAAATGGATGCAATGGATAGCTGATTAGAGTGGGACACGTTGAGCCTAGGATATTGAGCCTTATCACAATATTTAAATTTTCTGGTGCCACCAGTTCCTCTGACCACAACCAGCACTTAACACTACACTACCAAGTGTGTTGCCCAAGGACACAACAGTAGCATTCTCTGTTGGGAACCCGGATCGATCTTACTACACTCCGATTACTAGACAACCCGCGCTGCCCCCAGTTTAACAAATCTATTAGTTTCACCATTTAAGTTCAATAACTGAAATTAACTTTTGCACCATAATCAAGCTTTTCGAGTTTCACCTGTAAGCTATCTCCTTGCATTAGGAGGACGAGGAAGAGGAGGAGGATGGTGGTGCCGAGTCAGAACTGGATGAGAGTGGGTCAGAAGCAGATGTCGTCCCTGAAGAGGAGAAACTAAGAGCCCAAAAACATGACAGTAATGAGTCAAAATCAACAGATTCTCTCAAGTATGTTGACTTGCCGGTCACGGCTCCTGCAGGAATCAAAGGGCATCAGAAGAATAAAGCCAGACCCACCGAAGAGGTACTCATGTTATGTAACCACTTAGTTTTTACCGCCATTTTGGATTGGCTTGTGAAGTGTTTTGACTCGATGGTGATGATCTTTACGGTATGTGATCTGAAAGCAGGCATTTTGTGATTCACAGGAGCCAGAGTGGGATGTGAGCAGTGCCTTCTTTGCTAATGCTGCTAGCCATATAAAACCCAAAGGATCAAGTCGCAAGTCCAAAGAGAACAAGGAGAACGAGGCCAAGAGAGAGGTAAAATAATTTTGTAATGTCAAATGTGTAGGTGCAACAAATGGACCATGGAGACCTTTATTTCTACAATGTGTCTATACATGTGTGTAAAATGATGAAAATACTATTTTATTAACAGACAAGTGGAACTGACACCATGACCAAGAAAAGCACATCACTTACAGGTGAGGAATGATTTCTGCCGACTGTGCTATGTAACCAGCATTTAAATTGATTTTTCATTTAAACATAAAGGCTTGAAGAAGATTATTGATCCCACATTTCTCTGTACAAACCTGCAGCGCAGCAGCCAGTTAAGCCTTTGGGCTGATAAAGTAATTTATGATTGTTTGTGTCCTGCAGAAAAAGGGATCAAGCTGGTGCAAGAAGGACAGTACGCACAAGCGGTTGTTTTGTTTACAGACGCCATCAAATGTGACCCAAATGATTACAGGTACTTCTCTGTTTTTGGATCAGGACTAGCAGTTTTTAAACGGCTCAACATTTCTAACTGAGAGGAATGGTCAAAGTTTTTTGGAATAAGCCATTCACAAAAAATATTCCAAGGTCCGACCCTCTTTCTTCAGGCTTCGCTCAAGAGTCTCATAATCTGATGGTTTCACCAAATGCCACAACACTGGATGCAGTGAATACCGTCAATCATAAAAACAACACTTTCTGACCTTTTTGACCGTTGTTGGCATCCCTTCTGCAATAATTCCTAACATAATGCACCCACATACCCGAATAAACATTTGGCATGCTAGCTAATATAGTTTGGTGTTTTTATGTTGGAGAAATGAGGCAGTTCTTGGCTTTCTTTGTTTAATTTTTATGATGATGATGGTGGATTAGATTTATTTAGTGCTTTCCAAAGCACTCAAAGTGCTTCCACTGACACATTCACTTACTGCCGGTGATAAGCTACTATAGATCTCCGGGCGTCACGTGACTCTCAGAGTAGACGCCATGTTGGCAGGCAACAAAGGTAAACAAAATGAACAGGATCAGCTTGGATTTTACTCCGTCGGAGTTTACTTCACACCTTAAAACCGAAGAAATCATTTTATATAGTCAGAAATTAAATAGATTAAGCATTTCCGACCCTTTCCATGCCCTTGGGATACTTTTTAAAAACGCCAGAAGCTGTTGGAGCGGACCTGGCCAGGGAACGCCTTGGGATTTTCCCGGAGGAGCTGGCCCAAGTGGCTGGGGAGAGGGAAGTCTGGGCCTCTCGACTTAGGCTACTGCCCCCGCGACCCGACTCTGGATAAGCGGATGAAAATGGATGGATGGACAAATAACATAGATTTACATGTAAGTAGGGCTGTAGCGAAGCCTCGATGACGTCGACGGCTCGATTCTAAAAATTCGTCGACGTCAGATCCGGTAGTCGACGCACCGCGCCCACTTGTTGCATCCCCAGGAGTTTGTAAATAGAGGAGGAATCTGCCTGTTTTTCCTCTAGTTCGCTCTCTTCTCCGCCTTCACTAACATCTCCGCCAAATACCGAAGACCTGGAACAACGTCCGTCCACTACTAGATTCCTTTCCTGTTTTGCCCGCCTTCGTTTTTCGGCAACGGACAACAATTTCCGGGGTCAGATGCGCTGCTCCGTCTCTATCGCAGATGCAGAAAATCACCGGGAGTGTTTCTCCCTTCATAAAGGAGCTTCTTTCAGACATTAGGAGAGCTGTTTTGGTGGTAGCAGTCTCTCCTCCATGCTGGTCTGTTTGCTGCTGGGTGTTTTTGGTTTATTTAAACTTGGTAACTTGAACTTAACGTTGGTAAAGCTACTGTTAGCATTTTCGCTAACAGCTTCTTGCGTTTGGATAAGCTGTTACGTTTTGGTTTAGAGTTCATCTTTTTTCAATCCAATCCAATTTTATTTATAAAGCGCATTCACAAGGCATTACAACCAAACAAGGCGCTGTACACTAGAAATGTTGGTTAATTAAACAAGCGATATTTAAACATGTTGAACACATATAAAAAATAATAATTTGTGGTGCAGATCTCCCTTTTATTACATTTAGAGTGTTGTGGGTTTTCAGTTTAGTTTAAAATACGGTATCACCTTGAGTTTGGTTTAACCACCCTGTTTAGAGTTTGGACTTTTGGAGATCCTTATTTTGGTCCAGAACCCAGTAATCTTTGCCCAGTGGGACATCCCTAGTTATTTGTACTTTTGTTTTAATTCCCCACAGGCAGAATTAGTTTTATTACTCCCAACCTGTGGATGGAAAGATTTGGTTTTTTGTAGTTGTAAATAAACCTGATCATCATTTTAACTTTTAAATCCCACATTATTGTCCCTTCCTTTTTGTACACGAGCCAAACTCCCCAGGAAGGGTCGTAACACCACTCGCCTCACACACATAAGTGACCAAAACAAAGCAGCATGGAGACACTCCGTCTCCAACCACCTCTCAGGCAGCAGCCTGCACTCCCAAGTTCTACACGTCACCAGAACATAACCAACCAACACAATAAAAGCAGTGTTATACAAAATGGAAGGCCTGTGTGTTTATTCTCTTACAGTAACAATCAATTTTTTGGAGGAATTTATTAGAGATTTTTTGGTTTTTATTAACTGTGCAATAGAAAAATAATCATTAGATTAATTGTATAAATAGTCATTAGAATAGTCGACTATTCAATAAAATAATCATCAGAATAATCGTTTTAAAAATAATCGTTTACCCCCAGCCCTACATGTAAGTAGTTTAGAGTGCTGTGCTGTTTGAATGTATAAACTGAACGCCAAGAGAAATTACTCGTCTGATTTTTCTGCTTCTGCATTTTTCTGGAAACTGGAAACTGAAATACATTTAAATGGATCTTGTTAGCTGGTCTCTCAACACGATAACATTTTTTCAACGATGAGAATGGGAGAAGGGGCTCCCGGATGCCCCGCCGGGACAGACCCAGTTGGACACATCATGAACTCCCGGAAACGGTGGAACTTGATTTGTTTAACTCAGCTGTTTGTGGAGGACTCTGAAGATGTGTGGATATTCGTGGTGTTGGTGTCAGGTTTCCTGCTGATCGGCATTGGAGGCTACCTGGCTTACCGGAAAATTAACGAGCTGTCGAGGAATAGTGGCCTGATCCCGGAGCTCCGAGATGGTTTGCACCGCGCTGTGAATTCACAGACTCAAATAATTGTCGAGATGAATCGTAAGCTTTGGACTTTGGCGGAGATTCATTCTTTGGCACAAAAGATGGATGCCATCACGGAGAGCGTGGACGAATCGGCACGGATTGGGATAGATTAATGTCCATTACTCTTGGGATTCGGAGAGGTGAGGACCAGCAGACTGTAAGACAGCGAGGAATTTGTCTCTGTCTGGCCCCCAAACAATTTCTAATTGGAATCTGGAGTCCTTGAGCCTGCAAGGCTCCAACTTAAACTCCCCCCTCAGAAGATATGTGGAATGTGCTGTTGCTATGGCAACTCAACTCTGGCTCCTATCCCAGCCTGGGCGGGACAGCGGGAAGGCCGCTGAAGCGTCCAGGGTCACTGCAACCCTCCAACCCTAAATGCTCCTCCCCCTATCCACACTGAGGTGACATGCGCTGCTTCATCGTGGCTGCAGGAGCTGAAGCTGGGATAGTCCCAACCCACCACCCCACCTAGTGGACACTTATGATGTGTTGTCTGAAGTCTGTTGCATATCTCTGTCTGAGGTGTTTTTTTGCAGAGCAAAGCTGCCCTCCTGCTGGAGAGTAGCTCTGAAGTGCCTCTTTTTTTTTCCCTTCACCTGAACCAACCCTCATGTTACCCTCTTATCTCTATTAAGGTAGCGCGACTCAGGGTTGCGAATGACCACAGTCACCAATTCTTGTCATGTGTCTTGCCCATGTATGTTTGATCTCTGAATTGTGTGTACTGAAACTCTAATTTCCCTCTGGGATTAATAAAATATCTGATTGGATATGAAGTGGTCGCTGCATAAGCGAAAACCTTTTCTCTCAGGATCCCACAGTTTCATTTCAGCCCGGTCACTAGCGCGTTTTATTGCAATGATCCAACGTTTGCGGCGTTCCAGAACTTGGGGAATCCTGTAGATGGCTCATTCCTTATGTCGTCCGCGTCTGTTCTGGCAACCATGTGGCACAACAGGAATCTACCATATTTCCTGTTTGAGTTTTCTGACAATAACAAATAGCCCAGCTGCGGGCTTCTGCCTGCCAAGATGGCGCCGTTTTGATTTGAACTGTTGCATGCCGGGAGAAGAGACGTCAATTCCCGGAGCTCTATTGCTCCTTTTCCACTAGCATTGACTCCACAACTCCCGGATTGCCCCAGTCGGCCCCAGCCTGGCCCGATTGATTCCACACATCCTTGCTTAGGAAAGCAGTCAGAGACGTTTTTCAGCTGCTAGGTAATCGGCATGATAAAGAAATGTGCATGCCTTAAGCCCACGTGGGCTGATTCTACCCACCAATCGGGCTTCCCCTAATGGAAGGTGTGAATTTGCTGACTGATGAGCCAGCTTATCAGTCAGCAGTGGGTGTGTTGGTCCTCGTCAGCCTGAAGCAGAAAATCTCAGGAAAAGGCCTGAAAAACAGTCTGGTTGCACCCTGAAAAAAAGCAGGCTATGCTAATGTGGACACCCTCTATGGGCGCTTACACATTAGTGTCAGCACGGCCCCAAAATATATCGAACGGCACCGGAATTTGGTTTCACACACAGGTCAGATTTGCGTTTTCGGTGCCGAGGTGACTTTTTCTCAGACCTTCTTCCCAGCGGTCAGGCTGGGACCGAGGCGACACGCCGGACTGTTTGGCCAGCTGAAGTTATGCCTACCGCCTCCGGTCTGCGAGAAGAATGAGCCAGCGGGGGGTTTCCCGCATGCATGATTCATTTTCATGCTGGATGCTGTTGAGTAAATTTCTGTCTGTAGCACGGAGCTGTTGATCAGTGTGGGAATGGGTGAAAAGAATAGCAAATAGTTCCTGAGCGCAGCTGTGTCTGCAGCTCACTGCTTCCCCAGAGGATGGGTCAAATGCGGAGAACAAATTTCACACATCAGTGTGAATCTCAGAAAAACCCCGCGACTACTGGTAACCCGCTCCAACTCGCTCTCTTCCATTGGACAACTTGATACACATGCATGCAACCGACGGCTCTGCCAGGCGACACGAGTTTTTACAGACAACGGGTCTGTCACCTAAACTTGCAAACAGAACAGAACATTCTGTATGTTACACTAGCTAGCCTGGCTTGGGCTTATTTCCTGTTTAGCTGCTCTGAGCCAAGAACGTGCGATTCATGCAGATAGAGGGGGAGACGGTTAGAGGGCAGCTTGATGGATGGATGATCCAATCATTAACTCATTTGCTGCCAGCCGTTTCCTGACTCTTTGTTTTAAGAGTCAAAGAACGTTGCGCGCTAGGATGATGTCGACGCCAAAACGAACAAAACAAAGAGGAGACTCACCTCTTACATCAGGAAGAATCCTCGCATTTTGAGCATTATCCGTTCTTTCATTATTTGTTGTCGAATTGTGATCGGCAGAAGCTTTTCCAGTTCGCGCCTCACTTTTTTTTTTTTACAGAAACTGCCCAAAACAATCTAACACAAGGATTTTTTGCTTCCTGGTCCCATGACATGTGACGTATGCGAATGAAGATCGCCTTTAGAGCTGGGATGTTTGTTCACACGGTGCGGGGGCTCGTTCTGACACCCAGGAAGTTAAAAAAAAAAAAATGTAAAAAAAAAAATGCAAATGACAACTTTAGACGTCATTGGCAATGAATATGTTAAGGAACGACACATTCACAATTATTGGATGAGTTATTTTCCAGGATTGTATCTTTTAAGGCGATTAGAGTTGTTCATTTTTCAAATAAGACATTTGATTTATTGGTCATCAGCGATATACGAATTTCAAGCAACACTACAAAAAATGCCCCAGAAACGGATAATCCACCTAATCCCTTTTCTTTTGAACCTGCAGGTTCTTTGGGAACCGTTCCTACTGCTACTACTGTTTGGAGCATTACCCTAAAGCCCTGGCAGATGCCGAATACTCCATTCAGTTGGCTCCAGAATGGCCCAAAGGACACTTCCGCAAAGGCAGCGCTCTCATGGGCATGAAGGTGGGCATGGAGTATGATCTCCTGGCGGTTACTCACCTCACTAAATGCTTCTATGTTGGTGTTGCAGCGGTACAGCGAAGCTGAGAAAGCAATGGAGCAGGTGTTGAAACTGGACAAAGACTGTGAGGAGGCTGCTAATGATCTTTTTAACTGCAAAGTTCTTCAGTTAATGGTGAAAGCATCTGCAAACCCAGTGGTATTTAGTTGTTGTGTTGGCATGCCTGTTGTAACCGTTGTCTCTCCACAGGAGCATGGCTTTGAAGAGATGCAGAGTGTTGCGTTGCTGGAGCGATTTTCGTCTGTACAGGCTGCTCTTGGATCTTGTTCTGATGCAGCTAGAGGTAAAACGCCATCTGCATGCTTTCTAAAACCAGCCAACATTTCCCGTTTCTGTAGAACAATCCATACGTCGATGCCACTCCGCTTCATTCCTGAGCATTTTAGTGATGACTTGCTTTGGTCTTTTGCAGCCGGGGGCCAGGATCCATCGATGGTTCAACCAGGGTACGTGATCGTGTGTTTGTCTGGGCAAACGTAGGGGATATTGATTTGAGCCACAAGTTGCTTCTTTTTACATCCCATACCTTATTCTGGCATATAATCTCACTTCGTTATTTTGCAGAAGCCCTTGTCCGTCTCTCTGGGTGGGAAACGTGACAACTGAGATAACGGAGAAACACTTGTGGGACCTTTTTAAAATGTATGATCCTAATCCGTTAAAAGGACTTTATAATATCATTTAGGGGTGAAGGAGTCATTTTCATACTTGCGCTGCTTTGAATCTCAGGCACGGTGAGATAGAAAGTATTCGTGTTCTGCACGAGAGATTCTGTGCCTTCGTCAACTTCAGGAATGCAAACATGGCTGCCCGTGCAATGGAGAAACTAAACGTAAGTCCTGATTAAGATTCATGCGTTAGATCTTTTCTGCTATTTTTGCTTTGTAAACACTTCATGCATTCTTGCTCCCTCAGGGTCATTGCATTGAGAACGCACGTTTGGTTGTGCGCTATCCCGACCGTCGCACTCAGAGGGTCCCTCCCATTCCTCTTAAGACCTTTCTCCCAGTTACACAGCAGGGAGGGGCGGCTGCTGGGTAAGAAGCACTAAAACAACAAGGCTGCAGCTTCTTTTCATCTAAATTTCATGTTTTTCTATCAGTTTTATTTACGTTTGAGGAGCGTCCTGTGTAGTTTTGTATGTGCAAACAAAAGACAAATCAGCTTTAAAGTTTTCTAAATGTGTTTCCGTTCCCAGACCTCGGAGGCGTGGCCCTGTGAACGGAGACGAGTGTTACTTTTGGAGAACCACTGGCTGCCACTTTGGAGACAAATGTCGCTACAAACACATTCCTGATCAGAAAGGCAAGGACAGGAAACCGTGGCAGCCTTGACCTCCTCTGTTTTGGGAAAGGGAGGTGCGCCAAATGTGCCCTTGCAGGTGGTATTAGCCAAGTCGTGATCTTAGGGCAAAAACAAACGTATTGTAGCAGAATGGGATGGAATAACTGAAAGTGCCAAAGACCTAAATAAAAAACAGCCAGAGGTAACACGGCCCTAACAGGACAGGACCACCTAATCCCACACTAAACCTCACCGGCCAGGAAAATAAAATGGAAGTGTAAAAGATTTTTTTCCCTATTGAAAGTCATCGCTAATGTCCCACAGAGCAGTAGAGTACCGATGTGATGTCCTCCTGCCATCTAAAAGCTGCGTTTCTCCCTTTATTTGAAGTGCAGTAAATGAATGGCTGGTTTTTAAGATGAATTTAATTCAGTTGGACTTGATGAGCACCCTGGAGCTGCAGCTGTTCCTGACATCCACGGCACCAGACCAAAGACTTTGCAACAGACTCGCTCGACATTTCAGTACTTCCCCTTTTGCGGTTTTAAGCTTCATAAGCAAAGTAAATGTTGACAAGGGGATCGAAACTGTAATGTGTAGCCTTAGTGAAGATATGTGACTAAGGAAATATAATTAGATCGAATTGGTCAGTTATTTACGCGGATCAGGTGCAGAATTAGCTTTATGAATTGTTGCCAGTCAGACGAGCAGATCTGGAATGTTATGAAGGACTTTGTGTCCTATTAACAATCGCAGCGCTCAGTGTTCAGCGAGTCGGTCTGAGGAGGATTGTGTGTTTTCTTTAAAGCAGTTTTCAGACTAGATGTTCTCGTTTAGTTGATCTGGATCATGTGATGAGTAGTGTGTGTGTGTGTGTGTGTGTGTCACACACAGATTTACCACACAAATAAGCAGCACCCTAGTTTAAGAGACACTCTTGAACCATTTCATAACAGTGTTTATGACCGTGACGCTTCCGTTTCAGTATTTCAGTGAGTTGATAAATAAAAAATAAAAAACACAGTTCCCTTACTCTGGACACTAAGCAGTGAGTTACAAGCCCTCTGGTGTGTTTAGATCATCCACTAGGTGACGACTTCAGCCCAGATCCACACTACATTCACTAGTTTACTATGCACTGCGCAGTGAGAGTATTTATTTTATTTATACATGTTGATTTTTAAAATAATTAACTTTCCAAACCTAATTTAACCCTTTTTTCGTTGTGATTGAGCTCTTTATGCATTTTGTGCTCCAAACCTAATTTAACCCTTTTTTCGTTGTGATTGAGCTCTTTATGCATTTTGTGCTTTAGTTATCTGCCTTTGTCTCACTCTCAGGAGATTAGTCACACGCTGCACTTCTGCTTTTCTCTTCTGCAACTTAAACCTGTGGCAAGCACCAACTGACTTCTCGCTCCTTCACCGGTGGTGCTGTTCAGTATTTTAGATACTTTTTGGAAAGTAAATGAAAGTTTCTAGACTTATAACTGATGATTTCAAACAAATCTTTTAATTTCTGTTGTACAAACTTGGATTTTTAATGTTTGCTTTTAGGCTATTTTACGCTTTCAAACTATTTCACTGAATATTTTTTTCCAAATTCAAAAAACATTTATAACAAACTGTAATTCTGTTAATAAATGTTAGTATTTTTTGTATTACTGTTTTGCAAATAAGAGTTTTATATTTAATAAACATATTTGACCCGTATTTGTCAGAGTTTCTGTTGCTCCTCATCGTCTCCACAAGGTGGCAGAGTTGAATTTGAAAGGTTTGCACTGAAATGCCATCAATTAAACCATCTCACCACATGCTTCACACATCCATTCATCATTTTTAATCACGAGGAACCAAGATGTTGAAGCTCGAATCCTGGTTATCACCATAGCGGGCTGCTCTGGTGTGTGGGGCATGGTAACCCTCTCATCACTACTGGGAGACACTTGTGTGGCCAGTGTGAAGCATGCATCAGGAAATATTCAACCACTTAGACCAAAAGAAGATGGAAGCAGCTCTAAGAATGCGTGGGGAAAAGCAGCCCAAATACCACAGATGACATTTAAATACAGGAACCCAGGCTCGATGCCAGCTGATGCATGTGTAGTCTCTGCATGTGTGAGACTGTCGTTGCAAAATTAAAAGGAGGCACACCACAAAATAAAGCATTCACATCAACTTCAATTAACTCTTAAAATGTTCACAAGTCAACCTGCACACTGCAAAACTTTCTAAGGAAGTAAAAAAAATACGCTTAATTTTAGACATTTTCTTATTTTTTGTCTAAAAAGGAAACAAATTCTCTAAAGGTTACCTAAGATAAGATAAATGTTCTTAAATATGATCCTAAAACTAACAAATTAATAAAAATTTAGATTGAATAGCTAGTTTTAAGAATTCTAGCCAAGCAATGTTTTTCTTTGGTAGAAAAAAAATCATATTTAATAATACTTAATATTTTAAGTAGTGCTATTTTTTTCTAGAGAATAATTTTTGTTTTTAAGCTAAAAAAATGTCTAAAGAAAATTAGGATTTTTTTTTTACTTTAAGAAAGAAAATTATCTTTTATATAGTGCTTTTCGAGATAAGACCAGGTGCTTCACAAAAACAAAAAATTAATATAAAAGATTTAAAAAAAAGTAGAAAAAAGTGATTACATTTGTAGAAAGCCAGACACAACTTAAGTGCAGAATATGTATTAAGAATATTAATAAAGATGCATATGTCCTCATGACACAGTAGAACACATGAAACTGAAGCCCGGCATTTCTTCCATCAGAGCTTAACTTTTCAAACTTTCCTTTTTCTTTTTTTCCTTACAAGTCATACTCGTTTCAGTGCGCACTTATATACTTAGAGTAACAAATTAGAGAGGAGCATTCCTGCAGATGATTTACTGCAGAAAAAAAATCGTTGGTGAAAGTCCTCCTTCCTGCAGTATTCCTACAGGCCAGTAGAGGGCGCCTGATTTTACTACAAGAAAGCAAAATCTTAACTTTTTCATTCTAAGGAACAGAGTATTAATCTATTTGGTAAATTATTATCTAAGGAAAATAATCTATTTAAATAATGATAAGGTGTATGTTGAAGCTGTGCTTCAGAAAAAAATGTTAAATTAATGCAAAACGTATTTTACTGTAGTTTTCATTTAAAATTCACAATCCACTAAACTTTTGGAACTTCAAGGTAAAACTACTCAATATTTCTTATTATACTCCCAAAATTACTTTTATGCATTAATAAAAATTACTGAAAGTGTTCTAAAACTAGCCAAAAAGCTGAGATCTGCATGGGTTTGAATGCTGGCACATGAAGGAGGATGTCCACAGCTCTGATAAGAAGTCCTGGGTATCTCCTGGAGTTTCTGAAATCAGGATGTCAGGAATAGATAGGAACTCCCGTGAAATGTGGTGCTTTTGGGATCAGGCTTGCCTCCCACAGATGACATCAGACCCTACCAAGATCAGTAACTGGGGGGGTTTTGGGGCCCAGAACAACACTTAAGACTCTTTGATGTGCTATTTGAGCCCTTTCTACACAGCTTTTGCTGTAGATGTTCCTCTGAGGCGGGTGAATCCTGTTGCCATATGGGGATGATTATTTCTTTGACAAGAAGAAAGTGTTTGCTAAGTGTTACATTGATGTGAATGCATGAGGATTTTAAGTCAAGTACAGAAATCTTTTTCCTGAATCTTGGTAACTGTACCTAAAAGTCCTACAAAAGTCTCTGTTAAGGAGGGCTCTCAACAACATTCATAAAAATAATTTAAAAATATCTCCAAGGTACTTATTTTAAAACCACTCAAAGCCAAAGATAATCAGCTGTACATTTTTCAAGTTTTTATTGCAAGTTTCTGTGAAGGATTGCAGATAGTTTTGAAAACAGTTTTCTTAAAGTCACCAGTGAACTTTAGAATTGCTTCAAAGCCCTCTGTGATGATTTTCCCAACTGAATCTAAAAGCACTGACAATGTAAAAGTAACAATGTGTAGTTTTGACTGCTAATCTCTGGAAATAATCATCAAAATGTTGTTGAAAATTAATGAAAAAATGCCCTGTTGTTGGAAAAATTGGGTCTAAAATACACTAGTGTGGGTCTAAGGCCCTGTCCACACGTAGCCGGGGATCTGTCAAAACGTAGATATTTTTCTACGTTTTGGCCTGTCATCCACACGAAAACAGAGTTCTTTCACACGAAAACGGATCTTTTTAAAAACTCCGGCCAAAGTGAAGATCTGCGTTTTCTCCGTTTTGGGTGTCTGCGTGTGGACAGACAAAACCGGAGTTTTAAGGTCCGCAACGTCACTTTCCGCGACAGAAAAATGCTGACATCACGTGTGCGACCTGTGTTTACACTAGCCGACAGCATGGATGCCCTCAGAGCTGCGCTCGCTTTATCAATTGTCCAAGCGCTTTTTGCTTGTTTGTTTTGCAAGCGGAATTACTGCTCCTTGCGGAAGACCACAGACAAAGGACGAGGTTAAGAACGGGGGAAGTACTGCCGCCTACAGGTCTGGCATGTCCTTAACAACGTATTTATCCGGGTACGTGTGGACAGTTTATTTTTTTTAAGCGAGGTGGTGTGGATGCAAGTTTTTGGAGGGGCGGATATTCGTTTTTTAAAAAACCCGGCTACATGTGGACTAGGCCTAGGTCTCTGGGCGACACCATATTAGACACAGTGATTCCTTCTACATAAGCCCATGAAGAAAAAATACATTTACTGATTTCTAACAAGCAGTTACAAAACCTTCGCTTGTTGCCAGTGATGAAGTGTGTTTGATGTGCTTGTCATTTTGCCAGGGTCGAGCAATCTCACAAAGTACTCCTTCAAAAATGGTGCTACCAGGGATTTTTGACCCTAATGGTCATCCGCTGGTAAGGTCTCACTTGAACAAAACAATACCGCTTGCTTGCAAGGATTTAGGTATGTACTGCCCCTATGGTCAGAGAAAATAACACACGTCACTTAGAAAAATAACTAGGGGTGGGACTCGATAAAAAAAAATCTAATTAATTAGAGGCTTTGTAATTAATTAATCTTGATTAATCGCATTTTAATGGTTCAAGACAATTTGCTTTCAAGCAATTTTTTAAATGAATAACATATTAGTGAAGCACAGATGGCATACCCACATTATGGCAAATGAGTATATTTCTGTAACTACAAGGTCTGTTTGATTACTTTGGTCTCATTATAGGTAGCTCATAAAGGTAACCATTGTAGGATGTGTTGGGATGTGTAAATATAAAAATGAATGTGCCTCGTCCGTGAGAGCGGGGGTGGGGGGTGTTTCGCTACCGTGCCTCGCTAACATGCGTTGTCCATGACAGGAGGGGTGGGCGTTTGGCCTGATGGCTGTGTCTGCTGTGATAAACTTCATATGGATAACATACGGGGCAGGGTTGTCTAGTAATCGAAAGGCTGCAGGTTCAATCCCAGCTCTGGACAGAGAATTCTACTGTTGTGCCCTTGGGCAAGACACCTACCCCAACCTGCCCGCTGGTGGCGGTCCAAGAGACTGGTGGTGCCCACGCTCGGCAGCCTCGCTCTCGTCATCACCATTAGCGTGTGAATGTGTGTATGAATGGATGAATGATACACTGTAGTGTAAAGCACTTTGGAGTCCTCCGACTCTGAAAGGCGCGATACAAGTGCGGGTCATCTATCATTTATCCTAATATCAGTGCCTGCCAGCATCTTTGCTATATCCTGGTACAATGCATCTCTCTTTTTCGGTTAATTTTAACTTGTGCACTGTCTCCATTTACATAAACTTCTACTACTACCAACTAGAAAACATAATATTAAAAAAACAATTTTTTTCTTCATGATTAATTTAATTATTGTTTTAGCTGGTAAAAATGGTTTACATGGTCTTAGCCCAGGCTTTGCAGTCTTGTTAGAGGTGCAGCTCGATGATATTTATTGATACACAGGGCATTTATTTCTAATGAATTGATTGTAATTAATGGCTTAAATTCCCACCCCAGAAATAATATTTTAAAAAGTATTTATGGAAGCAGCAACTGGTAAGGCCTCTATGTGATGTTCTGACCCGTTTTTGCTGTGGTGAATTAAAAAAACCCCAAGATGTTAAAACCACCCATCAATTATGTGAACCACGGGTTGCGGGGAGCTGGTGTCTAGAGGTCATCAAGCCAGAGGCGGGGAACACCCTGGACAGGTTGCCAGTTAATCACAAGGACCCACAGGGACAAACATTTACACACACATTCACACCTAAGGGACATGTTTGTACCCTGTTAGCCTAACATGCATGTTTTTGGTCTGTGGGGAAGAAGAATCGGAACGTTTATTGCCATTTTAGCAATGAGACATTGTACAACAAAATTAAGGTGCAAGAAGCCGGTGTACCCGGAAAAAACCTATGCTTGTATGGGGAGAACATGGAAACTCTGTGCAGAAGGGCAAAGGTGGGTGAGCCCATGTAAGCTAATCTGACAGTGTGATGAAGATCTGTGTGACGTTTTCTAAGCCGTGTGTTTCCCAGACTATTTTCTTACAGTGACTAAGGCAGGAAATAGGGGTGGAAGATCATTTTTATGATCAGCGCGTCTATGCTTCTCAGAGTGACCATATTTCCAAAAGAACAACTATTATGCAGTTGTAGCGTCCAGAAATGGTCAGTTTTTCATCTGCAGTTTGACCTCTTCAGTATTCGGTCATAAGGAGACATGAGTCTACATGTGTTGCCTTTAATCTGCTGGATCCTGCTATTCTGTCAGCTGGAGTCCAGGCCTCTGCAGCTTTGAACACAGGATAACATAGTGTTAACAAACTGTTCCCGTTTCAAGGCCTTAAGCTTCCCCTTATCGCTTCTACAGGATTCCTCCTGCCTCTGAATAAAAGTGAACATTTTCAGCTCATATGAGTAAATTAATCATATAATGAATGAACAATATGGTTAAATGAAAATTTTTGATTAATCTGTGCTTATAATAATAGGGTTGATTAATCTGTGCCTAAGTTAATAAGGTTGAAATTAATATTTTCCTGCAATGATCCATTTGACTGATAGTCTACGTGACTAGCTAATCAGCCACACACTCATACACAAGGTCAAAGTAATTTCATGACACATAGATATTTTCTTATCTGCAAATCAGAGCATCCTGTACCTGAAAAAGGTGTGGATCAGAGGTTTGTTTGTTAACACCTCTTTACATGTCAAGTCCTGGTTGGCCATACAATCATAATATGAGAATAATTAAAACAGAACTCACTTCCTGAGTGAGTCAGTTGAAGCTCACCTCAAGCTCAGTTCAGTTCAAGTACACCTTCGGAGTGGCCAATCCTGAAGGGACGTTGAACCACCAAAGCTTTCGACAAGCCAAAAGCTGCTTGCAGCGACACAGAAACTTGCTCCTTCATCTATTCAGAAACAGCTGTTCTAGATGCAAATGATTTCATCTATCTGTTGTGACCTGGGAACAACTCGAGACCGGTCTAGTGGTACTGCGGTTGACCCTGCGGACTTCGGTACCTGGGGGTCCACAGAGATTCCCGACATTCCGGATCTACCACGGGAGTTCCTATCTGGGTACGTAGGCACGATATGAATTGTGTCTGATGTCGTTTTATAAACCATCACTTATAGTTTAATGCAGACCAAATTATTTTCACACCCAGAACATAGTTTCTTCTAGATACAAGGTTCTGATAAACACCACACACCATTCCATGATCATACTTCACATTCCATGCACTTATATTCATCCATCACATTCGTCTTATTTATAACTTGTCTTGTTTTAATTTGTTTAGAAAATAAATTTCTTACTTCTTATAAACTTGACTCTGTCTGAATTAATACGAAGTGTGTTATGATCACTGAAAAAGCAAAGAAGCCTAATTCTTCTGATCAAACATTCAAAGACCAATCAGGTTGATATGCTATATCTATATAGAACATCACATCTTATTGGTCATAAGTAAAGGTAATATATTAAGCTTAAAAGCAACATATTATACCCTCTTTACAGTTTCTCAGTCGGTCCTTGTCAGGTGACGTGTCGGGTGCTGTAGCGAGTTGCATGATGCGATAGCTAGGTGTATATAAAAAAAAAGGAAGAACCGGTCGCTTTGTGTGTTGTGAGCTTATAAACAGCAGAAAATGGTACACTCGTGTTGTACGAAGGCCTGCCATGCCACCTTCACAAGGAGGCAAAAAGTGAAATGTAGGGAGGGATCGCGTTAGCTGGAAGTTTTCCGTTTTTGACCGTTTACTTTGACGGAGAAATCTCAAGGCTGTTGGTTATCCTGACAGACTGGAATTAGTCTGGCGCATGCAGTTGTGCAGACATTTTAAATGTTATGTACAGAGAACATCTCGGAGGTAAATAGATCTATCAGAAAAGATTCCCATCGGAACATCTGAGCATTATCTCAGACCTGGACACCTGGAGAAAAGCCTGGAGCACGTCTATGGGTCACAGACCAGCAGCAGAAGCAGAACCAGAAGGCAGCAGGTAAAAGGTTCCTACTTTAAGTGAAATCGTTTAATTGTAACATTAATATGTTGCTGGACACGCTGGTCAACTTGTTTAGCCTCAAAATTAATGAAAAAAAAGTTTTTAAATGTATTATTTGATAAATGAAAATGATGGGAGGAAATGATCATGGCTGTTTTTAAAACTTTGTCGGTCAAAATGAAAACAAACATGTCTAGTGCGACGTCTGCATGTAGGTATTGTTTCTGTACCTGCTTGTAACTTATGTTAACTTGTTTAATTAAGGCCCATCCAGAAAATAAAACCTGGCGCAGCACCTGTGTTAGGGGAATACTGTTTTTGGACAGCTACTTTTTACTTTTACTTGATTACAGACATGTTGAAGTAGTGCTACTTACCCAAATTATATACTGTATTTTCAGCAGTAATGAAACAGCTGAGCTCCATTTGTTTCTTTTGAGGTCTTAAAGATCCACAATGTTGACTGTAAACAATTTCTGAAAATAAAGTTCCCTGTCCTCCTTTACAAGATTATTCCTGTAAGGGATGAGTTCGTCCTTGTTCTTTTTTCCATCCTTTGGACTTTTCTTCTGCTTCAACTTCAGCTGCGGCTTCCCCTAGCAACGCGAGCCATACACCTAAAATGGCGCTAAGGGTGTGTTAGATTTGGATTTAGATTCAACATTTAGATATACATTTAAAATTTAGATTTAACATTTAGGTATAACAATTATATTTAGGTTTAGATTTGATATTTAGATTTAGATTAAACATTTACATTTAAAAGTTACATGCAGTGACATGGAACGTTCTTTTTAGCTTCTGAAGCGCTCCCGCCTGGAAGGGAGCTCACGGGTAAAATGCTGCTATTATGTTAAACGCCGCTTTCTCCCTAACCCTAACTCAGAGATTTAGAACTGCTAAAACTTCTATCAGCTGTTGGTCCCGCCTCCAACTCCTGATGAAAGAAAAGATAATATTGAATAAAGACAAGTGGCTCAGCAAAGCACCGGGGTTGTATTACAGTGTGGCTGACGTAGACCAAGCCCCCACAATGCGGGTGAAAAATTGAGGCCAACGCGGAAGTGACAAAAATTGCATTTCCGCCCTCATCCACTGGGGGCTGGTGTCAGAAGCGAGCAAATCCTCATCGACTCCCATGTTAAAAATACCAATTCCACAGCAGAAATAAACATGTTTACAGCCTGGTACCAAAACATGTTTTTTGTTTAAATTATCTAGTTTACACTCATGACAACTCTGAGGGAGGTGAATTTTTTTCTCACTCTTCTGTTTAAGTGTATTAAAAGCCTAAAATTCTGTATAATTAATGAGCATCAGGCCCACGTGACCACAGAGCTAGCTCCGTGGAAAGGCCTCAGTAGAGCCTCGGTCTGGCTTGGAAACTGTTCCGGGATTTTGAGTCTGTGTTTGTGTATTCTTTTTTGGATATTTTTTGTGCAATTGTTGAACAAAATGACTTGATGTGGCATTAATTGCACTAATAGAGCGTCCAAGGAGTCTCCACTTCATTTTTTTCGGTAAGTAAAATTATATTTATGTATTTTAGGTCACTGCCGAGCTGAGCTTAGATTTTAACATGTACTGTTTAACCATGAAATTTAAATGTAACAGGGTAAAACCCAGTGCATTTAACATAATGCTGCACTTTAGAAAATGGGTTGAAATATAACATGTTGGTGGAGCTGGGTTCCCACTATCGGCTTGTGGAGCTCTTGGGAGACCGATGTTTTCCACCCGTTTCTCCCCTCCCCGCAGCTCGGCGCATCTCTGTCTGATCGTGGCTTCGGTCTGCTGCGCGGGCTGCCAGCTTATGGAGCTCTGGATGGAAACCTTTCCACCCGGTTCTCCCCAGCGGCAGCTCTGCGCATCTCAGCGGCGCTTGTCTGCTGTGCGGCTGCAGGCTTGTGGAGGTCTCGGAGACCTCTGTGTTCCACCCGGTTTTACCCAGCGGTCAGCCCGCCGTATCTCTGACTCAGAAGCTCTGGTGTAGTGCACAGTTAACTCCGGTTGTAGCTAGGTTGCTACCTCCATTAGCTTAGCTCCCACCTCCCCGTTAGCTTTGGGTTAGCTTCAGGTTAGCTTGTAGCTAGTTCGACTGGGTGTCGTCAGTTGATCCCAGCCTTACAGCCACACCCTCAGCTCCACCTCTCTTCCCTTTTATGGAATTGTCTGGGCTTGACGCAACCTGTGACACGGTCAAAATGGCGGTGGTGGCCACCTCCCATTTTTCTTCAAAAACGCTTTATTGTAGTCTATGGAAACCCATTGTCCAATATTTATATGTCAATGATGTAGACATAGAAAGTAAGTCAACAATAGAGATCAGGAGCTGAGTGTGCAACACAAAGTTATTTAACTCATCTTTCTTAAAGAAACTCATCACAACTTATAGAAAAAACAAAGCTTAATCTTGGAACAATTTTTGCAGCTAAATTTGATCTCTTCTTAAATTTTAATCTTTTTTTAAATCAAAACTCCCAAACAATCAGCCCTTCACGTTTCAGTAGCTCACTGCACGGCCGCTAAATAAATAACTCCAGTTAAAATCTAGAGCATCATGAAAACCTGGGGAGACAGCAGCAGGGTTGAGCATGAGAAGGTGCCGTCACTTGAAAAGGCACTTGTTTATTGTTGGACAGCATGTATTTATTTCATGCCTCCACAGATTGTGGGTAAGGGCAGAGCTGGGTTGGTTCATGTAATTAGAGAGGTTTAGAGAGACAGCGCTCTGCCGCAGAGACCTGCTTCGCTCAGATTGTCCAACGAGCTCTGGGAGAGCCCTAAAATCACTCTCACTACCCCACACCCCCACTCAGCTCGAAAGGAAGGGACACCTGTCTGGTCAGGCTTATTTAGTCTGACATGAAAAACTGTTATCACGAATTATAACTGGACAGACACAGTGGTGATATTTTTCCTTTTAAGCCATAGCGCCCTGTTTCCTTCTCCTGTTCCTCTTCCTTCTTCCCTGCCGGCCTTGGAGATCCCTCTGATTATGCCCCGCTAATAGGGGGTCTGCTTTTCCTGTTCGGGTTTAACAGTATGGGAGGGACGGCCACATTGCCACCCAGTGGCACCGTCGCTGGGTCACCCAAACATCTCTATTACAGCTTCAAAGGATGCATATAGCGAACAGGCACACACAAATGCACGCATAGGTTTTTTGATGTCTAATTCTTTCGGACACTGCTGGAAATCTGCAAAGTGTTGAGTGTTTTTAATGGCAGTGGCGTGTTTAAGTTCCTGCCTCCCCTGTCATAATTGCCATTTTACATGTCTATGAATAAACTCTGCTGCTTTAGAAAGGTGCCCAGTGAGGTTTACTTGAAAACTAAAATACAGTTTATCAACACAACAACCTGACGCCGACGTTTTCCACGCAGCTAAAACGGTCCTGAATCCTCTAAAAATGGCCCCCCAAAAACAAACAAACAAGTTTCAAACATGCAGAGAGGACATCTGGCAGAAACCTAAAGTCAGATCTGGACCTTTTTTTAAACCTGAATCTGCACTGATGAGTTAAATCTTTATTCGCTCTCTGTCACGATGATATGTTAGACTGTTACATGCTCCTGGACAAGGGTGGCGATGCATATTCTCATCAGTCACGTTCACCATAGCTACGGTGAGGCCCGGCTTATTTTAGAGACGGTGGTTTGTGGCCATCTCAACAAGGAAATATCTACCCTGTGGTATAGGGAGCTTCTTTAAGACACTTGGAACTTAGAATTTGAAACTATTCTGGAAGCTGAATACTTCCTGCCGGTTACTTTTACACGCTTATCCTAAAGTTGTGTAATGCCCATAGGGTATAGTTGTGCAAAGCACCTTTAACTTCCTTGCATAAAGAATACATAAGAGTTTTTACAAATTTTGTATAACATTCAGTATTTAACATCCAATCTCGAGATTAACAAGTTTTGGTGCTGGAGAATAATTTCTAGAATGTTTTATTAATTTATCTTTAAAGGTGTGGTACACTGAAAAAAACCTTTAAATCTTATTTCTGATAATAATCAGTCACTAAGTGTTTCATGCAGGCTGAACAGGAAAATAGTCTCCTACACCTATCTCCTGCATTAGCTTCTAATACAAAATAGACAGTAAAAGTCTAAGTTTAGAAAAGCCTGACAGATCTACGTCACACTGTCAATTAAAGTGACAATGTGTAGTTTTTACAATTAATCTCTGGAAATATCCATCAAAATGTTGTAGTAAATGACTTAAAAGATGCCTATAGTTCTTGAAAAATATTGGCAGTTTCATAACATATAACCATAAAATCTGTTCTAAAATAGATGGAGCGGGTCTAAGTCTCTGGGTGACGCCATATTGGATGCCATGTTTCCTTCTACAGAAGTCTGTGAGGACAAAACACATTTACTGATTTGTAACAAATGGTTAGAAAACTTTCATCAATAATAAACATTGTTGCTTTACACATTTACCTCTTCACATATTGCCAGTGATGAAAGAGAATCAGATGTTCTTGTTATTTTGCTGGAGGTTGCACTCCCAGGGATTTTTGACCCTAATGGTCACCCGTTGGTTAGGTCTTATTTGAACAAAAAAATAATGCTTGCTTGCAGTGATTTAGGTATGTACTGCCCCCTTGTGTCCAGGGAAACTACACACTGTCACATTAATGGATTTGATCAACTTGACTCATGACAGGGAAGGCTATTGTGGGTTTAGTGTCCAGGAAACAGCAGAGGACATCAGGTAAGGTAGAAGCTAACTATTAGCATTGGCAACTCCACCACACAGCCAAAGCTCCTCCAGGCTTGTTGCAGTTGAGAAGACAAAGCATCCATGTTGAAAGAGCCCCCTTCTCTCCACTGAACATGAAAGTGTTTTACCTGCAAGTTCATTCCCAGTCGGGAGCAATTCTGACGCAAAATGGGAGCGGAAGCGTTCCACACAGTTGATCCAGGGCGGTCACAAAAATTACAGGAGAATTGCAACAACACACGTGATTTCAGAAGTCCACACGATAAAAAGCAAGGAGAAAGGCATCTGCATGTATCCAAAAAGTGTGGTTTCACATTCTGTTTTGTTTACATCGGCTACGGGGGTTTCACAGGAAATGGCAAATGACCAGTAGGGCTGGGCAATAAATAAAAAATTTATCGTTATCAAAATTTCTGACTCTTGGAGTGATAATTTTTCCCATGTCAATAAATTTAATGAAAAAATTAAAAGATGTATGTAGGTTGGCAACATTCATCTCCCTTTAAGAAACTGTACAGTCTTGTCACGTAAAAATGACTCTATGTAATACATGTGACAGCCCCATCTAGTGGAAAACTTTGATTTCTTTGCACACCTGTAGCTATCGTCCATTCATCGTTATCGAGGTGAAATCCTCAATATATCGTGATATTGATTTTAGGCCATATCGCCTAGCTCTAACAGCAGGTAACTTTTATTTTGAAAGTTTCCAGATGTTTTACACCGCCTTTGCGTCTGACTTTCTCAATCTGAACTGCAGTTCGACGTGTTTTGGAACCGTAGCGCGTAAAGACTAGATTTTAAATGTAATGATATCATCCCTTCGCTTGTTGGACGCATCTATTACAATCAGCAGCTAGTGGAAAGCACCCTGTCCACTAGAACAGCGGGTAATTGCAGCGTAGTACGTTCCACGGCCGTTTCGCGCTGCTTTCTGATGGAAAGAAGAGGTTGGTGGTAGAGTCGTGTTGCTGTTATCCAATCCGAGGCGAGATGTCCAAATATCAGGAAATAAAACTACGAATCTTGTCGTCTGAAGCTCAGCTGCGATGTGGCTCACTTCAAATTCCTGAAAATGGTGCGCTAGTGTTTTTCTTCCCCAGAGTACGACTTACAAAGCATTCATTCCTACTAGAGACCACTGCAAATACATTTATTAAACTAGTTTTCAACCCCTTTCAAGAACAAGTTTCAGACTAACATTACTGTGCATCAATATCAACAGAAATACACAATAACACGAGTGATTATGGGATTGAATTTACTTGTGGTGTTTTTAGAGCTTCGGATGATCAGTCAAGTCCAAACTAGTTTCACATTTTAGTATTTTATGAAAGAAAGAAAAATCCACAGAGAACAAGGAGGGAGGCAGGCAGGCAGGGAGGGATATACAGAGAGGAGGGAGGAGGGGAGGACTGACTAAGGAAAGATTTCTCCTTCACACTCTCACTCTCCTCTTGCCTCTGACATTCACATTTGCTGCCTGCCAGGTGAGTGAACTTTCACCCCTTCTACTTTTCGAAAGTCATTTTAAAGAAAAATAATGAAAAACATTTGAATTAAGTCAAATGAATTCATTGTTTTCATGTGTCTCTCTGGGAAGAGAGGCCAGCCAGAGTGGAAGTGTAACAGGTGTTTTAAAGGAAGTCATGTGGGCTCAAGATGCTCTCATTCTTCATCCTTTCACAAATGTTTTTTCTGTTATTTAAATAGAAAAGTTGTGGGGAGCGGTGTTGGAATCCTGTCATAGACCAAGAATCAGTGGAATGTATTTACTTGTTGGAGGTTTCTTTGTTTCTTTTGTCATTTTATCATCAAAGCGCACGCACACACACAAGTTTTGGTGCATTTTGTACACCATGTTGTCTTGTGGCTCGCTGTGTGTTGGTGTTTAAAATAACTCCACCGCTGCACCACCGTGTTTGGCTGTGTTCAGCACCCGTTTAAACCTACCTCTTATATTTCTGTCTGGTTTAGTTCGCCTCAAGGGATGTTTATTCACGTAAACTGCCTCACAAAAAGCGTGCTGCTGTTTCTCTAATTATATGCCTGTGTTTGACATGAGAGGAAAGCATTCATCTGAGATGTGAGGCATCACTGAGACGGCTGCAGCAGCTCAGACTCAAATCAGAAAACAAGGCTTTTATCTCAATGATTGTCAGCAGATAAGTTACTAGAGCAGTTGTAACTGTCTCAGAGATAAATTATTACATTTAAGGGTTATTTTTCTAGTTAGACTTCATTACATTCATTTAGGTTATTTAACTTATTACACAACACTTTTGACCCCAAATCTACTGTAAACCCCCACAGTTGCTTAAGTTCACTATGTGCCTCCTCCTTCACCGCCAGGACTCTTCCTCTCACCCACGATGACCCGCTCCCTCAGCTTGGGCGCCCACCTTCTTCTTCTTCTGTCCCTCAGCTGCATCGCACGCGCAGAACCGCGACGCAGCACGTCCTCCCAGCGAAGAGTGGCGCGCGCACCCGTCGCTAAGGTGCGACTGGCGGGAAACTATGTGCGAGAGGCGAACGAAGGGCGCGTGGAGGTGTTGCACAACAACACCTGGGGGACTATCTGCGATGACGAAGTGGACATTAAACTGGTTAACGTGGTGTGCAGAGAGCTGGGCTTCCGGGGGGCTGTGACGTGGGCTCACAGCGCCAAATATGGAGAGGGAACAGGTGAGAACTTTTAAATGTTATGGAAGCCGATAGAGGCCATGCCTAAAGTATCAGGACATCAGAATTATTTAGCTTTTTTATTTTTTTAAAAGAAATCAATAATTTTGCTGTTGTAATAGCGCTTAGAGATCATAGACATAAATACGTAGACGCGTCACACGCCATTGTGCGCTGGAGAGCGTAACAGCGTTGCCGCCATACTGGGTGGGTTCCTCACTCCCAGCTGGAGTCAGCGCAGTGTGAGAAACTATAACTATATTCTTGTGCTGCCTGCGATTGCAGACACTGGTGTACTGTTGAAAACAGATCACGTGGGATTACTATTGACTTTTCAAGCCTACCTGTTGGGATTTTAGATTTTAATTTGTTTTTGCTTATTTAATTTAATTATATTTATATTTTGTCACATCATACCATATGTCTGATTGTATGTTAGAGTTTTAACACCTTCCTCAGTAGAGATAAATGCACTGGGGGCGAATGGAAACACGTCCAATATGGCGGCCCGCTGCTACGCCAGCTCCAATAGGCAGTGCCAGCCTACGTCACAACCACAGATATGATGTCTGTGGCTGAGATGGGTTCCTGACTAAATGTTCTGAACAATGAAGGCTAGATTGCACTTCTGCAAACATGCTGTTTGATTTGTAAAGCTGCGAGTATAACTTCTTCTAAATAGAATGCAGTCCTCATTAATACACCTCTGTCCTCCCTACCCCTTTTAGTCAAAATTACTACTGTATAATGCACATTTATTTTTTATTTTACTTGTTGCAGTTACGTTCTTGAACAGCCTCAGTTTGGAGAACTACAGACTAGACAGTCTGAGTAGGGCCGATTCCGAAATATATTTTCAATCTCAAAACCAAATGAAGCAGTTGTTGCAAAGGCATTTTTGTTTTTCCAAATCTGCAGTTGCTTTGATATTACACAACTGTTTGAACAAATAGGTAGAATTCCAGCTGGAAGTGTTACAGCTCTCCTGATTTCTGATGTCAATAATCATAAAATGTGACATTAAGACACGTACAGGTGCTGGCCAGTAAATTAGAATATCATCAAAAGGTTGAAAATATTTCAGTAATTCCATTCAAAACGTGAAACTTGTACATTATATTCATGCAATGCACACAGACCAATGTATTTCCGATGTTTATTACGTTTAATTTTGATATTTATAGGTGACAACCAATGAAAACATCAAATCTGGTATCTCAGAAAATTAGAATATTCTAAAGGCCAATGAAAAAATGTTTGTTTCTCTAATGTTGGCCAACTGAAAAGAATGAACATGAAAAGAATGTGCATGTATAGCACTCAATACTTAGTCGGGGCTCCTTTTGCCTCAATAACTGCAGTAATGCGGCGTGGCATGGACTCGATCAGTCTGTGGCACTGCTCAGGTGTTATGAGAGCCCAGGTTGCTCTGATAGTCGTCTTCAGCTCCTCTGCATTGTTGGGTCTAGCGTATTGCATCCTCCGCTTCACAATACCCCATAGATTTTCTATGGGGTTAAGGTCAGGCGAGTTTGCTGGCCAATCAAGGACAGGGATACCATGGTCCTTGAACCAGGTGCTGGTGGTTTTGGCACTGTGTGCAGGTGCCAAGTCCTGTTGAAAGGTGAAGTCTGCATCCCCATAAAGTTGGTCAGCAGCAGGAAGCATGAAGTGCTCTAAAACTTCCTGGTAGACGGCTGCATTGACCCTGGACCTCAGGAAACAGAGTGGGCCAACACCGGCAGATGACATGGCACCCCACACCATCACTGACGGTGGAAACTTTACACTGGACCTCATGCAACGTGGATTCTGTGCTTCTCCGCTCTTCCTCCAGACTCTGGGTCCTTGATTTCCAAAGGAAATGCAGAACTTGCTTTCATCAGAAAACATAACTTTGGACCACTCAGCATCAGTCCAGTCCTTTTTGTCCTTGGCCCAGGCGAGACGCTTCTTGCGCTGTTTCATGTTCAAGAGTGGCTTGACACACGGAATGCGACACCTGAATCCCATGTCTTTCATGAGTCTCCTCGTGGTGGTTCTTGAAGCGCTGACTCCAGCTGCAGTCCACTCTTTGTGGATCTCCCCCACATTTTTGAATGGGTTTGTCGTCACAATTCTCTGCAGGGTGCGGTTATCCCTAGAGCTTGTACACTTTTTTCTATCACATTTTTTCCGTCCCTTCGCCTGTCTGTTAATGTGCTTGGACACAGAGCTCTGCGAACAGCCAGCTTCTTTAGCAATCACCTTTTGTGTCTTGCCCTCCTTGTGCAAGGTGTCAATGATTGTCTTTTGGACAGCTGTTAAGTCAGAAGTCTTCCCCATGATTGTGGTGCCTTCAAAACAAGACTGAGGGACCTTTTAAAGGCCTTTGCAGGTGTTTTGAGTAAATCAGCTGATTAGAGTGGCAGCAGGTGTCTTCTATATTCAGCCTTTTCAGAATATTCTAATTTTTTGAGATACCAAATTTGGAGTTTTCATTAGTTGTCACTTATGAATATCAAATTTAAATGTAATGAACATTGGAAATACATTGGTCTGTGTGCATTGCATGAATATAATGTACAAGTTTCACGTTTTGAATGGAATTACTGAAATATTTTCAACCTTTTGATGATATTCTAATTTACTGGCCAGCACCTGTAGATGACATAACACATGCTTATGAAATACTGTTAACATAACCTCAATGACACTGGAAGGACTCAAAAGTTATCTATGTTTCTCCAAAAATTAGGCAGTTCAAACCGCCACTTACATCAAATAAGACTGTTTATAGTTATTTTGACCTACGTTTTTTTTCTTCTCGTAAATTTAAAATTATTTTAGAATTGTAAGAAAACAAAACAATTTATTGAAGTCCTGGAGAGTCATGCTGGTTCAAGCTGAAAATGTCATGTGAATTTATCAAATACATTTACACGCATGACGTAATCGGAGTCCTTTAGTGTAACATAAGAACAATTTATTTTTACATCTTATAATTTCATGATTGCAAGAAAAAAAATCCAAAAACTCTATGAGACCAATTTATTTCAACTGCAAGTTGAAGCTAGCTTGGTTACCTTAGGATAACTAAATAATCAACATCTTGAGGAAATCTCAAATTAGCTAATAACTGCGTTCACAGCTCATCCTGGCTTCTGTACTCATTTTTACTGAACTTCAGTTTTATGCAATAAAGGCCAAACTGTTCATTTGCAAAAGCTTAGGCCAAAGCCGCTTTTCATGAAACTTTTTTTAAAATACACAGTATCTTCATGTTTAAAATGGATTATTTTAACATTTAGCGTAGACAAAAAGTCTTATTATAGTACTTTGTAAAATTAAACACTCTAATCCTCTGTGCTAGAGCCCCCTCACCCCACAGCTTCTGTTTGGCTTCATGCAAAGACCACCAATTTTAACATTCAAAAATAACTAGCGCCATTAAGTGACAAAGATATCGTGTTTTGTGTTTGTAGACCACGTCTCGTTAAGGTAAACTGACAGGCTAGCTGTGCAAATATACAAGCAGAAAAAAAGGGCATTTGTTTAGGAGTAATGACAGCATTTGCTTGCCAGAGTTGTGCAACACTTGCAGTGGTTTATGGACAATCTTTACTGCTGCTTTTAAATCCAAATTAAAGAGAAGCTCGAATGGATTTAGGGAGCAAGATCTACAGCACCTGTAAAATACTGTATCTCCAGCTAAACACACTGCCAAGGTGCAACCCTAAATCAGCCTGCCTATAAAAGTCAAGTGTTAGGTATTTAGCTACTGATTCAAACTGTGGTGATGCTCTCGTGCATCGAACAATCAGTTAACATCCTAATGAATGAAGTTGTGAATTTATGATTTCACAAGGTCCAATATGGATGGATAATGTACGGTGCGGCGGCTCGGAGAGGTCCTTGAAAGACTGCAAACACAACGGCTGGGGGGTGAATGACTGTAAACACTCTGAGGACTTGGGGGTTGTGTGCGCCCCTGAGCACAGGGTGGATCAGCAACCCAGCAGAGGTCACACAACTGCTGCCAGGCCTTCTGTCAGCCAAGCACCTCAATGGGGGGGCATTGTTGCAACCCAGAGGCATCCAGGATACGGGTACTATGGAAATGGACATCCGTATGAGATCCCCAGCTTCCAGAGACCTCACCACTACCAGGTAGTGCCGTTTACTTTTGGAACACCATTATGTTTAGAAAAGCATGAAATCACTGAGAGCGTGTGTTTCCTTCGGAAGGGTCACAGTAAGGTTCGAATTGAAGAGGTCCGTCTTCGTCCAATCCTCATGGCTACCAAGAAGAAGAGCCTTGTCGCAGAGGGTGTGGTGGAAGTGAAGCATGCTGGGAGATGGAGGCAAGTTTGCGACCTGGGCTGGAGTCTCAACAGCAGCCGGGTGGTGTGCGGGATGCTGGGCTTTCCCGAGGCCTCTCAACACAACGCCAAAACATACAAGTAAGCATGAATCTTTTCTGTTTGGCCATAAACACCATTCATGTCAAAAACTCAAGAGTTTTTATTAAAATTAAAGAATTCTTAACTCAGCTCAAAGATCCGGTTGTTAAATGAATGAGAAACACTTCCTGAAACGTGAACGCACCGTTGTAGCATCTTTAGAGCTGGTTTCAGTAAAGGATTTGATTTGGGCTTATCTTTTCCCTGCAGCCACTTCTACCCATGTTCCCCTTTCCACTTCCTCTTTTTCAGCCCTATAGGTGGATGATAAAAGGATTTCCGTTCCTCCCCCATTGCCCTTTCTCTGCACCTCTCTTCTGGCAAATCACCGGTGCACACCTCATTGCCCTTCTCTCACTCCTTCCCCTTCCGTCCTTCTGATACCATCTTCCTCCTGCAGCTCTCAGACAAAATGCAGCATTTTAGCTTTTAGATTCTCATCCTGAGGTGTAAAATCACTACTGATGGTGCTTTTTCTGTCCCACCGACACCATGCATGAGTGAGGTCACCATCGGGCGGTGGAATGAGGGTCTGTGTGCAACAACTAGTCTTGTTGACAGGACAGCCTCTTCAGGAAAAGCTCAGCCATTTTTTTTACACCTGATGTGTAACATAATGCAGTTAGTACTAAAACAATGTGTATTAACATGCTCACTCTGTGTTAAAACACAGCAAGTATAAAAACTTGTTTTATTCTGAAGATATAATTTCATTAAACAACTAAAGGAACCTGTTTCTAGGAAAGTAAAGATGAATATAAATAATTAAGACCTGGCTTATGGTACTTTTTAAAAATTTGAAAATACTTAAACCTAAAAAAAAATAAACCTCTAATTTCAGATGTCCTCAGTTGGTGCTTTTCTTTTTTAATAGGAACCTTAATTAACATGGCTTGTTTGTTTTTTAAGGATTAACAGACTAATTAGTGATCTGCCGATTTTATTTAGTTTGCAAGATATTATGGGTAGGGCTGCCATTAAATGCCAGTTAAAGCAGGTTAAAGTAGTACCCTCTATGGCATAGTGTTGCCTCCAAGCAACAAACCACATATCTGCACCCCACACTGCCCCTTTATTTTTTTTATTTGGTGTGGGATGAATAAAAGTATCACCAGAAATGTACCTGTCCAATAAAAAGAGGGCTGTGGTGCATGTGACCCTTTGTCTGGGCAAGGACGAGTCCTTTCGTGAAGCAGAGTTACATGATTCACACTGCCATAGAATGGTAAATAGCTTTTTGTCATGTTTACGTTTGTGTCAGCTTTAGATAAAAATAAATATTCATGAGCATGAACATGTAAAGAAGCAGTTTTGATTATTTTAAAGGGACTTTTCGGACTTTTTAATTTTGATGCTCGCGATTGCCCCCTCAGGCCAAAAGCGTAATGGCAGCTTCAATAGTAGGCTCGTGCACGAGGCGCGCATGCTGTACGTGCACACTCCTTAACGAAAATAATAGCTGAGACAGTTCCGTGTGTGTGTGTGTGTGTGTGTGTGTGTGTGTGTGTGTGGCCCGAAGGACAGAGGACAGGAGAACACGCAGCTAATTCATTAAATAATTTGGTTCTGTACCTTTCTCTTCAGCACAGCCGACAAAGGTTTATGATGGGTCAGTCCTCCTGCACGCTCAGATCATTACCTTCCCTTGCTTGAAAAATTGTTCCAAAATTAAAGTTGAACCCACATCTTCTGTATCTGTGAATTCGATGCCGTTCGGCGAGTCTGAAATAAAAATTTGGGCATCTTACTGTAAAAAAATATATCATTAATGTAAAAAAGAAACTCTAAATAAACTATGTTCACATCCAGAATCGAAACCAGGTCTTCTGCATGTGAATCAGACATCTTACAAGGTGAGCTACACACCATCAAAGTATCTTTAACTTTTATATCCTTGATGACAGCTGAAACAACGTCAAATCAAAGAACGGTTCGGAGCGAAAATGGCTATTTTGTTGCTAATTTGCAGGAAATATCTAGAAGAAAGTAGCTAAGGGTCCTCAGAAATGTTGCTAGGTTCATCACTAGGTGTTAGGAACAGCGACAAAGTCGCTGAGTTGGCACTACCTCTCTCTCTGCCTACTGACAGCAAATGCTACGGGCGATGCCTGAGCATGAACGCGCATGAAGCAGCCTGCTCGACCCGAGCATCTTTCTTTTTCTGTGATTTTACAGAAAAACAGGCAATCACAGTAAAAATGCCAGGGCTCATTCTACAGGACCAGGACATTGCAGGAGAATGTATGAAGAAGAAATTTATTATTTGTATACATGTTTTGGCTGTCAAACTTCCATAATGCCCCTTTAAGACATGCTTTGTTATCATTTATATGTTAATACTATCTGTTTTCATATGTTGCCCCATGGCAACTCTATGCAATCTCAGACAATACCTTTTGACAGTTCGGATATCTGCTTTGTGACAACATGATTCACTTAGTTTTTTACTTTGCCGTTGAAAAAAATTCTATACATTACAATTACAAACAAAAAGGTCTTTAGTTTAAGAAAGAGAAGAGGAAAATAAAGAGCGACTGGTCAAGATCCGACCAACACTGACCTCAATCCTAAAGGGTGAGAAGCTGGCCATTGATGAACAAATGGCCCCATTCAAGGGAAGGCTGAAGCAACACTTAGCAGCGAAACCAAGAAAGTGGGTTTACAAGATACTCCTCATGACATGGTTCAGATGGTGTGTTGGTAAAATCTCATTTTATGATGGATATATTTTCATGGACGACCAAGTTCCCACAGTATGGGGTGAAACATTTTTTCAGCCCGAAAACCAAAAGTCATGCAGTAGAGCGTTTAAAATGTCCACGTAACGTTGAAGGTGCTTAAAGGTGCGGAACACTGAAAAACCATGTTTAAAATCTTTTTCCAGATTATAATCGGTCACTCTGAGTTTTTCATGCAGGCTGAGTATGGGAATAGTCTCCTACACCTATCTCCTGTGTTAGCTTCTGATAGAAAAAAGACGGAGAAAGTCGAGGTTTAGAAAAGCCTGACAGACAGGCCTACGTCTCACCGTCACTTAACTTTCATGGACTCACCCATCACGGCTCGCGACGGGGAAGGCTAAGAACGTCTCGCCTAGCAGACGCTAATGTTAGCATTAGCAACTCCACCACACATCAGAACTCCTTCAGGATTGTTATTTGTGGGGATAAAAGATCAGAGTTGCAAGTTAGTGGTTGCTGAGGCAAGATTTTCAAATATCAGAAAATCAAACTCCAAATCCTGTCGTCTGACGCCCAGCTATGATGTAGCTCACTTCTAGTTCCTGGAAATGGTGCACTTGTGTCTTTAGCCCCCTGAGTATACCATAGCCAATTGAATTTCAAATCTCCTCCTCCCCTTTTTGATGATGTCACACTAAAAACCCCAGCTTTAATGGTCTGATAGCTGCATTTAATACAGCCAACTTTAAACAAGGTAATGTCAGACATGACTTGTAAAAATATACATCAAAGGGAAAAACAGACAAGCAAAACTGCAGCAACAAAAGGACAAAGTAACAAGGTCAGACATGTTTAAACACTGCAGTGAAACATGTGCTTACTGCCTCCAGAAGTCTTCCGTTGACTCTATGGCAGTGAGGTCCATTTCTTCTGTGCTTGCTGAAAACCTTGATGGTGGTTTGGGGAACAGTTTTACTCTAAAGCCACAGGAGGAGGACCACACATCTAGAGATCTGAAGAATAAGAATGAAAAGTATCTGAACATCGGTGGAATGGAACCCATTTGGGAAGCTGCTGGTCATAGATGACTCCCAGTTCAGTCATTCTTCCTCTTGGCTGGGGTCAACGGGACTGAACTGGTAACTGGCTACGACATCTGCTCCGGTTCCTCACACCAGGGGAAATTAATTCAATCTGGACATTTTACTCCATTGACTTTACAAATGACCTCAGTGGAGAACGTTCTGTATTTGGAAGCATTTGTGCATCGCCCTTGAGTTGAGCCGTCTGCCATAAACAAGCATTATTGGGAACAGGGAGAAGCTATAACAAGCTCTGAGTGTGGAAAGAGGAAATCGCGGCATCATATCTTTGGTGATAAAACGGCCTTCATGAGAAAACGCAGTGTTGAACCACGCAGCCCGACTCAGTTCTGAACAGGATCATTTATTATTACAGCTTCCTGCATTGCAGGTGTGAGGCTTTTTGTGTACGTCTGCTGGATTTTCTCTCGCCGTGCAGATTTGACAGCACAGATGCAAAGATATGAAGATGTAAAGCACAGGTATTATTTGAGGGGAGAATAAAAAGTGTGGATCTGTAGGGCTGCAATGTTTTACCTGATATTTGGCTGCTGACCAAGAAGACGGCTCTGACAGAAGAGAATAAAGTTGCTGTAGCTTGAAGGACTTGGATCCAAGCCTGCAGGGAATCTGTTCATGGACTGTTCTTATGTGTGTTTTAAAATTTTCCTCTAAGGTCAAGTAAAAGAAACTTTAATGATCGTGCATTTTCTGCTCTAGTTTTTGAGTCAAGCCACATAAAAGTGACTAAGTCTGGGCAAACTTAAACCGTTATGTTGAAATGTTTTATTCTAAATTATAAGGCTCCTACATGGAGGCGGCCATGACTTTGCATCTTGGTCTGTCTGCCCTGGGTCTGACCTGGTATTTAGTTGAAACCTACACTGGTCTAAATCATCATGGTGTGTTTGCTTCCAAATCTGTACCTGTTTTCTGTCGCTGCACATGCATATTTGCTCTTACTTAATGTGTGCTTTTGCCTTCAGACTGGTTTGGAGAGCACAGATGCCTCAATGTCTTGGATGTTTGTGATGTACTCAACTTTAAACACATTTTCCTGGTATTTGATTCCTTCTTGAAAGCAGCAGGAATTCCTAGAAGTTCTAAATCAGGACGAGGTTGATTATTATCAAGAGCTTTTTGTCCTTCGCGCCTTGGAGCTGATTAGAGGTTTTAGAATATATTTGATTCAACAATAAATACGTTTTACGAAGCTTTTGGCTTTATAGTCATAAAACGTGAATGCAAATATGTTGCCAATGAGTTTGCTTTTACCAAAAAAAAAAAAAAGAAAAAAAGTAAGAATAGTGCCTCACCAAATCCAACAGAGATTCCCCCGTAATTTACCTCCTTGGCTAAACCTCTCAGTCCATTCTTAGAAATCCTGGACCCTGCCATGTTTCTCAGCTCCATGTGTCTCTTGGATGAAACTCTGAAGATGCTGTAATTACAAGTTGGTCAGGACCAAAGCTCTCCAGGGTTTCTGCTGAGGGTGAAAAAGCACACCCCAATTATAACTGTGTGTGTGAGAGAGAGTGAAACACAGCTGGCAAAGAAAGTGTGAGAGAGTAACAAGTGAAAAAGGCGACGGGAACGAGAACCAGATTTTCGCTTGCTTGTGTGAAATTTGGCCGATTACAGCTGCGCTGTGCAGCGCTGTCCGCTGCGTCAGCAGCTGTCTGTCTTCGTCCGTCACCGTAGTGATTTTGGGGACTTAACCGGCATTTTGTTTAATTATGTTTCAGCAGAAATTTCTTCTGATGGGGGTATCATTTTCAGGCTTTTTAGTGACATTTTTTGTGACCAGATGTGGTTTTCCTGTCTGGTGTCTGTGTGATCTTCCTTAGTAACCTCCTCTCTAATTTATTTCCCCACCTTTTAATTTCTCTACGCATTCCAGTGGCTATACCTTTGGCTCGGATCAGACTGGGAAAGTTGGAATTGAAGAAACAGGAAAATATTTGATCACTTAAATTTATGATCTTTATGAAACTTTCTGTTATAACGGCGAGATCCTTTTTATGAAATGATGGGTTTGAAAATGGATGATCTTAACAGTAAGTAATATTCTGCAGTAGATTCAACCTTGGTTCTCCTTTTTCCACTTTCCTTATATATTAAATGTCTCATATGATCATATTTTTCTTTTAAAAATAAATGTGTGCTTTTTCAAATAAAACGAACAACATTCCTTTTAGCTGTTTCCTTTAAAAGCGTACTATGTAACTATTTCATATTTTTAAATAATTTTCTTTAGCCAGCATGTGCTAAAAATGACCCTTTACTGGATTAATAAAATGTCAGTCGGACCCCTCCACCCTCCATGGTCAGAATTTAGCACTTTCAACTTCAGAGTGCTGGTCCAGTCTCTGCTGGACTCAGTAAAAGTGGAACTGACATGCCTGCACTGAAGTCTGCTTCAAACACATTTCCTGCATGTTTTAGACAATGAACACAGCTGATTTCTTTGACTTAGTGATGAACTGCTCCTGTTGAAACTAATAAAGACAGAGAAGACATTTCAGCTGTTAGATTAAGGATTTAAAAGACAAACACACAGCGAGGAGATAAGTTTCACTTTTGGTTCTTCTAAACTGACACTAGGAGGTGCTAAAAGCAAGCCAAACTGCCTAGTATGTCTTTAAAGTGAGACTAAACAGTTTCCTGCTTCTTTGCCCTACTGATTGAAAGTGGAATTACAACTGTTGTAAACAACCCTGCAGCAGCCTGCTGTAGCTAGTGCTAACAACAAACTAACACTAACATGAGCCAACAAACACGAAATAAGCAAAAGTCACAAAGTCAAAATATCCACACTGTTGGACAAAAGAATATTACTCACATGTCTAGTAGCAACAAAGCCAGGCCATCATCAGTCCATGACTTTGGATCCTCCTTCAGCTCCCTTAAGCAAGTGTAGACCACACCAATGTTCACTCAGGCTTTAGCTTTTTGCTTTGCCTCCAAAGAAACAACTTTATTACTTTTACTTCCAGGCTCCAACATTAAGCCAACAAATAAAGTAAAACCCATCTTTTTATTGTACATTTTATTGATGGTCAGCAAACTATAAAAGCAAACATCTAGCCTTTATATTTGCTATTGGCACAGAAAACTGCTAAATCCTGTAAAGCAGGTTGAGAGCTCTGCCTAATTTAACTGTTAAGTTTGGTTTCTGGTCAGCAGAGGGCTGTACAATCTAAAGTTGGGGAAGTTTGTACCTCAAGATTCACCGAAATCCACTTTTAAAGGAATAGCTTAAAGAGTTCAAAACTCTTTCATGTTGCTTTTAAAGAAAACAACAGAGGGCGTACGTTATAATTAGGTTGTTGAGCAGTGTCAGAGTGATGTAACTTAAACTGTTGTGTATTTGCTTTTTAAAAGTCTGGTGTGAGCCCCTATCATTAGGCTGCATTCATGCTGGACAGAATGTTTAGTTGAACAAAGTTTAAAAGAAGCTCGGGACGTCTATGTGGTCCATCCTTGTGCAGCATGTGGCGAAATGTAATTATCGGCAGTTTGTCCATATAAATAACAAAAATTACTTCTTTATAGTGATGCATTTGACTATTTTATTTTACTTGAAATAATGAAATTTATCAGCTACATGTAATTCAGTAATGTAAGAGCTGAAGTGATCACAGAAAACCTGTCGTGTCTCACTGATTAGCCTGGTTTGTCTGTGGGGAGGTCACAAACAAGTCGCAGGCATGTTTGGCTCATGGGAAGATGCACGATCCTGGCTTTCTATTCACCACCACATGGTAGACACATTTAGGATTCTTTACAAGTGTAATTCATGGGATTGTAAAGAATAAGTGTTGAACTCAGTGACCAGTCACCATTTAGAGCCGCCAACAGAAATGATCTAAACCATTTTTTAAGAAGTTTATCAGTCTTTTGTCATTTTTGCCATAAATAAAGTTCCACAAAAATGTATTTTTGAGGTAAAAAAAAAACGAATTCAAGAGCGTAAATTAAATTACACTAGTCTTAGACGAGCTGAAACGCTTTAGATGTTTGATATTTTTAACTTGAGAACAGCATGTTCTCATTGGTCAGCGACTACTTAAAGCATCAAGAAACAGGTTAAATGTGTCTTCAGCAGCCCATGATTTCACTCAAATGTCAACATAAAGTCACTTTCCTGACAATGATCCTGTTGAGTCCAACATCTTTGGTTTCTTTTTTAAGGGCTGTTTTTTTGATTTTACAGAAAGGTGTGGAGTTTTATGTGTGGAATACAAATATTGACCTACCTTAGCATTTGCACAAGCACACAGAGATGTGTCTTCATGAGGGAAAGTCATTAGTTTAGGTTGATGCAATGCTCACACAAATGAGAGATAACAGTCTAGTGCAGGAGAGCCAAAACGTTTAAAGACAAGAGCCAAAATTGTCAAGTTAATTGCCCTCACAGTTAAAAAAATTCATCATTTAATTTTAAAAATGTTAAAATAATTTAATGGTGATTTTTCTTTTAAAATAGTCAAATTAGTAAAATGATAGTGCTGTGTTCATTAAACCAATTCTTCTTTAAAAAAAATCCAAGAATTGGATTGAATTGTCCAAAATGTAATTGTTTAACATAGTTTACCTTTTTCACATCTAAAATTGAAAGAAAAAGTCCAGATGGCCGTTTTAGGGTTTAAGTCTGAAAGGGCTAATACTGTTTTCCCCAGTGAACTGTAGCTCAGCCAGTGTTGCATCACTGAATTATGGGCATATAATTAAGGTAACAGCTCAAAAACAAATTTAATAGCACCAACCCACATCAGTATTGAACACGAACAGATTGAATTGGATTGGATCGTGATCATCAATTCTAACTAACCCTGTAGAATTGGAATCGAATCGATTCTTGAAATTTGAATCAATAACCAGCTTTATAAAATAATAAACATAAAAATGTTAGAACATGTTGATCTATATCAGCAGCTTGCTGGAGAGACAGAATTCATCAATCTTCAAATGCAATTGGGGGCCAAACACAATTCCTCCGGCACGTCTTCCAATGAGGATACGGAGTCTGGGGGCTTTGGGTTGGGCTGTCCAACCTCTGGGGCCGAGGTCACTGAGGTTGTCAAAAAGCTTCTCGGTGGCAAGGCCCCGGGGTGGATGAGATCTGAACGAAGTTAAGACTCTGGATATCATAGGGCAGAGTTGACTTACGCAGCTCTGCAATGTCGGGGGCAGTTCCACTGGGCTGGCAGACTGGGGTTGGCGGTCCCCCTATTTAAAAAGGGGGACCGCAGGGTGTGTTCCAACTATAGGGGACTATATAAGTTCATTCAGGAGTTCTGGAGAGGAGGGTCTGTCGGATTGTCGAACCTCAGATTCAGGAGAAGCAATGCGGCTTTCATCCTGGCCAGGGAGCACTGGACAAGCTTTATACCATTAGGGGGTCCTGGGGGCTGTGTGAGAGTTCGCCCAACCAGTCTACATGTGTTTTGTGGATTTGGAGAAGGCGTTAGACCACGTCCCTCTGGGGGTACTTGGGGGAGTATGGGGTACCAGGCCCTCTGATACGGGCTGTTAGATCCCTGTATGACCGGTGTCAGAGCTCGGTCCGCATTGCCAGCAGAAAGTTGGGCTCGGTCCCAGTGAGAGTTGGACTCCGCCAAGGCTGCCCTTTGTCACCTATTCTGTTCATAACCTTCATGGACAGGATTTCTAGGCGCAGCCAAGGTGTGGAGGACATCCGTTTTGGTGGCCTGAGGATCAGATTTCTGCTTTTTGCAGATGATGTGGTCCTGTTGGCTTCATCCGAACGTGATCTTCAGCTCTCGCTGGAGCGGTTCACAGCCAAGTGTGAAGCAGCTGGGATGAGAATCAGCTCCTCTGAATCTGAGATCATGGTCTTGATTCGGAAAAGGGTAGAATGCCTTCTCCGGGTCAGGGATGAGGTCCTGCCCCAAGTGGAGGAGTTTTAAGTTTCTCGGGGTCTTGTTCACGAGTGAGGGAAAACTGGAGCGTGAGATCGATAGGCGGATTGGTGCTGCATCTGCAGTGATGCGGGCGTCGTAACGGTCTGTCGTGGTGAAGAGAGAGCTGAGTCAGAAGGCGAAGCTCTCAATTTACTGGTCGATCTACGTTCCTACCCTCACCTATGGTCATGAGCTTTGGGTAGTGACCGAAAGGACAAGATTCTGGATACAAGCAGCTAAAATTAGTTTTCTACGCAGTGTGTCTGGGCTCTCCCTTAGAGATAGGGTGAGCAGCTCTGTCTCCTCCACATCGAGAAAAGCCAGTTGAGGTGGCTCGGCATCTGATTAGGATTCTTCCTGGACGCCTCCCTGTTGAGGTTTTCTGGGCCCGTCCAACCGGGAGGAGACCTAAAGTCTCTCACCTGGCCACGGGACACCTTGGGGTTTCTCTGAAAGAGCTGGCCCAAGTGGCTGGGGAAGGGGAAAACTGGGCCTCTCTACTTAGGATGTATCCCCCACAACCCGACTCCGGATAAGCGGAAGAAAATGGATGGATGGATGAATGGATGGATGGATATAAGCAGTAGTTGTTTTGTACATTACCATAAATAAGTGTTGGCCCATAAAATATGTCAATTTGATTGCAGTGTGTGCATGTTTGAGTGTATAAAGTGCAGCTGATGTTATTGTTGGTAGGAGAACATGCTCCTTTGTAGTGGTCTGTGAAAGTCCTAGCATGGTTTGTGTGGCATGTATTTGTTGTATCTCAGCCAAGAGAACAGAGGGCTTTCCTCGCCCCTTAGCCAAGTAAGCATCTGCATAAACCATTGTTTGTTTTCAGCCGAGGTTGGCAGTTTTTGTTTGCATACCTCTGTTGGTCAAACCCTGCTTTCTCAGAAGTGTTTTGTCACTGATGTAGCATGACATGCTTTTGAAAAACAATTCTGAATTTGAATTTTAGAGTTAGTTGTAGCAATATGAATGATGCACACTAGTTTACTCTGTCTCATATGCATTGGCCCTGTATTTTTATTTTTTTTAAAATATGATCTGTCATGCCAAGGGTCTTCTAACCCGATCTTGCATTAGAAAATAAACGTGGAAATGTTTGGGTCAGAAAAATCCACACAATTCTATTGTAAAACATCATTCAGGGACTCCTCCATCTTGGCTCGTGACTGCGGAAGGCTGTATTTGATTTAGCGCCCAGGGGAGAACTGAGCACGTCTTAGCTAGTAGAAGCTAACTGTTAGCATTAACAACTCTACAATGTGGCAGGACTCCATCAAGCTTCTGTTCTTTGTTGAAATAACACATCATTTTGTTTTTTACCCAAGAAAGAACTGTGAACAAAGGCAGTAGAAGATTGGGGGTCATTAATTTGCATAACATGAATATTAATGAGCTAAACTCCAAATCCTGTGGTGCAATGTTTGCCTACTTAAGAGACACACAATTGAAGTAGATGTTTATGTCACTGTGTTTGTAAAAATAAAAAACTAAAATGTCAAAAATGTACTGCAATAATGTTAGATTGAACACACGGAGCAGACTGTACTGAGTATGGATGTGTGATTTTGGGATTTGTTTTTTGTTCACAGAAAAATATGGGACACCAAAGTTTTGGATCCATCAACAAGGTAACCAAAAGACGATTTAAAATATCAAACCTTAAGTAGTTTTTAGGAGTTCAAAAATTATTTTTGAAAAATTTTCCTTATTTTGTAAAAAATAAAAATTTTCTGAGATTGTCTTATTGATTTTTCTTTGTAGAATTAGTCTGATGGCAAAGAAGAAGGGATTCTGGGTAGAGAAGGTGCACTGTCTGGGCACTGAGAACAGTTTATCAGAGTGCCACGCTCAGCTGTCAATCCCCCGTAGTCCCACTCCTTGTAAGAACGGGAGGCATGCAGTGGTCAAGTGTGTCCCGGGGCCTCAGTTTGCTCGCATCTCCTCAGGAAGACCCCAGGCTCCACATCCAGTTGTGGTAAGGTTGACAGCTTTGTGTCAGAATGATTCAGTGCGTTTCTGCATGAACATTGATTTATGGCATCTGTGCTGCTCCACACAGCCTGTACGCCTCAAGGCAGGCCCCAGGCTGGGCGAAGGCCGTGTGGAGGTGCTTCGGAACGGGAAATGGGGGACTGTTGTTGATCACTTGTGGGACAGGACCGCAGCCAGCGTGGTGTGCAGAGAGCTGGGTTTTGGTACCGCCAAAGATGCCCTGCAAGGAGCCTTTATGGGCCAAGGTAAGAGAGAAGTCTTGCTCAGACGGTTTTCCACAATTCAAAAAGATCAGGAGAAGTCCATTTTAAATCCAGTTATTTGAAGTTTGGTTGTTTAAACGTGTTTATGATGTGTCATGGTATTCCCAAGAAGACAGGGACTTTTGCGTATGGTACACGCCGCGCCCGTCTGCTCCAACTGATTAGGTACTGTGCAGGCATGTGTGTTTGCTTTTTGTCTGTGTATGCTACCTTGTGAGCTGCAAATGTGTTGATTGCAGTATCTCCAGCTGTGATTATACGAGCCCCGTGCCAGTGGTACACATGCACGTACTGAAAAAGAAACACAGTGAGCCACGGAGGTTTACTTTGGCATTTAGTAACCTAGCTCAGAGATCTGATCCAGCCAGACTCAAGCAACTTCATTACCCACTCACTGGCTGATTGCTTTTTCTTCTAAATTTCAAATGTGCTCCTTTGATGTTGCATACAATTTCAGTCAACATCCAGCTGTTCCAGTGGTGTCCCCACCCTTGTGACATGCGGGAAAAAAATACTTCCCCATGCCTCAAGCCTGGGTGTAGTCCTAAAACATGCTAAAGGAGATGGAATGCAGGATGGCATTTCTGCTGGTTTAGATGTTCGGATGATCAAAGTAAACATAATTTTATACTTCAGTATTTTTTAGGAGATATCATCACGCCATGCAGCTTTCCAAAGTTGTCTGATTTACTTTGCTTTCAATCATTTCATGAGTCTTCTTACCACTTAGCATTTAAAGGTGATCAGTTCTATTGGTTAAGATTATACAGGTGAAATGGGAAAAACTAGAATATGGTGCAAACTCCTTTTGTTTCATTTAATTAATCCAACTCAAACTGAAGGTTCGGGAACCCTTTTCAGATGTTTGGGAATATTGAGCCTTTTCACAATTTTCTAATTGTCTGAGATTTTGAATTTGAGGATTTTGTAAGCCATAATCATCACCATTATAACAAATAAAGGCTTGAAATATGTGGTTTTGAATGTAACGAGTCTATCTCATCTGTTAGTTTCACCTTTTGAGTTGAATAATTGAAATAAATGAATTTTTGCACCATATTCAAATTTTTCACATGTCACTTGTAAAATAATTTAGTAATTGTGCAATTACGAAGTCAGGAATCTCACCCAAGAATCAAATCTTATTTGCCTGTTTCAGGGAATTTAAAAACATTTCCTAAAGATTTTCAAATATTCTTTATTTCAAAAAATACTTTTCAGAGCGATGAAGACACGATAGTGCAGAAACATTAGTTTTTTTGTGTTTGCACCTATTAAATGTTTTTCTGACTCGAGTGCTTCAGCCTTCCTGCTGTTTTTTCAGATTGCTCACTGGCCGTCGAGCATTGACTAGTGAGTGGACAACGTGCTGAGGGCTCTGTTTTTGATTCTTTATTTCATGTCTGTTTAAAGCAACCAGAGACAACAGTAGCTCAGGAGGCAGAGTGGGTTGTCCAGTAATCGGAAGGTTGTAGGTTAGATCCCGACTCTGACCAGAGACCGTTGCTGTTGTGTTCTTGGGCAAGGCACTTAACCTGCCTTACCTACTGGCGGTGGTCAGAGCGACCGGTGGCACCAGTGTTGGGCAGGCCTCGCCTCTGTCAGCACGCCCCAGGGTAGCTGTGGCTACATCGTAGCTCATCCCCGCCAGCATGTGAATGTGTGTGAATGGATGAATATCAAATTGTGTTGTGAAGCGCCTTGGGGGGTTGTAGAATCCTAAGAAGGCACTATACATTTACCGTTTCACCATTTACCAACCTCATAAAAGTAAACTTGATAAAATTCATCATGGAGAAGTCACAATCATCTGAACCCTGTATCCTTTTCCATGAGTCAGAAAGTGGAATGCAACTTTGGGAGTGGTTGGCAATGTTCAGCATCCTCCTTCAGCATCCCTGAGTCAAATAGACTGGAACATGTTTGCACCTCTGCCACTGTAGAGTATAAAAGCAGCTGAGTCTAGACCCTGTCTTAATTTTCTGATGGGAAATCTCAGTAGCACTGCTTTCTCTCCGTCTGCCAGCCTGCTCCTCCTTTTGTCAGAATTGTCATACAGGAAGTGTGGGTGGAGTAAGACTCTGTTAGGGGGTGACAAGTTGTTATAAAACAGCAATAATAATTTTTAGGACTACTCTCGTACCAACTAGACATTAGCTCATTAATCTGTTCAACTAATCTCCATTTCTCAAAAATGAAGTAATTTATTGAGCCATATTAATGGCTAAACCTTTCAAAACAAGAGCCAGATTTGTGAAGTTAATGGTCTTTGTGTCCACAAAGCATTGATTTCTACATTTGCATGAGCAACCTGCCTGAGACAAAAGCCATCATTCTAGAAATGGAACTGGTGGCTGAACAACATCTCTGAGGGCAGCAGTGAACCTCAGGCCACACTTTGGACATGCCTGCTTTAGTTAGTGATTCTCAAATGACTTTAGGAGTGAGTGGGTGTGCAGAGTAATGCCTCTGTGTGGCTGTGTTGGCCCTGTGATGGACAGGCATCGTGCTTTCAGGAGGAAAGCCTAGACTTCGTGACTGTGGGTTTGAATGATTCTTGTGACGGTGTCTGTCTATAACTTCTTCAAACTGTGTGAAAAGCTTCTCCATTATATCTGTGTAGCCATCTGAGGGCAGCAGAACAGTCATCGTGATAAATCTAATGACTCAGAAGGCTATTGAAGAACAGTGCAATTGCTCGGCTGTCGGCTACTTTTACCTCAAATAAATACTATCCACAAGACAGCAACACAATAACCCTATAGACTTTTATCAGAGAAGTCGGTTTACATCAAGTCTCTCAACGATTAGTGGAGCCCTTTCAGAGAGATGAGACTGAGAGAGGCTTTATTAATCACACTCAGTCATTTTCCATCTCTAATATTTATTTTCCATTTCATTTGCACTTTTCATTATCTTGCACATAGTTTACGGCGTACGAAGTGGAATAATGTGTAGCTTTGACACCAGCAAAGTCCACATGTTCATAAACATACTTGTGACCACAGAATAACATACATGTTAGCTTTACTTAGGAGACAGACAATCACATATCACCCTAATTTACCCCCCCCCCCCACCCCCCCCCCCCCACACACACACACCCTTTAGGGCTCAGTTACATAGATGCAGTTATTCCACATCCTTTGAACTTCTCAGGACTTTCTTCACATGCAGCCTGCAAGACATAAACAATCACTTTTACATACATTTTTCCATGTATCAGAAGCCCAGTGTATAAAAACAAACCCATGTAATATGGAAAACCCTTTGAAGGAACAAGCCAAAGGCTTTCTGGAAGTGGCGCTTGTTTTGGTCAAATGCCTTTCTTGACTTTCAGTACAAGTACATTGAAAAGACGCTTGCTCAAGCCAACTTCCCAACAAAATAGCTTTAATTTACATCCTTCAGGGTTCAGTCTGTAAGAACAGAGTGCCACAGACAAGCACAGTATAATTTAGGCATGTGTATTGGCAAGAATCTGGGCATACAGTATTTTTCACTACAGGCAATACAACTTGTCATACGGCCATACTAAAAGGCAGAGGATATTTGCAATTTTTAAGACTAAATTTATATAGAAAACACATCCAGTGTTATAGGCAGCCAAAGTCACATCCATCTACTTCTGAACCATGGGTTTCCTACTGCCAAAAACACAAAGCAATAAATGTTATTTTGCCATGGATTTCACAAATGATGTCTGTGAAATTTAAGGACACATTTTGATGCCAAGAAAGTGCTTTGTGCGACACAACCAGGGATGGGTACCTTTGACATTTGAATCGATCCGGTACTAATTCCCGGTACCTATGAATCGATACCGGTACTTAACGGTACCAATTTTCGATACTTTTGAGTGTTTAATATTTTTAAATTCTCTTTTATAATTAAATATATATTTTTCTCAATATATAACCATATTTGATAAATTTCACGATAAATAACATACAACTGTTTGTATTTTAACATCGTCCTTGTAGTTTTATAAGCTGATAATTAAACTGAAGCAAACATCTTTACTGTGAACTAAATTTACTGTGTATCTTCATTCCTTTTACCGTCCTTTTTCATTTGATTTTTCCTACTGGGAAGTTAGAATTTCCGAGGAGAAAGCGAACACACCATGATAACAATAGTGGCATAGGAAGCTAACATATCAAGCTAACATTATCTTAAACATTTTATTTAACTGCTGGAGCAGATTTAAACTATGATGCCTCACAGTTAAATTGTTGTCACTGGTTTCATCTTCACCCAATCACCCGTCGCATTTAGTAAAGTGAAGCCAATCTTTAAAGCGCGTTCATGTTCTTCTAGTCGGAATTTCGGAGTTCCGAGGAGAAAGCGAACGCACCATTAGTGAAACTGAAGCTAACAAATCAAGCTAACGTTATCTTAAACATTTTATTTACCTACCAGAGCAGATTAAGATGAGGATGTCTCACTTAGATCGTTGTCGCTGGTTTCATCATCACCCAGTTACCCATCACATTTAGTGAAGTGGACCCAAGCTTTAGCTTTCGTTCTTTCTACCATGCTGCTCTGTTTACAACTCGCAGCGACCGATGACATAACGCTCTTGCGCATGCGCAGCTGTCTAGGCAAGTTCTCGTTGTGAAGGACGGGTACCGAAACGAGGCACTGTTTCAAATGAAGTGAATCGGTGCTCGGTCAGTACTGTGGAATTCGGTCGGTACCTTAAAAAGTACTGAATTCGGTACCCATCCCTAGACACAACGGACTACAAATGCTCATCTCACCAAATTTACATCGTCAAACCAGTCACTGAGAAGAGAAGAAAAATGGCTGTGAGTTTAGCAAGCTTTTGATTTTTCTTTCAGGACCAAAGAAGGAGCATTAAATATTGAGAAAACCACTATGAGTAGCAGCATGGACGTCACTAGGATTGAGGTATAGGGGAGCTTAGCCCCAGGAGCTTGACCTTGAAAATTTTTTTCACACCCTGCAAAAACTTTGTCAATTAATTCATTATCTGAAGAATTCCATGCTTTCGTTCTTTTTAAACACAGAAACAGTTTTGTTTACCTGTTGTGTAGATACAGTTTCGCCGACGGCCGTTATTACTATAAAACTAAAGCTTTTAATAAAAAAAAATTTATTTTAATTAATCAAATGTCACTGTGTGATATGAAACAAGACCCAAATCAACTAAAATTTATAATTACAAATAGAAAACACCTGCAAAGGGTTCCTGAGCCTTTAAATAGTCTGTCTAGTTGAATTACTGACATAAATTTGGCTTTGCACCAGATTCTAATTTTTCCAGTTTCACTTGTTTGTATAATTGGGAGTTTTTATTAGCATTTCTACTCATAATGTAGTAAAAACACATAAATAATAATCCTTCAAAATGACAGTAGAACAGGCACAAATATGATCTAGGACTTAAATGTACTAACTTTTAACACCAGAGCAGGCATGGCATATTCTGAGAATGATCAGGAACACTAACTAGTCAGTGATATTCTGTCTACGAGGAAGTCGTGCAATGACAAAGGTTCCGCCGTGCTCAAAATGCAAGCTGCGATTAAATGTGTGAAATTTTTTTAACGTGTCGTTTTTTTCTAATTAATCATAATAACGCGTTAAAGTCCCAGCCCTAAAAAAACTCAAAATGATAGGGGGGCTTGTGATTATTTTAGGGGGGCTTCAGCCCCCCTAAAACAGACCTAACGACGTCAGCGAGTAGCAGCTACGCGGTGGGAGAAGAGATGCTGCTGTGACGTCTGATTTCTAGTGTTTTAAATTATCGATTTTTACTAGCAAATAAATCTCTAATTATCTGACAGACATAGTCGAAACATTTTTTTCCTTTTAAATTGAAGTACAACAAATGTGTGATTCAGGGCGTAAGTCAAAGCGGAGCAGAAAATAACATATAGCCCCGTTCACTTCCATTCATTTATTTTGTTCTGGAGACCCATGAGCCAACCAGAAGGGGAGGAGACTGAGGCTGTTAATAGGGAGCCTAAGTCTCCTCCCTTTCCGGTCGGCTCATGGGTCTCTGCAAGAATGAAAAAATGAATGCAAATCAACTAGTCTAAAAACGCTATTTTCTAATCCGCTTTGCATTATGCCCTGAATCACACATATGTTGTACTTTAATTTAAATGAAAACCAATGATGGGTGTTTCGACCACGCGTGTCACGTACTTTGAGATTTATCAGCTTGTGAAAGTTCGTAATTAGCATGACTACAAACTAGAAGTCAGCACCTCGCATATATGGCGTCACCACAGAATTTCTTCTCCCCTAGCGTAGCTGCTACTTACCAAATGGCCAGATTTATGGTGGTTCTTTCCTCCTGAAGGAAGAATTTGGAGGTCGCTGAACTTACAGTCATTTCCCTCTGTTTTTCTCCGTGTCAGGTTCAATAAAGTCACTTTCGTGAAGCATATTTGTAGTCCTGGACTTATTTTCACACAAAACCTGAAATAACGTTTCCCCTCGTTCGAAAATAAGCGCTTTAAAGGTATCAAAATGTGTCTTTAAAATTCACGGACATCATATGTGAAACCCATGGCACAAAACAAGCGGTATTAGAAAATAGCATCTTTAGCCCCGTTGACTTGCATTAATTTTTCGGTCTTCTGGGGAACCAAGGTCCAGAAATAGATGGGCGTGACTTAGGCTTCCTCTCAATGCCCAAGTATGCTAATGTGTTCTTGCATACTTGTCAATTGTGTTTTTGGCAAGTACAGCAGGTAATCCATTCTAAGTACAAGAGGATGAGGACGCCATTTTGAACAGAAAAATACTCTGTTACATCATAACAACAAGCGCTGCATTATGTTACGGTCTGTTAAAATAAAAAATAACAATTAATACATTATACTGGCATAATAGTTGGCCCAGTTTTGAACAAAATTGATAAAATACCAGCATTTATGGCTGTTAAATGAAGAAAATAAGTTTTTTTCATCGAAACAAAGAATTTGAGGCAATGCTGCTTTTATTTTGATAGTGGGTTAGCTAGTTAGCATTTTGAGGTGTCGTGAAGAGTCAGAAAAAAACACAGAGGTAATTTTACAGGTTACACACAATCAATTACACACAATCAATTTCCATCCATCTTGCGGTTCCTTCTGCCCGTCTCGCTACCATGGGGAGCAGAGCTTTCAGCCGCTCTGCTCCTCGACTCTGGAACTCACTTCCCCCAGACATCAGGAACATCGACAGTTTTACCCTTTTCCAATCAAAACTCAAAACACATATGTTTAAATCTGCCTACAACCTCTGATTTTATTGAAATGTTTCTCTCTGTTTTTTTCTTCTTTGGGTTTTATTATTGTTTTATTGTATTTTATTACGTGTTTTGTGTAAAGTGACCTTGGGTGTCCTGAAAGGCGCTTTGAAATAAAATGTATTATTATTATTATTATTAATTATGGTAACAGACAACTTTATATTCATTTATTTAGATGTTATTAGGTGTATTTTTAATACAAAACAGTACAGTTACAAGATTTCTCCTCTGCCATTTTCCATTTGGGGTGTAGCTGTTTGCGATTCAATGCATTATGGGATACCTTTTTGACCCAAGTCTGCTGAAAGATGCATCAATGCATCCTCAGTGGGCGGAGCAAGAACGCATTGGGATCTTCGAAAGTATTTGCCATGATGCCTACATAGGATTGGAACATTACTTGGGTTGTCGTCGTCGTCTTCCTCCGCTTATCCGGGTCCGGGTCACGGGGGCAGCATCCCAACCAGGGAGCTCTAGACCGTCCTCTCCCCGGCCACCTCCACCAGCTCCTCCGGCAGGACCCCAAGGCGTTCCCGGACCAGATTGGAGATGTAACCTCTCCAACGTGTCCTGGGTCGACCCGGGGGCCTCCTGCCGGCAGGACATGCCCGAAACACCTCCCCAGGGAGGAGTCCAGGAGGCATCCTGACCAGATGCCCAAACCACCTCAACTGACTCCTTTCGATCTGGAGGAGCAGCGGTTCTTCTCCGAGTCCCTCCCGAATGTCCGAGCTCCTCACCCTATCTCTAAGGCTGAGCCCGGCCACCCTACGGAGGAAACTCGTTTCGGCCGCTTGTATTCGCGATCTCGTTCTTTCGGTCATTACCCAAAGCTCATGACCATAGGTGAGGATTGGGACATAGATCGACCGGTAAATCGAGAGCCTGGCTTTCTGGCTCAGCTCCCTCTTCACCACAACAGATCGGTTCAACGTCTGCATCTCTGCAGACGCCGAACCAATCCGCCTGTCGATCTCCCGATCCCGCCTACCCTCACTCGTGAACAAGACCCTGAGATACTTAAACTCCTCCACTTGAGGTAGGACCTCTCTCCCAACCCAGAGTTGGCAAGCCACCCTTTTCCGGTCGAGAACCATGGTCTCAGATTTGGAGGTGCTGATCCTCATCCCAGCCGCTTCACACTCGGCCGCGCACCTACCCAGCAAGAGCTGAAGGTCAGAGCTTGATGAAGCTAGGAGGACCACATCTTCCGCAAAAAGCAGAGACGAGATTCTCCTGCCACCAAACTCGACACACTCCACACCACGGCTGCGCCTAGAAATTCTGTCCATAAAGGTAATGAACAGAACTGGTGACAAAGGGCAGCCCTGGCGGAGTCCAACCCTCCCTGGGAACAGGTCCGACTTACTACCGACTATGCGGACCAAACTCACGCTCCTCTGGTAAAGGGACTGAATGGCCCTTAACAGAAAGCCACCCACCCCATACTCCTGGAACGTCCCCCACAGGGTGCCCATTACTTGGGCCAACGTTGATAACGTTTCACAAGTACGGGAGTACACAAATACAGACGAGTATGCATATTGAGAAACGACCTTAGGGTTTTTTACGTGATCTGCACGCTCTGTCAGAATGAAGGAAGTTAAAACTGCTGCCACTTAGAGGTCGGAGATTGAATTTCACCACATAAAAGAAATATGTTTTCATCTTAAACACACTGTGCTGAGATACCGGTGCTGGTGTAAATCGTAAACTTTAACTTTAAATAAGGTTTCATTGATCAGATCTGATGAACAGTTTTCACTTTGATTTTTGTCTGTGTGTTTAAATATAAAATTCAATACACATCATTTATATTTCGTCTCATTTTCCCACTTTGATGTATTTCTTTTTATTAACAAACATTCAAAGCTGAAATTCAGTATTTTGTTGTTTGGAAAATTGACTTTTAAAGCCCAGTGGTTCTAATACTGTCTTTTGAAGCCCTCATCGTGATCACATTTATCATCATCATCATTGGTGAGGTAAATTACAGGGACAAGGTTTGCATTTCCTTTTCAACCATCTTTGTTATTTTACTTGTAATTTAGCCCATGAAATAAATAGATATGAGACTTATATAAAGGAACTGAATCATCTTTGTGCCTGTGTGTTCTTGTGTGAATGAAAAGTCAGGCTGACCTTTCTTTTTGGGGTAAAGTTTAAATTGAGAATGCCACATTTAGTTTTGCGGATCCCTCTGATTAGTTTGCCTTGATAATGTAAACCGTAGAAGATTTGATCCAGTTTGTGGCCTTTCCTCAGCAGCTAAAGGTGGAAGTGGGAATGATCCATTCTTTTCATACATACAGCGGTGGTTACAGGCCACAAGCGGTGGCCTGCAATCTACTAAAACCGACAGAGATACAGTTTGAGTTAGGCTGCAATCTAGTATCCACTTTCTTTCACTACATCCTTTTTTGGTTTTTCTCTTTGCCGTAACTTTAGTGGTTTTGGCCGTGTGTATTTCCTTGCTTCCTCATTTAAAAGTTTGCACCTTTTGCATAGGAAAACATTGAAGCCATAGTTTATTCTATGCTTCCGTTACTTTTGGTGCCAGAGTTTCAGTGTTTTATGTTGTTTAGAGGATCTTGGTACAAACATAAACCTGTAAGTTATTTATTTTGCTGGCACTAAATTTGCCTTGTGTGCTCACTCGGTGTGGCAGACGACACACAATGTTGTTGTTGTTGTTGTTGTGCCTGAAGCAGAAGAATGATGGTAATGAGGTGTGACAGATGCCTTAAGCAGATGCTTTGCTGCCGCTCTTTAGGTTGCAAGAGCTTTTTTGTCATGACAGATAGCAACCTTATATAGATGGCTTGGTGCTTCAGTAGAAACAATCTTGTGCATTTTAAAGAACACATTTGCTCCTTTGCAAGATAAAATCTTCAGATGGCATTGTGCCCACTTTGGGTGGCCCAGGACATCTACAAGAAAAGCTGCTTTGTGGTTGCATTTACACTTCCATATCTTACATCATAACATCTTCCACGTGTTTTCCTTTCTGTTCAGGAACTGGACCGATTCATATGAACAATGTACAGTGTGTGGGGTCAGAGCGCTCCATCTTGGACTGCTACTTCCAAGAAGTCCAACCATGGACATTCAAACACAGCCAAGATGCTTCAGTACGCTGTAATGTTCCTAAGACTGGCTCAGAGAAAACGGTATAAGAACCAGACCTTTATTATTAACGCTAACGCTCTCAGGGATAATAAATAATTGACTCTAATGGCTGTCTAGGTGCGGCTTGCTGGTGGTAGAGTCCATTCAGAGGGCCGTGTGGAGGTGTTGATGGAGGTTGGGGGTCGTAAGCGTTGGGGCTCTGTCTGTAGCGAGAACTGGGGCATCAACGAAGCCATGGTGGTGTGCAGACAGCTAGGCCTGGGCTTTGCTGCCAGTGCTCATCAGGTAACTCACTCTCTAAACAATAACTCATCATTTTCATTCCTAGTGATGAAGTCACCAACTTGTTAAAAGTCCTGAAGGAACAAACAAAGCAGAACTCCCACCAAATCTGTCAAAAAATATAATTTTTCTAAGAAATGTCAAAATCTCATCGGTGCAGTCACAGTTATTGACGTAAAAATGAAATTAATACTTGGAAACAGATCCATAGTCACAGCCCCTACATTCATTGTGGTAAATAATGAGCTATGTTTCTGCTCATTGATAGAAAACCTGGCAAACTTATCATGTCACCTCTTCACGCCCTTCCTTTGACAGGAGACATGGTACTGGTCTGGTGACCCAAATGCAAGCGATGTGGTTCTTAGTGGAACTCACTGTGTGGGCACCGAGTTTTCAATCCAACAGTGTCGCCGTAACAACCACATCCACTGCCCTCGTGGAGGTGGAGCCAAGGCTGCTGGGGTCACCTGTTCAGAAAGTGAGTTGAGTCTTCCTCACAGTCTTCTCTTGTCCTGTAATAATGTTAACATGGCATGTTATGTTAAACCCCCTGTTAGCTGCTCCGGATCTTGTTTTGGATGCACAGCTGGTTCAGGAGACGACCTACCTGGAAGACCGACCCCTCCATCTGCTGACCTGTGCCAATGAAGAGAATTGTCTGTCGTCTTCTGCTGCCAGGATGAACTGGCCGTATGGACACCGACGCCTGCTGCGCTTCTCCTCACGTATCATGAACCTTGGTCGGTCTGACTTCAGACCCAAAGCATCAAAAGACACCTGGACATGGCACCAGTGCCACAGGTAGGACATTCTTTTACTTTGAGCAAACATAGAGCACAGAACAGAACATTTTAGAAGACACACCATGCCGGCAAATCAGCATAATACTCCCGCCACTGTGTGTCTTATGAAGGCGCCGTGGTGGCATGGCATTGTGGGAATTTTGCTGCATTCGTGCCACCACACTTGGTAGTAATATCGCCGTAACGCCAAACTTGTGAATGCATATTACGCCGAACTCCAGCCGGCAACTATTGGAAATCAAAACAAACATGGACATAATGTTTTACTTTTGTAAACAATCAGCTGAGATGATAAACTGGAGCAATGCAGAGCTCAGGAGCTTCTCTTTGTTAGAGCTGGAGCTCAGATCACCAGAGACTGTGGAGGAATGATGCCTTTAGAAGCAGCTTGTTAAAAATGTTAACGAGTCAGTTTCAATTGCAGTAAAAACAAGTTATGTCCAAGATAAATGGAAGTCCACAGCAGCGCAGAAACCGCCCGTACCCCCTTTATACTGCCATTGTTTAATCTTTTGTAAAAAGGACACGATTTCGCCACATTACCGCTACCGTCTGACCACTTAAAAATGACCAAAGGCTTCCTGATGCTGCCTCTGCATTTCGGCAAATTGGCAGCACTGTTTTTTAAAATAAACTATAGACAGAGCTCAGTCATGGGACAGAATATATGTTTGTCCTCTTAACTGTCTCTGCATGTTATTGGACAATGAGCAACGTGAAATATTCAGTGCTACGCGTGTCTGTAAGCAGGGCAGTCCACTATACACGGTCGAAGAAGATGCAAATGCATCCTTTTTCTAAATAATTTAAGTACCTCTACAGCTTGACTCAAAGAAAAGCCCAAGTCAAATTAGTCCAAAGTTGATGCCAAAGCCGATTAATAGGAGCCGCCACCATCTTAGCAGTTTTGCTCCATCGCAGCAACATCCCGCCCACAAAACCAATTGTGATGGGTAAAACATGAGACTGTTCAGGGCTGCCGAGGCTCCAGTGGAGCGTGGCTAGACCGACCTGCAGAGCAAAATCATTTTGCTTCTGCTACTGTCTGCCTAGATTTCTAGACTGACATTCCAACAAGTTATCAGTGTAGCGTGATGAATTGTCCATTTCTGACCTAAAGGCCCTGCTCTATTTGCTCTGCCCAAGCAAAACCAGAAGTTTCTGACACAAGCCTAATCTACAAGATATGGGCCAAGGCCACTCATGCTCTGTGCTCTTATCTAAACTGTTGCTTCACCGGACAGCACAAGAAAGAAGGGGGAAGACAGAACTTTTCTCTATTAGAAAATAATCAAATAACTTTGTTAGTCCAAATAAGCATGCAAAGCTCAAGGTTCAATCAATCTGTGAAATGAGAATATTAATTACTTGATATTATAATCCTATGATAGTTTAATAAGTAATATAACTTTAAACTAGACACTAGACTGATCACATGTAATGTTAAAAATCTCATGACACATTCCTTTTTCTGATCCAATCAGAACCTTCCAGATCTGACGCGAGGTGTGGTGTTGTTGGTTTTTGTTAAATCCCCTTTTGTTGTGAAATTCTGATTCGATAGTAAATCAAAACATCCAAATTATGAAACTATGCCCACGTCATCTTAACTTCAGTTCAAAGCGTTCTAGAGAAGTTGTCGGAGTGGCCAATCCGTAACTTTCCTCTTAAAGCCGAAAGAACCTAACGACAAGCTGGATTAAATCTGTTGCATGTTCCACCTGCTGCAACAGTTCCTTCAGATTAAAAGCTGAACCACCCTTCAGGGTCTCGCTAGATGTGAATAAAACTGCCGTGACCTGGGAGTAACTCAAGACTGGTAGGGTCGGCAACCGCTGCATATCTACAGGCGTAGTTTCCAAGAGTGTCCAAGCTGGACCCCCGACATTCCGGATCTAAACGGGGATTTCCGTTGGGGTACGTAGACCGACAGATGGCATCTCAATGTGTGTTATAATCTCCAAGCCAAAGCTTAGAGCGAAACACCGTCTCATTCCCATCAGAACTAATCGTTTATCCGGATTTGCTGGTTCTGAACATATTCACACATACACTATTCTCAGTCTTACTCTACCTTAGTTCATCATCACATAGTGTTTAAAGTTAGTCTTGTTCAAATTGTTTAGAAATAAATCTTGTAACTTTTTAAACCTGACTCTCTCTCCTTCTTGGAGTTGATATGAAGTGTTGCTCAATCCCTGCAATAAAAAGATCCGATCTTCTGGTTAAATTTATTCAAAGATCCATTAAGGTGATATTTCGTATTTTATGATATTTCACATTCTATGTTTTCTAATTAAATGTAAGAACATCTTCTCTACATCTGTATCACCTGAGAGTCATTGTGAAGTCAGCTCTTTTTGGGAAATGCAAATACACTAACACAGATTGGGAATCTCCTCCTTCATATGGGTTCTCTAGCCAGTTACACTTGTACATTTTTGATGCAATTACTTGATTGAGTTCCTTCAAATGCAAACGTTAGAAAGGAAAGAGTAAAGGTGCATTATGTAGAAATGAAGTAAAAATGAGATTCTGTGGTAAAACAACTGCCGGCCATCGTCAAATTACAATTGTCAGTGCTGCAGCATTAGCTCGTGGGAGAGACGGCAACCCCACACTCACTGATGGTAAACAGTAGTCACGTCCCTCCTTCCTTTGTTTTGAAAAGAGAAAAACTGACCATCCCCACAGCCTGCTGGATATAAAATATGGTTCAGTATAACCTTCCTTCCAAAATGACAGAAATATTATACTCTTGGGATTTTCTCACTGTGAAGTCCTCATATTCTTACATATTGCACCTTTAAAAGTCTCCATGCATAATTTACTCTTCTCTCCAAATCGTGTGCAAGCTCAAAATGAAACGTGTATGCAGTAGGATCAAATGCAAAGACCATTTCACTCACATTTCTCAAGCATTCTTTTAGTTTGAGGCCCGGAGTGTTAATACCACCAAATAAAGTCTGTGAATTCTTGGTAAGGAAAAAGATGAGCTGTGATTTGGTGTCCTGGATGTGTCAAAAACATGTTTCATTTACTTATTTGTACAGTAGTAATGACATAGCTTCCTCCATGTTTTGCATTTTGAGTTGCATTTAATTTAACTGCATTTAATTGCTGCTAGGAAGGAAAAACTTTGATGAGGTTGCCACATATAGCATGCAATGTGGACACAAGACTTAAGAGGCTGATTGTCACTTAGAACCCTAAAACAGTGTGGTCATCTCTCCGGATCCATTAGCTTGTCTGCAGCAGTGATGGGCGAACTGGTCGCCTCAGGTTGGTAGTCAAACATAGGACGAGGGAACCCAGGCTCAGTCAAGTCCATTCCAGTTTATTACATGTATGTGAGATTCAAAGCCCTCCTTTCACTTAGAATGAGCAAATAGTCCAACCCAGCTGACACTAAAGCAAGCCTCTGTTTGAGGTGTTATGGTGACACCCTGCTCATGCTCGAGAGGTGAGGTCATGAGGATACGAGCTATAGAACGCTAGTGTTCAGCCAGAGTAGAAGCGCATTCAGCAGAAACACACTCACCTGGACTTTCCCCTCTGACGACACAGGCACTACCACAGCATCGAGGTGTTCACACATTATGACCTGCTGACGCTGAACGGCACAAGGGTTGCAGAGGGACACAAGGCCAGCTTCTGTCTGGAGGACACATACTGTCCTGATGGTAATGTTCGCAACGTTCACGAGTCCCAGTTAATGGCATGACATTAATACTTCAGTTATTCACAGTTTGACTTGTGGTAATGTATTAAATCACTGTTTCTGTTTTTGTTCGTTCCCTTTCTGTTTAATTGTCATGTTATGTAAAACTGTTCTCACTGGAAAAAATACGCTTTTTATTTTAATGAAGCTTTAGGGTGTTAAATTTAACAGGGAGTGTTAAGCATTAAATGAGCTTTGATGTTATGATTGATGAAACTGTTGGTACATGTGCAAATGTGCTGTAGGGGTCCAAAAGCGGTTTTCCTGCTACAACATGGGCGATCAGGGCATTTCTGTGGGCTGCTGGGACACCTATCGCCATGACATTGACTGTCAGTGGGTCGACGTGACAGATGTACGGCCTGGGGACTACATATTCCAGGTCAGAGACTATTTAGGAATACTTATTCTGTTTCTTTTGTGACTTTGGCACAGTTTGTTGTCATAAATATGCCCATTTTCCCTTTTTTATGGGTTGGACATGTATGTTGCTCACTTTGGATTTTCATTGTTTGAATAGGCCAGTGATTGTATGGTTTGTTAGCTACTGTTAAGCAGATGTGGTAATACACTAAGTATTTGCTCAAAGTTCCCTCATTTGATTGTGTGGCGCAAACATCAGGGCTTATATTTAGGGATCAGAAAATTCCTGAAATTCCTTTGATAGTTTTCCAGTTCAAACAGGAGGTGTGGGATTTGGATGTCCGATGTCAAATGGATTTCACCAACAGCACAAAGAACAAGTGACTTTTTTTTTTTGCTAGAACCTCAGAAATAACCAGTTAACACATTGAAGCTGCCAGGTAAATTATCTTGTCCATTACGAGGAGATAATTTACAGCTAGCTTTAACAAGAAAGTAATCTATACAGTAGGAGTATTTTATTTAAGGTGAGGTTCACTTACAAATGTAGAATACTTGTTCTTTTTGACATATGATCAGTCACTCTGAGTTTCACATGCATGCTGAACATGGAAGTAGTCTTCTACCTACAGGGAAACTCTTGGGTCAGAAAAAGCCGTACAGAGCCACGTCACACCTTAACTTGTGACCGGGGAGGGCTGCGTTGATTTAGTGTTGTAGCGAGAGCAAAGCCAGTAGAAGCTAACTGTTAGCATTAGCAACTCTACAACATGGCAGAACACATTCAGGCTTGTTTTATTTGTGGAAATGAAACATCAGCGTTGCAGAGCAAGTAGGGAGCTAAGTCACGCCCATCAACTTCTGGACCATCACTATTTTCTAATCCCGTTTGTTATGTGCCATGGATTTCACATATGATGTCCGGGAATTTTAAAGCCGCATTCTGATGCTAAGAAAGCGCAAATTTTTGAACGGGAGAAAACTTTATTTTAGGTTTTGTGTGAAAATATGTCCCTACAAATGCGCATAACCAAACTGATGTCATTGAACCAAACATGGAGAATTACAGAGGAAAAATGGCTGTTAGTTCAGCAAACTTAAAAGCCTTCTTTCAGTAGGAAAGGGGAGGCTACGCTAGGGGAGAAGAGCTTCTGTGGTGACGTCATATGCGACATACCGATGTCTAATTGAACTTTTACAAGCTGATAAATCTCAAAGTACGTGACTGGCGTGGTCGAAACACACATCATTACTTTTCATTTAAATTAAAGCAGACCATGTGTGTGATTCAGGGCGTAAGGCAAAGCAGATTAGAAAATAACACTTTTAGCCTCGTTGACTAGCCTTATTTTTTTGTACTTCTGGAGACCCATGAGCCGGCTGGAAACGGAGAAGACTTAGGCTCCCTATGGAGGCACATGGAACACTTGAGTTCTATCAGCTGGAGGCGAGGTATTATGAGTATTAATGAGTTAAATTTCAAATCCTTCCATTTTCAGCCCCCTTCTCCTCCATCTAACTCCTACTTCCTGAAACAGGAGCCTCAGAGCTTTTTTTCACAGACACCGACTCACAAGGTCGTTCACTCTGAAGACCACTGCAAATTCATTGAACTAACGATAATGAAGTGTACTGTCTCCTTCTTGTCTGTTCCAGTGAAACCTGCTAACTTCAGTGGTTCCCTTTTAAAAACAGCTGAAAACTCTTGACTGTTCTAGCTGGCTTTGGTGTGACCTGCTGATTTTTCCTCACCACCTTCTCTTTATGCTGCTGTTTCTACCAATTCTGTCCTTCTCGGGATCCCGTATTACCTTTTATTTATTAACTTTCTTCTTCCTTCACATTTAAAAAATCTAAATTTCTCCTTTATTCTCGTTTCTTATTACGATATTTGTAATCATCTTTTATTTTTTTGTTCTTGTGAAGAGCCTTGTTATTTTTATCTTGACAGGCACTATTTAAAAGATTGTTTCTTCTTCTTCTTCTTCTCTCTTCATCAACCATTCTGTTTTTCTGTTTTTGCCCGTTTTGTGGTTACCAAAAGAAAAAACACATCAAAACCTCCACCCCCATTATCATCCATGTCAGAACCTTAACGCTATGTGGCATTCTTCAGATCTTAGCGTGGTGCCAATTAACTGGAAACTCGCTGTTTGTTAATTATTGCTGTTGCCCAGTTTGTTGCCCATTTAGTTTGATAATTACTGCCGATACGCACTCAGTCTCTTTAATTGACACTTCTTTACTCTCTCTATTGGAGACCAGGACCGAGGTGTCGCACATTATGTAAATGTGTGTGCCGGCTGGATGTATTTTAAGGAGGTAGACTGGGGTTTAATTATAAAGTGGCAGACACAAAGAGGGAATAAATAACAGAGGTTGATAAAACTGGAGTAAAAATAAAAAAGGAGGTGAAAAGGTCAGGATGCCTTTTAGTGATACTGAAGAATCGGAATAAGAAAGTAAACAACAAATCAAGGAATGTATTAAGACAACAAACGTAAGTGGGTAAAAAAATCTGTACAGCAGCTCAGTTTGTCTCCACTCTGTTCTTTCTTTAGAAAAATGCTGATCACAGCTAACAGCTCTGATCCTGACCAACCTGCCCTTGAACCACCCAGTGTTAATGAAACACACCAATTTACCCAAATTAACTATTGGCTCCCTTTAGTCAAACAGCACCTTTAGCCCTCTCTTCTATTAGGAACGGCTAATTTGCCACCAAGGAATTTTTCCTGCCCTGTTTTTATTTTTATAGTCATTTTAATTTTTATTAAAAGACTTGTTCTGCTTCAGAGCCCTCGGCCAAGCCCTGCACACTCTGGTCCAACACTGTAATGTACACAAAAAATTAAGAGACACTATTTGTGAATTTGCTGTTTTTGTTGAAGCGTTCTCCCGTTTTGGTGTTGATTGCCTTCTTTCTCCCAGAACCCGTACTTATAGTGGGTGTAGCAGTTTACAGAGCAGCTATTAGAGTAAATGGCTTCACAGTGCTATCACTAGGCCAGATTAGGAGAACGGTTGTATCAGCAGTTGCTCAGCTACTCTGCAAATGACACACTATTAGTACATGTACGGCTGCACTCTGAATAAGACTGATTTCAGACATATAAACACACTTAACTAGTGTATTGCTACAGATTTCATTTTGGCTAATTAGGGTTTTATTTTTGTAATTTAATAGTGGCATAAGGAGTAGTGCACACTATTTTCGTCAACAGGCGCTTTAACCTGCACAGATGAACTCTCATAACCGCTCCTAAGGAGTTGTAGAAATTCTTCAGCAGCCAGCTACCACATTTTATAGTTAAAACAGAACAAGTTTGCACAAGCTGAAACATTTATACACTGGATTTTCTCTAATGATCCTCTAGTATTTGTCTTTTTTGTAAAATGTGAGTAAAAGGTAAAGTGCTTTTATTGTTGCTTTTTTAAGGCCAAGTTCACTGAGAAACTTTTTTTTGTTGTTTTTGGAACATGATCGAGTTTAACATGCAGGCTGAAAATGAAAATAGTCTTCTACCCCTGTTTCCCGCATTAGCTGCCAGGGAAACTCTCGGATTAGAAAAGCCTGTCAATTGCACATCACATAGTCAAATTAACATTCATGATTTCAGCCATCTTGGCTCGCGGCGGAGAAGGCTGGTGTTGATTTAGTGTCCATGAGAGTAGCTCGGCTTGTAGAAGCTAACCGTTAGCATTAGCAACTCCACAACATGCGAGAACACCTTCAGGCTTGTGTCTATGTGGAGACAAAAAAAGAAAACAGAAGCAGCAAGACCAGCATTTAAATGCACATGTAAGTTGATCTAGGTCAATTTAAGTAACAAACTGGGAGCCTTTATCCTAGTTTACGTGAATGTTAGAAAACCAAATTTTCAAATGAATTACATTCCACTCCTGTACAGTAGGTGGTGACATGCACCCTTTTCATGTTGGCATTGTTTCGGTTAGCAACAGAAATGGCAAACAAATGCTGGCAGGAGTGAAGCGGACGCAGTTAAAACAGGATCTGCACAATGGCTGAAGGAATGGACAAAAACAATGCTGCAGCACAGCTTATTTTTTTACGTACTGTCCTGTTTGATGGTGTTACACGTGTTGTGTTGATGATATTATCAGAAGACCGCGTCCATAAAAACAACGTCAGTCTATAGGGAAAAAGATTGGTTTTCTGATGTGCATGTAAACGCGCTATTTAGCCAATCAGAGGCGAGATGTCCGAATATCAGGAAATAAGGCCTGCCGTCTTAAGCTCACCTCTGCTCGGTACCTGAAACAGGAGCACCAGGGCTTTACTAGAGATCACTGCACAGGTATTGAAAAAAATGAGTAAACTTGGTCTTTAATGCTCTGCTGTGAACGACTAAGTGAAAATCGTTCCAGCATCAAGTCCTTGAGAAAAGTCTGCACTGTGTATTTATCTTTACAAATAGAAAATCTGTATGGCAAAGTCATCCAGTAATGTTTTTATGGATGAGAAGCACATTGACTATAAAAACATTACCCGCCACAAGTGCTGTTTAATAAGAATCCCTCTCACAATTAAACATGCAACTGCTGTTTTCTGAAAATGACTTTTCCAGTCTGGAGAGAGACTCATCCTGTAGTGTCCATGAAACTGGTCAACTGGAGCTTAGTGTTTGGGTGGACAACAGGAGGGACAAAAATAAGAGGTTGTGTTCTTTTGCAGGTGGAAGTGAACCCCTCGCTGGACATGGCGGAGTCTGACTTTATGAACAACGTCATGAGATGTCGATGCAAATATGACGGCCACCGAGTTTTCATGTATAGCTGCCACACTGGTGAGGAGCAAAACAGTATCTCTTGGCTTTATTTCCCTTACCACCTTTGGCTTTAACGTTTTTGCTTGTTTTACAGGTGATGCTTATAGTGCAGAGACTGAAGACCTGTTTGAGCACCAAAGACAAATCAACAACAACTTTGTGTAGCCCATTCCAGGATGTCTGGTGTGAAGGGCGTACAGTGGAGGGCAAAGGTCAACGGCCTCAGGAATCCCAGGGCCGTAGGGCCCATAATAACGTTACAAAATGCCTCGTGCTCATCTCTTCAGCAGATGTTGGCGAAATATTCATAAGCACTTCATGTGACTTCATCAACCATCGCAGGGATGTTTACATCAGCAAGAGGAACACGCGTCGTTCAAACTAAATATTTAGCTTCAAATTTCTCTCAAGCAGGGTTTTTGTGAATGTGGATTATTATTAGTGAAATCAGTAATTCACTTGTACATGTACAAAAGGTGAAAATGCAGTTTTTCTGTGACAAAATTAACAAAGACAGTGGTGCTTTAGAAAAATATCACTCTGAGTTAAGGAAAACTGGTGAAAAATAATGCAATTTTGTACATTTTGTTGCATAAAAATTAAGATTCTATTCCCATGTTTGCAAAAACTTCCAAAAATTTCAAATGCAAAAAAATAATTGAATTCACAATGAACAAATTTTTTACTTTTCTATTGCAGCACCACTGGTGCTCTTAGGTGATATCTTATGTTCTTACATTAACCTCACTGACTTTCAGGTAAATAATGTTGTACAGCAAGTTTAGGCAGTTTTTTTTTAACAGTTACTTTGGTGATAATTTAGTCTTAACAAATTTGTCATATTAATAAAAAAAGTTGTGCTTCACATTCAAAACGGATAACAAGAGGTTATTTTTTTAAAGGAAGAAAGCACTTTATATTTTAAGCCGAAGTATTGATATTTACCCCCAAAGCATCTGCCAAATCCATAACTTAGTGTATTTATCTAAAATAAGTATATTGTGTTTTACATTTTGGAAAGTGAAATGTACGTTTATTTGTTTAGTCTTCCTGTTCAATGTGCTATTTATGCTATTCTTTAATAGTTTATTTATTGGAATTTACACTTACACAGCATGCTCAGTAAAGAGTTGTTAGCTAGTTTTAATCAAAACCTAATATTTTTTATTTTTTTGACATGATTAACCGGTAAAAAATTTCCTTTCTGCAGTAGTTACTGGACCAGTTCCATCATGCGGGAGAGTAATTGTTGATTTATTTTATTTTAGTCATTAAAACAATGTTAAATGTACAGGTTCTTTTTCTCTTTCTGCCTCTCTGATGGGAGGGAAAAGTGGCCTGACGAAACCACAGTATTGTGGTAGACAGGAAGGCTGGGTTTTGAGAGCGCATAAAAAGCCTTTTAATTACCTCTGTTTGGTTAGACTTAAGGTTACGGTTAGGATTGAGGCTCAAGCATGTGCTTTATAAAGAATTGTCACTTATGCAACCATGGAAAGGACAAGAATCTGGATTTCCATCTTTACACGAGCTACAAAAGAGATGGAGACTTCTAAGGGGGTTTAAAGAAGAGAGGAGGCTAGGATTGATGGAGAGAGAAAAGAGAAAAGGGGTCAAAGTTGGCGAATGACTTGGGCAGATGTGCAGCTTTTATATCAAAAAACTGCAGCCTTGTTCCTGGCAGTCGTTTAGAGACCACAGGCTGGCACTTTCAGCTCAAACAGCATGTTAGGGAGAAGAAATAAACTCATATTCATGCTTCAGCTGAGTAAACAGGGACTTTCTTTCAACTGATGCCAAGTCTTATGACATGTACTGTATTTTTCTACCATGATACCGCCTCATCTTTATGAAACCTGAAGGAAATGTTTGTTTTTATTTTTCCGACTGAAGATTTTCAGCATTTTTTATAGAAAATTGTCCAAATCCTGGTTTTGACCCAAGCAGAAGTCATTATTTTTGCTAAATCAGTTTCATAACGAAACCTATTTAGGAATTTTGTTGCTAGAAAGACAAAAACGTTGTTTTCCTGACTTTCTTTCATTTCATAACCTGTCTGTTCTGTGTGTTATTTAAAAAGGACATGTTATTCCATAGCTTCAGTTGGTTCATTTTCATTCTAATACTGTATTAATATCTATGCTGTGAGCATAGCACTGGGATATTGTTTTCTACGGCCAGTTTTGTTTAAAGCTGAGAGTTTGATCTGAATGACGCTGATGTGTGCTCTCAGGGACTTTGACCTCGTCTAAATACTAAAATATATAAATATGTATTTCATATGATGTGACTAGTTTGATTTTTAGCTGTGATGACAACAAACCAACGGGAGCTGTTTGGACTGATGGCGCTCTTAAAAAGACTGACATGTACCCACATGTTTATATTTTTGTTGGTTAAAGAATCTAAGGTATGGTGGTGATAAGCCTTGTTAAGTTTTTGCCCTGAGGGACGTTCAGATAACTGGATACACACTGGCTGAGTCAGAACCCAATCACAATCCATTCATTCATCATTACTGTGAATCAATAAAACTTCATCTCACACTAAGCTGTCTCATGCTTCCTGCCTCGTTCTCGTTAACGCATAACTCGGTGTAATATTCAGTTGGAAAGTAGTTTAGACAACTGCTGACTAATAATAAAAAAGTAAATACTGTGTTAAGTGTTGATTATTTTCAAACAATAACATTCACACAGTTTTTTTTTACTTAGGTCTCAGGAAGCGACTTTGTATTTCAGACTAAAGAGGCTCAGATGTCAGACTTTCAAATAAGATGCATCACGTATCAAGGCAAATTTGTGAAAAAAGGCCAGATGTCAAGAAGAGATTTTGGGGATAAGGACAAACTGCTAGCTGAACCTCAGACCAGATGGTCTTAGGAAAAGAAAAAACACGGAACATTGAAGTTGGCTTCATTTCTCTAAACAGTGATTCCACTGACTTAATGCCATCTTTCAATTGGACCAGTTCTCGTTCCGAAAGTACAATAACTGTAAAGATTTAAATGATTTCACAGTAAAACTGACCTTTTCATTAAGTTTTGTAAAACCTTAACTGTATTTCTAAAGTTTAATGGTCCTAAAATTGAACTTTTTGTTGTTGAATATAGGCAGCCTGTGGTATCTAATGTAGCAGGTCTGTGCCGTCTGACCTGATTTCCTGTGCAAATTAGTAATGGTCACAGAGGAAGGGTTCATTCTGAGAAAAGCAGGTTTGACATGTCATAAATATAGACACACACCCTTAAATTAGCAATGTCCAACCTACTTCAACGTGGGTTGGACATTGCTAAATGTGAGCTACTGCTAATGCTAGCCTGAGCTAATGCTAGCCTGATGGTAAACTGGAGCTAACATGGGAACCCCAAGGAGACCTTGGGGTTCCTGCGTTCTGGGCAGCGCCTGGATCTCTGGGACTTGGAGCTCCCCCCGTCTCCTGCGCATCTTTGGGGGGCGGATCTGTGGTCCCTCACACTCTCTGTTGGGTGCTCCTATAGAAAAACCTTAAATAAACAAGCGCGTGTACACACACAGGTGCTCACATGGTGCTCTCAAAAGTATGGGCTTGGGCACGTTAAACACAGGTCTTAAGACTATGGTGGGCACTTAATGCGTTGTGATTTATTATTGTGATTCTTCAGTTAAGCAATGTTGATTATATATATATAATTCTTATTTTCATCAAGTTGACGCAGTGATAGGTAGATCTTGTTGTATTGTTGTTGTGTCCCTTTTTTGTGTCCCTTTGTTGTTTTTTTTTATCTCTTTTTCTGCAGGTCTAGAAGCAGACTCTTGTTCATTTTTGTTTATTTTTGTGGAAAACCCCCCCCCCCCCTCTCTCCCCACCTTTTCTTTTCCTTTCTCTTTCACCTCTGTCTCCGTGTCTGGTCGGAATTACAAAGCATTCAACAACAATAACAATAAAGTTTTAAGTATCAGGCGTGACATTAAAAGCAAACGCTTTGATGCTCCACCTGAGAATAAATCTGTAAGGCTTGTCACCAGCATTCAGACATCAATTCTGCTTGCTTCACAGCCAGACAGGACACGGTAAAAAAAAAAAAAAAAAAAAAAAAAAAAAAAAAAACTGGAGCTAACATACATTTTGGACAACAGAGAAACAACAATGAAGAATGTTGGAGCACCACTTATGTTCCAGGATGTCCAGGGAATATCCACACTATACAAGCTCCACTAGCTAGCAGCGGGCCATCTTCTGCTGACCTTGGTCCACTAGCCCTATTTTTGAAACCTGTAGCGACCAGTCTGGGAGTCCGGCTTGACAGTGATCTGCTTCTGGAAAAGCAAATAAGTGCCGTCACCAAAGCCAGTTTTTATCAGTTAAGGAGGATCGCCAAGGTTAAGCGTCTGCTCTCAAGTCATGACTTTGAGACGGTGATTCACGCCTTGACTATTGCAACACACTGTACCTTGGTCTTCCTCAGTCTCACTTCTCCTGTCTTCAAATGGTGCAAAATGCAGCAGCACGCCTATTGACGGGTTCGAGAAAGAGGGAGCACATTACCCCAATTTTAGCTTCACTGCACTGGATGTCGATTTTAGGGTCCAGTACAAGGTTCTTTTATTGGCTTTTAAAGCTGTACATGGCCTTGCTCCGCAGTATCTGTGCAAACTTTTAGTTACTCACTCCCCGTCTCGGTCACTGAGGTCAGCCGACCAGTTTCTCCTGGAGGTCGAGAACAAAGAGAAAGCTCAGGGGTGATAGAGGTTTCTCAGTAGCAGCTCCAAGGTTTTAGAATGAACTCCCAATTCAGATTAGGATGATTTCGTCACTGTCGGGTTTTAAATCACTTTTAAAGAGTCATCTGTTCTCAGTTGCTATAAATTCAGTTTGAGAATGCATCTGTTTTTAGTAGCTTTAATGTCAGTTTGATATGTTTGTTTTTATCATGTCTTTGTGATGAACTTTTTATCTTATTTTTAGAATTTTTAGGGAACTTTTGTTCTTTTTGGCTTGTTAAGAACTTTGGTCAGCTTTTATGCTGTTGTAAAGTGCTATATAAATAAAGTTGACTTGACTTGACTAGCTAGCAGTCCTTGTCCTCTTCCTCGTTTGTCCCCATTCCCACAACCTGCTGACAAACCATAGACCAGCATGTTACCAGCAAATGTGTTTTTGTGCTGGTTTAGCTGGTAGACCAGCATACAATACTGGTGCAGTGTGCTAGTCCATGATGCTAGACTAGCTTCCCATGCTTGACTAGCATACCATCATCAAAACACATGTGCTGGTAACCAGCTGGGCTGGTCTATGCTGGTTTATTCAGCAGGGGCCCCCCTCCCCAAGCGGATACTTGCTGGTCCGACACTCACTACCTTATTTCTCTGCTCCTAACAATATGAGAACATTTGATTTGTCCCTAATAGTTACTTAGACTTCTTGCACACTCATAATTTTCGTATACCTGAAATCCTTTCAAGTTTGTCTACCCGAAGATACATTCCAGCAGTTGGACTGGTGTTGCAAACAGCTTGTTCTCCAAACTGAGAATTTGCTTAACTCTTCCAGAAACAAAGATGCTCAAAAGTGTCCAATATCTAAAAGGCTGAAGCCAAGCATTTCTGGTTCGGCAGACAAGGGTGGAACGGAGTAATCAGCCGTGTCTGGAAAGAAATTTTTCTCTCAACAAAAGTCAGATTTGATCGCAGCTGACACATCCACCCAGAAAGAAAACAGCAGAGCTGTGAAGTGGTCATTTGCTGGACGGAGCAGCTGCCAGCCAAACAGGAAAGAAACACTTGAAAGCAGGAGCACCTGGGTTCATGGAGTGTACTCACAGCATCCTTTCATGTTCGCTCTGCAGAGTGTCCCTGAAAACACACATTTGCCTTGATTTGAGTTTCTCTGAGTGTTCTGTTTTTTCACCTTTAAAGTCTAAAAGCATGCATGTTTGGAAATGATTCTGCTTGTTGTCTATGTGTGTGTTTGCTCTGTGGTGGAGACGTGACATATTTGGGTTGTTTCCTGACTCTCACCTCATAGCCACCCCCAACGAGCCTGACCTGGACAAAATGTTAGTCGGGAACGAAACCACTTGCTCTCTGGAAACATCCTCCTTCTGTGGAAAAGATCTGAGTGATTTCATCCCACTGGTAGACAACAGCGTCTGCCACTTGCTTTAAGAGATTTTGATTTTGTCTGCAGGACTTTGATTACATCTCCAGAGAGGCTCCTTCTTGCAAGTGCTGACCGACGACTGAGGTGAAACCCAAACACACAAACTCGTTGAAATAAACAACGGTAGAATAAAAGACATCTCAGGGGCGAGAACATATGAGAACACTTTGTTCACAAACTCCTGAATCCTCTCGGCCCCACTTCCTGTGTGCGACCCGTGTTTTCATTCTGTAGACCTCCTCCCACCCCCCTGTTGGGGGGGTCACAGGCAGCTTCACAATGAGGACTGTGTGTGGTGTCTGAATGACAGACCTGTCCATACAAGCTACAACCCCTCCACCTCGCCACCACCACCCTGACTTAAACAACCAGATGGTCTGACCAGTTTTGCCGTCCTCTCTTTGGAAGGCAGCTTTCCATGTCTTAAACAGTGATCAGAATTCAGATACCGATCAGGAGTTTCTTCATCCGAAGACACGTGGCAGCTTATTTATCCCAAGGGATGAGATGAGGAGCTGTTATTTAATCTAGGAACCTGACATGAATGATGGTTTTCAAAGCTGTTATAATGAATCTGCAAACAAGCTAGGTATTGAACACGTGTGAAGTGTGATTGACTGAAAAAAAACTTTATTTTTTGCTTTTTAAAAATTATTATTTCTGATTATACCAGTAATATGTCATGAAAAAACATGAAAATAGTTTCTTAACCTATCTCCTGCATTAAGGTTGGTTAATGCTTGACGCGTCCGCGAGGTCCGCACGGCTCTGCGTGGAAAAGTTGCGTCATTTTAACAACCACGCCCCTCCACCGCGCCTCCGCACAGCCCAGAATTTCCGCAACGTGCACCTCGGAACATTTCTAACCACGCGGACGGACGGACGCAGAAAAACATGGCGGAACGGCAAGAACTAGTATGGCAGAGGATCGTAAATAGAGACATTTGTATGATTCAGCTCTCAGAGATCACCGTGATCAACATGTTGTAAATAATTCTTGGAGAGAAATAGCTCGCACTGTCGGAAAAGACGAGAACGCTGTTAAAAATGCTAAAATGCCATGTTGTAAACAGTCACTTCTACTTCTACTATGGTGTAGTGTTGGATGCATGCCGTAGAGCTCCATGCTGCCCCCTACAGTTTGGGAGAATATTGGCTCACCGCAGAGACGAGCCGCACGAACCATAAACGCTGCGAGTTGTGAAGTGCGTTCCATCCGCGAGCCGCATCACCAAGCGGAAAGTGAATGCGTCAAGCATAAACCAAGCTTTAGCTTCCAATAGAAAATAGACGGTGAAATGCTGGGATTAGAAAATCCTCACATATCTATGTCCCAATGTGAATTTGCATGCGTGGCCTCGCGACCGCCAACAGGAAGACTTTTTTAAACTTTTTTTTTTTGCAGGGAGGAGCAAGAGCGGAGCATGTCTTGGTGATAATATAACAACAACAACAACAATAATAATAATAATAATAATAATAATGCATTTAATTTTGTGTGCCTTTCAAGAAACACAAGGACACTTTACAGCAGTAAAACAAACAACAAAGAATCTGAGTTAAAAAACAGCAAAAAATACATAGAAACATTAAAATTACAAACTAGGTAATACAATCAGTGCAGTTAGAAAATATGTCAAAAGTAGTGACTTTGAAACACGTTTTGTGAGCCAATCAGAAGCGAGGTGTGTGCATATCACTAATGAGTAATACTTCTGTTTTCAGCCCACCTCTGCAACCCAGAAGTATCACAACTTTTTCTTTGAAATGACTCATAAGGCATTGGTTTACACTAGATAACACTGCAAATGTACTGAATAAACAAGTAAACCACACATTAAAGCTAATTTGTTTTCCAAATTTGGCTGCCTTGAGTTGTTTTTCTGCTTTCTATTTGGGTTTATGTGCATATATCACAAACGAACCACATGGCACACAGACTCATCAAGGTGCTTATATGGAGAGATACGGTAATGCTTTCTCGACTAATGAATGCTTTGAATAACTGTCCCATTCTCTTGATGGAAAAACACAAATTTGAACCAAAAATTCATTTCAAACTCATTAAGGGTGTTATTAATAGGCAGTAATATAAAACACCTTACACTGTTACTCTGCTGTTGTGTCGTCTGTGTGCCTAGTGTATGGTTGTAATGCCGTGTTGAAAGCGCTATATAAATAAAGTGGTATGGTATGGTATCCTTTGAACAAGTGAGTTTGCCTTTATGAACGTGCATGTCCCTGGTCACGTATGCCCCTCCCAACCCCTATCCTCTCCTCTCAATGAAGAGATTTACTGCAAAAGAGCCCTGTGAGAGAGTACACACGCTCTGCCCAGTCTCCGTACTGCACCCTGACAATTACGGCTATATATACCACTCCAAATGAGAGCCATGAACCAGCGTGATTATAGGGTGGAGCAGGAGCAAAGAAGGAGCAGGGGTGGTGGTGGTGGTGGTGGGGGGGGGGGGGGGGGGTGACAAAAAAGTGAGGCCAGGCAGGAGAGAGGGGAGGCAGAGTCAGGATGAAGGGCAACTGGCAGCACAATTGGAAGTGATTGAAGTCTCGTAAACTGGACTGTGCACATTTCATAAATGACAGTGCACTTCACAGGCGGTACTTTGGTATGGATCGCTTCTGTTTTTAAGACAGGGAGGTGGGGAGGATCAGATTAAAGAGATAAGCAGTAGTTTTTGCACTTTTCCGTGTGGAAAAACTCCAAACATGACCTCTTTTTGAAGGCCTTTCCTCAAAGAGGCCTGCTGTTAGTACTGTGAAGTGGTTACAACAGTGATTGGTAAAGACGTGCTGCCCTCTTCAGGCAGAGGTGACAAATGGACTTCATTTAGACTGAAAAAGCAGGGTGTTCAAGAGGGTGTTGTTTCATAAAGTTTTTGTTAAAATGCTAAAATTTAAATATTTTTAATACTTAAAAATGTATGTAAACAAAATGTGGTGGAGTAAATAGAAATAGATCAACCAGAGATGTAAAGAAAGACGATCTTTGGACAAAAACTACACTGTGTGTGTGTGTGTGTGTGTGTGTGTGTGTGTGTGTGTGTGTGTGTGTATACAGTATATATATACACACACATAATGCTCAGCATAAAATAATACACCCCCTTTAAAAACTACAAATTTAATCAGTGGCTCAATGAACAAAAGAACAATTTCCAGAATGTTCACAAGGCTGGGTTTACTGAACACTTGTTTAACTCCATAACATGAAATGAAGGTTAATAATATAACTTTGATCACAAAATCTTGAGTTTTACTAAAATGGATTGAAGCAAAAATGAAGACACCCCAAAAAAAAAAACTACTACATCTATTTTGTATGACCACTGTGATTTTCAAGGACAGCACCAAGTCTGCTAGGCATGGAATGAACAAGTTGGCAACATATTGCAACATCTATCTTTTCCCATTCTTCAAGAAGAACCTCTTTTAGAGCCTGGATGCTGGATGGAGAGTGACGCTAAACTTGCAGCTTCAGAATTCCCCACAGGTGTAGGATTGGGTTCAGATCAGGAGACAGAATTGCCATTCATCCACCTTCACACTGTTCTTCAAAAATGCAGCAGTAGCTTTAGATGTGTGGTTTGAATCATTGTCGTGTTGGAAAAGTGCACGACGACCATGTGCATGGAGTGATCGCAGCATTTTCTCCGTCAGTATAGAGCAGTACATTGTTGAGTTCATGACACCGGTGTTATGCAGCTCCCCAACACTAGCAGCACTCATGCAGCCCACATAAGGACACTGCCACCATCGTGTTTCACTGTAGGCACCATGCGTTTTTCTTTTAAATCCTCACCTTTACGACGCCAAACAGTTTTGAAACCATTAGTTCCAAAAACAGAGATCTTTGTCTCATCACTCCAGAGTAGAGTCCCAGTAGTCTTCATCTCTTTCAGCATGAGCCCTAGCAAGGCGTGCTTTTTTTGTGTATGGGCTTTAGGAAAGGCTTCCTTCGTGGACAATACTCATGCATGCCATTCCTCTGCAGTGTGCGCCGCATGGTGTCACGGGAAACAGTCATTCTACTTAGGCTTTCTAGTGCTTTAGCTAACAGCAGTGAACTCGCATGGTAATTTTCTTCAACGCTTCTCATCAGAAGATGCTTCTGTGGAGATGTTAACTTCCGTGGACGTTCTGGATGTCTCTGTAAGATGGTTGCACTTCCATCTTTCACAAATTTTTGGATCACTTTTGCTACAGTATTTGACTGACATGTAAAGCTTTGCTGATCTTCTTGTAGCCCTATTTCTCAGATTTTGTGACATTTCTCTTCCATGTGGAGCCCTTGGTGACAGCATGAAATGGAAGGGCTTTACTTTAAGTAATGCTCTTTTATAGTCACCTGTCTGCTGGACACCTCTTAAATGAACCACTAGACTCACCTGTGGCTGAATGTAGTCTTAAGTGTGGCTTTTCTCCCAAGACTATAATTGGGCTGTACTCATTTTTGCAACATGAGCTTGAAGGTTTTGTTAGGAAAATCATTATTTCGTGTGCAAATGAACAAATCTTGTTTGCAATCAATGGTCCACATTTGTGGGAGTATTTTGTAGTTTGGTATCTCATAGAAAATTCTGAAAGGAAACAAAGGGTTTTCTGACAAATGCACTCATTCATGCTGAGCACTGTATGTATATATACTCAGACTCACCTGTCCCTTCCTGCCTTTGTGACTTCTTCAGAGGGACAGCATAGTGTTAGTGACAGGGTTAGACAGAGCTGAGAGGCCAGCTCAACTGGGCTGTCTGGTGACATCATCCATCCTGAAGAAAGGCATCAAAAGAAAGACTGATATCACAAAATCTCATCTATCTCAGTCTACCCCCCACCCCCCACCCCCCTGTGTGAAACTAGGCCCCAGAGGTGAGCCATTGGGTAAAAAGATCCATCTTTATGATATGGCTATAAAACTGTTGGCAAAAAAACTGAACTGGGAGGTTCTGAGCAGAAATATGTGGCTGTTCTTATAACCCCGCCCCCTCCATCATTGTGCAGAAGCCATCTATTTTGGAGGAAAAGCAGCAAGATCACATCACCCATGGATCACTTTTCATCGTACGGAAACCCACGCTCTGCCTCACTTCAGCGGCTCGTATAATTGGAAGCATCTTGGCATGAAGATAAAGTCACGGTGGCATATCAATGGGTGCGTGTACTCCAAGGGCATGCAGATAAGAAGAGGCTGCTTCTCTTAAAGGGTTGTGTCTATGATAGGGTCAATGGCCCTCCCAGCAAAACAGCACAAGAGGCTGGACTCACATACAAATAGCCACCGTCAATCAGCGCTGTGGACTTTGTTGTGCAGTCTACCCGCAGTGGTCTTAATCATTAACAACAATAAACAGCTTGTTAAAACCACCATTGTCTCATTATGTATGCATGTTTAGCAGCAATGAATCTCCAGGGTTGTGCAGAACCAAGTGAAACCATTTTTAGGTTAAGTGTAACTTAAAGGTATTGAACACAATATTTGCAGTGGTCTCTGGTAGGAATGAATGCCTTGCAAGTCGTACTCAGGGGATATTTGGACACCTTGCCTTGGACTGGACAACAGCAACACGCCTCTACCACTGACTAATGCTGATGTTTAATCTCCACAAATAACACAAGCCTGGAGAAGCTTCTTCCATGTGGTTGAGTTGCTAATGCTAACGGTTAGCTTCTGCTAGCTGAGGCAGACATAGCTGCTGTTTCCTGTAAGCTAAAACAACCTTTCCTGGCGTGGGTGAGTCCAAGCAACCGTGTGATGAAGCTCTATCAGGTTTTCAAATCCTAGAGTTTCACCATCAATTTTCTAGCAGAAGCTAATGCAGCAAATAGGTGTAGGAGACTATTTTCATGTTTAGATTATAATCAGAAATAATTGTAAAAATGGTAAACAGCCTGTATAGCATCTTCTTAGGGTTTTACTACCCCCCAAGGTGTCTTAATACATGATCAGTCATTCATTCACACACACATTCACACACTGGTAGTGATGAGCCACTAATTAAATGTTTTTTCAGTGTTCCACACCTTTAATTTAAAAAAAAGAAATCACGCTATGATCAGAAACTTGCTGTTTTACATAAATAAAGTACCAAATAAAGAAAATAGGTTAGTTTATTTTACGGCTTTATAATTAAAATTAGTGTGCTGCTGTTATTCTTAGAAACACAGCAAAATGTCTGTTTTGAACCATAAATGTTACCATCCATCCATCCGTTTGCTTCCGCTTATCCAGTTTGGGTCGCAGAGGCAGCAGCCTAAGCAGAGACCCCCTCGGTGACCTCGGCACCAGAGGTTGGGGATCCTGACTCACAGTTCCCAGGCTCTTCCTCACTGGAAGAGGTAAAAGCAGACATAAACCTTTATAACCAACAAAACCAACGAATGCCCTGAGCTGCTTTTCTGTATCCAGTGGATAGACACTCTCTGGGTATATAAAAAGCTGCTGCAGTTTTATGTCAAAGTTAGATTTTTATTTTACTGATTTTACACTCAAGGAAGTTCAGTCGCTAATGCATGTTGCAGCATTTGAAGGATGTTGTAAACATTTTCATGTCATTCTATTCATGTCAATTTTCATATGTCCCTTAGTGCATTTCAGATATTTCAATTAGCCAATATCAATAAACAGTTTGAATGCTTTTGGGGAAAAACCTAAATTTTCTTTGAGTTCAAAACGGACTTTATAACAGATCAATACCCCAATTATCACTCATGTCATTTTATTTAGCTCACCCTCCATCGCTCCACTGCTTCCCCATGTGGCAACAGTTTCTACCCCACTTCTGGTCTCTCACCAGCGGGTGTGTGTGTGTGTGGGGGGTGGGGGTGGGGGTGGGGGTGGGGTGGGGTGGGGGTGGGGGTATTAGGACTTCTCTGCACAAATAAAACTGAGAGCCAAGCTGCATAAAACCTGCATCCTTATCGCCTTCCTGCTTTGAGACTTTTTATGAGAGGGAACTGTCGGACTCCAACAACAGGAAGAGACATGCTTTATGCACTGCTGCATCACCAGCACCACTGTTTACTAGACACCGTTATCGTTTCACTGCATGTCCGCTATAAAAGGTCACATTTTAGGCCTCGGTTTATTCTTTATCGTTGTGTGACACAAATACAAAATCTCACTTTAATCACGCGTCAGAGCCGAGGCTATTTAAATGTAAGCAAAGCCATAGTAAAGGTACACGAAACTCTTATATATGTGCACACACACACACACACACACACACACACACACACACACACACACACACACACACACACACACACACACACACACACACACACACACACACTCTGTAGGCGAGGTTGGGGAGCTTCTGTGGCCTCTGCCAGCCTAAAACAGCTCTCCTGACCCTCTGAAAGTTTCCACACACACAGATTCTCACCACACTGGCCTCCATGCTTCTGAAATAGGCATGTATGCTTACTGAGTAGAAAATGACTCAACAGCATGTCGGGAATGTGTGCAAGGTTCGACAAATTTCCTCGAAGTGTACAAGAATGTGCAAATGGCTTATGTTAAATGTTGGTCAACAGCTCTGCCAGAACAAATCAACTTTCTGTTCCTGGGTGTGCAATTTAAATATTTACTCAGTTTTGTTGTCAGGCTCCCTGAAGCTAAAGCTACATTCTGCATATTTGCATCATTCAGGGCAGCTGACAGTCTCCTTCTCCCTGTTGCCGCTCCCTAAATAGTTTCAGCTCGCTGCAGCCTCACATCATTATGCTCTGGCATTGGCCTCTTGTGGTTTCTTTAGCAGTAACTTAATTCTGCTCCACTAATCACAATAATTATATATTACCCTGGCTTTTGTAATTACCATGGTAGCACAGACTACTGTCCTTTAATGGGTGCTTAAACAAACAGATTTCAGGGACTGGGGGGAAGAAAACTAATTTACGGCCTCCGAGGGGAGATCAATCAGGTGACGATGAAGGGAGGAGACCAGTAATTAATACAGAATGCAGTGAGAGTTTCAACCTGGCTTTTTCCTTTTGTTTTCCGTTCTCGCTTCCTCCTCCCCCCCCCCCCCCCCCACCTCCCCCCATCTCCATTCCTTCGCCACATTATTTATCTGCACTGTCATACCATTGTTGTGATTATGGATGTCATGCAGTCGTAAAGTGCTCCACGATCAATAGGCCTGAAATTAAACCAAAAAATGAATTTCCGCAGTGTCGGCCACATGCACTCCTGAGCAGGAATTACCTTGCAGGAGAATGCCCGATTACCCCATTGAGAAGACAGTGACAGAAGCAGAGGAGGAGGGATCGTTTGCTGACTGAGGCTGGCAGCAACGGCGATCGCTGCATGGCCGGCCGCGTTTCGCTCATGGGATAAAAACCAAACTAGGACTACATATTATTACAATCAACCAAAGACTACAGGTGCAAAGATTTGATTTTATCTTAGAGATTTTGTTCTCATTTCCTCGTTTCTCAGATTAAAAGTGGTGAAAATAATTCATAATGAAACCATAAACACACAGAGGATGAACCAGTTTCTGCTATATGACTAAAGCAATTTTAACTGAGTTCTGTAGTTATTTACAGCAGAAATCACAGTCTACAGAGCAGCCAGTGCTGTTTCCAGCCGGAACACCTGGATATGTATGCCAGATTAACTAATATGAAATGAACAATGGTGTAAAGGTTTATGTAATTACATTTATCTGAACAGATGGGATGGTTTACATAAGGCCTTCACTTTAGGATGGCAGCAATCCACACTGGGACCCTGCTCAGGCTAGCTGTTTAGCTAATCTAGTTGGAATGAAATTGTTTTTAAAGGTGCAGAACATGGAAAAACAATTTTTAAATATTATTTCTGATCTGATTATCTTCTGTTAGAAAACAGACGATGAAATGCTAGGATTAGAAAAACCTGACAGATCTACATCACACGGTCACCCCATTTCACAGTGGACGCATCAGTGGCAGCGGAACAGTTTACTCCCGAGCTTCGATGTGGCCCCATACACACCGGAAAGGTCTTGGCCACGGAACAGCTTCTTCGTTGTGCTCCTGGCTGGACTCGCAAGATCACAAAATCCCTCAAGACTTTAAAGTTCCCGGTTAGTTTATGCCATCCACCATTAATTAAACCAAAAAGAAGGAAAACACATTGGATGCCGCTGTTTGTCATATATGATGTTGTTCCTCTCCACTGTCAGGATTAAAGCCATGAAGAATGCACCGCAGCACTTCTGGAATGATGCAAGGACATAAACTACATAGATATGAAATCGCATTGCTGTAATAGTCTTTTATTTTGAAAATTGTGGGTTTTTTACACAGAAACCATGTGTGATTTCCTGTTTAGCACGATATTAACTAAGGTAATTGCTGTGTCTCAGAAGCGGAACACGGCAAAAATAGAACCAGATCCTGTCTTTAGCGGTGCGGCGTGTCGCTTCTGGGACGTGCCTGAAATTTTTCGCGTTGCAGCTGGTTTGAAGCACCAACAGATTCTGTTTGAAGCAGTGACGTTCTGCTGCCATTATGCACCGTTGATGCTTCCAGTGTGAAATTGGGGTTAACATTAATGGACGCACCCATCTTGACACGTGACTGGGAAGGCTGTTGGTTTAGCGTCCAGGAAACTGCAGACAACATCCCGAATATTAAAAGCCAACTGTTAGCATCAGGAACTCCACTAGGCTTGTGTTATTTGTGGAGATAAAACATCCACATGGGCGATTGTGGCACAGGAGTTAAGTGCTCGCCCTGTAATAGGAAGGTTGCAGGTTCGAGCTCCGCTCAGTCTGTCGCTGTCGTTGTGTCCTTGGGCAAGACACTTAACCCACATTGCCTGCTGGTGGTGGTCGGAGGGACTGGTGGCGCCAGTGCTCGGCAGCCTCGCCTCTGTCAGTGCACTCCAGGGCAGCTGTGGCTACATCGTAGCTCATCCCCACCAGTGTGTGAATGTGTGTGTGAATGGGTGAATGACTGATTGTGTTGTAAAGGGCCTTGGGGGGTTCCAGGACTCTAGAAGGCGCTATATCAAATACAGGCCATTTACCATTTACATTGCAAGTCAGTGGTAGAGTCATGAACTGATGCAAAATGTCCAAGATGTCTGCTGCCACTCTCTGCTGCAGCAGACTTGAGCAATTCTGGGCTTTTTTGGCCCTAAGTATGGCTTGCAAGGCATTCGTTCAAACCAGAGACAACAGCAAATGTTTGATTAGACGTGCTCCCCACACCTATGTTAGGCAGTTGTGGCTTGCTTTAACACCCCCTGGTGTCCTTTTAAAATTACTGTCGTAAAAACGGACTTTCCTCTTGCCCTGGCCGTGCACCTGTATTTTTAAGCCAGCTGACCATATATTAAAGTTAACCGTACAAGCGCAGAAGCATGAGTGGATGGTCTGCATCCAGTTTGAACCCTTGTTTGTTTCTGAGATCTCAGCCATCAGGAAATGCTTTGCGGATGTTCATTCCTGTTCCTCCCCTCTTTCATTCAGACGTACTTTTTCTCTTTTTCGCTACATCAGACAAAGGCTTACTCTGGAAGCTCGGACATGATCAACACGATTCAATAAACGCCAACTGGGTTAATACGGGATTTTCTTTCTGAACTAGAAAAAAAGTGGAAAACAGGTAAAATACAAGAGTTTCTCGGCTAGAAGGGGAGACTTGACGGTTATGGTTCTGAGGTGTAAACGTAGACTGGCATGAAGTATTAATGACTCGCAAGATAAGTAACTTTACAGGATTTCAGGTTACTGGTCTAGAGAGGCTCAAGTTGCAAACGCGGTACTCAGTCCACAGGGAGCGGAGAGACTATTACTCAGCCTGTAAAGAGTCATTTTAGCTCTTACTGGCTTCATAAAAATGTAGTTTTAAAAAAAATATTTTCAGGGACTGATGAGGTATTATACAAATAATCAGACAAACACAGTTAAAAAGCCGTCAGTCCCTACATTTTCATTTGCATACCCGGGATTAGGTTGCGGGGGCAACAACCTAAGCTGGGTGGCTTAGGCTGGGGATTTCTCTCTCCCCAAGCTACTTGGGCCAGCTCCTCCAGGGAAATCCCAAAGTGTTCCCTGACCAGCTGGGATACATTGTCCCTCCAGCGTGTCCTGGGTCTTCCCTGGGATCTCCTCCCGATTGGACGTGCCTGGAAAACCTCACCAGGTCCAGGAGGCATCCTAACCAGATGCCTGAGCCACCTCAGCTGGCTCCTCTCAATGTGGAGGAGCAGCGGGTCTACTCCAAGCCCCTCCCGGATGACCGAGCTTCTCACCCTATCTCTAAGGGGGATCCCAGCCACCCTGTGGAGAAAACTCATTTTGGACGCTTGTTTTTTCAGCCACTAACCAAAGCTCGTGATCAGAGATGAGGGTAGGAACGTAGATCGACCGGTAAATCGAGAGCTTTGCCTTCCAGTTCAGCTCTCTCTTCACCACGACAGATCGGTACAACACCCGCATCGTTGCAGACGCAGCACCAATCCGCCTATTGATCTCACACTCGTTCCCTCTCTCATGCACAAGAAGCCAAGATACTTCAACTCCTCCATTTGAAAAACAAAATCTCAACATTTTAAAATTAGGATTAAGCTCATGAGTTCCCAACCAGCAGATGTTCAAGGAAGAACAGATGTTAATGAGCTATTTTCTTTTGATCAAAATCTTCATACAGTTGTTTTCCATCAGTCTCTTCCTAAAACTAGCCATGCTCTCTGGACATGACTGCCTCCTCTGTTCCATCTCTTGTTTCTCCTGTCCCTCATTTGGGATCGATTTGCAATTAATGCCGGAGTGTCGCTGAGGGAGGGTGACAGAGGCTGAGGAGGCTGCAGCCGAATGACAGGCTTCTTCATCTCCAAACAGGAAGTTTGGTTTACATCAGCCAAAGGGCGGGAACTGTCATCAGGAGCGCCCAGGGCTAATGGGCTGGATTTATGCCCTCATCTCCTCCTCTCACTCTGGACCGAGTCTGTGGAGAAAGAGGTGAGGTCCTGAAGCTGAGGATGTTTTAGTGTTTCGTTCAGTCGACTGTGATTAAAGTTAACACGATTGCCACCAGGAAAACAAACAAACAAACAAAAAAAACTAAATGATGAGTTTGAAGTTAAACAAATTAAATTAGGACTTTATGTAAGAAGAAAGAGAGCAGTTTCTTTCCCCTTAATGCGACCTGTCACGACAAATCCAATTTGTCACTCGTCCGATGATCTTGGTGTCGGGCGTTAACTTCTGTTTGCTTTTCAAATCAATCTGACAAATCCTCAGAGAATTGTAAAACTGTCTTAGAGCAAATAATGGCCTGACATTGTGCATCAGGAGGAGAGACACGACTCCAGCCTGACGTGTGACCACGAGGCTTTCCAGAGAAGCATCGTCTTCTGTCACTCCTAGACGTCAATAAAAGTTAGCGTTTTGCACACAAAGGACACAGTTATCTGGAAGCTAACCTTATTATAACTCAGCACAGACCTTCGGCTCGCACGTGTAAAAAGAATGAACTCAATGTCCTGATTTCACGCAAAGAAAAAGGAAACATACGACTGAAAATCTGTACGTTTGTTTGATTTTTATGTTTCAGCAGTTTTTTCCTTTATCTGCATATTTCTGTTCCTGCTTCTTCCTCCGCTCTCGATCACTCTCCTCCGCATCCTCGCGAGCGTCACAGTGACTGGACTCATTTTCAACTATTTATTTGCTTTATTTCCTGAGATCAGCTATAAAGAACAAACACTATTAAGCCAGCCAATCAATAAAGGAACATCAACACGCTTAGCCCCCCTTGAAAGAATAGATTTATATCATCTGGCTGGGTCACATAAATCACATATTCATACATTAAATTAAAAAATGTGATTGATGGCAAAGCGGAGCGTGTGTTTGACGTCTTTTAGAATTAAAAAAATAAGTTGGAGACTACAGAAGACGAGGAAAACACTCATCATGTTGAGAGGAGTTTATTACAGTCAGGAGAGTATCCGTGTTCAGGAGAGGAAAAAGGAAATTGATGCTTTGTTAAGCTGCAGCTACAGAAAAATTATGTAAAAATCAGAAGGCAGGAGAAATGTGAAATGTGTCTCCTGGACTTTAAAGGTGTTGGTTAAGCCTTGTCTTCATGTGTAAACGTGACTCAGCTGGACTGAGTGTTGAGAAACAGGTTCGTCCTCAAAGTGACACTTAATGGGATATATACAGATTGTGTCTTGCATTATAGGGCCCAATGATGGGAGCATTCCAGAGGAGAGAAGCAGAGAAATATGGCGGCATCCATCAGAGGCTCGACCGAAGAGGGAAAAGGTGCGGGAAGAGAGAGCGAGAACGAGGCTTGGTGTTGGGGGGCTGCCAAGGACATTTAAGAGAGCTGTCAAGGGAGGCTGATCTATGGAGGACCCTGGCAAAAGCTATACCCCAGTCTGTGTGTGTGTGTGTGTGTGTGTGTGTGTGTGTGTGTGTGTGAGCAGGTGAAAGATGCAAGTGCAGTGGCACCAATGCATAAAGTAACACATGCCCTCACACCCTGGAGGTTCAGGCAGAGCGGACTCGGAGTGTGACGCTGAAAGATTAGAGCTGGAGTTTATCCACACAGAAAATATGAGGATTATAGTTTAAACATCAGATGAAACAAAAAAAAAAAAAACAGTAATGAGGTGAAGCCGCTCTACCACGAAACATGCAAGCTTCAGTTAGAAAATGTAGATCATTGCACACTGATTCTTAAACAAAACAATAAAACAAATTTAAATAAACTAACATTATAGAAAGATTGATTCTGAAAGTAAATGTTGGCCCCCAAAAAGAAAACAGCATGCTTAGAGCTCTCGGCCTCTGCCTCTATGTGTGTGTGTGCACGCGTGTGTGTGTGTGTGTGTGTGTGTGTGTTGTTGCTTGGCTCGCATAATGGGGACATAAATCAATAATATTGGTGGGATTTGCCTTCCATAAAATAAATCATTACACTTTAGGGGAAAGGCTTGGGTAAGGTCAGGTTTATACGGTGACCCTGTGGAACACAACAGCAATAACATCAGAAAAAACACATGAGCCCAAACCCACAGGAGCCTCAAACACGTATTTCACTCAGAACAAAGTGGATTCATTACCTTAAAAAACATTAAAACTTTTAACAAGTGAATAAGCTTCATGGTAAAATGTTTGATTACCAGATGAAATTAATTAAATTAAATTAAGTACATATTTTTTTATTTTAAAGAAGTTTACAGTGAAATAATCACAAAACATTGACAAGGTAAAACCGTGTCCCCGCATGTAAACGTGGTTCATTTTAGATTACAAATGATAAAATATTGAAAATAATTAATCATAAAACCATAAACACAGAGGAAGTATGAACCAGCTTCTGCTACATGGCTGAGTTCTGTAGTTCTTTACAGCACAAATCAGAGTCTTTAGTGCAGTCGGTGCTGTTTCCATCAGGAACACCAAAATATTTCTGCCAGATTAACTGTGTTATATGAAATGAACAATCATGTTAAAAGGAAACTTTTATTGAAACAGATTTTATTCTCAGCCGGCTGGGGGATTGTGTGTCAGACTCTGACATTGTGACAGTATTTACCCCTTTAAAAATATAAATAAAAAAGAGGGACGTAGTTACTGTTTACATCATGTGAGCCCCTGAGGTTGCAGAATCTGCACTGAGCTAACGCTGCAGCGCCAACATTTGTGATCCGACATCGGCCAACGAAGAGCTCCTGAGTTGTTTAAAGAACCAGAGCCAGTAAACAGGAGCGACCCAGAAGTTGCATTTGCATTGCATTATTAGAGTCACAGCTTCTCCGTACCATACCATAGTTTATTTATATAGCACATTTAAAACGCAGCATGGAAGCTGCCCAAAGTGCTCCACAGGCTGGACCAAAGCACGAACAATCAAAGCAACAAAAACAAAAGATAAAAATACCAATCAATAAAAGCAAATAAAAAAGGAGGAATACTAAGAACACAATAAAACCCTAAAACAAGTCACTGTCTAAAAGCCAAATCGTAAAGTGGGTCTTTAAACGAGATTTAAAAACCTGTCGAACTCTAATGGGTAGAGAGTTCCACAGCTTTGGGGCAGCATGTACAAACGCACTTGGAGATTTCTTTAACGTCACTAACATAACAAGTCAGTGACTTGATGTGTTCTGCTGGGTTTACTTACATAGAAAACTTTTTACAAATTGGCACAATGAACTGAACTCAATGCACTGATAATCAGGCTCATCTGTACTGTGTACTTAGTAAAGTGCCTTTTGACACTGTTGTTGTTGGCGCTATAAAAATACTGAATTGAATTGAAGTTATTTCTTGTACACCCAAGAAGTCAGCATCTTTTTTTACTCTAAAATTGAGTAAAAAAGGCAGCTAACACTAAGCTAAAAATGCTAACAATGAATTTGAAAAAAAAAAAAAGTCTGTTCTAAGAATATCTCAAGCTACTTTTTCAGTTACCAATAACTCAATATTACAGTGAAATGTTTGTGTGAAGAGAAAAATGAGTCAATAGTGGAGTTTTACTTCCTTTCACAAGTTGTTCAGAACTATAACAGCAAGCTAACCACACTTCCTCCAGTGGCGGATGCATATTACCATAATATGTGTGGTGAGTGCTCCCTACCGTAAAACACCAAAGAGGGCTAACACCAGATATGACAATGTATTTATCCACTTATAAACTTGTGTATGACTCGTCTTCGAGTCATTATATTGAGTTACAACTAATCAGCATGAGTTAGCCATAAGTCCCGCCTAGTGACTCTGCCGGGCATTTTCCAAGTACATACCCTTGTTCCGGTACGCAGTTGGTTCCTAAAATGGTCTGGAAAATTCTCCTTCTAGGCATAAAATGGTCCAGCAGTTCTGATGGTGGAAACAGCGCCGGGACTATTACTAAAGCTTCAGAAAGAAAGTCTGAGGCCACGGCCCTCAATTAGAAAAACGTAGAGTGCCATCTGCAAATCAGTATTGTGACCATGAGGACTTGAAGTACAGTATCTCAGGGTTAATGACAATATAATAGAGTGATGGAGTGATTAGTGGATTGAGGCAATAATGCATCGATCATTCATGGTGAAGAGAGAGCTGAGTGGAAAGGCAAAGCTGTCGATTTCCTAATCAACCCTCACCTGCGGTCATGAGCTGAAACGACGGAAAGAATCAGATCAGGTGACAGAAACAAGTTTCCTCAGCAGCCGGATTAACCTTCAGGGAAGGGATAAAGATCTCAGAGCTCCTTTGTGTTGAAAAGAAACAAATAAGAAGGTGTAGGCATAATGAATTCTGGATGCTTTCTATTGGATGTCTTGCTCAAACATGAGCCACAGGACACCTCACCTGCTGGAGAGATTATATAACACAGTTAGCCTGGGAATACCTTGAATTCCTTTGGGATGGGGTAGAGGAGGTACAGGAGAGGGATGTCTGGGGATCTCCTCTTTAAGTTATACTGGATGTTCTTGGAAAAAGTCCTTCAAGCAAGCTGACAACTATAAAATGAAAATGAAAAGGTCCAGCCCCCTTTCTTCAGGATCCACTCTCTAGAGTCACAGTTGGTCACAGAAAATGGTGTAACACTGGATGGATACCATTGAGCAGCCATAAAAACATTACAGTATCTTACGTTTCGACCTGTTGTTGGCACCTTTTCTGCCACAATTCCTAACATAACACAACTATGACAATTTGGCATCTAAACTAATAGTGTTGTGTTTTTATGGTAAAAACGAGGCAGTTTTTAGCTTTCTGTGTTCGTTATTAACTTCTAAATCACAGCAACTCATTGCCACTAACAATCTGGGAAAACCCAATGAACAACAGGTCAGAACTTCCAGAACCTGACCCAGAAATCCTCACACTTGCTCTCATGCACCAAGGCGCGTTGCCTAAGCAACTGACCAACAGCTCTGCCATCTGACGGATGACAAGCTGCACTGATAGACATCAAGTCCTTCACCTAAACATCCCCTACAAGAGCAGGACCAGACTCTAAAATGAACATGTAAAATAACTCCTTCAAAGAAATCTGCAAACGACAAACAGAACGAAACATTCGGTCTGTTACACTAGCTAGCCCAGATGGCTTTACTTCCTGTTTACTTGCTCAAATGCATGAATCGTGCACATAGAAGAGTCTTCACAGAGGGGGGAGGGATAGTCAGAGGGCCGTTTGGGCGGATCGTGACCCAGTCATTAAGAGCAGGATGTTCACAAAGACTGGGTGAGTTTTTGGGGGGATTTGGTCATTCAAGAGGCGATTAAATGTATTTTTCCCACCTTTAAACTGTTACCTAGGCCAGGTCCTAGATAGGATGGACGGACGGACAGATGTGCAGACTCCAAAACTCAGTGATCTATCGACATCTGCTGACTAGGGGACCAAGGATGTAAATGCTAGGTCACCCTGCCATAGCAGCAACTCAGCGCTGGGGCCATTACGAAAGTTTAATGAAAACAAGAGGAAAGTGCACCTATTCTTCGTGGAGAAGAGTTATCTTAAGGCTTTAACTCCATAAACTATATCTTTCATTTTGTCCCATTCTTTTAGAGCTTTCCAACCTCTTCATCTCATATGATCACTGTCTGTAGAAAGGGAAGCAAGACAAGGTAAGGTGGTGTTGGAAGCAGCACGATGTCCAGGGTTGTCCCCACTCGTCCCAGGGAAAGAAATACAATTCACTCTCAGAATCAGAGCCATACTACACACTGTCGCTGGCTTCAGCTGAGTGCTGACAGATTTTTCTCCGTCCCCTCGTAAATAAGTGCTCTCCAGGGTGAGGGACGGTAGATCAGGGAGTAAATAGCTGAAGGTGTCGTGACCCAGTGGAGAATGTCTCCCATCGAGCAGCCAGGCTGGTACAACAGAGGATGAAAACTAAACGTGTAAAAAACACTTTCCGGTATTAATTGTTTGCCGTCAATGCACACCAATCACAATGGGGAATCTGGTCCTGGTATTTGCATTGTTGGAGTCACAGCCACACACCTGCAGATTTACAGCAGCCGATCGCACATAATAACATTAAAGACAGAAGTGCACAGTTTTACGACTTCAGTACTTTCGGTTTGAAGTCGTCCAGCACCGGTGAGTTTAAATTATGGTGGGAGACGTCCTTGGGATGTGAACATCTCATTTCACCAGGCTGGACGTAACCACACACACACACACACACACACACACACACACACACACACACACACACACACACACACACACACACACACACACACACACACACACATACACACACACACACACACACACACAAGGCACGCATGCACGCACACACACACACACACACACACACACACACACACACACACACATACACACATGCACGCACACACACACACACACACACACACACACACACACACACACACACACACACACACACACACACACACACACACACACACACACACACACACACAACTGATTTTATTGGGGGACTCCAGGTGAGTGGACTCAGTGAAGCATGACATAGGAATTATACAACTGACAGCTGTAAACCTGACCCCCCCCCCCCCCCCCCCCACACACACACACACACTACTTATGAGGAACTTTTTGATCATTATTCTGAGACAATGAGCTGCTTTTTTTTCTTCTTTTTACATATTTGCTGTTTTTTAAATTCATTTCTCACCATCTGATTCCCTCAAGACAACAAAAACCTGCAAATTTGTCAGTTTGCTTGTAACTAATTGCTTTCCTTCGCTTCAGTTAGACTGCCACAGCAAACAGAAAAAACTGTCAATTCCACTATTAGAATCAGATTTTTAGGTGAGATTGAGTATTTTGCATGTGTGCACTTATGAAGAATCAATATTTTGTCATTTCTAAATGACGCTGTTTAAGTATTGCCATGCTTTGCTTACAGCCTGCAGCGTTTGAGGCTAGAATTCAATAAAACTGAGGGCAGAAGCTTCTCAAGTAACACTGATGATATATAAAGAACACAAGATATTTGATATTTTTATGCTATTGGGTGCAGACATTATCTAGAAAATGAGTTTTGCTCTGGAGTAATAGTGAGGATTTGATTTATCCTAAGGTCTAGATCAAAACATTTGGATAGATTCGTTTTTTTCATGTTTTAAGTATTAAAAATAATTAGTTTGAAACAATAAATCAGAACCACGAACATTTATGTATTTTATTTGTGTTTTTATTTTATTGAGACGGATTTAAAGCATCCTAAAGTGACAAGTTGAGCCCAGCATCTTCATCCCGCTTCACTAAGACAATCACCCGAGGACACGCCTACACACAGATTCCCTGCTCCGTGATTGGCCGGCTGCTTAGATATTCAGAAAGCTGCGCGGTAATTGGCTGAAATCTCACAGCAGCGATTTCAGAAAGCACATTTTTGGGAAGTTGTTCAAAGGGAATAATTGAGGGGGGTAATCCCTTGAGATAACGTCGGCACCCACAGCACAATTAGCCGACTTTCCGCGTGTGTGTAGGTGTGTATGTGTGTTTCTAACCCCCCTCCTCGCTCACCTTTCGCTGTCAATCGCTGCAGGATTTGTTGGGACTTTCCGAACCTCTCCGAACCTGTGAGTACCTGCCCGAGTTCGGATGCTGCTGTCCGTCTTCCTCCTTGTGACGCTCCGCCGAAGTCCGCTGCAGAGAAAGTTGATTTCTCCTTCTTAATTTCAACGCAACTTCATTATTTTCTCAGCTAATAAATTCCAGAACAAGTCGCGTGAAGTGAAACTGTTGAAGTCGTTAACCTTTAATTACTACGGACGGAGTTGTGCTCCATTAACGTGGATCATGTCTAAAACGCTGACGAGGAGCGTAAAGATGAGCCCAGAGTAATGGCTGCAGTATTTGCTTTCACTTTACTTTCTTATGGTTATTTCTTACTTTCTTAATAAAAAAAATTGCATTTTGACTTTATATTTGTGTGCAGTAATTATAAATATAGATTTATGATTGTGTAACTCTGCAAACATTTAGTTTAAAGGCTTCAAAAGTTTTGCAGACAGAAAGAAATGTTTCATTTGTTGTTGTGAACACTCAAGATTTTGCTTGTTAGAGTTTTTGTGTTTTTTTCACTTTAATGAATCAGGGAGAATTTTTAGTTTGATCATAATTATAGTGTTTGTGATAAATAGGAGACAGCATGTGCTCTGTGCACTTATCTCGCATTAAAGTTGTCCTGTGTGTGTGTGTGTGTGTGTGTGTGTGTGTGCGTGTGTGTGTGCGTGTGTGTATGCGTGTGTGTGTGTGTTAAAGTGAAGATGCTGTTGGCCCTTTGTCGCAGTGTTATCAGGATTGGAGCTGGGCAGGAACGCTCCAGAAAGCACATGCTGATGTTGCATGCTGTGGTAATGGCCTCTTACTGCTCACATAAATAACCAAATCGAAAGCATTTCACCGCTTCAAACAACATTTCTTTTCTCTTTCTCTTTTTTTATTTTTACCAGGCTATTATACGCTCTTTGACTACTTTAGTACAAATGGCTTTATGCGTTGCGTCTCATGATTGTTGTCGACCTTGCAGATGTTGAATCATAAACCCCAAACGAGTGCGTGAAATGGGAATCCATGCATGCACATTACTACTTGACTTGAGCTGGAAGCTGTGGTCTTCACTGCAGCGAAGTGACTGTATGTCCTTGACTGGATAATGTAACACTAATGACTTCATCAAAGCCAGAAGTCCCCAGTGGTTTTCACAGACTCACCTGTCTTTTCTTTCCCCCACGTTTTATGTCTGTATTAGAGGAAATTAGACATTTTGAATCTTTATTTTGGGTCCTTCAACTTAAAACTTTCCAAAGGAATAGATCTTCTCCCATTTTGAACCGTGTGTGTGTGTGTGTGTGTGTGTGTGTGTGTGTGTGTGTGTGTGTGTGTGTGTGTGTGTGTGTGTTTGGACACAGAAGTTCAACTTGTTTTAATATGACAATGTGTAGTTCTTTTCCATTAATCTCTGAAAATATCTATCGAAAATTTGTTTGAAATTAATTGAATGATGCTCAGGTGTTCGTAACATATAATCATAAAAATCGGGTCTAAAATTTGTGGGAGCAGGTCTAAGTCTCTGGGAGGCGCCATATTAGGTGCCATGTTTCCTTCTATGTGAGCCTGTGAGGACAAAATGCATTTATGGATTGTAAAAAGTGGTTACAAAACGTTTGCCATTCATAAACGTTTATTTCATCGCTCGTTCTCGGCGATGAAAGGGAGTCTGATGTGATTGTTATTTTGCTAGAAGTTGAACGATATGACGAAGTACTCGTTCCAAAACTGCACTTCCAGGGTTTTTGACCCTAATGGCCATCCGTTGGTAAAATCCTACTCGAACATAAAAATACAGCTTGTTTGCTTGAGTTAGTTATGTACTGCCTCCTATCGCTGACACTTTAAAGAAGTTGCATCATTTATCCATAGCTCTTCCTTCTTGCAACTTTATCCATCACTTCCTGTTTTTTCTTCACCAAGAAACCATTTTTATAATTTTTGAAAAAGATCAGTAAACTCTGAGTTTAACATGCAGGCTGAAGATGAAAATAGTCTTCTACCCCTGTTTCCTGCATTGCCTTTTGACAGATTAACGCTCGGTTCAGAAAAGCCTGACAGATCTACATCACACTGTCACTTAACATGAATGGACTCACCCATCAGCCATCGCGACGAGGAAGGCTGTTGGTGGTTTAGTGTCCAGGAAACAGCAAAGAACATCTCGACTAGTAGAAGCTAACCGTTAGCATTATCAACTCCACCACACAGCAGAACTCCTTTAGGCTTGTGTTATTATTGGAGATAAAACATCAATGTTGCAGAGCAAACGGAGCTAGAGTTGCTTTGCTGTCAGCCAATCAGAGGTGAAATGTCCAAATATCAGGAAATAAGACTCCAAATTCTGTTGTCTGCAGCTTCTCTGTCCTCCAGCTGACATTACAGAACTTTTTCCCCAGAGATTGACTTACAGGACTTCATTCCTACTAGAGACCACTGCAAATGTCTTAAAACTTTTGGTAAAGTTGACCTTTTAGGAATTTTCTTCACGCCTAATTTTTACTTACTTACTTATGGTAATATGTACATTGTATCTCCTCTCCATTACATTTTCTTAAAAGTAAAAGTAAAAAAAACAAACTTTTTTTATGTTTTGTCCGACTCATGGTCCAATGGAGACCAACAACAAACTCCTTTGTCCTCTCTGCACTACAGTTCCAAATAGTAATAGTACCGGTACTTTAATTTGCCCCCCCTACTTATACAAGTGCAGTAGAACAGTCAAAATGTTGTTGGATAATTCAACTTTTTCTTAACCCTCCCACTGTCCTAATGGGTGTGACCCCGCGAGGCAAGTTGACCATAGAGCAGGGTTGATGGTTAATCCCTTGGGTCCATGTGGCAGGGGCGAGGAGTGAGCACCCCCTCACCCTGCCACATGGACCCAAGGGATTAACCATCAACCCTGCTCTATGGTCAACTTTCCACGTGGGGTTTCCCATAAAGACAGTGGGAGGGTTAAATACTTTTTTTTACTCCTTTATCTGTGCTTTTACTACTTAAGTTACTACTCCCACCACAGCTTTAAAAGTTGTCTTTTTATAATTTATAGCTCTCCGCTTTTATCTAAAACACAGTATTAAGTCTGTAAACTGCTTTCTGTAGTGTGCGGCCCATTTGTCATCACATCCTGCTCTAATGGGGGGACCCGGCTGTTAATTAACCCCTTTTTGCTAACAGCCAGGCGCTACGTTTCTGTCAGCTTATCTCCATGCTGCCTAGCTCCAACGCCAGCACCAGACCCAGACGTCTTTCTGCAGATGTCAGAGGAGGTGCTTTGCCTCACAGTGGATGCACGTTGGAGAGGACTCCAAAACAACACAGTAGTTTTATCTTAAATTGAATTGTTTAAGGAGACATTAAGGAATCATACATCACCTGGACACTCAGAGCTGAAAGGAGGAATATGCAGCAGTCTGCATGCAGAGATGGGAATGTCTCAGCGGCGCCACAGATGGAATGACTAAGGCTGTGTTCATAAATCCACCAGCAGAGAAAATCAACTTGTCAGCTTGTAAACACCATTTAGTGTATGTGTGTGTGAAGTTTTATTCTGGCATCCAGAAGGTGACCTTTCGTTCTACCGCTTTTATTTTGTATTTCCAGCTGAACCCCCTAACGTCTGATTTCGTGCAGAACTTAATTTCTTACACGTTTCACCTTTAATCCTGCTAAAAGCAGCGCTCCTCTCTGATTTCTGACTCGGCAGCACCTTGAGCTTGTTGTATCAGGTCATATTGGTTTCCTCTTTGTTCACCCAAATGCTCTGCATCCATGTATGGATTTCCTGTCCTGTAATCCCTCAGGCTGTTCTACGTTTGAGGGGTTGTTCAGATCTACCCCTGCAGAACGCTGCTGATTCAGTGCTTTACGTATGGTGGAACACTCTGACGATGCTCTACAGTTAGAGGATGTTTGCCTTTTTTATTCATTGATATATTCAGTTTAAATGACAGAAAAAGTCCTTTTATATTTATGTTTTTACAGAAAGCAATATGAATTCTCTGAAGAGTAAATTTGAGACATAATGTAAATATTTTCATAAATGATGTGTTTTGCTCCTCAGGTGAGGATGTTGTTGTGCCTCCTTCTCTTCCTTTCTGCCCACTCTCTGGCTCAGAGATCAGAGCCTATGTTCTCGGCTATAACTAAGTCCGTCCTGCCTCCAGACTACGATAACAACCCCACGCAGCTCAACTACGGCATGGCCGTCACTGATGTAGATGGAGACGGAGACCTGGAGATATTTGTAGCAGGGTGAGGAGTGTTTGTCACTTTCTTGTAATGTTCCCTAGACCTTTTTCTTTTTTTAGCAATGCATTTTTAATATAAAACAACACAATTTGTGTTTCCATAGGTCTTTAAACATTGTCACAAAGTTTTATGACAAATGTAAAAAAACGAGACATTAAAGTGACCTGAGACTCAGTGATGAAAATGGATATGGTAATACAGATCGCCATTGATGAGAATGGTGTCGCGGGCCTGCCGCTGTCCAATGAAGCTGCAGTGAGATTCTCAATATAGATGAGTCAAAATGAGCGTAATTACTAAATGTCATTTATTCAAAACATCTTATTCAGCAGGTAACCTGTGCACAAGATCACCCCGGCCCTATAGAGGATGTGATTTCATTTGCCATTAGAAGAGCCTTTGCATGAATAGCTTCATGCAGTTTATGCTACAGCTGCGCTGCTTACATTCAGCACCTGCAGCACATTGATGATCGCAAATATTTTTCTTCTTCATCAAAAAGTATTTAAAAAAATAGAAATGTTTATATGTGCAGTTAACTTTTTTCTTTTGCCTTCTTGTTGCAAAACTTTGCTGAGTGAATAAAAAAAGATTGTTAATCCCCCATAAAAAGACATCAAATTGAAACAAAATTTTTTCAGATGCATTTCTCAGACATAAGCTGGGATTCACAAAAATAACTCATTATAACACAGACATGTGGTTGCGACAGTAACCTCAGAGAAAACAATAACATACTAATACAATTATAAGATTATAAAAAGCAGTTAACTTCTGTAGGATTAGGACATGTGAGTGAATTCAGTCTCCATGTCGCGCACACAAGGATTTTGGACCCAAAAGCTACATCTGACCTGCAGTTAAAGTGGATTAATATGATAACTGATGTTTGGAAGCAGTGCAGCCATGAGTAGTGAGATCAGTTCTCCGCTGATCTAAAAAAGTCCTTACCAGGGACTGAGGCCAGACAAACTGCAGCAGTTAACAATTCGACAGAAAAACCAGATCAGTGGCGGCGTGAGTAACAGGAAGCAGCTGTGACTGGAATCATACACCTGGTCACAGTCCATGTTGATGACAACATCCTCCACCTGCGGTATTTTATTCTGTTCGTCTTTCATCTGTTGTACTTAATCAGAGAGACTTGATTTTAAATAAATAAAATCATTAATACTTACAAAAAATATATTACTATTAATTATGAGCAACAAATAATTAAAAACATGGATATCGGGAGGTTGATGTTCACTGAATGAGAAAGGAATAATACTCTTTCTTTTTGAAATATGATCACTTTGAGTTTCACACACAGGTTTAATGAGAAACTAGGCTTCCATCCCTGTTTCCTGCATTAGCCGCCACATGAAAAGAGACGCTAAACGCTCGGGTCAGATAGGTCCACACAGCTCATCATCTGCCACAGCAGTGGTTCCCAACCTTTTTCCCAAGGGACCCCTTTTTTACCTGTAAAATTTACAAATACAGTACAAACAGTACTAAGAAATGATAAAATTGTTCAAGCACATTTTAATATGCTCTGATTCAATAGATAACAGTAATAGTAGGCTCCGGTACAGAACAAAGTCATTAACAAAACCAAACAGAGCATAATGTGCTTGACAGTTTGTATTACTTTTCTGAACACATTGTTTCTTGTAAACACTGACAAATCAATCATTCCTTTCAATAAACGTTTGACACATAAAAAATACACTGAGCAAAATGTACTTAAATGTGTGTATTACTGTTTATACTAGATTATTTACTGTAAAGGCTGTGATTAATCCACCAGTCCTATCTTTAATGAACTTTTGACACTTGAAAATAAAACAGTGAGCTGAGCAAAATGTTCTGAAAAGTGTGTTACTTTTTCTGTACTAATTATTTCCTGTCTTAATATCAGTAAACTTTTCACTCATGAAAAAAAATGTGAGCAAAATGTAGGCTATAAACATCGACATTAATATAGGCTATAAACAAGTAATAAATGAAGTTTTAATCCCTTAAAGTGGAAAGGTCCTGGCGACCCGTCAGTTAGGCTTTCCCCTTCTCTGCCAGTCTTTGAGAATCACCTAAAAACACACCTCCTCCGCTTGGCTTTTCCAGAACATGTTTGATTTTGGCCCTCTTTTATGTTGAATCCATTCCACAGTTTTCATTGGTACACTCAATCCATCCACTCAATCCAAATGTGTTTCACACATTTGTCCTTTACCAGAATGTTTCATCTATCTTGTAATTTCCATTTTGTATTTTGTAATTTGTTTTTTGTAATTTGAATTTCTTTTATTGTTGATTTATTCAATATATTTACATACAACTGTACAATGTTCAGCGCTTTGGGCTTCCTGACAGGGTTGCGGAAGGCGCTTTATAAATAAAGCTTTGATTGATTGATTGATTGATTGACCCACTGAGAGGCTTTGGCGCCCCCTTGTGGGGGTCGGGACCCCCAGGTTGGGAACCACTGTGCTAGAGGGATGTCTGTTGTTGATTTAGCGTCCAGGAGAGAGCAGAGCATGTCTCGGCTAGTAGAAGCTAACTGTTAGCATTAGCGACTTCACAACCTGGCAATTTCCTTCAGGCTTGTGTTATTTTTTAATAAACACGAAACGTGAAGTCGCCATCTTAAAAAAACGGAGCGAGTGATATACTTGTCAGCCACTAGATGGTTTCATCGGATAAGATAAATACTCCAGAAAGAGACTAAGTTTTAGCAGTCAGCTAAACAATAATCAGCTGACTGATTCATCAATGTTTTCCTTTTTAAATAACAAAAATGGGCTTCAACTTCATTTTTTCACCTTCAGAGCTGCAGCAGCAACTGATACACACCAATTTGCTGCAGATTTGCTGCATTTTAGTTATTTTTTTCTGATAAAAATGAGCACATATTAGCAACAGTGAATGAAATCTGCGTTTTATAGCAGCCCTAACTTCTAAAAATGGGTATTAGCTATAGAAGACCCCTCATCAGCTAACTGTTTTATATTATATATTTTGTAATCACACCAAATTTTGCTTTGATTATTTTAAAAATCTGTACATTTAACGTTCAGTTCACATGTATAGACATTGTTGCCTGCAATATGCCCAGGCCAGTATGCTCGTCCAGAAATTTGCTGTATGCCCTTGTCCTGTGAAACTGGAACTTTATTTAAAGCGTTTAGATCACCATGTACACAGCCCACCTGTGGTGGAACTACAGAAGTAGTAGCAAGTACAAACTCCAGGTGGCATTTAGTGATGGCCTGAGGTTGCTAGATGGACCAGTGCCAGCCAGTTGTTTTTGCATGCAGGTATTCCTACTTGTGCTGCCATGCTTTGCGATCCAACGTACAGATGGATGTGCCGTCTGATGGCCTCTGACAACTTAATTGTTTCTATTCTGTCCAAAAACAAGCGTAGTTCAATTTGCTTCTTTTCCAGTCTTTGGACCCACCGGCGTTGTTGCCTGTATGTTTTTTTAACTGTTTTAATATGAGCTCCCTGTTGCTTTTTGTTTAACTGTTCTACTTAACTTTTTACTCTTTTATTCCTTTTTTTATTTTATATTTAGTTGTCTTTGATTTTTATTGTTACTATGTGCCTGATAGTGTCCAGAGTAGAGTGTGATGAGTCATAACTCATGATCTAGACGTAACACCTAGCTTCCACCCTTTTGACAGCTACAATGGACCAAACCTAGTGCTCAAGTACGACAAACAGAAGAAAAGGCTCGTCAATATCGCTGTCGACGACCGCGGCTCCCCGTTTTACGCCCTGAGAGATCGTCAAGGCAACGCCATTGGAGTGACAGCGTGTGACATAGACGGGGATGGACGAGAGGAGATTTATGTCCTCAACACCAATAATGCTTTCTCTGGTACGACATGACTTCCTATCGTGTGTGCACAGGATCACAAACACCGAGGAGGAGTAACTTGAGTTAATCTGATCAGAGCCTTCATCAGACAGATGATAACCACACGCCGCAGCACTCACTCAGTCATTTTCCTTAAATCTCCCGGTTTTCAGCCAAACAGCCGGATGTTCTGTTTCATGTGCCTCATGGTTCTAGTGGTGATTTAATCCCTCTGTGCTCTGGTGATCTCTCCATTTTAAGGTCGGGCAACGTATTCTGACAAGCTGTTTAAGTTTCGCAATGGACGCTTTGAGGATCTGCTTAACGATGATATTAACGAACACCGAGATGTAGCCAACCCAATGGCGGGGCGCTCAGTGGCCTGTGTGGACAGGAAGGTACTACACACACACACACACACACACACACACACACACACACACACACACACACACACACACACACACACACACACACACACACACACACACACACACACACACACACACACACAGCTTAGAGTACAGTATGAACTGTAGATTTACACCGCGCACACATCATTTCCTACCAGTGTCTTCTATGCACATGCACGGGTGCTTCTGTTTGTTTACCAGCGATAACTCATGCCCTGCCTACGCCGCCCTTCTCAGCATGTACTCTGACAGTTCATTTGGGGGAGTGGTGTGCCATTTTCTCTCCTCTGTCCATCGCACCAGTGTAATTACAGAAGCAAAGGCTCGTTTGTTTTACAGAACGCCGTACGAGGGGGGAGTGATGACTCCAAGCCGCTGCTTTCTGATTGTAGCGTTTTCTCGCTTCCTCTCTGTTCCTTTTGTTCTCATCCTGTTGTTTTTTTTCTCATCTTCTTTGCTTCCCCCTTTTTTTTTCCTCCGGACCGAGTGACAGACACTCTCTTTTGTCTCTTATCTTTCACACACACATACTGTTGTCTCTTCTAATCAGGCGATGGGATAAAGACAGTAATAGTGGAAAGAGGACGGCAGGGATTACAATAGATTTTTTTTAAGTCCCATCTCAGTGAGCACTGATAGGATGTGCAGGTGCCAAACAGATTGGAGAGATATCTGCTTTTAATGGCACACTTCTTTTAGAAGAAACCAAAGCCCTGATGTGTATTCTTGCATGCCACTTCAAGCAGATCGACCGTTCCCGTTGCTGAGCATGTTTTATTGCAACGCATTATGGAACAACAGCAGAAGGTTGCAAAGACCAAAGCCAAGGGATGCTGCTGGATTCAGCCGGGTAGTTAATGCGTTTGGTCTTGTTTACTCATAAATTAAATGTTATCTTTCAGTATAAAGAGGTGCATTTGTCATCCGGCCATTCTCTCTCTCCCTGTCTCTTTGGAACTGGCATTCCATTATTATTCCAAAACAAACTGACGGGGGTGACGTATTGAGGAGTTGAACTGATGGATCAGTTTGCTTTGAGCAGTCAGCCAGGAGAGAAAACGTAGATTTTTGAAGTAACATGAAACTGTTTCTAGCTTCTCCCGCTTACTGGTTGAAGGCAGAATTACAACTGTCTTTTAAAAAAAACACCCTACTGCAGCAGCCAGTTGTAGCTAGCTAACAATGACCTAACACCAACATGAGCCAACTAACACTAAAATAAACCACAAAGTAAAAAGATCCACACTGTTGGGCAAAAAAAAAAATACTTACAAGTCCAATAGCTACAAAGCCAGGTCACTATCAGTCTGTGATTTTGTAGCCTCCTTTAGGTTCCTCAAACTAGTTTAGACTGCGCCAATGTTCACTCCGGTTTCTTGCATCGCCTCCAAAGACGTTACTTTTGTACTTTTACCGTCAGACTCCACCATGATACCAACAGAAAAGCTAAAAACTTTTAAACAAAAACATTAAAGTGTTAAAAACTGTTTAGTGTTAATTTAAAGCTGAAATAACAGAAACATGGTAAATAACCTGTATTTGTATAGCACCTTCTAAGAGTTCTACAACCCCCCAAGGCGCTTCACCACACAGTCATTCACCCATTCGCACGATGGTGGGGATGAGCTACGTTGTAGCCACAGCTGCCCTGGGGCGCACTGACAAAGGCGAGGCCTGCAGAACACTGGTGACCACCTGCATCAACCCGCTCTACCTCCTGAGCAACTTCTGTCACATTTTATAATATATAATTTAAAGTGACAATGTTGTAGCGTGTTTAACTACATACTAGAATTAACGCTGTGTAGTTTTTACCATTGATCTCTGGAAATGTCCATCGAAATGCTGTTGAAAATGAATTAAAGGACGCCCAGTTGTTGAAAAATATAGGCGGTTTCGTAACATAAAACCATAAAAATCAGGTAGCAGGTCTAAGTCTCTGGGCAACGCTATATTAGACGCCCCTTCTACGGGAGCCCGTGAGGACATTTACTCTTTTGTCACAAGCAGTTACAAAACTTTCGCCATTCATAAAATTTGTTGTTTTACACATTTATCTCTTTGCTCGTAGCTGGAGGTTGAACGATCTGACAAAGTACTCGTTCAAAAACCGCACTCCCTGGGATTTTTGACCCTAATGTCCATCCATTGGTAAGGCCTTAGTCAAGCACAAAAATGCAGCTTGCTTGCGATGATTTAAGTATATACTGCCCCGTATCGCCAGGGAAAATACACACCGTTACTTGATGAATTGTGGTAAAGGTGTATCTAATAGCAGGGTGGTGGTTTATTGATGCAAGCAGATGGAAGTGGTGCCTTCAGACCTTGCACCAACACGCACTTTGCAGGCAGACATGTTGTATATCTTGCACTTGTGATCCTGGTGACAGAAATTAGCTTGAGGTAAAGGCTTATTGAAAAATCATTGACTTTTAACTTAGTTAAATAACGGCCAGTGGCCTTCAGGTCTTTTATTTAAGTTCTTGGGCATGTGCGTGTGCGTGAGAGAGACCATCATATAGCTTGTCCTAACGTGACATTTACACAACCCAACTCGCTTGCCTTTTTTATGCGTAGTCAGGAGAACACTAGTGGTGAAGTGGTTTGCATTTGTGTGGTCTTGCATGTGTTTGCATTGATGGAAACATGTTAGGCCTGGTGGGAAAGCTCATTGAAATCGAGTGTACAGTCTATTAGTGTGGTTCCGTCTGTGAGTTTGTGTCTGCAGGGACTCTGACTGATAATGGAGTGTGAAATTAATCTCAAAAGAAAGAAAGGCAGAGCAAGGGAGAAGGGCTGAGAAAAAAAAAACGACTGGGTAAGGAACTGGGTAATCAGAGCTAAAGGGGAAAATTAAAGGTTTGATTTGGAAAAAGTGATGAATATTTACATGGAGAAAAAAGAAAGAATGTTTCAGCAAAAATCAGGCTGATTTTAGTCCTACGTGAGCCACTGTAGATAATGCAATAGGTAATCATTTGTGTTTTTATTACTGTTGCTGTGTGTTTTAGCAATGCTAACAGCATTAAAGTGTTAAAAAATAACGTGGAGGAATTCCAAACTGAAATGATTTAATGGTCTTCCGTAAAATTTCTTTTGCTTTCAGATCACAAATGTAGAGAAAAGAAAACGGTTTAAACAAAAACACCCATCAGATTGTCAGACACAAGGTTCCAAATGTTTGGTAGTCAACATAACGGTGGTGATAGATCTCGGTTGTGTTCGGTTTGTTCTTGAGAACCAAAAGTGGTCATAATTGCCCCAAAGAATCCAGGGACTCTGTTAAATAATTCACTGTAGCGTAAAACCTTTTGCACAAATAACTTAATGTGTTTAGTTAGTTTCAATAATTAGCAGATTTATAAGCAAACAGGCTTGTCTCTGTGATCATTGTTTCTAACATCATCTGTAAGTTTTTCTTAGCCAAGATTATTATGCAGATTTTTGACCTGATCCTCTTCTGATAGTCACACCTGGTTACAATAATGGCTCCAATCCTGATCCACTGGTGCCTCCATCCGCCACCAGTAGGCAACGTGGGTTAAGTTGCACAAGGACACAACGGCAGTGACAGTCTGAGCTGGGCTTAAACCAACAACCTTCCGATTACGAGACAGGCACTTAACTCTTCTGCCACCGTCGCCCCAGTAAATGAGTTGGATTGTCCAATTTCAAGGACAAATGAGCATGCTAACTGTTGACATGTAGCCAGTCAGAAAGCGAGGAGGCCCACTTCACACTCCTCCTCCACCATGTTTGTTTACTCCAAAGTCACTTTCTATCCCAAGACTTTTTTAGAGATATGACCCATGTTACTGACCTGGGAGTGTTCATGTGTGAAATCAGTTTATGTGTAGTGTTCATCCATGTCACTGCACATCACACACAGTATGCCAACACATGGTAGATCCATGATGTTTTTATTGTCACATGTGGGCTCTCTCGTGTTTTAAATTTGCTAACAATACTGGCCTTTTGGAAAATTAAGAGTTTCGAAGATCTCTAGCAGCAGACATGGAGCAGATCATTCAACGTCTTCAAATTTTTATTCTTGAACGGAAATAGCTAAAATCATTGGTTTAGAGGTGGTGACTGCATGAAGATGTGGAGGAGAATGAAGGACACGTGTCCGTGTTAAAATGTCTCAGAGATACAGTTCAGGCCAAAAGTTTGGACACACCTGTCTCATTCAATGTGTTTTTTTTTATTTTCATGACCATTTACATTGGTAGATTCTCACTGAAGGCATCAAAACTATGAATGAACACATGTGGAGTTATGTACTTAACCAAAAAAGGTGAAATAACTGAAAATATGCTTTATATTCTATTTTCTTCAAAAGCCACCATTTCTGATTACTGCTTTGCACACTCTTGGTATTCTCTTGATGAGCTTTAAGGTAGTCACCTGAAATGGTTTTCCAAGAGTCCTGAAGGAGTTCCCAGAGTTGTTTGGTACTTGTTGGCCCCTTTGTAAATGGTCATGGTCATGAAAATAACGAAAACACATTGAATGAGAAGGTGTGTCCAAACTTTTGCTCTGTTCTGTATATAAACACAGAGTAAATACACTATTGTTGACCAAATATGTGACTGCAATGGTAGCAGGATACCCTCAGAAAAGTGTTATGCCCTCTGTTATTTTGGCGGGAAAATGCTTTGCAACACTCCCCGGGCAACAGAGATGTCTGAAGGGAAAATGTCTTGGGCAATACATGTGTGCGACTACACAACTCAGCTGATCGACAAGTATAAATCAGGCTTTAGTTTTCCTTTTTCCAAGACCTGCAGTGCAGCTTTGACTTGTGTCCCCAGACAGTTAAACCAAAACTCACACTTTGAGATATGTGACCAAAATAGTGCACATGTGGGCTTTGTTGGTAACCTGTAAGGACTGTCAGCACCAACGACACAAACAGGGATCTGAATAGATGTTTGTTCCAGACCACACCTCATAAGACTTCTAAATGGTAAATGGCCTGTATTTGATAAATCACCTTCTGGAGTCCTGGAACCCCCCAGGTGCTTTACAACACAATCAGTCATTCACCCATTCACACACACATCCACACCCTGGTGGTGATGAGCTACAATGTAGCCACAGCTGTGCTGGGGCACACTGACAGAGGCAATGCTGACAAGCACTGGCGCCACGGTCCCTCCGACCACCACCAGTAGGAGGGGGGGGGGGGTTAAGTGTCTTGCCCAAGGACACAATGACAATGACAAACTGAGCGGGGCTCGAACCTGCAGCCTTCTGATTACGGGACGAGCTCTTAACTCCTGTGCTACCGTCGCCCCATTTCACCACCAACTCAGCTTCTTCACATTCAAGATTATCATGCCCTGGACAACTGAGAATCTACACAAACAGACCGACTTTTCTGCTTTATTGTGTTTGGTTTATTTCATAAAGAGTTCTAACATCGGTGCTTTGGGTTAAAATGTGTCTGGAAAAGCATCACAGTGTTAAAGTAGATGTCTAGAGCATTTTTTTATCTGATGACACCATCTAGTGGCTGACAAGCGTATCGCACCAAGATGTTGTTTCATTTTCGTATTTACAGCCGAAAGCAACGCCTCTTGTTCTTGAACGCCCTCCTGTAGCCAACTAAACAAAGCTAAAACACATTGTTTTACAATTATATAGCTCACCTTATGTTGTGTTTTGATTTATTTATATTTGAAAGACTTACTTATCCACGAGAAAGGTCGCAAACTCTACATCAACCCGAGGTACATCCTTAAATGTCCGAGCACACTCTGTGATTGACGTCTGTACGTATGCGGTAGTCTAACGCTATTGGTTAGAGCTGACCAATGTTCATGTTGCATGGAGCTCTACAGGACGGGGGCAGGCTTAGCAAAAAAAGACACATTTTCTACGTTATATCACAGTACTTGATAAAACAATCACTTTTATGGATTTCTGAAAAACCATGCAAAATTCCTGAAAGGGGAAAACTCCGGATAGCAGCTTTAAATTGTGTGAACATTTAATTTCTTTGGCTAAGGGCTGCTGCATAAATGTTTAATTCTGAAGAAAATACTCCTCAAAAAGAATCATTCCATCACTACACATGCATCTCTCCCTTATAAACATACACGTATAAACCAGTGGAAACCACATTGTTATTTGTACAGGGTACGGGCCGTTATGCGATCTACATCGCTAACTATGCCAGTGGAAGTGTGGGGCCTCATGCTCTCATAGAAATGGACGAGGCAGCCAGCGACCTCTCGCAGGGTGTTGTTGCCCTCTCCAACGTGGCAGAGCAAGCTGGAGTCAACAAGTTAATAGGTGGGTATGATCCATACTGACTTCTACTGAAGAGGATGTAAGGTCTGACAGAAATGTGACAGTACAAATGTGCAAGTTGGAGTAAAACTAGAAGAAAATTGCAGAAGTTTCAGGTGAAAATACATTTAAAAAAGGAAAAGGAGGATGGGGAAACCTGGAGGAGAGAACATGCAAACTGAATGACTTTTTTTTACAGTTTTATTTATTCTTATGATCAATAAAAAATCATAAAATGTGTTTATTTATTAATAATACTACAGAATGGCTCATCTCTATGGTTTGCATCAGCTGAACTGTATGACGTAATTAGAGGAACAGAACAGTAAATGTCAAAAATGCACAACTTAAGTGTGATTTGTCTCTCCGTAATCGAGACCATCCTGGATTAATGATACTTTATCGTAACCGCCGCAAAGTCCTTGATGCTGGCGTTCCAGTAAGTTTCCAAAATGGGCCATGACTTTGTGTTTGAGTGCAGCAGAATGAATCTTCATCATCTTTGGATCTTTTTTACATGAAGGACATCATCTGATCCACCAGGGGGGCAAAGTGAGCTGGCTCCGAATTACTATAAATAATGTACGCTGATGGCTTTGTCGTCACCCTGCCGTTAATCAGTGCAGATGGACAGCCGGAGAAGTTGTATATCTGATGGTTACATATCTCTGGAGGGACATTAGAGGTTTATGGCTGAGGGGGGCAAGTGATATTTGTCTGGGCTGATGAAGCGAGCCAGTAAATCAGGAGCGAGTCCTGGCTCATGGCTCTGACTCGGCATACAAGAAGGGCAATTCAGACCCTTTCAGCTACATAATTAAACTGCTGGTCTGCGATGAAACACTTCACTGGGATACTTCACTTAATAGAAAGTCATTGGAAAATCATGGGGTGATATTGAGAGTGAACTGAACAGTCACGGCGATCAATTTGTAAGGAAGGAAGGTGGTTCATGCAAAACATCCTCAGCATGTGTCGTAATGCTGCGGTAGTGTTGGTATGTTTACCTGTGTGTGTGTGTGTGTGTGTGTGTGTGTGTGTGTGTGTGTGTGTGTGGCCAATCACAGTCAATGTCCGTGTCAGCAGAAGGCTCACCCTGCTCTCAGCAAATGGTCTGGAAACACAATAATGATCCCTTGTGTTATAGAGCTGATCTCTACTTTTGTTCCCAATTGTATGTTCCTTTCTTCTATTTAGCTGCTTTACTTTCTTTCTTAAGACTTTGCTCATCATCTTCATCTGTACAGGAGGAAGAGGCGTGGTGGTGGGGCCCATTGTTAGTCAGGCTCTGTCAGACATCTTCTGTGACAACGAATATGGATCTAACTTCCTGTTCAGGAACAACGGCGATGGGACTTTTATTGATGTGGCGCAGCAGGCTGGTAAGGGCAACTGCAAGCTTGACGTGCAGAGTTTAGTTCGCGTCAGGTCACATGAAAATGTCATTCGAGGTGTGGAGGACCCTATGCAGCACGGCAGAGGCGTTGCTCTGGCAGACTTCAACCGGGATGGAAGGACGGACATCGTCTATGGAAACTGGAATGGACCTCATCGTCTGTATATACAGCTGAATAACCGCAAGCAGAAGTTTAAGGTGGATAAATCGTATTTTACACACAAATGGCAAACTTTCATTCATCCCTTTGTGACTGTGTTCCCTCTTATTGTTGAGTCATTAGAGCCAGACCCCCCAGGGGGAGTGCTAAATGCAGGAGAATCCATTATCATGATACGCTAAACCACCCCAGTCAGTAGGTAGCAGCGGCGCTTAGACTAATCAACAGGCTGCCTGTTTAACCCAGCAGAAGCAGCAGCACATAAACACACAGAGGAGCTCGGAGGTGACAGAGGAAACGGCCGAGGCACCAGACAAGTGCCAGCTGTGGGCAGAGAAAAACGAGAATAAGACAAAGCCTTCGTAGGGCGAACCGTTTCACCCTGTTCCCTGCCTGGCAGAGTGGTGTGTGTGTGTGTGTGTGTGTGTGTGTGTGTGTGCGTGTGCGTGTGTGTGTGTGTGTGTGTGTGTGTGTGTGTGTGTGTGTGTGTGTGTGTTAATCAGTGTGAGATATTGGAGGTGTGCCGTGGGAGTGTGTGAATAGGGTTAAATGTGTGTGTCTAACGCTCAATGCATGAGAGTTAGCAGCCCTGGATGATGTTTTTTTTTTGTTTTTGTATTTCTTTAGAGGGTTGGCTTGATGTTATGCTTTTTGACATCTTTTACCCCCCTTAATGTAGTCAGGCAGGTTCTAATGAAGATAGTACATATTTAGCAAAACTCACCTTTTGCACTCTTTTGTGCTGCCATGTGGTTCTCTACTGCCTATAGAGCTCCGGGAGTTGACGTCACTTCTCCCGGCATGCAACAGTTCAAATCGAAACGGCGCCATCTTGGCAGGCAGAAGCCCGCAGCTGGACTATTTGTTATTGTCAGAAAACTCAATCAAACGGGAAATATGGTAGATTCCTGTTGTGCCCCAGGATGCCAGAACAGACGCGGACGACATAAGGAATGAGCCATCTACAGGATTCCCCAAGATCCGGAACACCACAAACGTTGGATCATTGTAATAAAATGCGCTAGTGACCGGGCTAAAATGAAACTGTGGGATCCCGAGAGTAAAGGTTTTCCTTATGCAGCGACCGCTTCATATCAGGTACTTAAACCAACGTTTCCTCAACTGTGTATGGTATTTATTTTAAATGCTTTTATTACGATTCTTAGTGGGCTTCCTAAACTTATTTTGGCGTGGTTTTTTCTGTCTTATTACTCACAGCAACAAGTAAACATCATGTAAAACGTTGCCTCGTGAGTTCTGCGTGCTGCCGTTTACGTGTTTTATGATCACAGCAGTTAACCGGCTAAGCTGTATTTCATTTTTAAGCAATGGTTGATTAATTGTCAGATCACACATAAAAAGCACTTTGGATTGCTATTATCTGTCTCACCGAGACAGATCTCAGACAGATCCTGAGACGCTCCTGCCTGACATATTTATTTTATTCACGGAAAAAAATCAGACTAGTGATTTCTCTTGGCGTTCAGTTTATACATTCAAACAGCACAGCACTCTATTTAAACTACTTACATCTTAAATCTATATTTGTCCATCCATCCATTTTCATCCGCTTATCCGGAGTCGGGTTGCGGGGGCAGTAGCGTCGAGAGGCCCAGACTTCCCTCTCCCCAGCCACTTGGGCCAGCTCCTCCGGGGGAATCCCAAGGGGTTCCCCGGCCAGGTCCAGTAAGAAGTCCGCTCCGACAGCTTCTGGCGTTTTAAAAAAGTATCCCAGGGGCACGGTAAGGGTCAGAGATGCTTAATCTATTTAATTTCTGACTACATAAAATGATTTCTTCGGTTTTAAAGTGTGAAGTAAACTCCGACGAAGTAAAATCCAAGCCGATCCCGTTCAGTTTGTTTACATTTGTTGCCTGCCAACATGGCGTCTACTCTCTGAGAGTCACGTGACGTCCGGAGCTCTATAAACTCTCAAACATGAATAAATCCGTCCATCAATTTTCTGTCAGTTTTTAGTTTTAAGAATCATTTGGCCAAAACGAGCCATTTCAAGAAGGCCCTTATTGTGAATTCTCTACTTTGACCACCTCACCTCAAAGCAGCCAGTCAGGCGGGGTGGACGTGGCCAGTTCTAGCTTGTTTTCTTAAAGTGACAGAGCCTTGGAATGACTCATTCTGGAAAGTACTGAAAATGTCAGGAATAAAACAGCTGAATAAAATTTATGTGAGAGGGATTTTGTGCAAATGACTTTGTATTGACCATATAACTATGTTTCCTAAAAAAAAATACTGATAAAAACTTCAAAATCGTGATGGATTGAAATAAAACTTGACTTTTTGAGAAAATAATCTTTATTTCTGTACAAAACAAATAGAGCTGTCATACAGTACACATGTCTGAAAGGTTTATACAACTTTATGTGACATTATTTAAGTTTGCTAGATTGCAGAGAGACTTGAAGCTAAAAGCGATTAGAATAAATAACAACAATCAGAAGTTGGTGGTTTGTGTTAGATGGCCTCCTATGGAGTTCTGGGTAGTTGTTTAGGTTGCTGTTACATGTAAATATAACTAAATTAGAACCCCGTCTGCTCTCCTCGGAAAGACCACCACTGTGTATCTGAATATGTGAGCTCTAGTGGCTCTTCAGGGAGCTCTAGGAAAATAATACACTCTCAGAAATAGAGATACGAGAGAAGAACATTTTTGTACCTGAAGGTACATTTTTTCAACCCCAGGCGCTGCAGATTTGCAACGTTAAAACCTACCTACCTGGTTACTCCGCATACCTATTTCATGAGCATTTTTTTACTCAGAAGTACCCCTGAAGGACTTAGTTGTTCAAAGGCAGTTCGAAATCTGGGTGTTGTTATTGATGAACACCTGAGCTTTAAAGATCATGTTGCCTCTGTTGCTCGTTCATGCCACTTTGCGCTGTATAATATACGAAAGATCAGACCATACCTAACACAACATGCCACCCAGCTCCTGGTGCAATCTACTGTCATCTCCCGCCTCGATTACTGCAATGCCCTTCTAACTGGTCTTCCAGCCTGTACTGTGAGACCTCTTCCAATGGTCCAGAACGCAGCGGCGCGTCTGGTCTTCAATCAGCCAAAAAGAGCACACATCACCCCTCTGTTCATTGAGCTCCACTGGCTACCGCTAGCAGCATGCATCAAATTCAAATTGCTAACACTAGCATACAAAGTCCGAGATGGTACAGCTCCAATCTACCTGAATCCTCTTGCAAAGGCTTACATCTCGGCTCGGCTGCTCCGGTCATCACAGGATCGTCGGCTAGCAGTGCCTACACCACGCTCAGGACAATCCAGACTCTTCTCATGCATCGTTCCACAAATGTGGAATGACCTTCCAAGCACTACCAGAACGGCGGCATCCTTTTCAATTTTCAAGAAACTCCTGAAGACCCTGCTCTTCAGAGAGCATCTTCTTAACTAGCACCTTCCCTGCACCCATCACCCTCTCTACTGTCCACTCCTTGTTCCCTCCTCTCCATGATTTATGTCAAGTTGTTGTTGTTATTGTTGTCGTTAGCTTCAAGGGCAACATGCCAATTATCACTTGTAAGTCGCTTTGGACAAAAGCATCTGCTAAATACATAAACATAAACATTATTCGTCCTTTTATTAAAACTTATTTTGAGCCTGAGAGGGTTAAAATTTTCCCTCAAAAGTACAATATTGGTCTTTAAAAGGCCATAAGTGCTCCTTTAAGGGTCCAATTGGATATAAAGTACAAATTTTTACCATTTCAACCTGCACCGCTCCTGCAAGCCTGACTTAGGCTGGTAAATTTTCATTCTATTAAGTTTCATTATAAAATTTTCAATATGTTTTAAATATTGGTTTTAGCTTTCAAAAATGTGATATCATTTAACTGTTATGTCTGGCCATTTAGTTTTTTGCTTTTACAACATCCTGCAATTGTTAATTGTGAGGTTGGTACCACTTTACAATAAGGGTCCTTTTATTAATGTACTTAGTGCATTATTAAACAATAATAAACTATTAAAGTATTAACAACTGATTAATATTAATGTTAATATCAAGTAATGCATTACTAAGCAGACACACACACCCATCCCGGTCCCTTTGTCCCAACCTTAAAGACATTCAAAATTAGTAAAAAATATTGGGAATATTAATAAAGGGATTCTTTGTAATTAATGCTTAATAATGTACTAGTAATGTTAATAAAGGGACCCTTATTAAGTGTTACAGTGAGGTTTTTATGGAATTTGCAATATTAAGTTAAAGAGAAAGTCACCCCCTACCAGAGTATTACTCCATTCCCACGTCCTGTTTGAAAAATGCAACAAATGCTGTTGCCTAGCAGACCGAGAGGGCTGAGCCGCTAACAAATGTGCACACGCACACACACACACACACACACACACACACACACACACACACACACACACACACACACACACACACACACACACACACACACACACACACACACACACACACACACACACACACACACACACACACAGGCTCACAACAACATTGTGACATCATATGGTACCAGCTAACGTTCTATGGTACCTCGTACCAATAGCGATGGCAGATTTACGTAAATTCAAATGCAGTGCAGAGATTTTACCTGACAACGTACAACACTGACAGTTTTAGGCAGAAAATTTAAATTTTAACTAAAATGCACTAAAGTACAAAACTATTGACTACACGTGTCTGCAGCACGATTAGACACACATTTGTATAGTTTATCAGGAAAGAAAGTTGATTTGGGGGTCGCTTGCTCTTTAAGTTAAACCGAGTTCTTCTAAAGTCACAATGTCAAGTATCTTAGGTGTGTTCTTGCTGTGCGTTATTTCTAATTCCATGTTGTCATTCTTTTTTAAAACACAGAAACGGTTTTGTTACCTGTTATTGACGCTACAGTTTCGCCGACGGCTGCCGGCTTCTTCAGGCTGACGCTGATGGTGGCGCGTCACCCTACCATACATCAGAGGCATAACGGAAAAAATAAGAGCAACAATGAAAAAACACAACATAAACACACCAACAAAGCCATACACAACAGTTAGAAACAGACTAGTACACCCAAAAGACAAAATATCAGCTGGACAAAAATGTGGAGTCATCTACGAAATCCCATGGAAACTCTGCAATAAAACATACATAGGAGAAACCGGACGCCAACTCAATACACGAACAATAGAACACAGAAAGGATTGCGAGAAAGAGGCAAATCGAAAACACACAAGAGCAGCAAAAGAAGAAGCAGAAAGTACAATAAAAAAGTCAGCCGTAACAGATCATTGCTTAAGAGAAAACCATATAATGGACTGGGACAGCACACGGATCATAACCACTGAACAACAAAAATACAAAAGATGGATCAAGGAAGCAATCGAGATAAGGAGACGTGGATGTGGGACCATGAACAGGGACGACGGAGTTTACACGCTGGACCACGCATGGGACTGCATCGTCGGAGAGGGGAGAGCGGGCAGCAGAGGGCGACAACGTCCTCTGCTGCCCGCAGATAAACGGAGAAGGAAGTGACGCGCCACCATCAGCGTCAGCCTGAAGAAGCCGGTAGCCGTCGGCGAAACTGTAGCTACAAAACAGGTAAACAAAACTGTTTCTGTGTTTTAAAAAAGAATGACAACATGGAACCATGTCAAGTAGCTTTCTATTTTACGGTAATTCTATTTTGTAAAATACCAAGTTATATAGTTCCCCAAGACAGCAAAACAGTTTCTAAGCAACCATGCATTAATACCACATACTTTGATTGTCATATGAGAAGTTTGCGAAGTGCATTAATACCACAGGCTAAATAAACGACGGCTGCTGTGCTGACAGACTAGTGGGCGCCGCCTCCGCGTCGACACAAGAAATGACTCTCAGGGTCTATCGACTGAGGAGCTCCTTCAAAAGTTGTTGGATGAAGGCGGCATTGGCGTGTCAGAGGAAGAGGCTCAAAAATTTAGAGGTAAGTGAGGTGTGATTTTTTGTTTTTAAATAATGATGACATGTAATTTGACCCTAAAGTTAGCAAATTTCCGAAGAACTGTCTTTAGCATGAGTGATTAGCTAGCTGGTAGCTAAGTTTTAAACAAAGGAAGGGTGCTAATTTGTACCATACTATTAGCTCAATGTCTCTTTGGCTGCCATATTTGTGTTTTATTGAGTACACAAACATTATTAAAATCAATTATGTCTCATTGCATGCTAGTAAGTAAATCCAGCTATTAATTATATGATTTGCATGCAAACTTTTATTTCATCAGCCATGGATCTTGTTTCCCGTTCGAAGGGATTATAAACAATAAAAGGTACACATTTGTACCATTTCAACTTCTTGGCGTAATGTCGAACATGACAGAGCTGTTAGCGCAGCGCAGGGAAAAAGTATCATGTCAGCCGGATGCGTATTCATCAAGGATCGACTTTTCATTTTCTCAATTCAATTAAATTCAACTCAAGTTTATTTATATAGCGCCAAATCGCGACAAGAGTCATCTAAAGGCACTTCACATGGTAAACATTCCAATACAGGTCAGTTCATTAAGCCAATCAGAAAAAAAATTCCTATATAAGCAACCCAGCAAATTGACTTTACAGCAATCCTCATACTAAGCAAGCATGTAGCGACAGTGGAGAGGAAAACTCCCTTTTAATAGGAAGAAACCTCCAGAGGATCCTGGATCAGTATAAGCACCCATCCGCCATGACTCACTGGGGATCAAGAAGACAGAGCAGACACACACACACACACACACACACACACACACACACACACACACACACACACACACACACACACACACACACACACACGCACGCATGCACACACACAACATATATACCAAGTAATGTTTCTGTGGTTACACTGTGATTTCTTGGTAAATATTCTCTTTGGTTAGAGATAAACTTTATTGTATTTATTCTAAAGAATCTGTAATTAAACGGGTAAACTAGTAGTAGCACATTCAATGTCAAAAAAAGTAAAATGTTATTATTAGGAGCCTCTTTCGGAAAACAATGCCACCTGTTTTCCACAACACATCAGGGAGCTTAGGTCGTGGCGGTATAGTGGCGCAATCATGTCCTGTTTACAAAAGATGATTTGATGGCAGTTATAAAGAAGGTATGGGGCTGTCTCTGCGCTGCCGCGGACTTCCGTTTTTCTTAGACATAGTTTGCTTTTTATTGCGATCGAAGCCGCGCTCATGAAGGGTTTTTTAACAAGCCGCTTCTAAAGGTGGCTGTCATTTACAGCCTCTGTAAACTGTTGGCAGATCGGAGCTCCAGCTCTAACGGAGAGAAGGTCCCGGAGCGCTGCATCGCTCGGTTATCTTATCTGCTGATTCCGTTTACAAAAGCATAACTTATTGCTGTGTTTACTTTCATTTACAATATATTTACATGTGATCTTGACCCCTCCGTTGTGCCAAGGCATAATATGCATTCATAAGTCAGGTGTTGTGAGAAATTGTGTTTCCCTGAAATATTCTGTTTCCCTTAAAAACTTATCCAAATCAGAAGCAAATATTTCCAAACTGACAGGACATATTGTCCATTTTGAGGTCTAAAGACCCTCAAATAAAAGATGGTTAAACTGAGTGATAACTTTCAAAAATGAAAAATAAGCCTGCAGGAAAAGAGTAGACCAGAACGTTTTTACTGTACTTTTTAATTGTTTTTTGGAGGACATATGGAGGAGATAAAAGTAACACCACAAGCAATAATTACATTATGTAATTTTCCCATTAAAGTCTATCATTGTGAAGATAGCTTGAAATGTGACCTCCTGACACGGGGGAACATAATTTTGGTGTTAGTGTCCCTCATCTTTGCTTGAACATTAGGCCTAAACCATATTTTAGATTAACTTACTTACATTTTTAAATTAACCCTCCTACTATCCTAATGGGTGTGACCCCCATGAGAAAAGTTGACCATAGAGCAGGGTTGATGGTTTATTCCTTGGGTCCATGTGGCAGGGGTGAGGTGGTTCTCACTCCTCACCCCTGCCACATGGACCCAAGGAATAAACCATCAACCCTGCTCTATGGTCAACTTTTCTCATGGGGGTCACACCCATTAGGACAGTGGGAGGGTTAACAAGCATTTTCTCTCACAAAAATGAATTGTGAAACTTCCTTTTGGGTAATGTAGACACATTGACAATGACAATAAATTATTATTATTAAATATTGATCTTAACTATTTACCATAACTAAATTTGGAAAGAGTTTTATTTTGATTGAATACTGTATTTTACATTTCAGATAACTTCAATTCAATTCAATTCAAAAATACTTTATTAATCTCAGAGGGAAATTGATTGTAGATGAGAGACAGTAGACTGTGGGCTTACAGAAACCATGACCGCATATTTTTTTGACAAGTCCTTCAAAAAGCAGCTGAAGTTCAGAGACTTCACAAACCGCTACAAGGAAGTCATCATCACTTTACAACCGGTCAAGCCATATCAAGATACAGCTGAAGGTTCGGTGTCCCAAGCAAACCAGAAGTATTTTGTATTAAAGGGATTTTCCACCCCAAAATGAAATTTTGTTCATTAACATATTTTCCAGAGTTAGATGAGTGTGAAAAAACAATTTGTAACCAAACCTGTCATTCTCCTGACCCAGCTGTACTCCTTTAGCTTTAGCTTGGCATAAAACACAGTAAGTGAATGGGTCCAACTAGCATTGTGAGTATAAAAGTCCATAAAATCGTTCAGTAGTGATCCCAGTTCTGCTTGGCGACCGAAATAATCAGACTGTGTTATCTTAACACTGGGAAATATGTCAACAGACAAAATTTCAATTTTGGGTGGAATATCCCGTTAAATGCGCCAATTTGTATTCAAGTTCTTGCAAAATGGCTGAGATGATGCTGGTTTCCTACTGTATTGCAGTTCTATATCTTCCTGCTGTAGACTGCCTGAGGTCATTACCATTCCACAATTCCCACAAGATGTCCAGAGGCGCTTAGATGTCAAAGAACTAGCCCAGAAAGAACAGAAGTACCGAAAGAAAATAATTGGGACTCTTTATGAAACGCTGTCACGATACACAATGTAAGTGTTCCTTTCCAAATATTACACAATGTTGTCAATAATATCATACTATTTTTAAACATCTTTTGTATGTTTATTCTGTGTTTTTAAATGAATTAATGAATAAATGTGTTAAAAATGCATGCCTAATATTAATAATGCCATTGTAACAGAGGCAGAGTACAAATGGGAGCTGGCTGAGTGCTCTGTCGATGGTGGTTACACCATAACACAACAAAACCATGCATTCTGTGTCCTCAGGCGTAGTCTGCACTTCTGTCTCCAAAGTGTTTATTTTTTGTAATTACTCAAAGAATAAATTAATAATTCATGATTGCAGCCATTAGGCTGTGCCATACATAGACACAAACTTTGGGAGAGGTGTGGGTGTTCCTCCACCCCTAATTCATTTTTATAAAATCAACTTAAGCTTCATTAGTTTGACATTGGTCTTTAACATCAGTCCCGGCAGCATGGGCGGGCACTGTGGTGGCAGAGCCTCAGTAATTAAAGTAATGTTGGTCATTTTCTCATGTTTGAAACAGGTATCCAACCCTCTCAGACTACATCCAGGTCATCAAAGCACTGATTGTGAAGTATCCTTTCTTAGGAGATGTACATGGGAATGGTTATGTGAGTTCCTTCACTTTTTGGTTTCTTTTAAAGATAATAATAATAATAATAATAATAATAATATAAAGTGAGCATAATTGACTAATTATATCCTTTTGAAACAACTAGCATACCTGGCACAGCCAACTCAAGAGAAAGTCCAAAGCAGAACGGGCTCCCCTAATCAGCAATGAGGAAGTGAAACGGGTCAAAGAAAAGTTTGGACACGCACGGCAACCTAAGACCACAGGTGACTCCACCAGCCCATGTCCGAAGAGACTGAAGCCCTCTCTCGTAAGTCCTCACACCCTCAGCCTCTAAAGCCTAGTTTATGCTTCTGCGAATAAAGAGCTCATATTTTTAGAATTTTTCTGCAAGCTATTCTTCAAGGTGCTCCATGTCTGCCGCTAGATATCTCTCTACATAGCTCTCTTGCTAGATATCTTCTAGCTCAGCTTGCAGTTCCTATTCTGCATTTTTAAGGCATTCAGTGTGCACATTACTTCAAGTTACTTGAACTTGTCAGATTTTACACATGATTGGTAACACTGATATCTTCTTTGACAAAGGAATTGTGCTTTGTGGGGGAAGATGCAGCCTCCATTGAGGCTCATATCAAGGTTCTCCTGGATCAACACAGAAAGCTAAATCCAGACAACAGTGGTGATTGACCGCATACTTACAGGTGCTAATTTGAACACATACAAATAGTGCAACAATTATGTAATTCATGTGTGATCTATTCCAAAGAGAATGGATGTACCAATGTGTAGAGTGTCTAATGCACGACCATGCTTGTGGGAATTTGCACATTATTAATATCTATCAAAATGTAATTATGTTCATTTGTATCCGTATGACCTAGAAGTTGACTTCAAAGGGGGACATCTCCTCTTGCCAACCATCTTCAAGGAGAGGACTGAAGATTTCATCATCTTTGGAGAGGTAAAAACGTGATGCAATGCATATCCATAATTTGGCCACAAGTTTCATTCCCAGCATTTTGTGGGCACGATGTTCTTCATTCAGCTGTGGTTCAACACCACAGCTAGCCCTATGTAGGGGGAACACTGCCCTGTTAACCTACAGTGCTGCTGTGCTCTCTTGAGTTATGTCCGATGTATGCATGATTTAGAATATTTCCAGTCAAACTGTTTATCAATGAAGGACAAGAATTGGACAACTGCCCTCTCTTTTTGAGCAGGAAAACAACTAAAACATGTTCAATAATGGCTCCCAGGAACCAGGACTGGACACTGCTGCTGTAGATGAAGGAAAAAGTGGATTTCCTCTCTTTATGAAGATTAATCGTCTTGATGCAGGGCTTTTTATTCCAACAGAAATGACATTTACAAAACTCTTTCCCCAAATTTACTGAAAAATGTTCCATTCACACTAAAAAAGAATTGTTGACTCAACTTGACTCTGATTAGTTTACAAGTTGACTGACTTTTTATTTGAACTTGGCTTATTTATTACTGAGCTCATATCAGGGTTTAAACGGACCGATCTGTCTGACAGTTGTGATGGTTCGTTGAAAATATTTCAAAGCAGAACTTATTGTTTAGAAAATGCTTTGTGTGTTCCAACAACTGAGTAAAAAGAACTGAAGTGGAAAAGGTCGTCTTTATTGTTGTTTTTTTTTCTGGTTTTAAAAATTGCTTCAACCAGATGATCATTAAAGACTGAAGCATTAGCATGTTAGATTATGGGTTTTTTGGGGCAACAGCTTCGTTGTGCTGGCTTAAAGATATTGTAACTAAACTTAATTCTTAGGTTTAAGGTGATCTTGGAGCCACTGGGAAACGCCCACCTCAAGGCGGCACAAACTGCTCCTCCGCCCGTCAATCATTTCATTCAAGTTTACTCACTTATTACTCATTTTCTTAAAGGGGACATATTATGATTTTTTTGTATTCACACACATAAAACAATCTCACCCGCTCTATTCTCAACATTTTCATCACCTTCCAGAGTGAGTCGTTTCAGGGTTCTGTCGTTTCAAATCAAACAAGCTGTTTCTGGCCACGCCCACCCACTCTTTGATCGTCTGGGTGTTTTAACAAAGTAAAAATGGTGAATTATGGGTCACATTCCTGCTTTCTCTACCAACAGTGTCGTTGTTGCGTCCAAATGATTTAAATCAAGAAATCACTTAGGTTGTTTCCTATACACACTCACACTCGTGAGCTCATTTAAAAGCACGTAAATCTCAGCACCTCACTGGCGCGGGCCAAGCTAGTTATTTCTTAACTGCAGTAGAAAAACTGAAATCACCATCACAGGGGCTCACAGAAACAAAAACCCTTTTAGCAGTCACTCAGTGACAATTTAGAAACTAGTCAACCTAGCATACATGCTTTGTAGCAGGTCAATACTCCCATGAGCCATTGCTTTGAAAGCAAAGCTAGCAAGGGTTGTTTATGGTGGGCTAATTAAAATATTTTGTCAAGTTGGCATTTGACAATGACATTTTTGACCATTGGCAAACATGTGCTTTCTTCACTTTTGCCACAATTTTGAGAAAAAGCTGCACAGACTGAGCAATCCCTTCCTCTTTCTTGCCAAATCACCGTCTTGTCACTCTCGACAATTGGCTAATGAATTAGCACCACTCGCACTGCCCACTTTGGATGTGAGTGGGATTTAAAGACACGTTGGTAGTTATTTACGTGCTTAATGACTCCACAGATTACTCCTGTGAGACGGTTGCGATCTCCTTATTCAACTGAGCAAGAGAGATGGTGTGTGTGTGTGTGTGTGTGTGTGTGTGTGTGTGTGTGTGATCTACCTGTCACTGCCTGCCTCTGCATCCTTTATCAAAAAGACAAATGTCACAGGAATCATCTTTATAGGGGTCAAATAAAGGGTTAATGTGTGACACTCACATCCATCTGCTCCTACACACACTCACCAAAGACAAAGCAAACTAGCAGGACCCTTTTAATTTATTTAGTGTGTGTTTTTTCTCTTTTTTTTTTTACAACCATGTTGTGAAATCAGAATACTACAACATATTTAAGACCCCTTTCACCCACACAGGCTGACACCTCCAGTAGTAATCCAGTGTTAGCCTTTGGCATGCATAATGAAGCTGTATCAGTTCAGTAAACCACCAATTAAATTAGGCTGAGCCAGCAGCTTGCCTTGGTAGTGGAAAGTGCAGATTAGGCCTGTTTATGCTTTAATTAAGATCTATTGAATAAGTTTGCCTTGCAGGAGGTTTAACACACTCGCGCGCATGCACACATACACACACAAACATATACACACAATGAATATTGATTTATATTTATGTAAGAAGTCACAGGCAGAAGCTGTTACAGTTGTTTTTTGTTAATGGAGACTAAAAATTGAAGTGAACGTGAGCGCTGGTTATTAAAAAGTCACTTAGACAAATTTTGTAGTTTTTTTTTTATTTCTTATATTATCATAAAACATATTACAACAAAAGAAAGGATGACCTATTCAAATTTAAAGGCCGACCTGTTTTATGAGTTTATTTTAGTTTTCTAAGGTGTAAACAGACATTTTTAAGCATTTTCTTTCATTTTCATGAATAAACTACAACTGTTCCATTATAAGATGTTTTGCATGCATCAAATTTGAAAACAAAGGGAAATCTTGCGATTCTGCATTCATTATGTTGGGAGCCCCTTTTCTGTTTTTATGACGCATAAACTTAATAGTTAATATGTAAAACTGCTCCTGTCCTCTTCTCTCGAGGCCTCGAATGGCCGTTCCCTCTCCTTCACCTGCGAGGGAGAAGGTCATTGTGGGCGGCCCTTACCTCTGCAGCTTTATGAGCCTTATAATTAAAACAGGGGGGTAAATACTGGGGGAGTGAAGGGCTGCTCTATAACTCTTTCTGGACTTATCACAGTTTCACTCAAGCGGGGACATATCTGTTACTTTCTCAGCTGCTGCAGAAACTTTTTTGGTGCTAGTGTGGACAGGAGGTGCACGTGCAGGTGTGCCCCCAAGGGTTGGCCTAGGGGTTTCCATGGCGACCCCTGAAAAATTGTTGGCCACCGCACTTACCGTCCAGGGACGTGCAGCCTCGCACCCCGACTAATAAATCACATCCATCTTCTTTACTCAAGACATGCGTTTTAAACCAAGAAATGCATCTATTTAAAAAAATAATTCATAACTAATTTCATATATCTCAATTTAAATAGACATGTATGCCACTGAAAATCACAGTTATCCCAAAAGATTTTGTACATATTTTAGTTGACACAGCATCAGGAAAATGAAACTTTTGATATTCGGATATAATAACATTTGAAACAATAACTGAAATAAGGGTTTGAAACGTTGTTTTTCAGAAATCCTTGTTTGTGAAATTCGAGGTAAATGTGTTTTATACATAGGTCTATGTCTATTTTAATGAGAAATAATTAACGATCAATGCACTTCACTGCTACGTGCTAAATGCTCCCAGAGTTACTGCAGGGACATAGCTGGTGCAACCTCATAACTTTCACTTGCCCCCAGATCATTTTCTGGAGTTACCATTTGCACAGTGCCCCCCCATTAAAGATTTTGTGGTCGCCACTGTGCAAACGCAGCAGAAACTCACTTGTCCAATCTCTCTGGAATCGTGTTGATGGGACCTAAATTAAAAAACACAAAAACAAGTAAAAGCTGAATAAAATAAATGTTGTGAGCACAAATGAGTGTGTTTGCTTCTATCATCAGGACATAGCCTCCCAGAAGTTCTCCATGCCATCTCCAGTTCGAACCGTTATCACTGCGGACTTTGATAACGACAATGAGCTAGAGGTCTTCTTCAACAACATCGCCTACCGAGGACCATCAGCCAACAGGCTTTTTAGGTACTGACACATCATGAGCCTACTTAGGGACAGCAGTAGCTCAGGACCAGAGAATGCATCTGTTGTGTCTTTGGGCAAGACGCTTAACGTGCCTTGCCTGCTGGTGGTGGTTGGAGGCCATGCCTCTGTTAGGGCAGCTGTGGCATCATTGTAGCTCATCACCACCTGTGTGTGAATGGGTGAATGATTGATTGTGTTGTAAAACACCTTGGGGGGTTGTTGAACCCTAAGAAGGAGCTATACAAATACAGGCAATTTTACCATTTACATACAACAAATGCACTTTAGTCCTGACAGTAAGTGTAAATATAATATAGTTAATGATGAGGTTAAATAACTCTTGTGTTTAATATTCTTATCCTGAGCTTGGAAGCTGACAATAATTTAAAACATCCAGCAAAAGAATACTTATCTAGTCTGGCGTCCCGCCTCCTTCACCTCCTCCACGCATGAATACATCTTTCATTAAAACAGTTTTATTTATTTATTTATTTATTTTTTTGCTCAAGTTTGGTTTCCTTTCCAGATAATCTTAATTAACTCAGTGCTCAAAATGTGCAGATCATATAATCAGTTTACTGATAGTAAAATGAACCCTTCCTGGGTGAATTAAAAAGAAAAGAAAAAATAAAATAATAAAATCTGATTTGGTAACTTTGTCTAAACAGGATTCAAAGTTCAGTTCTCGCTGAGCATCAGTGATCAGTGCACGTGCCGGAGAATTCCCTGGATCTGAATATCCCTGCACAGCGAGTCTCTGGTCTGACGAGGGTCACAGCTTCACAGCCCGTGGCTCAGCTATTGTCTGTTATGGAGATAAATGTGCCAATTTATTCTAGTATGTGGCACCGAGAGACAAAAATAAGCTAATTAATTCAATAGAACGCATCAATACGTAGCTTAGCTTGGGCCTTTATTAGTCATGTGATGATTAAGATGTTTAAATGAACACCTTAGCCTATTTATAATGTAAATTAAATAAATGATTTGTAAAATTATTAGAAACTTGTTTTTTTTATTTAAGTAATATATGAAAAGCAGAGAAATAAACATTAAAACAGAACACATAAACCATAACGAAAATCCAAGAACTGCAGCAAGTAGAAAACATATAAATGATTTTTGTTTTATTATCTAGTTTGTGTTTTTTAAGCTTCTGCATGTGTTTTATTTTTATTTTTGCTTTTTTTTACTTGGTTTTGTTTGTTGTTGGTTTTATTGCTGTAAAGTGTCCTTGTGTTCCTTGAAAGATGCTTTTAATTAAAATGCATTATTATTATTAAGAGTAGGTTAAACATGGCGATCTTTACAATCTACATTCTTTTACGTACACATGTAGTAAAATATATAAGAAAAAGGATTTGGCCTTTATACTTTTGGGTCCTTTTGTGCTCTGTTTGCTTTCCTAGGGTGAGCAGGAGGGAGCATGGAGACCCCCAGATAGAGGAGCTGAATATTGGGGAGGCAGCTGAGCTGGAAGGACGAGGAACTGGTGAAGCTTGTTTTAATAAATAGAAATAAATAATAATGACTACTCGCTGATCTCTTTAGTAGGCTCACACGTGTTATTATGTAGCTCAGGACAACAGCTCTAGGCTCTGCTATAACCAGACCAGGCCACCAGATGGCGCTACAGCTCCACTTGTTAGCTAAGTTTTCCTCTGTGCTTCAGTGCCCTGCTGTTAACTTAAATCCACATGTCCTGGCTCCAGGAAACATTATGAAATCTGTTTCCTCAGCTGCTTCATTTTTGTTTATGGCTCTCCAGGAGCTGTAGCTGCGGATTTTGATGGCGACGGCCATCTTGAACTAGTAATCTCTCACGGAGAAAGTGCAGCTCAACCGCTCTCCATTTACAAAGTTAACCAGGTGAGTGTGTAGATTCTAATTCACATGGATTGCATGAGTTTAAGCCTGCCTGCCTGACCCTTTGTCCTTCTGCCCACACCTCAGGGCCTCTCTAACTCTTGGCTGCGAGTAATTCCACGAACCAAGAATGGGGCTTTTGCCAGAGGAGCTAAAGTGGTCGTGTACACAAAGAAGAGCGGCCCACACACACGGATTATTGATGGTGGCTCTGGTTATCTGTGTGAGATGGAGCCTGTTGCCCACTTTGGCCTTGGTAAGACTGATGCCTTTAGGCTCTAGAGAAACTTAGTTGATCACATCTGTTCCTCTGGAGTGTTTTTTGTGCAAATTGCAGATTTGTTGCATTCTGAAACACAGACTGTGTGTTTCCTTTACACTATTTAAAATATTTGAGAGGTTAGCAGTGAGACCTCCTTATAACTTTTCTCTGGGACAGCTAGCTGGTGGTCGTCCAGTCCTGGAATCACAGTCGCTACATCATGGGCGCATCAGCTTCTACAAGTTTTATATGAGGTGCTAACAGCAAACTTTGCACATCATTGTAGCTTCAGGTACGCCCAGGGCTTAATCTGAGCCGGATCTTGCCGGAACAAGATCCGGGAACTATCTTATTTTGAAAAGACCGTTCCGGTGTAACACCAAATTCTGCGACCCATCAGAATTCTTGACCCCAGGGGGCAGTGTTGCGTTTTGTTGTGTCTGTACATCCTGAATTGGCATAAAAGAAGAAGATGCTACGTTAAAACCGTAAATTACGTAAGCTTTAAGGAAGTTGTGTGGCGCGGACCATGGATATTATAAAGAGTATTTTAATGTTTATTGCAAACAAACGGGACTATAAATGCAGCGATAACCAGGGCTTTGACAAGAAATGTTTGCTAAAGAGGCAGTGTGAGCGTCCTGTCACAGTGTCCCGACTGATCATGCGCCCTGGCTACTTGGCCAAGGGGATGTCCCTTTGGCTGACTGGTAAGCACGCATGACTCTCACCCGGGAGTCTGGGGATCGAATCCCGCCCGGGCACTCGTTTCTTCACCTTGCCAGACTATCTTAAACATTGATTTTACACCATGCGAGGTCCGCAGGTAAAATGTTCAGAACTTTCATTTATTGAAATAAATGTTGTGATCTACATCCTCAGTTTATTAGAAACCACTGCAGATTATCTGGTTGCTACGTTTTTTTCTCCTGTCGCTCCAATGCCACTCATATGTACTGGTGGAGATAAAAGGGACATAAACTGACACAAACACCATGAAACGCCTTTTGTTGTTATTATCTCTAGTGAAAATTAAAGACATCTGCATTATTACTGAGATGCAGATGGTCACATTCTGTGATAGACACTATCATATTGTGTGACCATGGTCTGCGCCGCACAACTTCCTCAATGCCTACGTAGTTTACGGTTTTAACATAGCATCTTCTTCTTTTATGCCAATTCAGGATGTACAGATGCAACAAAACGCAACACTGCCACCTGGGGTCACAAATTGTGATGGGTCGCAGAATTTGGTGGAACACCGGCAACTGTCTGCTAGGATTCGGCAACTCACGCGACAAACTTGTGCTACACGCAGGATTCAAATAACGGGTGAGCTATGGAGCTCCTGGAAGCCCTCAACACACCCAGGGGGGGCCCCAAATGATCCTGGTTCTACTGATATTACATCATTAATGTGGACTCTCCAGGGATTATTTTGAGCTGAGAGGCGCAGAGCTCTGATCGTTGACGCGCTCCAGACAGATGCGTCCTGAGCACGGCCACAGTAACATTCTCCAAGTGTCGCCACCTCAAAAACAAATTTAACACGCGATCGTTTATGTCTGCTCATTTCTGTTCATGCTTTCCATCTTTTATTTGTGCCTGATGCGTTTTACTGCTGTGTTGGAGAGCGCATCGCCTGTTTCATCCTCCGGTGAATTCACCTCACCGGTGCGGTCAGCGTGCACTCCGCTGTTTTTGCGGTCGGTAGATCTTTTTGAACTGCAGTTCAAAGGTAACTCATGAGGTGAAAAAATATGAAGGCAGGTAGCAGTTTTGCTTTAGGATTGAGAGGAGATGCCGGAAGATAATACACAGAGACAGGACAGAAAAATAGTCAAATACAAACAAGTTAGTTTTTGTACCTGGTCGTTGCAACAAACAGACACCATTGAAGGTAATCAGAAGTGAGGAACAGAAAATGAAATGATGTGTGCCCTGATGCTTTACTCTAAAATATAAATATTTGTGTTCTGCTGCTATAATCTGTGTTTTTGTTGCATAAACTGAAATTCTATTTTATTCTGTTAAACATGCCTCCTGCACATGAGATGAAATAGGCCAGACCACTAACAGGTACCAGACTACATGTCTGGGTCAAGTGAATCACACCACAAGCAGAGACATAAAAGTGTGTGTGTGTGTGTGTGTGTGTGTGTGTGTGTGTGTGTGTGTGTGTGTGTTTGGTGGGGGGTGGGGGATGGGAGGGTCTCACCATTGCTAAATGACTGCATCATTAATGTCATTTAGGTTTACAACGCAGTAGGCACAGATTAAATGGACAGCCTCAACAATGGAAGAAGCCTTTTGCAGATGCACACATCTCTGACATCCATATAATCTGACAGACCAGCATACAGTACACGGATGTTGTCCTCATAATATTCATATAAACACCAATAATAATACTTGTAGGGCTGCAGCTATCGAATATTTTTGTAATCGAGTACTCTATCAAATATTTTTTCGATTAATCGAGTACTCTAATAAATTACCCTTTTGTGTTTGTAAACCATTATATCAAATAGCATGTTATAATTATGAAAGACCTCTTAAAATGAGAAAGCAATTGCCAGTTATTCTTCAAGTTTTATTCAAAATTAGTTTGCAAAACTTCAGCACTTCAACTGTACTTCACAGTAAACAAATGCCTGTGCAAAAAATAAGTATACAACCTGAGCCGATTTTCCCCTCATGCGAGAATCTGCTAGCCTGCAAGCCAGACAAAAACTAGGAGGATAACTGCTGAAGTAGCGCTGCGAGCGGCTGCGGCCCAAGCAGAACCAGAACCGCTCATGGCGCAAACAGCTCGCCGGCTGTTTCCCTATTAACACACATTCGTTTTAATTTCTACACTTTTTCTCACACAATAACAAGGATTGTCGAGAAAGCATGTTTGCTGTGGTTTAGTCAAATTATACTGATCACAAAACATTTATTTACTTTCTTTCGTTTTCCTCCGCCACTCATAAATACCTGCGTCCTCCTGCAGCAATCCTGAGGGACAACGGACATCAATAACAACACAGTAAAAAGTCTGACGTGTTGTAAAAACTGCTATTTTTAGCACATTTTAAGCCTGACGTGTTGCTACCAGACGTACGTGTGAGCTGAAACTGAGTGCTACAAACGAAAAAGTTGCACAGTGTCTGCAGAATATATAGAAATTCAGGCTAAAATGCATTATCTTGTAGAGGCTCTGAGTCCGCTTGCAGAAGGGACATTTACAGGTGCTGCAGCTTGGAGGATGTGGTGTTTTGGTAGGCTAAATCCATTTTACAGTATTTATACTGGAGTACGTTTTCCACCTTACGACGTGAAAAACGGTCCCACACCTTTGACATTTTCTGTCTTTTTCGCACTCCACCGGGGTCCACGTTGTCCGCCATGGCTTAAGAGAAAGTTAAGTTACATTCGCTACTCGCGTGTGCATTCAGTCCAGTGGCCATGTGCGTCACTTATTTCGGTCCGGGTGAAACATGACCCCGGGCGATTGCAAAGCCATGAATTAATTAAACATGAATTAAACGAATCCTCGAGGCAGAGAATTTGACTCGAGGATTTTTTGTACTCGAATTATTCGAGGTACTCGAGGAATCGTTTCAGCCCTAAATACTAGGGGTTTAAAGGCTATGAACCAAAGTCAAAATAAGCCAGAGGTGAAGGTTTATGCTTTAAACAAGAAATGTCATAAATGATCATCAGGACTGATGTGGAATCTAATCCAGATCAGTCTGTCTGGCTGAGTCAGTGAAAATCTGTTTTAGAAGATGCCGAGGACCAGAAAGTGTCCCATTATGATAAGTCTTTTCTGTGGGTGATGAAAGTAGTCCGTACGATTTGTAAAGATGGGGGTACAACAAATATGTGATATAAAATTCGGTGTAATTTATTCAGATTTGATACCTGGCAGGAAAGGATGTGGCCACAAACGTTGAGGTCTACTGGCCAGATGGACGCTCTATAGCCCGTCCCCTGGAGCCGTCAGAGATCAACTCGGTGCTGGAGATCCACTATCCAAGAGACGAGGAGGAAGTCACTCCTACTGTTGAAATAGAGGTAAAAAATAACTGCAAATGCCAAATGAAAACTTGGTTTTGTTTGAGCCAATACTGTTCTACCTCTGAGAAAAGCCACGTGGTGTCAGGGTTTACTCATAGAGACAATTCTAGCATGAATGTCGACCTGTTGAATAGTTGCCATGAAGTTTTGCAGAAGTGGTGCAAGATCAGAACTAGGTGGTTTATTATTAGTTATCAGCTCTTGAATAAAACCAATGATTTGTGTCTTCCAGTGTGGTCATGGGTTTGCTTTGAACGAGAATGGCCGTTGCACAGGTGAGGAGAGACGTTTCCGTCACCTGAACCCTGCACCTGTCTTTTTATCTGTCCTCTAAGCCTTTGCCTTCCTCACCCTCCCATCCCTCCCTCAGATAAAGATGAATGTACCCAGTTCCCCTCTGTGTGCCCCTCTGATCGTCCTGTGTGCACCAACACCTATGGCAGCTATAAGTGTCGTGCCAAAAGGAGATGCAACCAGGGCTTTGAGCCAAATGATGACGGCTCAGCCTGTGTGGGTGAGTGGTCCTGATAGAGATTTAGCTGACTTACCAAGATTAGGAGATCAAAGGATGGTGCTGTTGGAGGAAATGATTCATTAAGTGGGCCTACACTTGTGGTTCAGTCGTTTAATCAATATGTTTGCAGTGGTCTCTAGTAGGAATGAATGTCTTGTAAGTCGTACTTGGAGGGGAAGAAACGCTCAGATGCGCTTGTTTCAGAAACTAGCAGAATGCCACATCAGAGGAGAGCTAAACACGGAAGGATTTTGAGTCTTATTTCCTAATATTTGAACATCACCCAATAGCCCATTGCATTTGGTAAAGTGAAGCCAAACTTTAGAGCGTGTTCGCCGTCTTCTAGTCGGAATTTTGGAGTTCTGAGGAGAAAGCGAACGCACCATTAGCTGAGCGGAAGCCAACATATCAAGCTAACGTTATCTTAAACATTTTCCTTACCTACCGGAGCAGATTAAGACGATGATGCCCAACTTAGATCTTTGTTGCTGGTTTCATCATCACCCAGTTACCATCCCATCTAGTGAAGTGGACCCAAACTTCAGAACGCTTCCTCTCTGCCATGCTGCTTCTGTTTACAGCTCGCCCACAGTGACTGACGACATTACGCTCTTGCGCCGCCGGCGCTGCTGTCTATCTTGGCTAATCGCTGTCTCGCATGTTCTTGTTTTGAAGAACGGGTCCCGAAACAATCGGTACTCAGCCGGTACTATGGAATTCGGTCGATGCCTTAAAAAGTACCAAATTCAGTACTCATCCCTGCATAGATGTGTGGCTTTTTTATACCTGAGTGTTTTACATTCTACTGCTTTTCATGTTCGGCATGCATATGAAACTCAACATGGCCGACTGTAATTAAAATGAATAAGTATTATATGTTTCTCACTGAACCTCACCTTTAAGATGCAACCGTTTCCCCAGTTTTGAATGAAGACTAAAGTTTCTCTCTTTCTCCATCATCGTGCACAACTTCCTCATGTAAACAGCTCATGTTTTAGCTCTCTGGTTAACCTGTCTGTCTGTTTTACTCTGCAGCTCAGGTGGCTTACTTTGGTGGTACACGGTCCTCTGGTGAACGCCATGCTTTCCACATGCTTTCTTTTTCTATCCTATCACTCATCTCCACCCAATTGCAGACGGGACTGCTGTAGCTATCACTTCTGAGCAGAGATGTACAGAAACTCTACCTGTAAACTTTTCTTCTCCTCTCAAAAAAGGAAAAAGATGCTCCCCCCTCTTCTCTATGGATCTCTGCTGTATTTTTTCTTCTTTATCAGCATCTCACCACCTCCCCACAACATCTCTGCTGCTATATGTCACTTCCTGGCTCCTGGCCCCCTCTGGACTCTAAAGAAACATGCAGGGAGCATGCTCGCTGGGAGCTACAGAGATCAGAAGTAACTGTGTCACCTGTGGAGCGCCCATGTCATTGCCTGGCATTTATTTTGGTGGGACTTAACTGATGCCAGGTCAGTGAGTGGTGCTACAGTAGAGCCACCGCACACACTCCAAGGCCCCATCTGTGATCCACCACGCTGCTACGCCAGTCCACACAATGTGGTACATATGTTTTCTTTTTGGACTTATTAGGGAGCTAAGGAAGCTGTAGGTTATGTGTGCGAAGTGTGTGTATGTACACGGACGTGTATGATCACATAGAGAAAACATATGTCCGACCATCTGTCTTCGATGGCGGGATGCTGTTTGATACCTATGAATAATGCAACAGGGCAGGGAAGATGATAAACAAAAGGCTATGTGTGAGTGACTCCACAAAGATGTTGAACCAGTTCATTGTTTACGTGCACTGTGATAGGAAAGTAGTTTAGGGTGAAATTTCTAATTAAACAATTAGCAGGTGTTGAGAGGAAAATGATTTGAGAGAAAATCAAGAGTTTTCATTTGGTCTTTTTGCAGTAAAAGCAACTGTGAAAGAGCAAGTCACTCCCTACCAGAGGCTTACTCCACTTCCACTTCCTGTTCGAAAAATGATAAAAGACCCGCATTTTTATAGCACATTTCAGAGTCAGAGGACTCCAAAGCGCTTTACACTACATTGTGTCATTCAACCATTCACACACACATTCACACACTGATGGTGATGAGCTAATGCAGCCACAGCTACCCTGTTGCCTGGAAGACCGAGAGGGTGGAGCCGCTAACAAATACACACACAGGCTAACAATGACATTGTGACATCGTTATGCACCAGCTAATGTCATAGTGGACCTCTTAGCCAAAAGCGATGGCAGATTTAAATTCAAATGCATTGCTTAGTTTTTACCTGAATGTGACGCCACACTGGCAGTTTTAATCAGAATATTTAAATTTTAACTAAAATGCACCAAAGTGCCAAATTATTGACTACACATGTCTACAGCACGATTAGAGACTCATTTATATAGTTATTAATATTATTAATAATAATAATAATAATAATGGTTTGGATTTATGCAATGCTTTTCAAGACACCCAAATTGCTTTCCATTATTCATGCACTCTCACATTCACACACTGCCAGTGATGGTAATCTACTATGTAGCCACAGCCGCCCTGGGGCACTCTGACAGAGGCGAGGCTGCCATTTTGCGCCATTGTTCCCCTCTGACCACCACCAACACAGGCAAGTCGAGTGAAGTGTCTTGCTCAAGCACACAACAGCAGAATACCGTTGGCGGGAGCTGGAATCAAATCCATGACCCTCCAATCATGAGACAACCCGCTCTACCTCCTGAACTACTGCTGCCCCAAAAGACTAATGACCCCTCAGCAGGCTGAGAAGATTTATCAGCAAAAAAAGTTGATTTGGGGGTGATTTGCTCTTTAAGTACTCAGTTAAAGGTACAATAAGACTTTTTTTAGTGGAATAATCACAAAACAGTCTGTTTGATCATGTTGGAATTAAGGTTGCATTTAAACATATTTCCTTCTCAGCCTGCTGAGGGGTTGTCTGTTTTTCTCCTTTTAAAAAGGCTAAAGAGGGACATAGTTACTGTTTACAATCTGTCCTGCCTCCGTACTTCCAGAGCCAATCAGTTTTGAGCGTGCAAGGTTGCCATTTGTAATTCCACATCGGCCAACAAAGGGCAGCATTGTGGAAGTAATGGAAGTCAGTAAAAGGAACCTTAAAAGCCTAGTTTATACTTCTCCATCTGCATCAGTGCAGAGACACCCAATGCCATTATCTGTGGTCACAAAGACGATCCAACAGGCTCGCAAGGACGAGCCCAGTTGTCTAATTATCCGCCAAAAGTGATGGAGACTGCAAACCTGTGATTGGGCATGGTTCCGCTTCCTTTAACTTGGTCAACAGCACCGCCATTAAAGTCAAAGTTAAAAGTTAAAGTCCCATTGGTTGTCACACACACTGATGTGTGTTCAAAATGTGTTTTCCGCATTTGACCCATCCTGCAGACACGGGCGCGCTAGGGAACCATTTGGTGGTTTAATCCCCCAATCCAACCCCTTAAATCTGAGTGTCAAGCATGGAGGCATTGGGTCCCATTTTTTCAAAGTCTTTGGTATGAACCGACCAGGAATCGAACCCTGATCTCCCAGTCTCAGGGAAGACACTCTACCACTAGGCCACTGAGCTCAAAATTAAAATGAAAAAAAAAAAAGGAAGCCAAAGATATCTAGCAACAAACACGGATCAGATTAAAGAAAATATCGTGGAAAAAGTTCAAGAATATAAGCGTTAATACAACCGTGGCTGAAGGGGTACAAATATACGCAGCAAACCTTTTCCTTGTGTCAAAAAATATACAAGAAATGTGGGTTTGGACGTGGAGTAGATTGAGGGGCATTTTCCATGTTAAACACACTCAAATACACAAACACAACCTAAACACACTAGATATGTTACTGCAATGGTGGCAGGATACCCCAGAAAAGTGGTACGCCCTCTGCTGTCCTGGTGGAGAATTGCTTGACAACACTAACACCAGCAGAGAAGCATAAAAGGATAACGTCTCCATCAACACGTGTGGGTGTAAACGTGCTGATGGAGAAGTACAAACTAGGCTTCAGATGCCACGGTATCCTTTTTGTTTTAGTCTAATATCAGCTAAAGAAGGCTAGAGGCTAACGTTGAGCTAATGGTAACTTAGAAAAAATAATCAGCTATAAAAATATCTCAAGCTACTTTTTAAAATTACCAACTATTTGACATTACAGTTAAATGTATTTATCTACTTATCAACTTACTGTGTATGACCCAAAATGGTTCAAATGAAGGCAATTGGACTTCTTTGGCTTCTTGATGACGTTTCACTTCTCATCCGAGGAGCTTTGCCAGTTCTGACTGGAATATGGGACGTCTGTGTATGACTCGTCTTCGTTCGACATCTAGAATCTTCAGGTGCTGATCTGTGACTGGCAACAGCCATAAACTGAAGAAGGGGAGAGGGGAGTGGCTGAGGGCAGACTCTTTGGTTTTGATACATAGACGGAAGTACTCAAATTTGACCACAGGATGCCATTCTCACTTCATGCACCTTTGAAACAAGATGCTGAAAAAACCTGGTATAACTTTTATTTTTGAAATAAAAAAATAAAAAAAATACTGAGTTTTTAATGCCATCTATAAAACTGAGCCTTTTTAGTTAGTTTTGATAGTTTATCATCTGATCAAGGACCTCCTGAAATAGGCAGGTGCTGGAGTTCCTGTTGTATTAAAGTGAGTTCTTTTGCAACAAACAATTTTACAATTCATGTTTGATATATCAGACCAACCTGGTCGTGTGTGGAACAGTCGTTGCCCCTCTTGCTAAATCATGAACTGATTAAAGCTGAGTTCGGTTTCCCATGCCACACCTAGACCTGATAACCGCAAGACTTGTAGAATTAAGAAATTGCTTCAGTAGAACCTCTCTGACTATGATATATCTCAAAAAAGCTTCTTTCACAGACTTCACATGGTTAAGGTCAGAAAGAGAAAATGCAAAATGACATTGTGGGAAAGTTTCAAAATGAAAACTTCTGCTGACCAAAAAGAACAACAAAATCTGTCTCACACGTGTCAGAAAGCATTTTGATGATCATTTAGACTGTACTGAAAATATTATGTGGATAGATGAGGAATACGGTGAAACAATTTGAAATGTGCATGTCTTTTTCTATGCAGTATAAAAGTAGTACAGCTTTTCAGAAAAAGTACATCAAACCGAGAATCAAAAACGGTGGTGGTAGTGTGATGGTGTGGGACTGTTTTGCTGCTTTAGAACTGCTAACTGTAACTGATAAAACCACAAACCCTGCAGCAGATTATTAGTTTATCAACACGCTTAAGCACACTTAGGCTAAATAGCAGGAAAATGATACAGAACAACTTATTGTCAGTCTTTAAGTTTACTTTTTTGTCACCGGTGCTTGGGATTATTTTCACCCTCCCTGATGTCATCTAATTTGTGCACTTGGTTTGCAATCTGAGGGTTTTACAGGGTCTGGGTTTTTCTCAGAGGCTACTACTGTTGTAGAGGTTTGCTGTTTCTGTGTAACAAGGTCAGTGGTCCTCAAGATTGTCAAGGTCGGTTGAGACTGTCAAAGGAACACCCGTGCTAGTGCATACATGCAGGTTTTCCCAGCAGGACATTGCAAAAAGAGTGTTTCATTGATAATCAGCCACATTTAATGACGGGTTCCAGTCAATCGAAACAATTTCAATTTTCTATGAAAAAAAAGGCATCAGATCACAAAAACACAAGATAAAACAGTCAATGCATCATCATTTTACTGTTGAATTCATATTGTTTTGAAGCCTTGTCTGCACAAATCAAAAGCTTTGTGAAGTTTTTTTTCCGTTTCCAGTCAAATATGTTTTAATGGAGCTGCAAAGATGATACAGAATTAGTACGGGAGTTTATTTTACTTTTGTTCTGTGAAAGTCACACTTCTGACCAAAATAATAATAATAAAAACATGTTTGCCTGACGAAAAGTGTTCATCAGAGTTACACCCTTTGGAAAAACATGCTTATTGGTGTTTTTACCTTATTGATCATGTTTTCCTTCTCAACAGTGTTTTATTTACATTGCTGTGTGATTCTGCTTAATTATTTTCTTTTTGTACAGTTGATTTTTAGCTGATTCAGAAGTTTTTAGACAAAAGAGTTATCAAAGACTGATTCTTTTGCTATTTGTGCATTCAATGTGCATTTTAACACAATGTGCAAAGTATTTCTTCTGTTTTTTCAATTCACCTAAACATACGTGAGGTTTCTTACTCCTATTACAACACTGATGTCAGTTCATATACATTTCTGTGTCCTGAGAGACACGAATAATGATAAAATGTTGGTTTTGGTTGTGCTAACACTTCATTCCTCTGTGGAAGCACAAATGAAAATAAGGGCCGATGTGAGTGCACAGTTGGGATTCTTTCTCTCTGGTTATGATGATCCAATGATTTGCAGAAAAAAGGATGTCTGTGTGCGCGCGTTGGTGTGTTTGACATTGTCACAGCATTGCACTGTTTGGGTCTGAGATGTTCCAGCTGTGTGATTCGCTACTGGGATGAATATGAGCCATTGCACACAATAAAACCTTGAAGAAAATTTTCAGTGTGTGATTTTCCAAGGAGCCCAGTGGGTGTTCATGTGTGTGGAATGACAGCATAAACAAGACGATCTAAAAGCCATATTTTCCCTGCTTTACACCATTAAACACAAACTGTGCTGTAAATAGTGATGGCAGATGAAACGGATGATGCACAACTCACAGGTCTGGGAGAAATAAAAGAAAAACGAGTTTTTAAAGGAATGCATATCATCTGCCACCTTGTTTTCCAGGGGTTTAAACTTGGATCATTTTATGTTGAAAAATAATGGAGTTATAATTGCTTTTAGTGTAATAAAAACATAAATGCACAATCTCATGCTATCTCAGCTGCTACCACATAAAATCTTATCTTGGTATCTGTAACTGAGATATGGCCATTTTGGTGTTTATCAAAATTAAATAGCTGTAAAGATTATTTTGAATGGGATTGACCTATTTGGGTGAATAGGGAGCCTAAGTCCCCTTCCTTTCCGGTTGGCTCATCGGTCCCCGGAAGAACGAATAAATGAAGGGAAGTCAACGGGGCTAAAAATGCAATTTTCTAATCTGCTTTGCCTTACGCCCTGGATCGCACATATGTTGTACTGCAGTTTGAATGAAAAGTAATGATGGGTGTTTTGACCATGCCAGTCACGTACTTTGAGATTTATCAGCTTGTAAAAGTTCGTAATTAGCAAGACTACACACCAGAAATCGGCACGTTGCATACGGAATCTCCTCTCCCCTAGCATAGCTGCTACTTACCACTTGTCCAGATTTATGGTGGTTCCTTCCTCCTGCGGGAAGAACTTGAAGTTAGCCGAACTAAGAGCCATTTTCCCTCTGTTTTTATCCGTGTCTGGTTCGATGACATCACTTTGTGAAGCGCATTTGTAGTCCAGGACTTATTTTCACACAAAACCTAAAATAACGTTTCCCCCCAGTCCGAAAATAAGTGGTATCAAAAAGTCGTCGTCGTCTTCCTCCGCTTATCCGGGTCTGGGTCGCGGGGGCAGCATCCCAACTAGGGAGCTCCAGACCGTCCTCTCTCCGGCCTTCTCCACCAGCTCCTCCGGCAGGACCCCAAGGCGTTCCCGGACCAGATTGGAGATGTAACCTCTCCAACGTGTCCTGGGTCGACCCGGGGGCCTCCTCCCGGCAGGACATGCCCGAAACACCTCCCCGGGGAGGCGTCCAGGAGGCATCTTGACCAGATGCCCAAACCACTTCAACTGGCTCCTTTCGATCCGGAAGAGCAGCGGTTCTTCTCCGAGTCCCTCCCGAATGTCCGAGCTCCTCACCCTATCTCTGAGGCTGAGCCCGGCCACACTACGGAGGAAACTCATTTCGGAAGATTGTATCCGCGATCTCGTTCTTTCGGTCATTACCCAAAGCTCATGACCATAGGTGAGGATTGGGACATAGATCGACCGGTAAATCGAGAGCCTGGCTTTCTGGCTCAGCTCCATCTTCACCACAACAGATCGGCCCAGCGTCCGCATCACTGCAGATGCTGAACCAATCCGCTTGTCGATCTCCCGATCCCTCCTACCCTCACTCGTGAACAAGACCCCGCCGCTGTGTAGTTGTTTGATTACCTCAGCAACTTCTGCCCCCGAGATTGGACAGTCCATCCCCAGGTCTCCCGGCTCTGGTTCCTCCTCAGAATGCCCATAGGTGGGATTGAGGAGCTCCTCAAAGTATTCCTTCCACCGTCCAACTATAGCCCCAGTTGACATCAGCAGCTCCCCATCCCCACTGTAAACAGTGTGAGCGAGTTGCTGCCTTCCTCTCCTGAGGCGCCGGACAGTTTCCCAGAACCCCTTTGGATCCGATCGATGGTCTTTCTCCATGGCCTCACCAAACTCCTCCCACGCCCGAGATTTTGCCTCGGCAACTGCCACTGCTGCACCCCGCTTGGCTATCCGGTACCTGTCTGCTGCCTCCGGAGACCCACAGACCAGCCACTCCCTGTAGGCCTCCTTCTTCAGCCTGACGGCTCCCAGAACCTCTGGTGTCCACCAGCGGGTACGGGGGTTGCCACCACGACTGGCACCGGCCACCTTGTGACCACAGCTAGCAACAGCCCTCTCAACAATCGCAGAGTGAAACAAGGCGCACTCAGAGTCAGTGTCCCTCACTGCTCTCGGGACGTGGTCAAAGCTCTGCCGGAGGTGGGAGTTGAAGACCGTCTTAACAGATTCTTCTGCCAGGTGTTCCCAGCAGACCCTCACTATGCGTTTGGGTCTGCCAGGTCTACGTGGCATCTTCCCCTGCCATCTGATCCAACTCCCCACCAGGTGGTGATCAGTTGACAGCTCCGCTCCTCTCTTCACTCGGGTGTCCAAAACATACGGCTGTAGGTCAGATGATACGACTACAAAGTCTATCATCGACCTGCGACCTAGGCTGCCCTGGTACCAAGTGTACCGATGGGCATCCTTGTGTTAGAACATGGTGTTCGTTATGGCCAAACTGCGGCTTGCACAGAAGTCCAATAACGAAACACCGCTCGAGTTCTGATTAGGTGGGCCGTTCCTCCCAATCACACCCCTCCAGGTCAAGCTGTCATTGCCCACGTGAGCATTGAAGTCCCCCAGCAGGACAATGGAGTCCCCTGATGGAGCACTATCTAGCACTTGTCCCAGGGACTCTAAAGGGGTGGGTACTCTGAACTGATATTTGGCCCATAAGCACAAACAACAGTCAGGACCCGTTCCCCGACCCAAAGGCGCAGGGAAGCTACCCTCTCGTCCCCTGGGGTAAACCCCAACACACAGGCAGAGAATCTTGGGGCTAACAAAAAGCCAACTCCAGCCCTCCGCCTCTCATCCGGAGCAACTCCAGCAAAGGAGAGTGTCCAACCCCTCTCAAGGACTTGGGTTCCAGAGCCAATGCTATGTGTCGAGGTGAGTCCGACTATATCTAGCCGGTACCGCTCAACCTCTGCCACAAGCTCCTGCTCCTTCCCCGCCAGCGAGGTGACGTTCCATGTCCCAAAAACCAGTTTTCTTGTCCGGGTATCGGACCACCAAGGCTCCCGCCTTGGTCTGCCACCTGATCCACATTGCACCGGACCCTTCATGTTCCTCCTGCGGGTGGTGGGTCCACAGTTGGATGAGCCCATGTATCCGGTTCGGGCTGGGCCTGGCCGGGCCCCATGGGCGAAAGCCTGGGCACCAGGCACTCGCTCACAGGCCCCAACCCCAGGCCTGGCTCCAGGGTGGGACCCCGGTAACCCTCTGGGCCGGGTACTCCGACTCTTTGAATTTACTTCCATGAAAGAAGCTTCTTTAAAATTCACGGACATCATATTTGAGATACATGGCACAAAACTAGCAGGATTAGAAAATAGTGTTTTTAGCCCAATTGCCTTGCAATAATTTTTTCATTCTTCCTATCTAACAGAAGTAGATGGGCATGACTTAGGTTCACTATGCACATCTAAATTATTTTCTGGAAGTTTCAATAAACGATCAATGAGGTATAAGATGAGGAGGGCTGATTCCAACAGTTTAGTGGTACATTTTTTAAAGTGGGCTTACACTTGTTATGTAAATAAATACGGTGTGGTCTAGTATGACTGAATGCCTTGTGAGTCGTTTTCTATAGAAGCGCTAGTGCTCCTGTTTCCGCAAATAGAAGTTAGACTGAAGAGTAGGAGAGCAAAACATGGCAGGATATGAAGTCATACGCAAATATTCGCGATGCGCAAATATCTAGCTTCTAATTGGCTAACAGCAACACAGCTATTTAACTGCCTCTATTTTATCTTTGGCTGAAAATGTCAACGTTGTTTTCACCATAAATAACAGAAGCCTGAAGGAGTTCTTCCATGTTGTATTGTTGCTAAAGCTAACAGTTAGCTTCTGCTAGCTGATACACACACTGCTCTCTCCTTGCAGCAAAGTCAACAAAGCCTTTCGCAGTCGTGGGTCAAGGTGGTTGAGTTAATGAACACAACTTTTACAGTATGACACAGATCAGTGTTTGCTCTTATTGTATTGTGTTTTGTTGTGTAATGCAGAAAATAGTATTAGCCTGAGCTAAATCTGTACATTTACTGCTCAGAGTGATGAAGTTGACTCTTAGCTACTATGGCACAAAATTTTAGCTTAACATGGGAATCCAATAAGATATAGAAAACCCAACAAAGTTATAGCCATTTTTGTGTTATTTTATGAGTAGACATGGAAGCCATTTGAAAATAGGTTGACTTAAAATGTTAATCAGTTGCAGATGTGCATTTAGTGATTACATTCTTATAGTTTCAATAAATCACATCAGTGGTTCTTGATGACTGCACCGATTTGAATAAAATTAGGTTACCAAACTGTATCCATGGTGGATAATAAATAGTTTAAATAGCTGCCTGTCTACTCGACTGTGGTCTTTTTCTTTTCAGCTTCACCTCTATATTTTCTCATGCTAATAAGCCGTTATATGCTTCAGTTTATTTATTTGATTTGCAAACTGTTCATGAGTCAGCATATTGGACAAAGCAATTTGGTGCTTACTGAAATAAAATCTCATTCTTTCACTGTCTGAAAATGTCACAAGTAATTTTATTTTGGTGTAATAGTCGCATAGCTTACTCATCCACCGTGTCTGTGTAGATTCATGGGACACATGAAGGAGAAATGGATTTTTTGTAAATGTCAGTAATACCTGATAGAAAAATATAAATCTAAACATTATTAGGTGAATGCTTCAGTTAGCTTTGTTTCCAAAAATGCAAGAAAATACAGTCTTACAGAAAAACACCCATCAGTCGGAATTTAATTATTAGTTATATAGATTAAAAAAAGGTCAATAAACTACATAAAATAGGCAATTAGTTATAGTTTACTAATCTAAACTCTTGCTCTCACTCTTCCACATTTCTCCTGAAAGCATCAGTTATGGTTAATGAGGTGAGATGAATTCCCTCATCATCTTTTATCTCCTGCTTTGGTCCCGAATGTGGCGTTGGGTATTGAAAACAGATCCAGTCTTCTGTATCTCTTCGTCTGACAGTTTGTTTCAGATTCACCTCCGTGATCTCACACTTGATTTATTTAAAAGCTTTTTGAAGAATTGAGATGAAAAACTAAATGCCATGCATTGACTCAGTCTTGCTTTTAAACGATGCAACCTAACCCGACCTTAACAAAAGTATGCTGATTTATATTATTCAGTTTTTAATGTAATGTTGTTATGCAACATTTTGAATTAACAGAACAGATGTTAGTCACTCTGAAGCCAAAAAAATGAAAGCAAATTTCAGGGCAGCATTATGATGAACAGATAAATATTCTCTGGAAAACATAGTCGAACAAAGAAATCAAGTGAAGAGCACAGAGATATCATTTAGCCGGAAATATATCTGCTTTTTAATGAAGCGTATGCATGTTTTAAATGGCTGCCCTGCGTAACTTGCATTGATTTGAAGCATCCCCCCAAATTAGTACGACGTGTTCACAAGCTGCAATCTACGAGTAACTAGTAGGGGGAGTTGACAACGAGCGAGACACACTCGCTGCAACAACGAATCGATAAAAATCGATGAAGAAAGGCACTGGCAACGCATTTCATCATTGACTCATTGTGTTGTGCAACTGTTTCATTTCACGCAACCTTTACTTAGCAGTCAATGTGCGCTGCTCATTTGAATGCAGTAGGGGTTGTGTCAACCAGTCGACTTCACTGCTCTGTAGTGACTTTTTATGCCTTTCATCAACTAGTCGCTGTCACGTGATAATGACCGACAAGATGCAGTCCTCGGAAAAGACAGCAGGTGACGAGCCCCTGCGCGTCGGGAGGGTATCTGACGCCCGCGGTAAAATGGACATATGACTGAATTGTGACCTTTACCCTCTTGCAATTTAACCTTCCCCTCACCCCCATCCTTACCTTAACCAGCTTGCGCATGCAAAGCTCTGATCGTTGACACGCTCCAGACATCTGCGTCCTGAGCACGGCCACAGTAGCATTATCAAATTAAGTGTCGCCACCTCAAAAACAAATTTAACACGCGATCGTTCATGTCGACTCATTTCCTTTTATGTTGTAATGTCCAGAAATGGTCACTTTTCACCTACATATTGACCTAATGCCACTGGCCATCTGCAGACCTAATTCTATCCTCTAATTTTACACTCTATCTTCCTAAAAGCCCAGAAGGATACTGCAACCTTGTTGACATTTCAGGAGGGACATGTTGTCGACCTGTGTTCCCAAACAAAGCCTTCTCTGACAACACTGCAGGAGTGCCCACTCTCTATAATAGGAGGACTGCTTCAGCTTATATGAGTTGATCGTTCATTAAATGAAATTAACAAATGTTATATGGATAATAATAATGTTTCATTAATATGTGCTTGAATTATTCAAATGAAATGAAGTATTACATTGATTTATATATATATGGTAATCAGTAATGTTTGATTTGACAAGGCAGTCGTCACCCGCACTCGGACACAAGGACAAATTGAAGTTAAGTTAAACTCATGACACATAGATATTTCTTTACCCCAGATCAGAGCATCCGGTATCTCAAGAAGGCGTGTTTTCTGAGGTTGCCTTTGTAATATCCCTTAACATGACACGCTCCAAATGGCCATGTAAATCATAATATGAGAATATTACAGCAGAATCACTTACAGCAATTCGGCAGTTGTAGTCACATTCCAGCTTTCATCATTCAGCTTTCAGTCCTAGAGAACGCTTCGGAACGGCCGTCCAGAGCAACACCTCTTTAACTCTGAGCATTTTTGGCGAACTGCCAAAACCCTGCTAAAAGCTGCCTACTGCTGACACGGCAAACGGTTCCTGCAGAACAAAGCTGATATTGTTCAGACTCCTTCAGAGTCCTCTGAGACGCAAGCAGTTCCATCCGTCTGTTGTGACCCAGAAAACATCTCTGGACTGAAGAGTTGGTGCTGCGGGATTCTACAACCCTCGGTGCCAGAGGTCATCCGACCTCTCTGACCTTCGGATCCACGAAGAGGGTCTCCAAGAAAGGGTGAAGTAGATACACAGATAGCGTCTGATGCCTTTTGATAGGAATCAACTTCATAGCTTAACGAAAACCAAATTCTTCCCTTTTACACCCAGAACTCAGTTCTTCTAGATACGAAAGATCTGATATCATATTCACACATAGGCACCATACATTACATTCCATCCACCTAGATCCATTCACTCACTGTAATATTAGTTAACTTGTCTTGTGTTAATTGGAAAATAAATTCTTACTTTTTATAAACCTGACTCTTTCCTTGAACCAAGACGAAGTGTCTACAATCCCTGAATAAACAAAGAATCCTAGAATCTTCTGAATAAACATCCAAAGACCAAGCAGGTTGATATTCTATATTTATATAGAGTATCACAGCCTATTGGTCATAAGTAGAGGTAATATGTTAGGCTCTTAAAGCACTGCATTTACCAACTCCTACATATTAGGTCAATATGTAGGTGAAAAGTGACCATTTCTGCACATTACAATGTTTTCTGTCTTTTATTTGTGCCTGATACGTTTTGCTGCTGCGGAGCGGAGTGCATCACCTGTTTTGTCCTCCGGTGACGCTCCTCACTGGTGCAGCCGGCGTGTGGATGGCGGTGAGAGGCTGCAGGCGCATCAGTGAGTTTGTGGCCACTGCGCAGGGGGAGGGGGAGAGGGCTGAAGCAGGGGAACAGTAAAGATGCAGAAACTACAGTTGTTAAAAGAGATGTGTTTAACTTAGAAAATGTAGGCGAAATTTTTATTGTCAAAAACTCCAGCCAACCAACCCGCTTCAGGTGTATGACGTCATCAACGACTAGTCAAAAGTCGACTCGATTTCCATTACTTGACTGTCGACTTTAAAAAAAATTAAGTCATGCAGCCCCTAGCATGCAGCTGCAGAGCAGACTGATGCAGATCAGAACAAGAGAGATATATGTCGCACGTGCAGTGAAAAAGACTCAGTGTGCGATAAAATATTTTTAGACATAGCACTCGTGCGTCATCTTTTCAAGTACCGGTAACTTTTTTCCCCAGAACTTTATTGAACACAGGTGAGTTGCATGTTATTGTGTAAGGAAGATGCCTTTTACTGGCGCACAATGGGCTAATCTAGGTGCTGTGGAAGAAAACAGACAGTTTGGGAACAAAGGTGCAACTACTGGCAGATTAGCTAATGCTAGCAGGTAGCAGTCTCACAATCAAGTGCACTCTGAAAAAACACGATGGCTCTGAAACTAAGAATACCTAAACTCTACAAGCAGATGAAAAGTCCCCACCATCCTGTTTATTTTCAGCTGTCTGCAGCACTATGGAGCAGAACCACAGCAGTCAGGTTTCAGGTTCAAGTCTGCAGGACCTTGGCAAGCCACTGTATCATGTAATCCACAAAAGTGCTGAACATAATTAAACTGGATTGTTGCTAACCCGTACATAATAAATAAGCTACCATTACAGTTTTAGCAGTAGAAATAAAATGTTATTAGCATTTCCACTATTACTACTGACCATGTTAATGAAATACATTCGATTTTACAGATCATAGTTTAATTATGGATATATTTAGGTGATAGCATGTTGTTTTGCATGCTATTGAACTGTTTTCTAATCATGTTCTGTTGTTAAAGTAAAGGAAGGAGAGAAAAATGTTTCCCAGAAAGTTAGAAAATTTTCCTGTTAAATCTGATTGTTGAGGGTCTGACCTCATGAGGAAATTACTATGCAGTGATTTTCTCCAAAATGACTGTGCTTAAATTGCTCTGAAAAGCAAATAATCACATCAGCGCCAAGAAACTTCATTTCCCATGATGCTTTGCACACGGAAGCATTGTGATGACGTCACCGCCTAGTACCAGAAACACGTTCTGCGCATGTGCGGGAAGCCGTGGAGCTTTTCCCGCGAACTAAGACCATAAATCTTCAGCAGAGACAAAGAATCCTCGTTCTTTTGCCCAGGATACCTGGCGGTAAGGACACGCTTGTCAACGCTCCGACTCCCTTGAGCACGCGGAAGCTCTAATTGCCCAAGTTGAGCCCACGGAACTGCTGGAAACTAAACTACAAGCCCATCAGATCTGCTCGTTTCTGCTCCCCTCCAGCTGATGTTTGAGGACACAGAACTGCGGAGGAAAGCAACAACTCCATCAAGCACGCTGTAAGTTATAACTCAGCACAGAAAGAAACTTTGCTGTCTCTGTCCAGCCCGTGGAGAAACACTCGTGAACGCCAAACAACGGAGAAAGCATCAAACCGACGGACGACGCCGAAAGCTGCGGAGAAACACGGAGAACCGTCGAATCAAAGAGGGAGGGACGCCTCGCTCTTCTGGTGATCAGCAACTCATCTCTTTCTCTCTCTCCTTCTTCTTCCGTTAACTCTATAGTCCAGAATAAGCAATAAAACCGCGCTATTGCTTAAAAAGTAGCTTCGTGTTTTCCTCTTTCGTCCCAAACACGTCCGTCGGGTCATTTTGAAAGAATAAACTGCTTATTGATCATTGTTTGGTATCTTAAAATGGTTTCTGTCATGGCCAGGCTGAAACTAAAAGATATTAATTTGTGATTAATCTTTTGTGTTGTTTCATGATCTTTTGAAATGTTTTGAGTGATTTAAGGTTAAGTTACTACTGATTCTAAGTGCTTTGGAAGTTAAAGTGCAAGTTGCCACCCACACTTTAGCCAGACAAAGGGGTCAGCCATCTTGTATTCAAGACTCCATTTTGAATCCATACACACGCACACACACACACACACACACACACACACACACACACACACACACACACACACACACACACACTACTCCTTTGTGAGAACAAAGGACCCCATTCATACATCCTCCATCACATGCAAACACATCCATCTTCAATCATATCACACGGTTATTATTCATCTATTCCACTGTTTATTCATTTGACAAATTGTTAATTAAATGTTATAAAATTCAGATTTTTGTGTCCAGTAGCTTTGTTGTGTCGAAGAGAAGTCTCTGCTCCGAGGATTCTACGAACTTCAAGAAAGACTGATAAGAGTTTTGGATTCATTTCCCTTTCTAATTAAAGGGTGGTGCCCCGAAGATATCTAAGAATATCTTAATTAATTAATAAATCAGTAAATAATTCCATATTTACAGAATTTATTGAAGAATCCAAAAGTAAGTTAAAGCTTACGAATTGTTCGCTCCTAATAACCTCAACATTTTATTGGTGCGGCCGTGTGAGGCTTGGATACACAGAGATTTCTATCCGGCACAAACAAACAAATAAATCCAAAGAGCTTGAATTAAAAATAATCCGTTGTTCAGCCTTGAACCAGAAACAGAGTGGTGCTGATTTCGCTGAGCAGGAAGCTGCATCGAACTCTCACCAGTAACTCAGTGCTTCTTTAAAGGTGCAACGTGTAAATTAATTCTGGTTGACCTTTTAGGTTAAAAATTCAGTTTTTCCTTAAAGGTGCAACGTGTAATTAATTCTGGCTAACCTTTTAGGTTAAAATTCAGCTTTTCCTTAAAGGTGCAACGTGTAATTAATTCTGGCTAACCTTTTAGGTTAAAATTCAGTTTTTCCTTAAAGGTGCAACGTGTAATTAATTCTGGCTAACCTTTTAGGTTAAAATTCAGTTCCTCATTAAAGGTGCAGCGTGTAAGTAATTCTGACTAACCCTTTTAGGCTAAAATTAACTGCTAATTTAGCGACTTTAACTCACAGTGGCTATTGTAACTAACTGAAACCTTCACTCAAAGACTGATAACACCTTGTTTGCTAATATTCTGAAGGAATAACTAGCATATTTAACACTGCAAGTGTTGTAAGACGTTGCTACGGCAACGCACCAGCTTTTGCTAAAATACTGAAAGGAATAGTATTTTAAGCGTCAGTCACGGCATTCCGTGCAATCTTAAAACGCTAAAACCTGTGCGCACAAAGGTTAATTTAGTGTTTTTCTGCTACAAAGCTAGCAGTTGCTGCCCAAAAGGTGCAGTTTGAGCTATCTGCAGAAGCTCTACTAGGCTATTTTTGGTTCGGTTGTTAAAATGGAGGGACAGAGTAGTGAACTGACCAACTCCCAGCAACCAGGTGGCGCTGCGGCCCACGACTATGAACCTGGCCTACTTTCTGGACAAATATTGTCCAAACTGGTCGCGGTTGCTCGAGAACCCGACTACCCTTCTAGGGATTTCACTGAAGAACAGCTTGACGCTGTAATCGATCAAATAGAAAACCCGGATGGTACAAAACCAATCCAGGTTCACTTAGCTAAGTTAGCCCTGATCCTCTATCAGAGAGGACTCCAACATGATAGAGAGATCATGAACCTCCAGAGTATGCTAGCTGAAAAACAGCGAAATGGAAGGCTGATCGAGGAAGACAACACCAGCACCGATTCTGGGGAAGATGGGGAGAAGACCCCGCCCCCTTCTGCTGATGACAACAGACAGTGGAAAGGGGGGGAACACCGGGACTCTGAGGCTGAGCCAGAGTGCTCTCCCACACCGGTACGAAAGCAAGCCGGCAAAGCCAACCAGGGTCCGCCCAGGACGATCGCCAAAGACCAATTGGTTTCCTCCACCCAAGGTAGCGAGGGACCGCCGTCCCGCCGTAAAGGTAGGCTACCTCCTGATACGTCTCCATACGATAATCAACAGTATGTGGTGTGGGACTCTCTGGACGGACGCACGCCGCAGGGGAGAGATGAAGCTTATCTGTCCCAACCTTCGGCCCCGTTCCCTACACACACTATAGGGCATTCAGGACCATCTAGGGGCCGAGGGCAGTTCGCCCTCGAACCCCAGGTTGGACCACCACCCTCATCTTCATGGCCTTCTCAATCAGTGAGAAGTCGACCAGCTGAGCGGCACCTCTATTTAGACCGCTCCCCCAGTCCACGAAGGGTGCAAGGTGCCGATTGGGGTTATGCACCTCAACCATCCACCCATCCTAGCTACTCCGGTATTCGGCATGCCGATAACCAGCTGCAGCACAAAGCATCCTACGCTAGTCCGTACCCGGACAGAGCGTATTACGCAGAAGCCCCAGTTGAAAGACGCAGGCTGCACTATGCAGACGTGCCCCGGGAGGAGGACCTCCCAGGACACCCACGTGACGTGCCAGCAGCCCGCCACAGCATGCCGGACCCCGATTTGGGCCCCAGGAGTCAACATTGGGAGCCCAGAGCACACCAGCGATATCCAGCGCCCTCTGAGACAGACCGTGGGTCAGAGTCAGAGGATGACGCGCCGTACCGTGAGTCAGGGCTCCGTGTACGTCAAATTGAATCGCTAGCTAAAGACATAGAACGCTTTGATCCTAACACCAATGAATCCAACGTTGACGATTATCTCAGGGAGATAGAACGTTGTCTGCTTGATCTTCCAGCACCTTCTTCAAGGGAAAAGCTCAAGCTAATTTGGAAAACCACATCTAGAACGGTGCACGGTTTCATGGAAACTCTACCACCTGACATTCGTGATCGGTACTCCTCGCTCTGCCGAGCGTTGAGGGATGAATACGCCACTTATGCAGACTCTGCGTCAGCTACAATGGGGGCCTTCTCCATCAAACACGGGAGAAACGAACCCCCCAGAGAGTATTATCGCCGACTCAAAAGTGCTTATTTCCAAGGTCGAAATGGCCCTGGGCTCGAGGAAGACCCTGCCTTCAGATCCCTGTTCATTCACAACCTGCACGAGTGTGTTCGCTCCGAAGTCTCAATGTATTGTCGGATGAAAAAACTGACAACTCAGGAGATTAGGAGATACGCTCAACAGGCTTGGGAAGCCGGCGGAAAGCCCCAAAAGCCTGACGCACATCACCGCGTCATGCACCTAGCTCCCGACGCCGAGCCGCGTTTGGAGCTCGAAGGCACAGAAGCTCCACCCACTAAGCCAAAATCTGCTAAACCTAGACCTGCTAAACCGCAAAAGCAGTCCCAATCTCCTCAACAGGGGAAGGGGGGTGCTGATTGGCCGCCTAAGTCTGGACAATCAGACAGGAAGTGGCCCAACCAAAACCAACGGCAGGCAGGTCGGAACAGTGGAAGGTTTAAGGAGCGCCGCTCACAGGTAGGTCCCGAACACAAGTCCGCAGGTGAGTACTTGACCAAAGCCGACCTCCAGGAGATGTTTCAGCAGTTCCTAGCTAAACAGAAGGAACAGCTGAGATCTGCAGATGAGACCCCTGCACCAAAGTCTGCTTCTAAGAAGCCAGACCCAGAGCCAACGTCCGCATGACTAGGCGTGGCTCAACCTCCCAGCGTGGCCAGGACCTACCTGATCAGCTGGGGGAACACTACTGGTAGATCACAGGAGTCTCCTGAAATCTACCCCCCAGAGAAACCTGATACTAAATTTCTGAAGTTCCTTGGTGACTTAACAAACCATGATCATGCTCGCCGTTTGTACTGTAGCACCAAGGTAGGTGGATGCATACAGGTTGATGCTCTGCTGGATACTGGCTCAGAAATCACCCTGATGTGCTCCACACTGTTCCATCGCGTGTCTGACACCATGCGGTCGCTCGGGAAACCAGTCCAGGTAGAACCCTGTGACCTGAAAATCACCAGCTACACCCAGACCCGGGAGTGTATCACTCACCGGGCGTGGCTGGACATCACCTTCCAAGACATGACTCTGGTTCACCCGTTTTATGTCTGCCAGCTAGACACTGAACCACTTCTCATTGGTCAGGACCTGCTTGAACGTCTAGCTCCCCTCATCGACTGCCAGAAGGGTCAACTGTGGGCCCAGGTGGACACACCTAAGCCCTGGAACCCAGATAGCAGCCGACCATCCTCCATTCTTGAAGTCAGCATAAGTGAGCAGCAAAACCCTTGTTCCAAGGTCATGCCCCTCCCTACAGCTCCCACAGACGATGTCCGCCTGCAAAGGCATGAAACCGCTCCTGGAACTCCGTTCCGCACACATTCATCTTTTCTCAGCTCGCTGAAGAACGTCAGCCTGCAGCCATATGCACCACACATAGTTGGTGGTCTTACCATCAACTGCACCCACATCTCAGATGCTCGCCTTGCTCTTTGGTCTGAAAAGTCAGCCATCAGCCAGCAGACGTTTGAACACCTGCGTCAGAAGGACCCCCTTCTGGTCAGTGTGACACGTAGCCATCGGCTCTTGTCACCCACTTGGCCGCAGAGGCTCCTGAAAGCGCCAGAGGTCTGCTCTCTGACTATCCAACTTGGAGCAAGACAGCTCACACATACATTCAGCATCATATCACAGCTTGATCCACCTGCACTCATTGGAGCAGATCTGCTGGTTCGACTAGGTGCCCAGCTGGACACTTGCAATCAAGTCCTTTGGGCCCGAGCCACACCATCCTCTGAGCCTCGCTCAGAAGGCCCTGAACACTTGCTGTCCGGTCAGACCATTCCACAGGCCTGCCGTGCAGTGGTTGAGGCCAGCACGGTTCTGCCCCCACAGGTCAAAGGAGTGCCTGTTCGTCTGACTCTGATGAAGCATCAGAAGCTGCCAGGCACACAGGCCTTCTTCCAGCCATCACCACACTTCTTGGAGCTCAACTTAGCCGTCTGTGGCACGCCACTCTTGGAGCTGAACAATCGTTCTGCCTACTTGTTGGTCGAAAATCCGACCCGGAGTCCTATCCACATGCCGGCAGGAAAGCCCTTGGGCATGCTGATAGATAGCTCATTCCATGACTTCGAACTTTCAGTCCCCGTGATCGGACAACTTCCGTTGTTCTTGAACGACAGACAGGTTGGTGTAGACACATTCAGTACTTTCCCTTCACAAATGATTACCATCAAGCGGCATGAAGCCCTTCCTGAGGAACCCATTTGCAGTGCAACCTTAGATACTGACGGCGGTCAGTGTCTAACGGTTTTTGCAATAAATACTCAACCCTCTGAGTCACCGGTTGAAAGCCCGGAACACCAGAGACCCTCCTCCTCTGAACCTTATGACGGCTTCGAGGCCGAAGTCAGCCAGCAGCTTGACAAAGCGGATGCGCTGGAGTCAGAGGAGCAGAGAGCAGCGCTTAGAAGCCTGTTCTATGAGTTTCAGTCCATCTTATCCAGGGACTCCCTGGACTGTGGACTCACAAACCTGCATACGGTTCGCATTCCAACGAACCCGAATGCCCCTCCTACTTTTGTACGTCAGTACAAGATTCCCCTCGCTGCTTATGAGTCGATCCAGGAGATCCTCGATCAGCTGAAGGAGAAAAACATCATCAGAGAGTGTAACTCCACTTACAACTCTCCCATCTGGCCGGTTCTGAAACCGACTGGGAAATGGCGTCTCACCATAGACTATCGTGCACTGAACAAACAAGTACCTCTCTCCAGGTGGCCTATGATCCATTTAGATCAGGAGCTAGCCAGAGTCAGAGATGCTCGTTTCTTCTCTACGGTTGACGTAGCCAACGGCTTCTGGACCATGAAGGTTGAGCCGGCGGACCAGTATAAACTGGCTTTCTCCTTTGGAAATCGCCAATATACTTGGAACCGCTGCCCCTTTGGCTACTCTAACTCACCTGCCGAGTTCAACATCTTCCTCCACAAAGCCATGTCAGATGCTGCTTCCAGAGGGAACCTCATATATGTCGATGACATCTTGATGAGGAGTCGAACCTTCGAGGAGCACCTGGCTGAGCTCCGTCATGTGCTGCAACAGCTCGCTGACGCTGGAGCTAAATTGGCGATTCTCAAGGGACAGTGGTGTCGAACCAAAGTGGAGTATGTTGGACTGCTGGTTGGCCCTAATGGAGTCGAGCCCCAAGCGGGACGCATTAGAGCCATTCAGGACATCAAAGCCCCAGCTAATCTGACTGAACTCAGGAGCTTCCTCGGAGTCTGCAACTACTCCAGACAGTTCATTGAGGAGTACGCTGAAATAGCGAGGCCCCTTACTGAGCTGCTTCGGAACGACACACCTTTCGTGTGGGACAGACCCCAAGAACTCTCCTTCCAGTTCCTAAAACAGAAGTTGGCGTCCGCACCCTGTCTGGCTTACCCAGACAAGGATAAAGAGTTCTGCATAGAGGCGACTTTCTCCTCTCACTGCCTGAGCGCTGCTTTGAAGCAGAAACACGACCAGGACATGAGAGTTGTGGCATACGCCAGCAAGCCTCTGAGCAAGGTGGAACTCCAGTTCTCAGACTGTGAGAGAGCCCTCCTCTCTACAGTCTGGGCTGTCGAACACTTTCGTAGTTACATCGGTGGACAGAAAGTGATCATTGAAACGTGTCATCAGCCTGTCACCTTCCTAAACAGCCAGCGTCTGCGCGAAGGAAGAGTGTCAAACAGCCGCATTGCGACGTGGATGATGGTGCTCCAAGGATACAACATTGAGGTCAAGTATGGTCAGAACACCAAGCTAGCGCTAGGACAAGGGCTAGCAGGCTGCCAGCACTGTGACTCTGACTCCGTCATGGGCCCCCTGGACACACCTGCTGCAGTCTACCCAACCGCATACAATCATCGCTACTTTGATGAGAATGTTTGCCAAGGGCTTCCGAAAGTTTACACTGACGGATGTGCCTATCTTCACGAAGGCCAGCTCCGTGCTGGGGTTGGAGTCGTTTGGGTGGACTGTGACACTAAGCAACCAAATCACTACCGGTTGGGCCAAAAGTCTAGTCAGTACGCCGAAATTGCTGCAGTGTTGATAACCCTCCAGCAGGCGGCAGCCTTGGACATCACTCAAATCGTCCTTTGCTCTGATTCAAACTACGCTAGACACAGCTTCATCTCTCACTTCCCCATGTGGAAGGAGAACCACATGAAAAACGCCAGGAACAGAGACGTGAAACACTCGGAGTTATTCCTAGCGTGTGATCTGCTCACCACTGAGAAAGGCATAATGGTCTACTGGAAAAAGGTCAAAGGTCACTCCAGGACCCTAGGTCCAGAGAAAGATGGTAATGACGAAGCTGACCGCCTTGCTAAGCTCGGTGCTGACCAGGGAACCTGCTGGGAATTCAAAGACGAGTGGCTTCCACCCAAGGCCGTTCACGAGGTCTGCGCGATTACTCGTCGCCATGCTAAACAGGCAGACGAACCTCAGAACGTTGGGGTACCCGTGTTTCTAGGCAGACAACCACATGATGCGGACCTAGTCACCATGCAGGAACAAGATCCTGACCTGAAGCTCATCCGCGAGCTTCTCCAAAAGGGCCCGATGTCTAAACAACCGTCACCACCTACTGGCGCAAGCCGAGATTTGGTAACCCTGCATCGTCAACTCGCGCATCTGAAACTACAAAACGATTTGTTAGTTTACATACGTGACGATCACAGCCCGCCGCGCTGGGTTGTTCCACTCGACCACAGAGGAGTGATGCTTGCCTACGCCCACGACACTCCGGTCGGAGGTCACCGCGGAACAAAAGCTACCCTCGCGTCACTGACAGAAGTAGCATATTGGCCATCGATGTCCAAGGATGTACACAGCTATGTCCAAGGCTGCCTCATCTGTGCCCAGTTTCAACCCTCCCAGCCGCTTGCTAGAGCACCACTGCAACGCAGGGGAATAACCTTCCCTTGGTCCCACCTGCAGATCGACTGGGTTGGACCGGTTCCCAAATCGGCAAGAGGAAACAAATATATGCTAACTGTAACTTGCAGTTTCACAAAGTGGGTGGAATGCCTTCCAGCGCCAAACGATACAGCTGTCACAACCGCTGTACTGCTGATTAACCACGTTTTCAGTCGATGGGGACTTCCACTCTGCATTGACTCTGACCGAGGAACTCATTTCACATCCAGTGTAATGACGTCCCTGTTTGAACTTCTGGGAGTGGAAGTGAGATTCCACCTCCCCTATCACCCACAGTCATCCGGACAGGTCGAACGGATGAACCGCACGGTCGTCTCTATGCTCAAAAAGTACGTCTGCTCCACTGGGAAGGACTGGGACGTCAAGCTCCCTCTGGTCCTGATGGCCATACGGTCCACTCCACAGCGATCCACTGGGGTTACGCCCTTTGAGATGATGACCGGCAGACTAATGACTCTACCACTGCACCTCCTGTATCACCCAGAGGATGTAAGTGTTGCCACTGCCTATACCGCCCATCAGTATGTGGCAGACTTGAAAACACACCTCAGAGCTACGTTCGCGCACGCTCAGAAGAAACTGGAGACCAACGTAGAAGGCGCTAAAGCCTACTACGACCAAAAGACAACCAGCCGCGAATACGAGGTGGGTGACAAAGTATTCTACTTTCGGTTCGCCCAACCGGCACGCAAACCTAAGAAGTTCCTGCCCTGCTGGTCAGGACCATTTGAGATCGTGGCAAAACTCTCTCCAGTTGCATACAGGTTACGCATCACCAAAGCGAGACAGGAGCCTGTCTACAAATGGGTGCATGCAAACCAAATCAAACCCTACGTCAAACCGTCCCCGCGGGTACAGAGACCAGACTCCCCGCAGGAGGTAGACGTAGTCTCTACATAGTTCTATGCATGGAAATGGAAAGGGGGGAAAGTGCACGTTTAACCCATTAACATGTACTAACCGACAAAGAACCAGGCCCCCCGCCGTCACTTTCACTAACCAAGAGTAACTCCTCTTAGACCTCTAACAGGAAGTACCTACTAAAACCTTACAGGGTACTTTGGAACCTACATTCTGCTCTGATTAATGAATCTCTACGTGCAATCAAGACTTTGTCTGAAACCATACATCAGGATATTGTGTACACATGAGTGGTGAGAGATTTGATGCAGGACCTGCTCAGGGAAGTAAGTTCCACGCTGGACAGCTTGGTTGAAGGTCGTATTTCCCCGTACTTGGTACCACTGGACCTGCTCAAAGATAGCTTGACAGCTGCTACCCCTCTACTGTGCACCTTTCACAAATCCACCTAGCGTACAGCCTAGGCAGTGCAATTCCCATTCACGTTGAAAAAAAATTAGAACTCGGTTTCCTGTTAAACGTTCCCATAATTGTGACACCTCACATCTATAGGTTTAGGTCGATGCTGAACATTGGTATTTGAAAGGACGGTAGGCATTTCCACTTTGAACTAGAAACCTGACACTCCATCACCTCAACCTCGAACAGCATGACTCAGAGATTGAGATCATGGACGCTTTCCGGGGTTGTAACTTTGCCTTCGATTTAGAAATTGACCAACAATTACTGATTGAAGGAACCAAATTTGCTAAGTTCACACAAAACCCGCGTGAACTTACTTTGACGCCCAAGACGCTACATTGACACAGATTATACCACCTTAATCTGCACATTGGTCGCCCTGGGGATGGGATGGCTCATCACGGCCGTGATTGCTTATTCCGCCTACAGGCGTGTTAAGAAACTCCAAGATAAGATGCACTTGCTCACCTACGGTGTGCCTCGTGACCGCGTTCGGGTAGACTCCAAGCGCGAATGTACCACACCTGTCTAAAGGGGGTGAGCAACATTTTCTTTGTTATTCTGTAACCCTAAGAGTAGTTCTCACTTTAGTCTACCTCACATTTTTTATCTGAGTGTTGCATTATGTCACATTCTTTATAAGCTACACACTGAATGTATGACCTAAGAATGTATTTTATGAGACCTCAAGGTTGCTATGAATTTTCTTGGGTGTTATATGTTTTTTTTTTTGGGTTTTCTGTATTTTTGTTTCGTACTTGGTCACATATTAACTAGTGGTTATGTGCCGGCCCAGCTCAGTCTGTCAATGACTCTGTCTGACGCACCAGCACATTGTAGTACCTCTTAGTTTTATGGTCCTTGTTTTAGCCCAAAGACTGTCCTGATCCACCCTTTGGACCAAAAAGGGGGGAATCTTGGGACCACATAGGTCAATGCGCGTTTGCGAACTATGGACCTCGTACATCACCGCGTGCTCCATAAACTGAACTGTATGGCCGGCGGTGAGATGCCTTTGTGTCCCCTCGTGGAGTTAACCGCCCACCGACCTTCCTGCTTCTACACTACTACCTCTCGCATGGACGACATCTTCATTGCGTACCACCTGCGTGAGTGGCTTCTTCTCGTTATGCGCGTTGGGGACTATCCCGTTTCCTATCCTCTTTGTGCCTGACAAAGACAAAGACCAAAGGCGCCAGGATCCAAGACAAAGACCAAAGACAAAGGCGTCCAAGGAGACCAACGTCCTAAGGGACAAACCCACCTGTGCTTCCGACAATCAAGTCGACCTACGTTCATGAGGAACAAACCCATCTGTGCTTCCGACGATCGAGCTTTGGGCGCGATCCCCGAAACCAAAAGGGGGAATGTTGAGGGTCTGACCTCATGAGGAAATTACTATGCAGTGATTTTCTCCAAAATGACTGTGCTTAAATTGCTCTGAAAAGCAAATAATCACATCAGCGCCAAGAAACTTCATTTCCCATGATGCTTTGCACACGGAAGCATTGTGATGACGTCACCGCCTAGTACCAGAAACACGTTCTGCGCATGTGCGGGAAGCCGTGGAGCTTTTCCCGCGAACTAAGACCATAAATCTTCAGCAGAGACAAAGAATCCTCGTTCTTTTGCCCAGGATACCTGGCGGTAAGGACACGCTTGTCAACGCTCCGACTCCCTTGAGCACGCGGAAGCTCTAATTGCCCAAGTTGAGCCCACGGAACTGCTGGAAACTAAACTACAAGCCCATCAGATCTGCTCGTTTCTGCTCCCCTCCAGCTGATGTTTGAGGACACAGAACTGCGGAGGAAAGCAACAACTCCATCAAGCACGCTGTAAGTTATAACTCAGCACAGAAAGAAACTTTGCTGTCTCTGTCCAGCCCGTGGAGAAACACTCGTGAACGCCAAACAACGGAGAAAGCATCAAACCGACGGACGACGCCGAAAGCTGCGGAGAAACACGGAGAACCGTCGAATCAAAGAGGGAGGGACGCCTCGCTCTTCTGGTGATCAGCAACTCATCTCTTTCTCTCTCTCCTTCTTCTTCCGTTAACTCTATAGTCCAGAATAAGCAATAAAACCGCGCTATTGCTTAAAAAGTAGCTTCGTGTTTTCCTCTTTCGTCCCAAACACGTCCGTCGGGTCATTTTGAAAGAATAAACTGCTTATTGATCATTGTTTGGTATCTTAAAATGGTTTCTGTCATGGCCAGGCTGAAACTAAAAGATATTAATTTGTGATTAATCTTTTGTGTTGTTTCATGATCTTTTGAAATGTTTTGAGTGATTTAAGGTTAAGTTACTACTGATTCTAAGTGCTTTGGAAGTTAAAGTGCAAGTTGCCACCCACACTTTAGCCAGACAAAGGGGTCAGCCATCTTGTATTCAAGACTCCATTTTGAATCCATACACACGCACACACACACACTACTCCTTTGTGAGAACAAAGGACCCCATTCATACATCCTCCATCACATGCAAACACATCCATCTTCAATCATATCACACGGTTATTATTCATCTATTCCACTGTTTATTCATTTGACAAATTGTTAATTAAATGTTATAAAATTCAGATTTTTGTGTCCAGTAGCTTTGTTGTGTCGAAGAGAAGTCTCTGCTCCGAGGATTCTACGAACTTCAAGAAAGACTGATAAGAGTTTTGGATTCATTTCCCTTTCTAATTAAAGGGTGGTGCCCCGAAGATATCTAAGAATATCTTAATTAATTAATAAATCAGTAAATAGTTCCATATTTACAGAATTTATTGAAGAATCCAAAAGTAAGTTAAAGCTTACGAATTGTTCGCTCCTAATAACCCCAACATGATCAATCCAGACGAGACCCCATCCATTTATCGAAGATCCATATAATCATTTGTTGCAGCCCTAATGGTCACTGCGTCTCTGGTTTAGAGGTGTTTCTAGCTGTCTACAATACTGCTGCTGCCTTTTTTCTGCTGTGATCTCAAAATTAATGACTTACTGTTCTTTTCTTTTGACGCCAATTAGTTTTGGTTGTACCCTACAAACTCAGGACTCTTGAGTTTTCTGCTGTTAGCAAGTATACTGTTAAATATTTCATTGGGTTTTTTACAGTACCTTATTGGCAACACTGTGACGCTGCCTGCGACAACGCAATGTTTAAAAAGCAAGTATGTTCCTGGCCAAAGAGTGCAGAACTCTTGTGACAAATTAAATTCATGGATTTTATGCCCCTTGTGCCAGTTTTTAATGGTGATAATTTAAATAACTGAACAAAAATCTTCGAGTTTAGCCCAAGACTTATGTCGAAGGTTCGTCTAATTTCTGAAAGAAGCCTAAACCAACACATCACATGAAAGTTTACCCACTGTTCTCCGTTCGCCAGGAACGACCGCCAGCTCGAATATTTTCTTAAAACAGACCCATTGGGTTTATACAGGTTTTCAGTCATTTTGAAGAATACACATTTAGTCCAATCACTTCCAGAGGATTATTCTTTCTCCTTCAATCTGTGACTCAGAAAACAAATAGCTGGGAAAGGTTAAGCAGCCCACTTCCTGTCAGTTGTTAGAACAAGAGCAGGCGGGCTGCGGAGGAAACAGAACCACGTTCAGCCAAAGATCAACATTTCATAAAACTCGGAAAGTCCAAAATGTTTTAATAACAATGTCTTAGCAGATGAGAGGAAAAGCCTTGAAGGGAGAAGGATGGTCTTTGTTATCTTAGTGTGAGAGTGACCTTTGACTACAGGTGTTGAGGTGTTTTCAGTCCTTTGACGTCTGAGAAAATATCAGCTTGCTCTCATCACTCCTGCCGTCTGAGCTCCTGTGATCTTAATGAAGGCTGAAGACCTGCCAGAACATTATCTCCAGAGGTTGGTCTTATGAAGAAGCTGTGACGGATCTACACCAAACTGTGGATACATGCAAACACCCAGAATGTGCTTCGAGGCAGTCAGCCCTGCAACAAGACATTAATCACAATTTGATCATTATTTAGTAAATTTGTTCATATTGAAATTAGAATTTTGTTTTGTGCATTTACATCTTTTTTACAATTCTTTCCATTCTAAAACTTCCAAACGTGGTAAGATCAACAGCAAAAATGTTTATAAAAATATGTGACATTTATACAGTTTTATGTATTTAAATGTTCTAAAGTAGGGACGTCCAAACCTTTCAAGACAAGGGCCAAAATCATCGCCACAAAAATAAGACATTTCAGATGGTATTCAAATATATTGCACACATCTGTAAAACTGGATGTTAGTGCTTTGATTTGAATTGTTTGCCATAATCATGAATTCAGAATGTTACAGCGGGGGTGTGCCTTTCTTCACAATCATGTTTTCAAAAAATAAAATAGGAACTGAACACTAACATTGTTCAATTTTTATTTGATATCTACAAAAGACTTGTAAGTGATGACTGAACCATTGAAAGGTCAACTAAACTGAAAAAACCTTTTTTCATTATTATTTCTGATCATAATCGGTCACTGAGTTTTACATGCAGGCTGAACATGAAAATCATCTTTACTCACAACACGGAAGGCTGTTGTTGGTTTAGCGTCTAGGAAACAGCAGAGAATGTCTCGACTAGTGGATGCTAATGTTAGCATTAGCAACTCCACAACATGACAGAACAACTCCAGATTTGCGTTATTTGTGGACACAAAACATTAAGGTTGCAAAGCAAATGGAGTCAGTATAGAGTTGTGTTGCTGTTAGCCAATCAGATAAAAGACGTCCAAATATCAGAATATGAGGGTCTAAATCCTGTTGTCTTCTGTCAGTCTCTCCTCCAGCTGATTAATTCATCCCCAAACTGGTGTGCTGGGACTTTATCCCCAAGAGTACGACTTATAAGGCATTCATTCCTTGTAAGGCCACTGTAAATGTATTAAAATATGCATAAAGTTGACCTTGAATACATCAATATTAAATAATTTCATCATGATTGTACAAAGCGTTTCATTTATTCTGGTGAAAATAAATGGCAGTGGTAGGTTTTCATATTCTGTAGGAGTAATAGAGTTTTGGACTGTGAGTAAAGGCAGGAAATACCCTTAACAAAACATAATTGGCTCAGCAGTCATCCCTAAATGCAGAAGACACTGATAGGTGTTAGATTTGCAGTCATTCACTCATGAAGCAAAATAAAAACATACCCAATCATCCACCCACCCAACCAACCATTCATCCACCCACCAAACAACCATCAACTCACCCAACCATTCAACCAACCATCCACCCACCCAACTTTTCATCCACCCACCTAACCATCCACCCACCCAACCAACCAACCAACCATCCACCCAACCATTCATCCACCCACCTAACCATCCACCCACCCAACCAACCATCCATCCATCCATCCATCCACTCACCCAACCAACCAACCATTCATCCACCCACCAAACAAACATCAACTCACCCAACAATTCAACTAACCAACCATCCACCTACCCAATCATCCATCCATCCACTCACCCAACCAACCAACCATCCATCCACCCACCAAACAACCATCAACTCACCCAACCATTCAACCAACCATCCATCCATCCATCCATCTACCCACCCACCAACCAGAATCAGAAGGGTTTATTGCCATATGTGTGAGAAATCCCAACATTAGGAACTTGCTGTGGTACTTGGTGCAAAAATAAGAAATAAGTACAAAAAAATAAAGAGGCAATGACTTGAGAAAATGTCTTCTTCCGGCTCTTGGAGGGTGCAGATGCGTTTTTCCTCCTCTCCTCCATATCTTATCCTCAACGCCCTGTGTGTGCTGGGTGCACGGCAGCTTCTGCATTTTTTCTGGAAACTGGAAACTGAAATTCACTCAAATGGATCTCGTCAGTTGGTCACTCAACGCGATTGGAGAACGGGAGAAGGGGCTCCCGGATGCCCCTCCAGGGCAGACCCAGTTGGACACATCATGGACTCCTGGAAACAGTGGAACTTGATTTGTTTATCTCAGCTGTCTGTGGAGGACTCTGAAGACGTGTGGAAATCCGTGGTGTTGGTGTCAGGTTTCCTGCTCATTGGCCTTGGAGGCTACCTGGCTTTCCGGAAAATTAACGAGCTGTCGATGAATATTGGCCTGATCCCGAAGCTCAGAGATGGTTTGCACCGAGCTGTGAATTCACAGACTCACATAATTGTCGAGATGAATTGTAAGCTTGGAACTTTGGCCAAGATTCATTACTGGCACAAAAGATGGATGCCATCAAGGAGAGAGTGGACGAATCAGCACGGATTGGGATAGATTAATGTCTATTATTGGGATTTTGAGAGGTTGAGGACCAACAAACTGTAAGACGGACAGGAAATTATCTCTGTCTGGCCCCAAAACAATTTCTAATCGGAACCTGGCGCCCTTGAACCTGCAAGGCTCCAACGAAAACTCCCCCCTCAGAAGATATGTGGAATGTGCCATCGCTATGGCAACTGAACTCCTTTCCCAGCCTGGGCGGGACTGCGGAAAGGCCGCTGAAACGTTCCAGGGTCACTGCAACCCTCCAACCCTCAATGCTCCTCCCCCTATCCACACTGAGGTGACATGCGCTGCTTATCGTGGCTGCAGGAACTGAAGTGGGGATAGTCCCAACCCACCACCCCACCTAGTGGACACTTATGTTGTGTTGTCTGAAGTCTGTTGCATATCTGTCTGAGGTGTTTTTTTTTTTTTTTTTTTTTTTTTTTTGCAGAGCAAAGCTGCCCTCCCGGTGGAAGGTAGCTCTGAAGTGCCTTTTTTTCCCCTCTACCTGAACCAATCCTCATGTAAACCCCTTATCTCTATTAAGGTAGCGCGACTCAGGGTTGCGAATGACCACAGTCACCAATTCTTGTCATATGTCTTGCCCATGTATGTCTGATCTCTGAATTGTGTGTACTGAAACTCTAATTTCCCTCTGGGATTAATAAAGTATCTTTGATTGATTGATTTGATTATATATACAAGACAGTGTAGGTACTGATCAGAGCAGAACAGTCAGGTGCAAACAGGTCAACCAAACAACCAACCAAACATCCATCCATCCACTCATCCACTCCTTAGGTCACTTGAGAATATTCAATCAACCTAACCAGCATGTTCAGAACCATGTGAGGACACGATCCACACGTACACATAACAAACATGAAAACACAACAGAGAGGCATCCCCAACTGAGATTTGAACCATAACCTTCTTAGTTTTTTTTTACCACAACAATAAACCTGTTGCCCCATTAGAATCATTACAATTATTTATTTATCAACATCTAAAGTTAAATTAACAGCACTTTAAACAAACAAAAAAATCAAAGATCATCATTCATTACAAACGATAAGCACAATGCAGCTGCTTCACAAAATTACAAAATTATAAAAAATGTTCTCTTGCTTTCAGAAGATCTAAACATATAAAACACTTATTCAGTGATGAAAATCTTACTAACAATGGTGATTAATATAATTAATTAAAATTAAGTAATTTTCTGCTTATTTAATAATTACACAAGTGTGGGTAAACAAGCACAAATGTCATTTATTTGAAGTTGTTTTATAAAACAAGTCCAATGAGCTCATTTTGTGCTTATTGGCAGTGTTGAGTCTTTAAATTGGTTGGTCCATCAGCCCCAAGGTTGGATATCCACTCCTCTGGGATGAAACATGAAGGCATCCACAAACAAAAATAAAAAGCACAGGAGGTTAACCATAAGCATAGCCGAACTCACCTGCTGTGGTAAAATGCCCATGGGGAGGAAGCCAGTAAGACCGGCTGGAAGGCAATATTTGCTCCTGAAGCTGATTGGGTGATAGAAATGAGTTTACAAAAACAAAATGAAGATTAAAGGATATGAAAATTAAGAAAAATGACATTGTGCCAGCAAAGAAATGAGAGATGAATACATAGAAACAATTTTCAGCAGAGCTCAGATTTCTCTAAAGAATGTTATTTTTTTGTTTATTTTTTGGATAGTAAAATCAGTTTGTGCAAACAGTCACAAACATTACATTTAGATTGGAAGCTCTGATTTTAAAAGGATCTATGAAAAGTCTCAAATGTATTTATTTAGTTTTCAATCAGCTGTTGCTCAAAGTTTAGTTTTATTCATTTTTTATTTTTTGCCCCAAGAGATTTATACATTTGTATCCCTGTCGAATCACAATATCTCACGATGTGCCAATCTTCTGCTTTACATCTTAGATTGTGTTGTTCTTTTGGATATTTAAAGACACTGTATCAACATGACAGCTATAAAATCTGGGTATGAAAGGTTCAAGTCCTCAGCTCTGTGTTGGACGATTCTCCTTGAGGTTTCAGAAATCATTAAGTTTCAAGCTCTCCTGCTAACAGCCCACACACTCTTTCAGCTTCCTCAGGAGCAGAAATATCTCTTCAGAGCACCGATTTAAAATATCTTACAAGCTTTCATCTCAGATTAAACTGGAGCTAATGGCGTAGGCACACACTCACACACACACACACACACACAACCAGGTAGGAAACCTCACATTTAGAGAAAACAAACACAACCTCTCGATGCTTCAATTACCGTAGCTTGTGTTCCCAGTGAGCTGAGAACACATACAAAATCATTCTGCCTGAAAGACTCCAAAGGAATCAAAATGGTTGCAGAAATGTATGTTGTGTGTGTGTCCGTGGCATGTCTGTAAAATGTGTGTGTGTGTGTGTGTGTGAGAGCTACAGCTCTGATTTAGGTCTAGTCCACACGTAGCCGGGTTTTTTAAAAAACGAATATCCGACCCTCCAAAAACTTGCATCCACACCACCTCGTTTAAAAAAAAACTCTATCCACACGTACCCAGATAAAAACGTTGTTAAGGACATGCCAGACCTGTAGGCGGCAGTACTTCCCCCGTTCTTAACCTCGTCCTTCGTCTGTGGTCTTCTGCAAGGAGCAGTAATTCCGCTTGCAAAAACAAACAAGCAAAAAGCGCTTGGACAATTGATAAAGCGAGCGCAGCTCTGAGGGCATCCATGCTGTCGGCTAGTGTAAACACAGGTCGCACACGTGATGTCAGCATTTTTTTGTCGCGGAAAGTGACGTTGCAGACCTTAAAACTCCGGTTTTGTCTGTCCACACGCAGACACCCAAAACGGAGAAAACGCAGATCTTCACTTTGGCCGGAGTTTTTAAAAAGATCCGTTTTTGTGTGAAAAAACTCCGTTTTCGTGTGGATGACAGGCCAAAAAGTAGAAAAATATCTACGTTTTGGCAGATCCCCGGCTACGTGTGGACAGGGCCTCAGTTTACTTCAATTAACTACAGCAAATAAGAATAAATGTTTCAAGGGACTTGAACAGAGTGGAGTTCCACAGTAGGCTCTATTTGTCACCAATCAGACCAGCTTGACCTCAACCACCTGACACACATGCAGTCATTTGGCAGGAACAGAGTGCATTGTGTGTCCTGTGAGGCTGGAAATTGTCTCTTTTTTCCCCAGAGCTGCTCCATAGGCCAGAATACACCAAATAAACCCGCTGATAAATGACCTCCCATGAAAACACAATAACATCCTGTCTAGTTCAATCTGAGCTGAAACATGCTGATTTATGAAAACACAGGATGTAAACAAACAAGAAATGGTGAGCTAAATACATGAAACTGATGAAAATTGGCTGTTTCACGTGTGTGTACGGATTCTGTTTCACTTGCGTCTCAAGCGTCCATAAAAGCCATCTTTTTCTACCAGGATGGTATGTTGAAGGCCCCAGCAGGCTGAGTGTGAGAGCTGTGGATCACCTCCTTGCTGTTTTCCTCCCACTCTGGTTCTAAAACCTGGTGCTCTCATGTTTCAGCATGCGGACATTGGCGAGTGTCACGCTGCCCCTGTGGTGGTACCCATACGCCTGAGGCTGCCCCTCCAGTCACCGAGTGCTGCTGCATGATGACATGCTGCTGCTGGGACTGGTTCTCACTGAGCCCCGGTCTTCAAACACGCTGATCTCTAGCTGGGGACACAGGGAAGGTCAAGGATCAATGAGATACAGACTGCTGTACAATAAAAAGAGAGCCGGCTCCGTCTAATGGACAATAGAGTTTAGTACAAGACAACAATCTACACACTACTAAACTTTTCTGTTTTTGTCGCTGAAACATAAGATTCCTACATGAGTCTTAAACCTGGTTCACACAGCAGGATTTTGAAAAAGTCGACCGGTTTTTGGAGCATGAGAGACCGCACACAAGGTAATTTTAAAAAGTACACATCTACCACTTCAGTCCTACCAGTGTGTGTTGTTTGCAGCAAATACTACACGCTACACACCAGCCTTAGCTCTAGACAGAGCTCAGGCGTGGGGTGGAATCTATGTTTGTTAAACTGTCTCCAGTTGGACAGTGCCAGGACCAATCCGAGCAGGAACCAGAGGGAAATGACGGTGCTGTTGACAAAGTTAAAGGAAGTGGCATCCTGACTTATCACAGGCTTGTGGTCTTTATCACTTTCGATGTACTGTTAAAAAATTGCACCTCTCTCCATCACCCTCTGCGGGCCTGCTGTGTGGCCCTTGCGTCAACGCATAATGGCGTTCTGTGTCTCCATATCCATGCAGATGGAGAAGTATAAATCAAGCTTATGTTATCCAGAGTTGATGCCAAAGCCAGTTCAAATGAACACCACTGATGAGCCGCTGACATCTTTTTTTTTTCTCAGCTGCTGCTCTAGTGCTGAGCCTTCCCAGCGTCTCTCTGCAACAGAGCGGTGTGATTGGTCCGATCAAACTTAGCCGAGCCAACGGTAGACCTGCTGAGGCTACAAAGGAGCATGTCTAAACCAACCTGCAGAGCTAAATCTTGATACTACTGTGGTTTGTCAAGGCTACATGAACCCCGCTCACTCACGGACCATCCCCACTCAGACGGGAAATCTCTCGAATTATAACATGACTTAGAATTCAATTCAATTCAATTTTTTAATACAGAGCCAATTCACAACAAGAGTCATCTCACGGCAGTTCACAAAACAAACTAAACATGGGGAAGGAAGAACGTGCTGCGTGCTTCAGTCATCTCATTTCCTTGCCACGTTCAACAGTCAACTCTTTTGTTTGTCCCCAAAAATTAGACCAAGATGATCCGACAGGTTTGAAAGTCTGGATTTATGATCAGAGCGGTCTCGACATGATTCTGAGTGTACCAGACCGTTCGTAACACACCACATGAAGCGGGATTATCTGATAAGATTATCTTTAGAGCCGTTACAGTAGTCACACACACAGCGTGTAGATTGTTGGAAGGGGTGGGGCTGGTCAAAAAGCAGCATGATTATCCTGTGGTGTGGATCAGGCTTTAGCAGTCTTCTTACCCGTAGAAGACAAAAATCAGGGTCTTTACAAAAGTGGATTTCTGCCATCTAGAAATACACTTTCCTAGTACTTCAAGAAAACACTGAATTAAATACTTTGCACATTTGTCACTTTTACTTGGTAACAGTTTCATCATGTGAACAACACTACAAAACATTGTTCCTTGCAGAGACGGCTCAGTGGAAACCATCACCATCATTTCTCTGATTTTAAAAATGAAATAGAATGAAATAAAAATGGATTCTCTAACTTGCTTTCAGAAAACTGATATTGCAACTTCTGGGAGAGTCCCGTCTGTGTTGGTTCCAACCTCGGCCCTTTGAGTTGAAGCCTGATCTTTAGAGCAGTCTGAGCCAGGCCTGTGTGATGGTCTGCTGAACACATTTTCTCTTTCCTTTTGCCTGCAGTGGGATCACTCCAGCTGACAGAAAGAGACGCACGTTGGCAAACTCTAAAAGCAGAACAGCTCATCCATAAAATAAAGCACCACGAGCCACATGAATAGCTAGCAATATTGCATAATAATAATAATACATTTGATTTGTAAAGCACTTTACATTTGAAACAAATCTCAAAGTGCTACAAAGTTAATTTAACCTGAAAACTCTGGTAAAAAGATAAGTTTTAAGACCAGATTTAAAAGCACCAATAGTCTGTGGCATCCTCAGATGCCCTGGGAGAGAATTCCAAAGTCTGGGGGCAGCTGAGCAAAAAGCATGATCTCTCATGGTGCGAAGATTAGTCTTTGGAGTTCTCAAAAAATATACTGATGCAGAGCGGAAGTTGCGTGTGGACGTCTGTGAAAAAAGAAGTTCTTTAAGGTTCTCACACTGGTGGGTGAGAAGGGCTACCTTGTAATCAATTCTAGATGAAATAGGGAGCCAGTGAAGAGACTTAAGAATGGGCGTAATATGGTAATATTTGCGTCCTCTCATCAGGATCCTAGCAGCAAAGTTCTGAATATGCTACAGCTTTTGAAGGATTTTTCCAGTAATCCCAATGAGAAGTGCAGTGCAGAAATCCAGCCTGGAGGAGACAAATGCATGGACCAACTTTTCCGCATCAGCAAACGTTAGTGCTGGACGCAGTTTTGCTATATTCCTGAGGTGGAAAAAAGACGTTTTACACAGATGCTTGACAAGGGCCTCATAGGTCAAACTCGAGTCCATTTTAACCCCAAGGTTTATAACAGATGTTGACAGTGGGATATCCTGACCAGAAAAGGTAATACAGTTGATGTTAGATGACCTAACCTGGTGTGGGGTGCCTACTAAAATAGCTTCAGTCTTAGAGTTGTTTAGCTGTAGCTTCATTCATGACTTTATCTCCTCCAAAAAGATGGTCAAAGTGGATAATGGTGGAGTAGACGAGGAGGTGGAATTTAACCTGAGATGAAGCTGAGTATCATCAGCATAACAATGGAATAAAATACCATGCTGGCTAATGATATAGCCCAGGAGAAGCATATATAATACAAACAAAATCGGACCGAGCACAGGGCCCTGAGGAACACCACAGGTGACATTGTGTATAGCAAATTTTGCCTCTCCCAGGGCAACATACTCCGTTCGTTCAGTAAGATAGGATGAGAACCAATTGTAAACAGAGTCAGAGAGTCCAACAGTGTGACGTAATCTGTGAAGTAGAATGTTGAGATCAACAGTATCAAAGGCTGAGGACAGGTCCAACAGGATGAGAAGCGATGGAAAACCAGCATCAGCCGACATCAGCAGGTCATTCGTAACTCTAACCAGAGCTGTTTCCACGCTGTGGCAGGAGCGGAAGCCGGGCTGGAATTTCTTAAACAAATTATTTGCTTCTAGATGACACTGAAGCTGTTCAGCAATTACTTTTTCCAGTACTTTAGAAAGAAACAGGAGGTTAGAAATGGGCCTGTAGTTTGCAAGTACTTCTGGATCTAAAGTTGATTTTTTAAAAGTGGTCTGATGATGGCAGATTTCAATGTAGCGGGAACATATCCAAACTGGAGAGAGTGATTTATTGTCCTGGTAATCAGGGGACTTAGGGCCCAAAAGTTGGATTTAACCAAAACTTTAGGAAAAGGGTCCAGAGCACAATTTGATGGTTTCATCTTTCTGACAATGACCTCAAACAGAGAAACAGCTAAAGGGCTGAAAGGTTCCCTGGCTGTGGGTCATCCAACAAGACAGGAAGTGCAGAGGAACTCGATAAAGACGAGCGGATGGTATCCACTTTTTTCCTGAAGAAGGTAATGATGTTATTGCAGTTCCCCTCTGTAGCTTCCATATGAGATTGAAATTGCGGTTTCAATAGGCGATTTATAGTAGAGAACAGTTGCTTTGAATTTCCAGTGCATCATTGTTAATGATATTCGAGTAAAACTGTGATCTTGCGGCTCTCAATGCTCTTGCATATGCCTTCTGATGTTCTCTGTAAGCTTGCTTATGAACAGTGAGTCCTGAAACCAGTAGACGTCGCTCAAGAACACGCCCAGTTGTCTTCATGTTCCTCAGCAAACATGTATACCAGGGGGCTGAACATGAAAAACAGACTGTTCTGTATCTGACAGGGGCATGAACATCAAGAAGACTGCCGAGGGATTTGTTTTAGAAGTCAACTGACTCAGTGACTGAGGAACATTCAGCAGAGGAGAGATTCTGAAATCTTTGCTCAGAGTATCTGCGTTGATCTTATTCAAGCTTCTGTAACGTATCTGTCGCTTTGCTTTAGTGGGTGAACAAGAGAGTGACAACTCCATTGAAATGACCTTGTGGCCAGAAACCCCCAGATCATACGCAAAAACGTTGCTAATGGGTACAGAGTTTGTAATAACCAGATCCAAGGTATACCCTCTGGAATGTGTAGGAACATCAACATGCTGTTGGAGATTAAGGCAGTCCAGTAGTTGTAAAAACTCAGCTGCCAAATGGCAGGAGGGGGAGTCTTCATGAACATTAAGGTCTCCCAGTATAATAATGTTGGAGGAAGTGGTACAGATGAATGTAAGAAAATCATGCATCTCAGAGATAAACACTGAGTTTGGTTTAGGGGGTCGATAAATAAATAAGCAGCACAGTTATGGGCAGAGGGGCCTTACACTTAAATGCAAGGCATTCAAATGAAGACAGTGTAGGCACAGTGAGGGGAGACGGATCCAGTTGCTGTCTATATAAAACAGCTAAGCCACCGCCACGTCCAGTACTGCGGGCTTTCTCCAAATAGCCATAACCAGAGGGACAAGCATCATTTAGTGCCAAAAAAGCCTCTGGCTGGTGCCATGTTTCCGTTATGCACATAAGATCCAAGCCTTTGTCCATTATATGATCTTGTATAAACACTGACTTATTTGTGAGAGATTGTGAATTAAAAAGTTCTATCCTGAGCATTTTTGGTGTGGTAAATTTCCGTATTGGCTGTAAAACAATAAAATCCACTCCACGTTTTCTGTCCTGCTTGGTAGATAGCGTCCTCCGAAAGTTTCCGAGGCAGTCTGAAAGAAAGCTCTTGGTGGTTCCCATGCTACAAACACCTGGAGTGACATTGCTCTGATGATGCGTTTGATGAGTGACAGCGGTCCACACAGAGGGAATGGATGAAGCCGAACAGCTAGGCCGATGGTAAACAAACTTCCGCCGAGAACTTCTGTAGATATAATGCGGTTGGCGCAGAAGTCCGAGTTTCTTTATGGCGGCAATGCACGTAGGAGTGGAACAACTGTTGAGACTTAACAACTGCGGGATGGTGCATTTCAGCCCCATGCCAGTCGCCGGAGAACCAGCAAAACAAGCCAGCAGCCAAAACGACTGCAGAAGCAGCAAAACCAGACTCAAAAAACTCTGGTGCATCGAGACCACAGAGCGAGCGTCCAAGGAAGCACCCAACGTCCCAGCAGCGCCGAGAAACACCAAGAAGCCAAAGGTAAAAAACTAGAGTTTTAAAACCTCCTCAGGGTTACTAAAAAAGACCATAAAAAATACAAATAGTCCATTAAAAAATACAAATAAGAGCAGCAGCAGGAGAAGCGGCGAACAGCGAGCGCCAGCGTCCTCTCTCCTGTCACACCTCAAACCACAATAAAATCTAATCGCTTGGTGTGTTAAATATTTTAAAAAAAAAACGTCAAAACTGAGTCAGTATCGTCTTGGCTTTCCCCTCTTAGCTTATTAAAACACTATGTGTGTGCAGCTCCATACAATCTTTAAAGTAGACATTTTATGACTTTTAAATTTCATATATAATAGTCCAACGAGTGACGCAAAACATGTTTATGGAGTTCTTCACTAAAATCCCTCTCATTTAAATGAATCTCAGCAGATTTTTTTCCTTCACATTTTTAGTACCCTCCAGAATGAGCCCTTTCAGGGTTCTGTCATTTTATGGAAAATAGGCCAGAGCTGGCCACACCCACCCGCCCCTCACCCTGGATGCTATTGACCCTTTGATGCTACCATGATGGACGTCAAAGCAACATCTAACATCCATTAAAACTCTGTTAAGTAGCCTTAAATCACTTTTATTTTGTTGATTTCATAATAATACGGTAATAGTTTCTTGCACAATTGGCTGCACTAAGAAACACAGTTGTAAACTCAACTTGTCTCCTATTCAAATAACTTTGATGGGGACAGAAGCTGGTAATGAACAGCAGTGGTTAATCAAACGGACTAACTGAAAGGCTCTCATATCTGGGAGGGGCTTGGAGTAGAGCTGCTGCTTTTCCAACTCGGAAAGGTGAGAGGGGCGTACTATAGTAATTTCCTTGTTTGTGATGTCACAAATGGGGACTTTTTGAAACGGCTCATGTAGGCACAAAATTCTTAAACCAAACACAGACAGAAAATGTTTGGAGTGTTTATGGAGGTAGTAGAGACCCACATGGCAGCACAAAAACGCAAAACGGTACGTTTTCCATATATCAAAAAGAAACAGCATTTAATTTGACCTAATCTGCATGGCTCTAACTGTTCTACTTGCCTTAGTCCTTGTCTGGGCTTTTATCCTTTACTTGTTTGTTGCACACAGCTGGTAAGTGAAGGATACAACCCTCATCCCCCTCTCTATGGGGTCTGTGAGCAGCAGACCTCTGGGAGCATAGATCTTCTCATTCTGCTCCTGGATGTAGCCAGATATCTTCTTCAAGACCTGGAATGAAAGTGCAGGTGGATGGGTTTAAGGAAACAACTGATCTACAGCTAGATGTAATCCAATTTCATTGGAACCACTGGAGGTTTAATGAAAACACAAACAGAATGTGCAGGATATAATCTAAATCCAGACCAATTTTTAAAATAATTGCTTGCATGGTACCTTAAAGTATATTCTGTAATGACCAGGATTCAAAGAGAGATTACATATTAAGTAGGACGTTTTAACTGAAATCCCCCTCAGGTTCCTATAAAACACAACCCGTAAAAATGGAAAAAATGACTTTTCGGCTGCGTAAAAGAGAATGTAACTCAATTTTTCAAGTAATTGCTTTCCCGGACAACTATAATACAAACTATAGGTAACCCTATTACGCCACAAGTACATTAGTTTGTCACCTATGTCAAATAAGACTTTATGATTTGAAATGCTACAGCTGATTATGTTTTCTCTTTTTTAAATTTTCCATTTGGAAGTTGCATGGCTCAGACTGGATCCTCTGTCTTGGTTAACAGTCGAAGCAAACTGGAAACACTCTAAAACCCATAGTAGACAGTTTATTTGGATTGCTCTGGCAGTGAATCCATCACGTCTTGCAAGTGAGTTTTGCATCAACTGTGCAACGACCACAGAGCAGCAGTGGAGGGAATCAGCGCTCTTTGGACCATGCCTTGACACAAAAATTACTTCTGTATACATTCTTGAGCTTTGCAACTAAAAGAAAAGCTAAGAACCATCAACATTACGTGGTCTGGTAGGCTGCTGCAGACTGAAGGCCAGTCACGCTAAATTAGCAGCTTTAAAGTAAAATGGCATCATTAGAGCAGCTTATTCAGCCTCAGATATGCTTATGTGGGTACCGACATGCCCTGCGTTTCCTAAACTCGGCCTCATCGTGTCAGTCATCATGTCATGCATGTGTAGAAGGCTTTTACAGGCCTGGAAAGAAAAATGAATTTTAAAATCCCATTTTGACAGAAAAGATCAAACTGCAAATGTAAATAAAAAAAAACACCTCTTAATTCATATAATTAAAGGGAACAACCTTGTTTCCAATTGATATTCTGAATATTTTATTTCCCCAGTCCATTAACGCATCTCACAGATTAATAATTATTTTTCTCATTTCAAACATGCTTTTAAATCTTTTTTTTAAATATTGAAATGTTTTGTTTTTGTGAAGCACCTCTTGATCTTTATCTTGAGAAGCCCCATACATAAGATTGGTTTATTTCTTTCTAAGTGCAAATTCACACTAGCAATTACATATTTTTCCTGAGAAATTCTTATTTCCAAAATAGCAAATGTTTAAAGCATGTCTAGAGCATGAAAATAGTGTTCCATCATTTTTCCTGCATTAGTCGTCGACAGAAAAATAGATGAGGAAATGCTCGGATTAGAAAAGCCAGTCAGAGCTACGTGATATTGAAACTGTGTACTCATGGACTCATCCATCTTGGTTCACAACAGGGAAGGCTGTTGTTGATTTAGCGTCCAGGAGATAGCAGAGCGTGTCTTGGTTAGTAGAAGCTAATCTTTAGCATTAGCAACTCCCCGTTGCAGAGTAATGTTATTTGTTCTAAAACATCAAAGCTGCAGAGCAAAGTGAGTTAGTGGTAGTTGCATCACTGTTAGTCAATCAGAGGTGAGATGCCTGAATATCAGGGCATACGACTCCAAAAACTGCTGTCTTCTGCTCACTTCTAGTTCATGAAACAGCAGCGCCAGAGCTTTTTTTCCCCCACAGACATCGAGTGATAACGTTTTCCTTGTTTGAAAATGGAAATTAGAAAATTTGGTTTACTTTGTCAAGGCTCCGTTAGATCGCATCTTCTTGTTTAAAATTTATTTTAGATTATTCCATAAAACTCTATGTGCATTCTTCAAATATTTGTTCCTGTTTTAAGTTCGCCTGGAGCATGAATTGTAAATACATTTCTTTTTGTTCTTTCTAGAAATTAGAAATAACTTTCTGTTTTTTTAGAGTGATGTATGTGTGTTAGTATGTTAGTTTTTTCTGTTGTATTGATTTTGAAGTGTAATTTATTTGTTCTCCCTTTTTTACAAACTGCTCGACTGTCTTTACGTTTTGTTTTTGATTTTGTAATGGAGGACCCCTTAATAGTGAGATCGTACTTCAAGGTTTTTTTTTCCTCTAGGAATAAATAAATCCATCCAAACAAACAAACAAACAAACAAACAAACACAATTCGACCAACCAACCAAAATAAACACATTCTACATTAAATCTGGAAATCCTATTTTTAAACCATGTCCATCTGGCTAAAAAGGAACAAAACCATTCATCTTCATTCAACATAATTGTTAAACGGCTGTGTTTGTGCACGAATACGGGTCATTTTTACACTTGTGAGCGTCGTGACGACCTGCTCCACTGGGTTTTGGTGCTTCGGGTTAGTTAGTGGCTCCTGGGGCGGGATTGTCTGAGGGTGATTGAAAACACCTGGGCTTGATGCCTACAAGAACTCGACTCCACCTGTAGTCTGATGGAGACAGCCTCTTTTCCACATGTACAAACATCTGGGGTGGGAGCTCTTTTGCTCCTTGCTTGTTTTTGTTAAAACAACTCTTTTATTTCTCAATCATGGTTGTCAGGACAAGGCAACATTGGTTTATAATTAACACTGATACCTTTTCCTGCTGAAATAATGAGAAAACCCTAACTCCAGTCCAGACCCATGACCCACTGAACGCACTTTCTAAACTCTTGAGCTTCCTAAGGTCAAAATAAAGCCAGAACAGCACCGATGTTTTTGTTTATCCAAACAAAGAATTGATGCAACAGAAAGATAACTTCCCTCAACACATTGGAGATCCTCAAGTGTCTTCCATTGGCAATAGTTAAAACTCTGGCTTCATGTTGCAACTATAAAAACAGCAAAGAATAACCAGAAGCTACAGTCTGGTGAATTTGAATGTGATGTGTAATTTAGGAGATTTACTAACTATGACTGATTCACATCCTCCTTTAACTAAAGGTCACTGCAGCAGCAGCCATCTTTAACAGATTGGAAAGATCAGAGGCTGGCTGCACCTGACTAGGACACAACTACATATTCTTTCTGGTTCTGACAAGAAAATCTAAGACATATGTCATTGATAAATAATGGAGCTAACTAGATCAAGTTCACTTTGCTGTACTTTTTAAATACGAGTCAGCTTTTAACATCTGCCCAAGACCAATTTGTCAGAAGTTACAAAGTGAAGCTTTGACTTATCGCTCTGCTGTGATTCGGGGGAAGTAAAACCTCTCTTTTGCTCTCAGAGCAGCTCAGTCATCTTATGCCAGTTTTCAATTCATGTACTCAAGCTACGAATCTGTCGAACTGACGTGTGTGTGACAGCTGCTCTGAGAAAAGCCTTACATCTTGGGTAGTAAAAAATAAAATAAATAAATAAAATCTGGCCTATTGCTCAAGGTGCCCATACTGAGTGTCAGTTCAAATCTTATACTGAAGCTACATACAATAAAGACCGTTTTTTTTTTTACTTTTTATTTAAAAATACGATTTTCACCAGTTTTAAAGGTGCATTATGTAGAAGTATGGATGGGTACCTTTGACATTTGAATCGATTCGGTACTAATTCCCGGTACCTAGGAATCGATACCGGTACTTAACTATACCAGTTTTCGATACTTTCCTTCACTAACTATCCTGTTTATTTATTGCAGATGGCTGCACTGATTATTTCTTACATGATTTTTTTCTGTAAAAGTTGGTATTTTTGGTAGTCTACAGTGTTTTTATGTCAGTTTAAATTACAATTTCAGGGGCAATTCTAAAATATTATGGATCATGATAAAGATCTATTGGAGATCTACCCCAACTTTTGGACTGCTCTGCCAGTCACTGTGGCTCAAGTTGAGAGGAGCTTTTCAAAACTTGATCAAGTCATACCTGAGGTCAACTATGTTTCAGGGGCGGCTCACTAACCTGGCTCTGATTAGTATCAATCAGGCGCGCAGATAGGGTGAGGGACGGGGGGCTCAGTCCCCCCAGATTCAGATCGACCCCGACTGACTCTGTTTGTGAAGCAGAATATTGACTCTGATGAAGAAATTCACTCATCCAGCCGGGAAGATTGACGCTGCTGCAGCATCAGACAGCTGGTGCTGCACGAGGTGTGTGGAGTTTACAAGCTCCAAACGTTGGGTTTGATGTTGGTTTAACCTTCTTTGGGTCGTGATGGATGTAGAAATGATGGTAAAAACACCGCTAACGTGACAGATGTAGCGACAATGTAAAAAAAAAAGCCGTGAAAAAGAGAGAGATGCCGATGAGTTAGATTTGGAAGTCAAGTGTGTCACATAATCATAAAAAAGGTAAAATATAAAATTTAAAAAGAGATTTATATATTTATTTATAAATAAAAACTTTCCAAATATAAAGAACATTTCTAAATATCGTAAAAATATGAAGGAACATCTGTTGGTCAGGCTGAAAAGTTTGGGAACCACTGCTCTAAGTGATAAGTGAATTTCTTTTTTTAAATATATTTTATGTGCAGTTTTTTAGGGCTTTTATGTTTTCTGTAAAGATTGGTATGCTGAAAATCATTTAATGTTTTGCATAAAGCATGAGGTTTTGGTTAGTAATTGATTGGAAGAATAACAAATGACTGATTTAAATAGTGGGGCGCCTCTGTCAGTGCGCCCCAGGGCAGCTGTGGCTACATCATAGCTTATCACCATCAGTGTGTGAATGTGTGTGTGAATGGATGAATAATACACTGTAGTGTAAAGCGCTTTGGAGTCCTTACTCTGAGAGGCGCTATACAAGTGCGGATCATTTATCATTTATAGTGTTGATCAGGCAGAGTTTTGTTGCATAATGGCTTCAAACACGTATATAAAAGTGTTAGTTTTTACGTAAACCATTGGATGAAATTACACAAACTGACTGAGCTCTAGTTAAGGTGCTTGCAATAGTTTGTGTATGTGTACGTGCGTGTGTGTGTGTGTGCGTGTGTGTGTGTGTGTGTGTGTGTGTGTGTGTGTGTGTGTGTGTGTGTGTGTGTGTGTGTGTGTGCGTGCGTGCATGTGTTTGGGGGAGGGTACATTGGAACTTTGTCCCCCCCAGTTCGAAAATCCTATCTGCGCCCCTGGTATCAATCACTCAGTAGGGGAGCAGATTTCATATGATGACATTATTGATGACGTTGCATCAAGGTTAGGTTTTAATTTTAGTTTGTGTTTTCTGTTCTAAGTGCAATGCTGTAGTGATTATCTTTAGTGTGTTATGTGTGAAACATTTTTGCTATTTAGAATATTTATTATATATTATGTTCATATATTCTAAATATTTAGTTATTGTTTGTTTTTGTGTATTTGAGTCTATATATTTACAGTATATAATGTATAGTGCTTTACATCCTGACAACTTCATAGTAATTAGTGTAAATATGTGCAACCTAGAAAAATGAATGTTCAATAGTCGTTCTAATAAAACATGCCTGTTTGTAGAAAACATGCATGTGTTCGTGCAGGTGGGGTGGGGTGGTGGTGGTGAAGGGGGGGGCGCTCAAAGGGGGCCTCGCCCGGGGAGTAATTCCATGTAGAACCGCCACTGGTTGTGTTGCTGTTAGCCAATCAGAGGTGAGATGTCCTGATATCAGGAAATAACACTCCAAAACCTGGCGTCTTCTCCTCTCCTACGACTCACTTCTGGTTCCTGAAACTGGAGCGCCAGAACTTTTTGCTCACAGATTGACTCATTTAAGAAAAGGGTTGAAAGAACGACTTCACTTGGTCTTCAAATTATAAAAATCAGAGCTTTGGGGGGAGTTAAAAAATTTTTTTTCATAAATGCACCGGTTCTGACAAGCTCGAAATAGTTTATTTGATGGATCAAGAAGTTAAAAAGGCCAACAGCCAGCCTCAACTTGGGTGGGTATCATCACCAGTTAGCCAAAAAGTTAGATGTGTAAATAAACAACTCTCCCATGAAGCTGATAGCATCTGGGCATCTCAGTGGAGCGGTACCGGCCGACTGGGAGATGAAAGGTGCCTCAGACCGGCCCGTTTCTCCATGGCTTCAACGCAGGAATAAACCTTTCTTTTTTATCTTGTTGTTTCTTGGTCAAGCTTCCTTTACTTGGTTAAAAGAAATGTTTAGAAAATGCAACAAGATGAGAGAGATGAATATTGTGGTAGACGGAGGTCGGCACACAGAGGCATGTTGGAACTTTTCGCCGTTCCAGTTTTGTCTAAAACAGCAGCCAGCAGTGAAGGGAATGACAAGGGAATTAATCAGGTTCTCTGTGTGTAAGTGTGTGTGTTCTTGTTCCATCTCAGCGACTAACAGGCAGCTGAGATTTAACCACCTGCACTTTCCCAAGATCGAGGCTTGTAATAAGCTGATGTGTCTCACACAGGTGTGGTCTTCAGAGAGGATAAAAAAAACAGCGTAGCCACAAAGAACCAGATCTTATCTCCAGGTTCCTGCTGTTGCTTGTCTATCAAAATCTGATTTTTCTTTCCGCTGTTTTTCTTTTTATCCCAAACTCAAAGGTACAATTGTAAATGTTTCATCAGTCTTTCTTCACTTCTGGTAAAAACGTTGTGCAAGAACCTTTTGGTGTTTACATATTTCGGTGAGTGGTGAACTATTACCTTCTCGTAGCGTGTCTCCATGCAGAGGAAGATGATATAAGCCGTTGCACAAGCCAGACATCCCTCCAGGTACGACTGACCTCCGATTTTTTCAGCCTCCACATAGTAGGCGTTCAAGGTCTTCAACGTCTCCTCAAGCAAAGTTCTCTCGATCTAATCACAAAAATACCAGTGTGCTTTGAACAAACGCAAGATCCTCTGGCAAACAACGACTTCCAGTGACTAATGGCAAAGTTTCAGTAGGATTAAATCACCGAGTCTATGTTGGATACATGGACGTGAAGTCCTGCCTCACATAGAAGTACTAGACAATTTTTAAAGCTGTACTTTGAAACTTTTTCACATTTATTATTTTTTTATTTTTTGAGCAAGTATGTGCTAAAATGATCCTTTACAGGATTTATGAAATGTCCCTCAGGCCCCCACCGCCCTCTGTGGCCAGAATATCACTTGCAACTTCAGAGTGGCATTTGGCAGACATGCCTGTTGTTGCCGTCTGTTTCCAGCACGTTTCCTGCGTGTTTGGATCATGAACACAGCTGATTTGTTTAATTTTGTGGTTGATCACTTCTGTAGACGCTAATGAAGGCTGAGAAGACATTTCAGCAGTTAGATTAAGGTCTACTAAACAGACACTAGGGGGTGCTAAAAGCAAGCTCAAACTGCCTTGTATTTAACTCGAATAGTTGCGCAACGACTTGTTTTGCTGAAACAAGGAGCACATTTGAAAGTTTTTTTTGTGAACTAAGTGAAAAATGTCCAGTTTTGACTGATAATGAAACCATTTTTTAACAGTTTTTTTTATTTACTTGATTGTGAAGCTTAAAGATGGTTGACCAAAGTTTTCTGATATAAAGTCTTCATTGTAAACATTGTGGCCATCATTTACACCAGTCGAAATGCGTATCCACAAAAGAGAGTTGTCAATCAAGGAGAATGCACACCAGTTCCCAGCATGCACTGTGTGGAACCAGTGTGGCCTTATCAGTCCTTTTGTGTTAGGGCATCTGAATATTTTCCACGACTTTTGGGTTTGTGCTCACCCTGTTGTCGAGCTCAGAGGGGAACTTGTTTTGAAATCGACACACCGTTCCTTTGCTGTAGTCCCTCTGAATGTACACCTTTGTTGCAAGTGATGTGCTGTGTTGCATTTCCTGGAGGTTATGGAACTAAACAGAAACAACATTGAAAAAAACAGATTTAATCATTGTGGTTCGACGAATATCGAGTTTCTTAAATAGTTTCTTATAACATTTTCCCCACTTTGGCGTTTTACAAGTTTGTGCACATTTTGGTGCAAAGCCATACACTGTAAAAACTCAAGTTAAAATCCAATTAAAGCAGCTTTCCAGAGTTTTCCCCTTTCAGAAATGAGGTATGATTTTTCTGAAATACTTAAAAGTAATTATCTCATCATGTACTGTGATAAAATGTAAGTGATACGTCTTTTTTTATTTTTTTTGCTAAGCACGCCCCCTGCCCCGCAGAGCTCCATGCAATAGGAAGCTGAGCGTCAACCAGAACTAACCAATAGCGTTAGACTACTGCTTAGATGCATCAAATTTAAGGAATACCTCGGCTGATGCAGAGTTGATGAACTTTTCGTGGACAAGAAAGTCTCTAAAATATAAATATATGAGAACACAACATGACATGAGAGTAACACTCATAAAACGTGATTTAGCGCTATTTGTTGGCTACACAAGCACATTTATAAACAGAAACGTAAAATAGCCATCTTAAAAAAACAGAGCAACAGTTTTTTTGTGTGATATGCTTGTCAGCCACTAGATGGTGTCCTCGGATAAGAGAAATACTCCAGAAAGAAGCTTTAATCAGACTACACAGACAGAACAAGGCTAAAGGTTAAAATCACATTTGACATTTTACTTTTTCAGCAGCAGTGAAAGCTTACAGTAGTTAGCACTCTGACTGCATTCCTTCAGCTTCAAAAGGTAAAATTGCCGTAAAAGCAGCCTGAAAGATTCCTCCTTAGAGCACTTTAACGGTGAGTGGTGCACTTTAAACACAGCCAGTGTAAACTTGTCCCCCGCAGATCTAAATTGCTTCCCTCAAGAGGATAGCAATTGGCGATAAGGCAAGAAAGGCAGAAGTTGGGAAGGGGAGGGTGAGGTATTTTTAACATATATCATATTTTACAGTGATCAAAATTTGAGCAGCACCTATTTGTTAAAGCTCTGTGTTTGGCCAAGTTCAGCAATGTTATTATTGGAGGGCAGTAAGTCAGTAGAAGTAGACGCAGCACTGAGCCAGCCTTTCATTTTTATATATGAAGTAGGTCTACATCACTCACAGCCAGGAATAGCCTCCATGCTCCTATTTTCATCTGCTATCAGCCACAATCCTTTCACAGACAGAGCTTTTAATATCCTTCTCTTTGCTTTCTCTGTTTCTCCAACAGCTTCTATCTTTGGACCATCGCGATGAGTCAGTCATCTGACTTTTAGATGCGGTCTTCAGCACGTGGCGGAACATATTGTTTATCCAAGTTGGAATCAGTTAGCTGGGCTTAATCCTCTTTAAGTTAACACAGTGTCTTTGTTTCTGGCTGCAAGGACGTGTGCAGGTGAAGGTTAAGATATATACTCCATGCACGCAGGTGCCAAAACTAACAAAGAACCTCCTGCATTTGGATTTTTATTTAAGTAGGTTTAACAGGTTACACAGAAATAAAATAATGGAAATAAATACTTGTGCAACTAAATTTTAAGTGTTGCATCTACAGGAAATACCTCCAAAAGTTCCTTGTTGTGATAATAATCAAAATGAGAAACGATAGAACTAGAAACAGAAGGCATGGCAAACAAATTTGTAAAATATTAAATAAACAGTGAAATAAGTAAGATGTAAATGTGAAAATTATAAGTGAAGAATACTACAAATTCTTACATATTAGTGTAAAACTAGTATGAAAAGATAGTTCATGAGTTGTTTTCTGTAGAAAATGAATTTCAAACATCTTATCTGTTGAGATACAGCTTTGAACAACCTTAGTTTAGAGAAACGTGGATCAGATGGGCCTGGATTTGTGTCATTTCATAGCAGTTTGTGCAACTGTTACTTTGTAAACTTGTATTCAACCATAAAGTTCACATTTACATCAAATTCTGTCATTATGTATTTGACAAACACTTAAAATTAAAGTGATTTACTAAGGTGATTGTAACAAGGCGCTTAATCTAGAGCAGTGGTTCTCAGTCCTGGTCCTGGAGAGCTGGTATCTAGCATGTTTTAGCTTTACCACACTAGATTTCAGTCAGCGGGTGATTAACAGGCTTCTGCAGAGCTTGATGAGCCGCTGCACATGTGATTCAACAGGAGCAGAAACACTAAAATGTGTTGGACATCGGCCCTCCAGGACTAGGATTGAGATTCACGGATCTAGAGTAACGGTGACACAGAAGTTGAGTGCTTGACCCATAATGGGAAGGTTGCAGGTTTGAGCCCCGCTCGGTCTGTTGCTGTTGTTGTGCCCTTGGGCAAGATACTTAACCGCCCTTGCCTGCTGGTGGTGGTCGGAGGGCCCGGTTATGCCAGTGCTCGACAGCTTTGCCTCTGTCAGTGTGCCCCAGGGCAGCTGTGGTTACATCGTAGCTCATCCCCACCAGGGTGGGAATGTGTGTGTGAATGGGTGGATGACTGATTGTGTTGTAAAGCACCTTGGGGGGTTCCAGGATTCCACAAGGTGCTACATCAAACACAGGCCATTTACCATTTTAGAGGGTAATGTTAAACTACCTAAAAATAACACTAGTCAGAGGTTAGAGGGGAGTACAAATGTAGGGGGAAGTGTGCAGGGAAGGTGCTCTTTGAAAAGTTGGGTCTTTCAAGAGTTCCCTAGAGAAGGTAACTGTGAACACCACAGGAAAAAAGTCTGGATTATCTTCAGAATGGTGTAGGCACTGCTAGCCGACAGTCTGTTGATGACCTGAGTGACCGAGTCATAATATAAGCCCTTTGCAAGAGGATTCAGGTAGATGGGAGTCATTCCAGTTAGGACTTTGTAGGATGGTGACTTTAATTTGATGAAGGTGGCTAAGGGTAACCAATAGAGCTCAGTAAACAGTGAGGTGGCATGTGTTCCTTTAGGTTGATTGAAGACCAGACACATCGCCCTGTTCTGGACCATTTGTGGAAATTTCACGGTACGGGCTAGGGGACCAGTTAGAAGAGCATTGGAGTAATCAAAATAGGTGACAACCATAGTCTGCTCCAGGAGCTGGGTGGTATATTCTGTTAAGTAAACAATGCAAAGTGGCACCAATGTGTAACTGAGGCAGAATGATCTCTGAAGTTCAGCTGGTCTTCAGTCTTCACACTCTAATTGCAAACAGCCTTTGATGGAGCAAGAGATGGGAAGATGGGAGGACAAACAGTTCAATTAAAGGGAGGTTGATTTTGGAGGTTATGGACTTTCATCAACCTCAATATGTCACAGAGAAAGTCCATCAGGTGGGAAAGAATGATGAAGCTGGGGATTAACAGCAAAGCAGTGGTAGGAGAAATCATCTTGAACGATTCAAGCCAGTGAGGTGGTTGGTATGTCAAAGAAGTTCCAGTACTAAGACTTGGGGAATCCCTGTTGTGAGATGGTGCTCAGCAGACATGTGACCAAGCCACATATGTTGAATTTCTGACCTGTGAGAAAGAACTCAAACCCAAAGTGTGGTCTACTTGCATTGCCCACTCTAAAGAATATGAACAAAGGGATGCCGTGGTGTCAGATGCAGCCCCTAAATTAAGCTTGATACAAAAGTACAGAGGACTTTGTTCCAAAATACAGCTGTGAGTCTTCTTGGTAAAGATGCCACAAGTTTCTTCCACCTGGATTTGAGGATCCGCTGCCATTCCTCCTTGCAGATCCTATCCAGTTCTGTCAGGTTGGATGGTGAACGTTGGTGGACAGCCACTTTTAGGTCTCTCCAGAGATTCTCAATTGGGTTTAAGTTGGGGCTCTGGCTGGGACATTCAGGAACAGTCAGAGTTGCCGTGAAACCACTCTTTGGTTATTTTAGCTGTGTGCTTAGAGTGATTGTCATGGTGGAAGGTAAACATTCGGCCCAGTCTGAGGTCCTGCGTACTCTGGAGAAGGTTCTCGTCCAGGATGTCCCTGTACTTAGCCGCATTCATTGTCCCCTCGATTGCAACCAGTCGTCCTGCCCCTGCAGCTGAAAAGCAACCCCACAGCATGATGCTGCCACTGCCATGCTTCACTGTGGGGACTGTATTGGACAAGTGATGAGCAGTACCTGGTTTTCTCCACACATACAGCTTAGAATTTAGGCCAAAAAGTTCTATTTTGGTCTCATCAGACCAGAGAATCTTATTTCTCACCATCTTGGCTTCAGGTGTCTTTAAGCAAACTCTATGTGGGCTTTTGTGTGTCTTGTACTGAGGAGAGGCTTCCGACGGGCCACTCTGCCATAAAGCCCTGACTGGTGGAGGGCTGCAGTGATGGTTGACTTTCTACAACTTTCTCCCATCTCCTGACTTCATCTGTGGAGCTCAGCCACAGTGATCTTTGGGTTCTTCTTTACTTCTCTCACCAAGGATCTTCTTCCCTGGTAGCTCAGTTTGGCTGGATGGCCTGCTTTAGGAAGGGTTCTGGTCCCAAACACTTTTCACTTGACGATTATGGAGGCCACTGTGCTCTTACAAACCTTAAGTGCAGCAGAGATTTTTTTGTAACCTTGGGCTTGCCACAATTCTGTCTCTGAGCTCTTCAGGCAGATCCTTTAATCTCATGATTCTCATTTGCTCTGACATGCATTGTGAGCTGTAAGGTCTTCTATAGACAGATGTGTGGCTTTCCTAATCAAGTCCAATCAGTTTAATCAAACACAGTTGGACTCCAATGAAGGTGTAGGACCATCTCAAGGGTGATCAGAAGAATTGGAAAGCATCTGAGTTAAATACGAGTGTCACAGCAAAGGGTCTGAATACTTAGGACCATGTGATATTCCAGTGTGTCTTTTAAATACATCTGCAGAATTTACTAAAATCTGCTTTTCTGTCAGTATGGGGTGCTGTGTGTGCATTAATGAGGAAAAAGTTATTTTAATAGATTTTAGCACACGGTTGCATTATAACAGAGTTAAAAATTGACAGGGGTCTGAATACTTTCCGTACCCACTGTATAGTGTGCCTAACTTTGCTCTGGCAACCAATCTGTCGTTCTCCAAACAGAGGCCATTCAAAGAGATATCTAAGTGATTAATACTAAATTTCTACATTACTTTATTGCTGAGGATGTAGCAGCTGTAAAACTATCACATTTCACAATAAGAGATGTTCACATCAGCAATCAATGCTACTCTTATTGTGAAATTAACAGCACTGCCTTAAGAAACAATTGGTTTCTGCATCTTACACTAAAATGTGAAATATGAAAAATAGAGCTGCACGAAATTAGGAAAACCTGCAATATTCAATAACAGTGATTAATATTGCGATGATGATGCGATAAACAAAAACTTAAGTCAGGAACAAAAATAATCAAAAACAAAGAAATAAAAAAATGACAAAATATAAAAATGAGAATAGCAAAAGATGTGAAGAAAGGGAAAAAGAAAATTAGCAAGAAAAGGCAATCAGTAGATCCCGGAAAAGCATAAAGGGCAGAGCAAAGCTAACTCAGGTGTTTGCTAACAATCAAAATTAAGTGCCGTCTGCTTTGGGGGCGGGCATCTAAACTATGAGAACGCACCCAATTGGCCAAATGGGTGAAGAGCTCTGTTTGATTTGTTAAAAAAACAACATGCTTCCGTTTGATTGACAGAATGCATCATGTGTGGCAACCATTCGAGCTGACCATTCATTACGATATTTATCTGACCTTTGCGATATACATATTGCGCATGCTGACATCACGATAACGATACATTTGCGATATATTGTGCAGCCCTAATGAAAAATGTGTTTTGCTGTTCTACATGATCACATATTTGTTTTTGGTTTATTTTTATAACAAATTAATCCAGATCAAGGAAATGTCCCACTTTTTCTTTTATTTAATTATGCTCTAAAATCAAATTGATTTGATTGCTGACTGCACTGGATTCAGATTTAACCTTGGTTTTGTAAAGAAACTAACTTGTCAAAAAGAACCTTGTTAAGAAGCTTCCCATTAATTTTGTGGAAGTGTCAGTTTAATGCACTCAACTTTATTCCACTTTGTTCCAATCACATGTTGAAGTGAGCGAACCCCCTGATGAAATAAATAAAGACACTGTTACACTAAAAAATATGTTCTTCATTGTTTCTTTCCATGTCTTTGGTGACAGAGGGTGACAGTCCCCTCTTTATTTTTGCAGCCTGAGTTTGCATAATATGTTTCTCAGCTTTAAGGAGCACTAGCAATAACGTGGGTGAGAGCAGCCAGTGGGCAGACACTGCATATGGTGTGCTCCAGCAATTACAGCATGCACTGTGAACTCTCTGATAGATCTCTTAAGATTGGCTTCATTTCCATCGCCATGATGGTTTAGCCAAGAGTCCAGAAATCGATGGTTTGAAGGCAGTGTTTGAAAAATCTTTTTAGAAGGGAGCGAAGATTCTGACTATTTAATTTGCATGCCAGAGCCAGCCTACTGACAGAGAAAGCTCTGGAAGCAATTATTGGATGCTACCGAGTGACTCGGTGACAGTACCGAGTCAATTTGTATTTTTGCTGACTTGGCAGACGATGCTTGCCATAAAACAAACTGGAAACATCTTTTAGACCCAATCTGATGGTAGCAAACTGCAGCAGACTGATCACATCAGACATGCCACAGATAAAAAGGGCTGTGAAATGAACACACACACACACACACACACACACACACACACACACACACACACACACACACACACACACACACACACACACACACACACACCATGTGTTTCTGTGCATAACAGGTTTTAGTGGTTAACTGAAGCAGAATCCTGCCACCACCAGAGGAAATCAGCCCAGTCCTGATGATGCCATGAAGCCTCATGACAAACGCATCATCTTGATCCCAGCCTTCAGTCCATTGTAATTTCACCTGCATCACCATTAAGTTTGTTTCTACAGCTCAATGCATGCATGAGTCTTCCAAAATAAAATACACTTTTTTCTCCAGTGAGATGATTGTGGTGATAACTGCATGCTGTGCCACCTTCAGCTAAATGGTGACACCACCAAGGACACCAAGGGTGAGGGAGGTGTTCTGCTGCTGCCCCGAGACACACAAGCTATATATGCTTCAGCAAATTCCATTTCAGGTAGTTATTTAACACTCAGCTGGGCTCTGAGCGTCCTGGTTTTGGTTTAAGCTATAGTAAAAGTTAAAAAAACACAAAGGTTTTTCAACACTTAGATAAAACCTGTCCTGTCCCTGTCCGTGGTGCTGACTGCATCATCATCATCATCTTCATCATCACCAGTTCCTTCGGCTTCCAGCCTGTTCTTGAGTGATTCAGGTCTGAATGTGTCCAATAAAATAAATAACTAAACCTCTTTGAAAGATTCATCACTTCTGCGCTGCATTTAAACAAGTAAAAGCCTGATGATGTATTTGGATTTTGAAAGCTTCACGTGATTCTTCCAATTATTAGATGATCCGACTGATGTTCCCAGAATGACCTAAACCTGCAGTCTCAACCTGCGCTTGTTGGACAGGATAACGGGAAGAAGACAGGAATATTTCAGGAACGACAGGAAATTCCTTACCTCTGTTGCCATGCTGCAGGGAGAAGGTGCAGGATGCGTCCCGAGCTGCAAACGACAGCCGTGTGTTGCGCGGGGCTGTGCGGGACACCGAGACTTACAGAGGCGACGCGAGCTCATGCACGTGCGCGTGACGGCGGGACTGCGGGATGCAGCTGCTTGCTTGTAAAGAGAGTTTATTAATTCATGAACCGTTGTTTGTGTTCCTGTCCACAGGGTCTCTGTTTCAAAACGCAATTGAGAGTTTTTTTAGCGGTTTATTCAGGATATGGTGTATTTATAGTGGCTTATCTTGTGAGGATTTCACTGATTAATCAAATATTTAACAAACGTGCATTAGTGTCCTTTTCATTTTCGATATTACAAAGCTCCTGAGAACTCTGCCTTTGCAAAAAATAAAAAGCACTACGGCAAGAAAACCAAACGGTTTTATTTAAAGGTTGAAACTATAATAATAATAATCCCAAATATTAGAAACAAATTTCCCAACCTGTATCTGTAAGTTGCAAGGTTTTTTATTTTATTTTACAAGCAATGGTTATTTTGTCAGAATGGAATCAAATGATGTCAATCAGTTGGCAACAACGTTTTTTTTTTTTTTTTTTTTTTTTTTTTTTTTTTTTACCGTGTCCTGTCTGGCTGTAAAGCAAACAGAATTGATGTCTGAATGCTGGTGACAAGCTTTACAGATCTACTCTCAAGTGGAGCATCTAATGGGCCATTCCCATCTGTACCGGGTCGGCCCGGGCCGGGTAGCGTAGGTTGTTTACATATCTGGGTGGCCTGGTATTTTTCCGGGCCAACCAAGGTTCATTCTCAGCCCTCTTCTCGAGGGGGTCTGCTTCAGGTCGACCAGGGCCAACACACCCACTGCTGACAGCAAATTCACACATTCCATTAGAGCAAGCCTCTGATTGGTGGGTAGAATCAGCCCACATGGGCTTAAGACAAGGATGTGTGGAATCAACCAGGCCAGGCTGGGGCCGACTGGGGCTACCCGGCCCGGGCCGACCCGGTACAGATGGGAATGGCCCAAAAGCGTCTGCTTTTAATGTCACGCCTGATACTTAAAACTTTATTGTTGTTGTATTTGAATGCTTTGTAATTCCAACCAGACACGGAGTCGGAGGTGAAAGAGAAAGGAAAAGACAAAAGGTGGGGAGATAGGGGGGGGGGGGGGGTCCACAAAAACAAACAATAATTAACAAGAGTCTGCTTCTAGACCTGCAGAAAGAGAAAGAATAGAAAAAAATGGGACACACAACAATACATCAGGAGCAAGCGATCACTGCATCAACCTGATGATGAAATATAAAATCAACATTGATTAACTGAACAATCACATGATAATAAATCATAGTGTTTTTAGTGGCAACGACAGCCTTAAGACATGTGTTGAACGTGCCCAAGCCCATACTTTTGAGAGCACCATGTGAGCACCTGTGTGTGTACACGCACTTGTTTATGTAAGGTTTCTCTATAGGAGCGTCCAACAGAGTGTGAGGGACCACAGATCCGCCCCCCAAAGATGCGTAGGAGACGGGGGGGAGCTCCAAGTCCCAGAGATCCAGGCGCTGCCCCAGAACACAGGAACCCCAAGGACACTGCAACCAGAAAGGCCCCCGCCTCCCTCGAGAGGCACAGAGGATCACCACGGGGGGCCACAACCAGCAGCCGGCAGAGTCCAGGGAGATATCAGCGGCAAGCCCACAGGCCCGCCCCGCAGCCTCCCACCCCCTAGCCGGCCGAGCCCAGGACCCAGGGGCGACCATCCCCGCCGGGGACCCAGCAGAGCCCAGGAACCCAGATCCCACCAGGCAGCCACCGGGATTGATCAGGCAGGCGCCAAAGATCTTAAACCCCCTGACCCGGGAGCCACGAACACTCAGGCAGACCAAGGCACCACACCCCACACCAGGTGTGGCAGGGGGAGGGGAGATGAAGATCTATATCATTAAAAGAAGTCCCAGGAGAAGGGAGGAGTCAAAGGCCCCACCTGACATATACAGTCATACACAAACACAGTCACACACTCCCTCCCTCATGCTCACACATGCACATACAACCAAAGACTTACAAAAATGCACGCCGGACACCCACTCATGCTCCCCATACACAGCCTATTCACTCTGGTCCCGGTACTGCTGCACACTGGGTACAACCATCACCGGTTACCAGAGTTTGACCCTTTCTGCTGGGGTGCTGATGTGCAGGCTTCCCCGCCCAATGCTGAGCACAGCAACCCACCACCCCAGACCCCAACCAGATGGCCAGATCTCCCTCCTAGCCTCCAGCCCCAGGAAGCCAAGCAACAACAGAGGTGTGCTAAGACCCTTAGTCTCCCTCCGCCTGCTCCAATATAGTGTTGTGTGTTAAAGAGGTGTATTCCATGGCTGTGGTGAGCGGGCAGTGCGGGCATTGTCTGGCCTATGCCAGCTGATGCCACCGCACCACCCCACTTGCACCAACAGCTCTCGGTGTCTAAGTGCAGTTTAAAATTGGAAGTGGGCACAGGCACTCGGGAGGAGGCTGAGAAATCCCCCTGCCAAGTGCAGTTGAATGTGCTCACTCCCAAGCCCCTAAGGGTGTGTTTGCGTGGAATGTCTTCGGTGGAAGTGTATAAGGTGCAAATAAAATTGGGGGGCAGGTTGCCACAGGAATGCGGAAATGGAGTCCATACCCGCACTCCCTGACTTGTCCACCCCCCAAAGTCCTATGTGCATGTTTGTGTGATGATGCGAGGGAGCAGGAGGAGACAAATGTGTGGGGATGGGGAGAAATGGCTGGTTGGGCTTAGCTCTCCAGGGAGCCAGCTCCCCCACTGGCCCCAATAGGCGCCTCTGTTGTCAAATTGCCATCCAGGGCATGGAGACCCCAGCCCATCCTGCCAGGGCCCAAAGCAGCAGCATTGCAGAGCCTCACAGAGTCCGAGGGCACCAACCCAGCCCCACCCCAGCAGAATATCTATGCCCATCCCTGCATTTGCACAACTTCCAGAATATATAAGACATAGGACATCCAGGAAAGGTTGGGTCCTCCCCCTCCTGGACCTCCCCCTCCCCTGTGATGAGACAGCAGAGGAGCCAAGGTTTACCCGAGGCCCCCGAACCCGGGCCAGGCACTGCTGCATGTGCCTGCCTTCTTCCCGGCAGCATACGTCAGGACCCGACCCCCAAGGCCCCGCCCAGATCCCCACACAGGGCCTGCCACCCCCACACCCCGAGCCCCCAGGCCCCCACCCAGACCCGCCCAGGGGCAATGCAGCTGCCAGGCAGTGACCCATGGCCGCCGCCAAGACCTCCAAGGGGCCCCACTCACAACCACCAGTAGTCCACCCCCCGAGGCAACCCAAGCACCTTCAGAGGGGGGCAACGGCCCCCCAGTCCTAGACACCCCCAGTGAACCCACCTCCAGGGAAACATCCGGATACTCCAAACTCAGACCCTCCACCCCCCCACCCACATTATCCCGCAGGACAATATCAATGGTCCCCAATCATCGCTATGTGATGGAACTGATCAAAGGAGCCCAGAGAGATTGATTTGAAGTGGAAGCAGAGGCTAAATCAAGTGTAATATGATCTAACAAAAGATTTCTATACTGGTTAATGCAGAGAGTTTCTCTATTTTTCCAATTCAAGAGGATAGTTTTCTTAGCGATGCAAATGGCAGTCAGAATCACGTGAACCAAAAATAGTTCAATCGGGACATCGTCCAGGTTTCCCAGTTATACAAAGAGAGGGGGAAGTTGGGATATGACATTTCAGATACTTTGACAGGTCTTCACATACTCTACCCCAAAATTCCTGGACAGGTGGACAGGACCACAGCTTGTGAATGTAACTGTCAGGAACGTTGTTTGTGCAGTGTGTACATGTGTCAGATGATACAAACCCCATCTTGAGCATCCGATGACCTGTATAGTGTACTCTGTGTACAATTTTGTACTGAATTAATTGTTAATTGGGGTGTCTGATCATTTTAAAAGTTTTTAAACAAGTTTGGGACCAGAAGTTCTGGTCAAAGCTAACTGATAGATCTACCTCCCATTTTTCAATAGGAATTGCAATTTTATCGAAACAGCAGGATCTGGAGTCCTTATCACTCACCTCTCATCTGATTGGCTAACAGCCACACAACTGTACCATTGACTGTGTTTGCTCTTGTCAAAGTTTTATCTCCACAAACAACACAAGCCTGAAGGAGTTTTGTTGTGTTGTGGAGTTGCTAATGCTAACGGTTAGTTTCTACTAACAAAGATGTGCTCTGTTCTCTCCTGGACCCCTGTCGCGAGCTGAACATGAAAATAGACGGTGAACTTCTAGGATTTGAAAAGCCTGACAGATCTACGTCATGCTGTCACTTAACATTCATGGACCACTCATCTCGACTTGCACATGGAAGGCATACCTTCCAAAATCAACAGGCAACGTCTCTGCTAATATAAGCTAACTGTTAGCATTAGCAACTCCACCAGTAAGTGGAACTCCTCCAGGCTTGTGTTACATGTGGAGATAAAACATCAATTTTGCCATGTAAACAAAATAGTTGCGTTGCTGCTAGCAGTCAGAGGCCAGATGTCCAAATATCAGGAAATAAGACTTCAAATTCTGTCTTCTGAAGCTCAACCAAGATGTGGCTCACTTCTAGTTCCTGAAACAGGCGCACTGGAGTACAACTTAAAAGATATTCATTCCTACTAGAGACCACTACAAATGTATTGATTAAACAAGTGCAACACACTGTTTAAACATCTAGTTCATTTAGTCTTGGATTGACAAAATAATAAGTAGAAGTTATTGTGACCAGAGTAACAGCTGATATGTTTCCTTTGGATCAAGAGATGAATGAGAACCAAAGTAGGAACAAAATAACCCTAAGGCTGTGGAGCCTAATGGTTGAATATGTTGGTTAGTGTTGGGGTTAATTAATTCAGCCAGATATTCTGACATATGGAGAGAAACATCCAAAAGTCAAAAACTGCAATGCTGAAATTCCCACATTCTCCATTATTCCAGGCTTCAGCCAAAAAAACATAAAAACATCACACACACACACACACACACACACACACACACACACACACACACACACACACACACACACACGTGCAAACCCATGCCATTGCAAACACAGCAGCACTTCGACATAACGAGCCTCATTCCTCACCGGAATGCTTCAGCTCGCTCCAGATTTATGAAGAGATGAAAACAGTCACAAATGAGCATAAATTCCTGTGGGATGGATGTATTTTTATCTACATGTGCATGTTTTTGCATGTTTGAGATGACATTTTGTTACGTTTGTGCTTCTCAACACTTTCACTCCCATGCTACACCCGCCTTTGGACAAAAAAGTTATAAACATGCTGACATTTAAAATTTGAACCCATGTGATAAAAAGGCACGCTGTTGGCACAATAAACACATTTTTGAGAAATGCTGCATAAACAGCAACACCCATGCATTGATTATGTCTTATGTTCTCAGTGTCCAGATGAGCTCACACTGCTGTTATGATCTGATTCGTGCTGAATCATGTGACAGTTCAGCATGCTGTCTGGTTTCCAGTGGTTTCTGATGGACAGTCGTTCTAAACCCCACTGAGCTAACAACTCTCATGCATTTATGTTATCATACTTAATATCTTCATGCTGACTGTTTTAGGACACAAGCACAAAAAACCCTGCAGCATTTGCCAGTTTTTGCTTTATTAGGCTCGGTAATTTGCAATTGTACAAGTTTAAGGTATGTGGAGGCAGTTAGTGTATTCATGTGACAACAGACTCTCCCAGTGCATACAGTTCAGGTCAAATTAGAATCATTTTAGACATTTGGTGGTAACATCATTTATTCCCCTCAAGGGAACCACAAAACACACAAAAATGAGGAAATTTCTAAAACCAGTCCTAAATGCAGCAGTCTGAGTCAAATTGAGGTCATTTGTGCTTTTTAATGAGTATTTGTGTTTTTGCCACATTCCCCCAGGCTCTGATGGAGAGATGTGAGTTGGGAAAGGAAATCTTCATATAAAATTTCAAAATGCCATCTAAGTTGCAGGCTAGAAAGCAGTTAAAGGGTATTTTATGTGACTGAAGAACAAAAGTCACACAGTGGAATGCAACAAAGTAATCAGTGCCTTCAAATCACTAACAAAGCAAGCAGACGAGCCCCATTTATGCCACCACCTGACTCACAAAGCTTGTTCCACTGGATGTCAGGAACAGCTGCACTTGAGCGACTGAGGACCCCAGGAGATGTAGATGCAACTCCCATCATTCCTAGAGCCAAGCTCTATAGCGATAAATGTGGGATTGTCATGGCAACACGTTTATTTTCATGCACATGCACAGGTCTAATATTATTGGTTAGTGCAACATGTGGATTTGCAAAAGTGAGATTTGCTCAATGTTTAGTCCCAAACTAAAAAAAAAAATTATTTTAAAAAACTAATATTATATTTGAAATATCTTCTAAATGTCGTGATAAATTATGTGAATTATTATAATTCTATAAATGACTGCCATGCATGTAGAATTCATTATATCCTTATAGAAATGGAGGTCTGAATTGAAGCGGACTAATGGAAACTGTTAGATATACGCATGTGTGTGTGTGTATTTGTTTGTATGTGTATACGTGCGTGTCTGCTTGTGCGCATGTGTGTGTATGTATGTTCATGAGCACATGCGTGTATGTGTTTGAAAGTGTGTATGTGTGCATCTGCTTATGCGTGTGTGTATGTGCATGTGCACATGCGTGTGTGTGTGTGTAAGTGTGCATGTGTGTGTCTGCTTTTGTGTGTGTGTGTGTGTGTGTGTGTGTGTGTGTGTGTGTGTGTGTGTGTGCATGTGCACATGAGTGTGTGTGTGCGCGTGTGTGTAAGTGTGTATGTGTGTGTTTAAGTGTGTCTGCTTGTGAGCGTTTGCGTGTGTGTGTGTGTGTGTCTGTAAGTGTGTCTGCTTGTGTGCGTGTGCATGTGTGTGTGTATGTGTGTCTGCTTGTGTGTGTGTGTGTGTGTGTGTGTGTGTGTGTGTGTGTGTGTGTGTGTGTGTGTGCGTGTGTTTGTAAGTGTGTGTGTGTGTGTGTGTGTGTAAGTGTGTCTGTTTGTGTGCGTGCGCATGTGTGTGTGTGTGTGTCGGCTTGTGCGCGTTTGCATGTGTGTGTTTGTAAGTGTGTGTGTGTCATCTGATTATGCTGACCTGTTCCCAATCAAATCCTAGTTAAAACTTTGTAAGATGATTTTATTTCAAGGGAGATGTCACATTTGTTTACTTGAATCTGCATGTAAATTCATCATCACCACACAGGATGCGTGCTTTTTTTTTACACGGGACTCTAAAGTTTTTGCTCACGCACAAAGTGTTTTCTATCTTCCGAACATCTGGGCTGGGAGCCACAGCAAACACCTCTGTGTTGATTTAACCACAAGTTGAGAATGTCTCACAGTGAAAGAGATCTTGTTCTCTTACAACATGACAGGAAATGAAAAGTAACAAAAAAGTGTGTTTAGTTAGTTTTTCACACCATAATAAACATCTCCCTAACTGCCTCAAAATAATTTAGATTTTAAAGACAAACAGAATAAAAATTGACAACTAGGTTTCCATATTTCACATCGTTTGCACGCCCTCTTTTCTGAGAATCCCAGTTTAATTGCTTTCTTGTTCACACAATCAAAATACAACAGTAAAGAAAAATCTATCTTGCATTTAAACGTGTTGATCGGTGTCTCTTAATGAGAACGTTCTGTGTTTCATTTTGTTCTGACTGGTTTGGGTGTTGCGTGAAATCTTAGTAGATGGTTCAAAATGACTGAAACACTAAAACGTCCTTGTTTTCATAAGAGGAAAGTATTCAATAGAGACCCCAAACATGCAAAAACTAGTTAAAACAATCAACACGTTCAAGAAATAATCGGTTTAGATTTGATTTGGAGAAAAAGGATGCAAGACTCAGACCTGTGATTCAGACAGAGAACATCTGAGGTAAACGGGAAACGGTTTGTCTCAGACAAATTAACTGGCCAACAGTACGTTCCTCATTTGCTGCTCAAGCCAAAATTCAATCAGAGGAGATAAAATGATTCCCCTCTTTGTAATCTGCAGGAAAACGATTTGGAAAATCACTAAGAGCTGATTTTATGAACAAAAATGCCAACAAAATATTTGCAAAGGCAAAAATAGTCAAAAGAATAATATCCAAGGGACCCATTATTCAATGGTTATTACATTTTTCTTTCTGATATAATGAATAGGACAAGGATGGTAGAAACGAGAAGCCGGAGGCAAAAAAAATCCTCCTTTCATCTTTTTTCAAATCAAGAGACATCAGTGGGATTAGGTTCCACTGAGCTGAAAGAAATAATGATGGAGGAGACGATAAACCTGAGAAACAGAAACAAAATGCAACATCTCATGAGCAACACCATGGTTCATTCGTTTAGCGCTGAGAATAATAATAATAATACGAAGCAAATTAAATTGGCCTAGCAATTTGAGGTGGCTTAAAACTCCAGGAGGGACTGATATTAATGCACATTTGGTAAGATAAAGTGAAATATGACTGATTTAAATATTTGTATTTAATGTGATGCTGTCTGCTTGTTGCAGCATGAATAATGAGCTAAAAGGCAAATAACTAGCAGTGAGACTTATGGTTAAAAAATGACCCGAGTTGAACTGTATCTCTGCATTTCTGTTCAAATTGTGCTTCAGAGGCTTTTCTGTCCCGCTAAATAGTGATATTGTAGCTTTATGCTGTGGTGACAACCATGGTCTCTCACTGCCAGAGGGTAGAGGATGAGACAAGTGAGACGAGCCAAGAAATTCCAGCCTCCATCGTTCGTATGCACACTGCTGCACTTCCATATAAAGACATGTAGCCTTGCTTAGAGGGGAGAGTCAGAGAATAGTGTCCCTCCTTGTTAAAGAAAAACAGTTTTAAAGGGGACATATTGTGACTCTTTTATAAGTTATAATACTTTTATGGTCTATTCAAAACATGTTCACATAATACTCGCGTCATACAATTTCAGCGGATTTATTCTTGACAGCTTCAGTTTCTTCCAGAATGAATCATTTCAGGGCTCTGTCACTTTAAGCAAACAAGCTGGAGATAGCCACGCCCACCTGTGCTAAGGCTGCTACAAGCTAAGAAGCTCCGATTATTAGGAGGGGCTTGAAGTAGAGCCACTGCTCCCCCAGCACCAGTGTTCTCTAGCACGTCAGAGCTAGTTCTATACTTTACCCATTTGTGACATCACAAATAGGGACTTTGTGAAACGGCTTGTTTTAGGCACATAACTCTTTAAGTGTGGTTCACTGAAAAAACATATTTTAATAATTCTTACTGATTGTAATGGGTCACTATGAGTCTTTCATGCAGGCTGAACATGAAAATAGTCTCCTACACCCATCTCCTGCATTAGCTTCTGATGGAAAATAGACGGTGAAATTCTAGGGTTTGAAAATCCTGACAGATCTACATCACACTGTCACTTCTCATTCATGGACTCACCCATCTTGCGACGGGGAAGGCCGGATGTGGTTTAGCTTCCAGGAAAAATCAGAGAATGTCTCTGCTAGTAGAAGCTAACCGTTAGCGTCAGCAACTCCTCAACGCAGCAGAAAAAAACCCATCTACAAACACTGACAGAAAACTGGAGTGATTTTTTTCACATTTGAAGTGTTTACAGAGGCAGTAAAGACCCACATGGCAGCACAAAATGATGCAAAAGGTGAGTTGTGCTTTATGTCCCCTTTAATGTCCACGTCTCTGGAACTAATCCTGTGTTTGTCATTTCACGCTAATGTCACTTGCTCAGAACCAGCTCAGCATGCCATTTGGTTTCTTCAGGTTTGAGATGGATGTGCACACAAAGCTTTCACAGCAGACGAAACGTCCCAATCTGCCAGAGACACTGAAACATGCATAGCGTCCCACTGAGCTAGTGGAAACCTTTATGTCTCCTTCGTTGCCTTGGTTTCACTCACCTTAATGCCTGCTTCTGTGTCTTAAAAACATCCCCCAAAAATAAAACTCATTATTGATACATGACGGGATTTTTCCTTAGGAAAAAAATAACATCTCACTGGAAAAAAAAATCTATGAATAATCAATGAGTTAGCATTGAAAGTGAGCTTTGTGACTTCTTACACATATAGAGCTTTTGTTTTTCCGCCGATTGCCCATTGACCGCTGGAGATAGGCACCAGCCCCCTGCAACCCTACGTGGACAAAGCGGGTTCAGCCAATGGATGGATGGATGGATGGATGGATGGATGGATGGATGGATGGATGGATGTTTTTCCGTCTAAAAAAGTTTCACTATTTTCAGCACAGTTTGATTCAGGTGGCAGGCTTGTCCCTGTGCTGTCGCTGCTGGTTGTGTTTGATCAAGTTCCCTTCTGAAACAAGCTTAGAAACTGCCTAATTTGCTTAAACAAAGAATAAACAAAAAAGAAGCGGCAAACAGACATGTCACTTCACGAATAAATGTTTGATTTGAAGGCAGAGAGACATTGAATGTTTAGCATTGTGGCCTTGTTTTTTTATTTTGTGTGTGTGTGTGTGTGTGTGTGTGTGTGTGTGTGTGTGTGTGTGTGTGTGTGTGTGTGTGTGTGTGTGTGTGTGTGTGTGTGTGTTAGAGCAGCTGACCTTCCGTGTCCATCAACTGGATGTGAAACGTGGTTTTCCACTTCTCTTCCAGCAACCACAACAAAGAGCTGGGAGTTCTGGCCCTCCCTCCGTGACCTGAAAACAAATATGTATGCTGTAGATCTTTTTGGTGAATAGAGCTTTGTGTGGGACAACAAACCTTAGAAAACCAAGGTCATGTAAAGCTGGAATGTCTTGTACTTTTCTGTTTTTAAGGCCTAAATTTCATCCTGCAGTTGTTTAAACCAGATTGAGAATTGTGAAGAAATCAAACACACTGTTAAAATAATAGCAAGAAACATTACTAACAAGGAACTAAAGCCTTTTTCTATTATCTACATACCTGAAGAGGATGTCCAAGTAGGCGGTAACTTTGGGTCTTTTTCGTAGTTTGAATTTACAGGAAAAACATCAGTTTCAAACCATCAGCGGATGTTACAAATCAGCACTGTGCTGTTTCAAATGCATCATGTTCAAGCATTATGTAATAAAGAAATGTTAAATGAAGGTGCATGAGGTAAGACTGACATCTTGTGGTCAGATTTGGGTACTGCAGTCATTGTATCAAAACAAACAAGTCTGAGCAACTGTTGCTGGCTATGGATCAGCGCCAGCAGATTCTAGATGAAGAGTAAGGACGAGTCATACACAATAAGTTAAGTAGATAAAAACATTTCTCTGTAACATTGAGTTGATGGTAATTTAAAAAGTAGCTTGATATGTCTTATATTGACCACAATTTGTTTCTAATTCACTGGCTGTTTCTCAACTTGCGTACTTGCCTGTACTTGTGTACTCACGTCGTTGTGAAACGTCACCATCGTTGGACCAAGCACTGTTTCAATCCTAAGAACGCTTTCATGAAAATATGCTCCAAGTTCCTGGATGTGTTCTTGCTTCGCCAATTTTATCGAGGATGCATTTAATGCATCCTTCTGTGGCATCGCATTCCGCTATGCTTTGAATGGCTGAAGAGAAAGCTCATAATTGTAGAGTTTTATATGAGAAATACAAATAAAAAAGTATAAAATTGCAGGTTTTTGTAATTAATTGCGAGTAACCTGTAACATTTGCTGTGTGTATATATATTTTTTGTTCAGACTTCACAATTCCTTGAAATGCCAATTAGCCAACCCACTATCAAAATAAAAGCAGCGGTGCCTTAAATAGATCTGTTTTGATGAAAAAGAAACTTTTTCCTTCATTTAACAGTGGGAATGTTTGTATTTTACCCACTTTGATCAAAGGTGGACCAAACATTGTTCAAATAATGTATATTCATTGTTCTTTTGCTGGGGCTGCACAGTGGTGCAATGGTGCAGAGGCTAGAGCAGCAAGAAGGTCCTGGTTTATGATCTCAACCTGGGGTCTATATGCATGGAGTTTGCATGTTATTTATTTATTTTTGCTTCTGGGTCGCTCCTTTTATTGGCTTTTTTTCCATCCACCATGCTGCTGATCTTTTCCGCCCGGAATTACAAATGCCGGCACAGACTTGGCAATCTTGCAAGCTCAAATATGATTGGCTCAGGAATCAGGAACTTTAAAAGCAACATGTTCCTGCGGTGTCCGTGAGGGAGCAACGTTCCTCCTACGTCTGTCACAGCGGTGGGTGAGGTTTGAGCAGGCACGCTTTACCTACTTCCGGGGAGGTTTGTTACCAGAAGACAAGATGAACGGCTCTCTACAGGGACTCGGCTCTCATCGTTCACTTTGAAAACCTGTTCAAAAGATTCGATTCATTCGTGAATGTCACATCACTAAGAAACACCCTACGTCCCTCTTCAGCTTTTTAAAAATGAGAAAATCTGAAAACCAACCAGCAGCCTGACAAGGAAATATGTTACAATGGAACCTTCCTTCCAACATGATTTAAACTGTTTAGTGATACTTATTTTACCTATTAAAGCTGCTTTCTGGAGTTTTCCTCTTTGAGAAATTATGTATGATTTGTCAGAAATCCGTAAAAGTGATTATCTTATCATGTACTGTGATTAATATAAGCAATACGTCTTTTTTTTCTTGCTAAGCATGCCCCCTGCCCGGCAGAGCTCCGTGTAATAGGAAACTGATGTAGCGTCATGAAGGGCCTCTAATTTGTGACAAAGGTCACATTTTCCCAGCTGGGTCAGACTGGGTCAGACTGGGTCAGACTGTGACTTTTAGTTCCACAGATTAACTCAGGAGCCCTGACGTCTGAAGAATATCATCCTTTATCTGCTGCTGTTCCGTCCCAGAAGGACACTTCAAGTTTCACAATAATAATTTAAATAATAATTTTAATAAACTCTGACTTTATTACCGTTATTATAATCATCATAATCACTTGGTTCAGTATAAATGTATTTTTAATTACTGAAATTAATTATTATGCTTTGGGTATAATTATGATTATGGTTGATTATCGGTTATGGTGTTCAGTAACCAGAAGGTCAACTCCCACTTTATCCATCTAACACAGAGTTTATCCAGATTAAAGGTAATCTGTCATCACATGTCTTCCACTCATGACCAAAGCTTTCTTGCTCTGAGAGTGGGCGTGTTCTGAGGAGTTTGTTAAACTAACTTTCCAGCAGAGAAACTACAGTTCGTGAACCAACCACCATCACTGAGGATACGGGAACGGCCGTCCCTAACCTCCACCTGCTGTTCTGTCACGCCGATAAGAATAGCTACGAATAAACGCAACTGTAACCAGCTGACGCAAACATTCCTTCAGAGTTATTGACTTCGAGATGCAAATAGTTCCACCAGTCGAGTGACCCAAGGAGACATCTCAGGACCGATTTGGTCGCACCAGAGGTCCATCTACTAACCGCGTGTCTGGAGGAAACCATCTCCACCTGACACTTCGGATCCAAAAAGGGAGTCTTCTATACTGGGTGAGGTAGACATTCTGACAGATTGTGTTTGATGCGTTTCTGTCTAAGTAAATGACTCAGTTGGCTGCAAAACCATCATTTCCAACCCAGAACGCGCTTCTCTCTCTGAAAGAAACCTTCTGAGAACATCCACGCATCCAAAACTCTCATTTTATTTTAGCTTTCCATCCAGACACAGGTAAAGCTTTTAAACAAGTTTTAATATCAAAGCTGGTAAATTGTCATCCATGAATTGTCAATTTTAATTGTCATTTAAATTGTCGTTTTAAATTGTCAAGGTTAAAATTGTTAGTAATAAATTCTTCATTTTTACACTTGCCTCCATCTTTGAAATGAAACACAGAAAGGTATAAATATTTCTGATTATTGAAAAAGCAAAGATTTCTAACTTCTGATTCAAAAATAAACTTTTGCTATTAAATTTAATTATCTTAAATTAAACATGAATCTTTGGATTAAAAATAGACCAAGTAGGGTGGTGTATGAACTTCCATCATATATAAGTATCTGGGATATTTATACATGATATGAGCTTCATATGCTAATCTACTTGTCATTCTCAGAATCTACAACTGATAGCAAACGATCTAGAAAATGATTCTAGTATCATACACTACACTGATCACCGACCAGAACTAACCAATAGCGTTAGACTACCGCTTAGACGCTTCAAATTTAAGGAATACCTCGGCTGATGCAGAGTTGATGAACTTTTCACGGACAAGAAAGTCTCTAAAATATAAATATATGAAAACACATCATGACATGAGAATAATACTTGTAAAACAACGTATTTTAGCTCAGTTTGTTGGCTACAGAAGCACATTTATAAACAGAAACGTGAAGTTGCCATGCCATCTTAAAAAAAAATGAGCGCCAGTGGTTTTGTGTGATATGCTTGTCAGCCACTAGACGGTGCCATTGGATAAGAGAAATACTCCGGAAAGGAGCTTTAACAGAAGATGCACAACAACTTCTAATGATGGGTAATAGTTTTTGTAATAAACAAATAACTGATAGAATGGAGCATCTGCACCAATAAAACATACATGTTAATCTTAAATATTGGAACTATTTTTCCAAGTGAACTCAGGTCTTATTTCCTTTATTAACTCATTCACTGCCAGCTGTTTCTTGATCAGTAAAACCCTTCGCTGCCAGCGTTTCTCAGCGTTTTTACTGTTTTTTTAAGAGTCACAGAACGTTGCGCGCTAGGATGATGTCAACGCCAAAACAACCAAAACAAAGAGGAGACTCACCTCTTACATCAGGAAGAATCCGAGCGTTTCGAGCGTTATCCGTTCTTTCATAATCCGTTGTTGAATTGTGATCGGCAGAAGCTTTTCCTATTCGAGCCTCACTTCTTTTTACAGCAGCGGCCAAAAATGATCCAACACATGGATTTTCTGCTTCCTGATCATGTGACATCATGTGACATATACGGATAAAGATCAGCTTTAGAGCTGGGATGTTTGTTCTCATGGTGCGAGGGCTCGTTCCGATGCCCACACAGTAAAAAAAAAATGCAAATGACGACTTTAATCAAATGACGACTTTAGTCGCCATTGGCAGTGAATGAGTTTAAAAGCACCTTCAGTTAAGGTGAACCAAAAAGCTATTTTCTAAAACAAACGAGATGGATAAAAGCAGATAAAACATATGTAGAGGTAAAAACCAACATAAATATGCCAAACCACAGCACCCTAAAACCCCCAAATATACTAAAACACAACAAAAACATGAAAACAGTGGCCTGCTAGGCAGATGAAAAGAACAGAAGTGAAAAATTTGCCTAGTTTTTCTGCAAGGAAGCAGCTTGTAATGCAGGGCTATTCAATTCCGGGCCTCGAGGGCCGCTATCCAGCAAGTTTTAGTTTCAACCCTGCTTCAACACACCTGATTTCAATCAGCAGGTGATTAATAGGCTTCTGAAGAGCAGGATGAGCTGCTGCACAGGTGATTCAACTGCTGAATCTAGTGTGTTGGACTACAGAAACCACTATAATATGATGGATGCTGGAATAGAATACCCCTGTTGTAATGCATCCCCATTAAAGCACCACTAAATAGATTTTAAGCTAGAGCTTTAACATTGATGCTGGTGATAAATGAGTTAGAAACTTGACCAGTTTCATGTTTAACACCACTGTGCAGTCTTCTACTGGCCAGATACTACACTTAACAGATATGTGGAGCGGGTAGGTGCTCTATATTGGGAGCCCTTTACATGCTTTATGGCTGTTAGCTATTAGCTTTTTCAGTTGGCCGACCATCAATAAAAAGCACAGGAAGAAAAAGAAGTTTGCTTTTTCGTTGGCATCATGGTGGAGCATGGAAGCAAAAGTAAGGGTAATGTCTTTGGAGGTGAAGCAAATAGTTAAAATCAGACAAGTGTAATAGTGTAAAAAGCAGATGTTATTTTGTTGCTAAATTCCTGTTAAACGTGGGTCTGCAACTTCAAGTTCTGTTTTCTTTTGGAAGTTTTATTTTTAAATGCTCTTATTGTGAAAATCCGCTGCGGAAGTTGGGTTGTGTTTAGTGCCATATGGTTTGGCGCAATCGGTCAGTAGCAACAGAGCTTTTGCTGTGGTAATTTCTTCTCCTCCCATCCAGACAGAAAGTTGGTTGTAAATATATCTGCAGCTATTCATGAAATGTCAAATAACCATGCATTCAAACCGCTTATAAAACGGTGTTGTTAAAAGTCATGTTTTTTAGTACCTTTTGTTAGAAAGTTATGGATTAAAATTGTTTAGAACAGACACATGATAAGCTAGCAGCTAACTACTACAGAGAGCTGCGTCATGACTAATAATTTGAAACTTTCCTTTGGGTGGAGAACTGTTTGCTGGAAACTTATGGTAGTGTGTGTTCCTTGTTGTTCCAGGTATGTTTTAATTTGTGATTTAAAAAGTAGAGCTACAGAATAATGCTCTTGTTCAGAAACTGTTTTAGTTCTGGCCACTGGGTAGTGACATTTCTTTCTGTTTTGTCATACAAAAGGCAAATTGGGTCTTGTCTGTAATTTTTTTTTCATTTATATTTTTATTAATTTTCAGTTCATTTTTAAGTCAAAGTCATTTATTGTCATTTCTACCACATGTGCAAGACATACAGAGAAACGAAATTGAGTTTCAGTACACACAATTCAGATATCAGACATACATGGGCAAGACACATGACAAGAATTGGTGACTGTGGTCATTCGCAACCCTGAGTCGCGTTTCCTTAATAGATGAAAAGGAATTACATGAGGATAGGTTGGGGGACGGAAAAAAGGCATACCAGAGTTACTCCCGACAGGGCGTAGCTGTACTATGCAAAAAAACACCTCAAACATATAGACACGAACCTCAGCATTCACAGCATGAGACTCCGTTGGGGGGATGTCTGGGATCCTGTTTTTCCAGGGCCAGCAGCCATGTGTGGCGCTCAGCCAACTGTATCCACAGGTGGGTGGGAGGTCACGGGAAAAGGCAGAGCACATTGAGTTCCTGCATTTTGATGGCCTCGGTAGGCAGAGACCACAATCTGAAGGTGGGGGGGTAGGTCGGGTTTTCACAGCATCTGTCTGCATTCTTTCCATCGTGGGGGTTGTTGCACGCAACTCCAAGGCTGCTATGGCGTCAGATTGGATAACAAGACTTTGTTTGGGTCAGGCAGAGATAATTTTCCTCTCTGCCTTAAAGTCTGTATTGATCATTCAATTCCTCCAGTGAAGCCAATTCAGGTATTAAACATCTCCACACCATCCAGTGACCCTCTCCGAGATGACATCCATTTTGCGCACTAATACCGGCAACGCAGCAAGGACATTGTCCAGCTTACGGTTCACCTCGAGTAACGTCCCAGTCAGTGAGGTCTCCGCCCGGGCGGTGCTTGCCATGGGTGCGGGTCGCACTCCAATCGCTCCCGACTTCCCAAATTTCCAGAAAACCAGACATCCTCCCACTCCGAACAGAAGAAATCCAGTGATCATAAGGCCAAATATCCACATATCTTTGATGTCCTCAATGGAGAGCTGAGAGAGACAAACGATCCTCCATACCTTCCAGGAATCGAGCGCATATCCCACTGCGTGTGTCCCTTGAGGGCAAGTGGGAGCCCCCTCCTCCGTTCTCATCGTGGAAAAGATCTTATCAATCGCGTTGAATGACCAATTAATTAAATCCATTTCTAAAAAATAGGGATTTCCAGAGGAAATGCAGAGAAATGCAGAGAAGCGCTCTGTAGGCAGATGGGACAAAGAGCCTTGGGAAAAAAGATAAGGGAGCAAAAAAGGAAGCGTCTGTACTCTGCGAGTGCCAGAAGAGAATACACAGTTATTTAATTTACCTTATTTAGATTTAAAGAAAATTATAAATTCTACTATACGATCATCTGGCAGTAGCCACAGAGATTTTGCTTTGTCTGGGTGGAGAACTGTTTGCTGGAAACTTCTGGTTGTACATGTTCCATGTTGTTTCAGAATAAATCACACAAGAGGTCTACTTCACCTGAGCCCAGAGATCATTATTTCCACAGCAACAGAGAGGAGAACAGGGAAGGTTACACAAGCATGGCCTCTACTAGTTTGAGGTAGCTAAAGGAGGCTACAAAATCAGACCGATAGTGACCTGGCTTTGTTGCTATTGGACTTGTAAGTAATAATATTTTTGTCCAGTGGAGTGGCTCATCTTACTTTGTCTTTTCTTTTAGTATTAGCTGGCTTATGTTAGCGTTAGCTCGTTGTTGGCGCTAGCTACAGCTGGTTGCTGCAGGGTTGTTTACGACAGTTATAATTCCACTTTCAACCAGTGGAGGAGCAGGAAACTGCTTGGTATTACTTTAAAGTTTGACCTAGAACTGATCATCAACGATGATTTGAAATTCTTTCTTCGGTACCCATAAATAATATCTGGAGTGAGCACAGACAACCAAAACAAAACTCACTCTGTTGGCTTTTTATGGTTTTTGTGTACATAATGCTTGTGTCCTGATAAGGATCTCTGTAAGTACTGCCAGCAAATGGCACACAGAGCTGAAGGTACAAAAGGTTGACTTGTTAAAACATAACAGAGTTTACATGGTTGTGAAAAAGCAAAGCCCCACCAGCGACACGGACACCAACAGGCATGGAAACCTTTGGACTGAGGCCCAGCACGATTTTCAGAGCGCAGTGATACAAAAACCAACGGCCATTCTTTTGAGGCAAGAAAAACATGCCTGTCAGAAGAAAAGAAAATAGAAGAAAATGAGATGAAATCTCCCCTGAAAAGTTCTGATATGAAAGTTGGCTGTCGAGCTGCTTTTTGCAGCCAAGACTCTCCACAGATTGAAATGCATTGAGTCTGTCAGCTGCAGTTAAGCAGCGTTTCTCCTGCAGATTGTTTACAGGGCGCAGGCTGATTGGATCTGAATGAATACTGAGAGCTGCTGTGGCACATATTCATGAAAGAATCACTTCACAATCACATTGATTGTGGAATTTCATCAAATGAGTAAATTATTGTTAACAAATTGTGCATCAAAGTCTTAAATATTACTGGTAATAATATTCAGACTTTTGACCGTAATCAAAAATGAAAGTGAGGTTTCAGGCTGTATTCCAAGTGAGCCTTGTTGCAACCTACAGTGAGCAGAATTTCAGGCTGTTGGAGGCTCACTTCACGCTGTGGCCGGACTGCAGAGCCGCTCGGTGGAGTCTATAGCAGAAGGTAAGATAAATAAGCCGCTTTCCTGCCTTCAAATGACGAAGCAGATGGTTGAGTCCTCCGGGCTGAAACTGTGGCACGGCTTATCATTCAACTCAACTGGCTGCCAAAACTTCCACAGCACAGAAAACTGTACATGCTTGCATTTTCAACACAAAGAAGTCTTTTAATGCTGAGAAAAATCCAAAACTTAATAGAAAATTAAACAGAACATATGTCAAAGTTTGGATTTTAGGTTTGGGGGTCAAAGGTCATTTGTGTTCAGTACTCCCTCTAGTGGTCAGAAAGTGAGACTTGATTAGAATGTTGAGTTAATATGCTATTTGGGTTATCAAAAAAAAAAGAAGAAATATCTACTCAAAAATAAACTGAAGTAATGAATCATGGTCTACACAGTTTGTGTGGGGTGTGCATGACCTTCCCACGCATGTGTGGGTTTTCTACAGGTACTTAGGTTTCCTCCCACAAATTAAATTCATGCATGTTTGGCCTTTGGAGACTGCAAATTGTCCCTAGGTCTGAGTGAGTGTGTGCCTAGTCCTTTATCTCAGTGTGTTCCTGTAATGATCCAGCGATATGTCCAGGGTGTCCTCCACCTCTCGCCCAATGACAGCTAGAGTTAAATATCAGCTCCATTCTAAAGCTGAAGTGATTATATGGATTACTGTGATGGGGTTGTGAGGAGTATAGGTATGAGCTATCAGTCTTGACTGCCAGTGATTTCAGTTTGCTGAATCAGAAAACAACTTTTGTTCAATAACTTAAAACTTTACTCACCATCATTTGGCATCATAATGAGCTTACACTAACATGAGCCAACTAATACTAAAATAAACCAAAAAGTAAAACGATTCACGTTGTTGGACAGAAAATATTAGCAGCAAAGCCAGGTCACCATTAGTCCATGATTTTGTAGTTTCTTTTAAAGTAATGCAGGCTGTGCCGATGCTCACTGGTTTTAGCTCTTGCTTCACCTCCAAAGACGTTACTCTTATCTTTACTTCCAGGCTCCACCATGATGCAAACAAAAAGGGAAACTTATTTTTCTTCTTGTGCTTTTTATTGACGATCGGCCAACTGAAAATGCTAACCGCTAGCATTACAGCTAACAGCCGTATAGCAGGTAATGAGTGCCCCCTATGGGACACCAACCAGCCCGTCAGCAGAGGGCTGCAGACTGATCTAATATATGAAACTGCTCAACAATTGCTGAGATCCGTGTTCATTTTTAAAGCTTAAAGTTTTACAAAGACAAGTGTTACTTCAAAGCAAAAGTAATTATTTTTAATCACGTACCCCAGGTTTAATGCTAAAGTGACTAAAAATGGCTGAAAGCATTTACCTTGTTTGACAAGGCCACAGAGTGTAATCACACTACTCTGAAATGGTAATGTGTCCTGATATTTAAGATGTTGTTTTTGCTCACCTGCATGGAGAACTGTTCGTCTGGCCCGAGGAGGAGCAGACTCCATCATTTCTGATCAGTAACGACAAGATTAAAAACATCGGCTTTTGCTGTCTTTAAAGAGGAAATAATGAACACTGGGAGGAGGTAAATGTCAGGCCTCATTACACACACACACACACACACACACACACACACACACACACACACACACACACACACACACACACACACACACCAGAGGGATATGTCGTGCGTGAACTGTCCACTTCTTCCCATAATAATTTAATTCACATTCATACCAGTCCCTTATAAATGATGTAAAACTCTCCCAGAAAAAAGACGAGTGTTTTACCTTGATGAGCTCAAGCATAAAGTGGCAATGATAATAAAAACAAGATGACTTCAAAGTTCCATCTCCTCCCCGTTTTCCAGTTTCCTCTCCTTCTCCTGTCGACACACTTGTGCTTCTTTTAAATGTGCTGCCCTTTTCTATCTCCTCAGTCATCTCCGTTTCTTTGCTGTGCAGTCTGCAGACGCTTTGAAGTGCTTTCCTCACTCAGACAGCTTTCCTGTCCTGTGCTGAGATTTGGCTGTGGCCTGGGAGGGAAAAAGCAGACAGATGCAGAGCTAATTACAGCTGAGTGTGCGTCTATGAGAACAATCCTCACTCTGCAGAACTCCATATCTGCTTCCCTATGATCAACTTTTCTAATTAAGTTTCTTTTACCCCAGCTGTAGCTTTGATACAATGATCTGTCTCCCTTGGTGCCATCTGACAAGCAAGGCACACAGGGCAGCTTGGGAATTTCTTGGCTCAGGCACTTTTAATCAACTAGTCATTCTCCAAACCGCAAGGATGAGCAGAGATCCTTTTCACAGGGGAGCCTGGGGTTTACACTCCAGCAATGGCACTTTCTCTTAAAATAACACAAGCTTTCACTTCATTTTCACATAATGTCCCATCATGTTTAACGGTGATGGAGCGATATTAGTCGGCTTGTCGTCTGCTGTCATAAACCTGACATTTATAGGGAGGAGAAGAGGGGAAACAGGTGGGAGACCACAGTGGAAGAGTGGAAAGGGGTGAAATGATAGTCAGAAGAAAACACATTTAAGTTATAATGTAATAACTGCACAGCTTCTGCATCTACGTGTAAAAAATGTTAAACATGAGAGTAGAGGGGAAAAGTAGAAACTGCAAAAATGACTGTCTTGTTGCCAGTTCGGAGTTCCTGAGATCTGAAAGCTTATACTTTAATAAATTTGGGTTTTGGGAGAAAAAAGTTACTAAATGCAGGTCTGTTGCTCAGGAGGGTTTCAAATAGTGCAAACATCTAGCTTTAAATGCTTGGTTTCCAGCTGTTTAAAAAAATGTAATAAGTTTCTCAGTTTTCATCCAAGTCAACTTTGTTTGGTCGGTTTGTTTGGCAAGAATCAGTGAAACAGGCTGCAGCTGCGGCACAATGGCCTGTATTTATATACTTACATTACACAGATATAGCATCAGAACGGTGGTGTCCCTAGAAAATGTTCCTCGAGGGGACCAGTGAAAGTTTTAGTGTGGCACACCAAAGCCGTTTTTACAAAACAATGCTGTCAATATGCCACAACGCTGAAACGGCATCAGGGAGCTTTAGGTTGTTTATAAGTGGTGAGACCCTGGCAGTAATGTTGCACAATCGTGTCTTTCACTAAAGATTACATGATGGTGGCGTAAAGGGGGTATGGGGCAATCTCCGCCACGGGCTTCTGTTTATCTTGGACATAACTTGCTTTTTTATTGCGAACAAAGCCGCGCTCATTAGGATTTTGATCAAGCCGCTCCTAAAGGTGTCTGTCGTCCCCAGTCCCTGTGCAGTCTGTTCTTCATCTCTAATGGAGAAAAGCTCCAGGAGCGCTGCGTTGATCCAGATCATCAGCTCAGCTGATTCTGTTTACAAAAGCGAAAGTTACGGCCCGTTTTTACTTAAATTTTCAATACAGTTTGGCGGTAACTCCCCCACGTGATCATGACACCTCCCTCTGTTGCACCAAGGCGTAATCGCCGTTTATAAGATAGACAATTACCACAATATTACTACCAAGCAAGGCGGAACGAATGCCGTAACAATCGCACCGCCATGCTGGCACCGTTGCAGTAATATTATACTGATTTGCCGGCATGGCGTGTCTTGTAAAATGAGCTCAAGTTAGTCCCTGCAGTAATTCTGGTAGTATTGTAATATAAGTTTCAGTGGGAGCACGGGCAGAATATCTTGCCCTCCAGTCAGAACCCCAAAACAGAACCAGTAGACAGCAACTTATCCAACACATCCTTTATTACTACAATCAACAATAAAACACTACAGCCGACATCTTTCACATTAAAATCAGCTGAACAGCATAAATAAAATCGTGCAGCGGGTACTTAGCTGGCCCAGTCGATGCAACCCCCTCCCCGGGGTCTGAGCTTCCGACACCATCCAACGCCCCGGGGCTCAGCCTGCGAGGACGGCGGGTAAGTCCACGGCTCAAGTCCGGCTGCCAGAGTCTGCGGCGGCAGATGTCGGCGTGGTCTCGGCACCCAGCTACTCCCAGCCCTCGCTACCTAAAGAAGGCGTCAAGCCTCCCCTCCTGGCCCTGGAACACTGCCTACCTACTCGGCTATCTTCGTTGCCTGCAGTCCTAACCAACTGCGAACGATCCCACCCCCCAGAACCGGGTGCCACAATGACAGGTCGACCACACACACACCTTGGTAGATCTGCCACCCTTTTCTTCTCTCCAGCCTCATTACGCGTAACAAGGACCAGCCGGCGTCCAGTCGCCACGCCCGCAGAATCTGGCAACTCCCGTCTTCTGTCTTCCACAGTATTTACCTACATGCTCCTTCATTCTTTGTCATAAAAAATAAATAAATAAACAGATCCAGCACATTTACCTCCAACTTTAAAAACTATAACATTTCAGTATAAAATATGTCTGTTATTTCAACTATTTATGTTTCAATATTTACTGATTTAGCATTTTAAGACAGTTTAATTATCGTGTTGCTGTTTTCACAAAAGCATCCTCTCTTCTTTTTCAAAATGGTGGACAGCTGCAACATTTATTTATTCATTGGGGATTGCATTTTTAAAATAAGATGAACGTATGGTTTGCGTGAACATGAAAGTAATTTATTAAAGTTGGAGGTTTTCTGAGAGAGGGTCAGTGGGGTGGCCAGCAGTTTTCCAGGGGGGCCTTGGCCACTCCTGGCCATGCCTTGGGGGTGCCACTGGGTTAAAAACGAGGATGAGGAGATGGATCAAGATTTTTGCTCATCTGCTGCCAAAAGAGAAGAATGTAAACTGGTAACAAAAAAAAAAAAAAAACAAAGTAAGCTAGGTAGGAGGATCCTGGTGTCTCAAAATCGTCCTGTAATCAAAATATAGTTTATAATTGTAGTGGACGGAAGTGAATCCATTCTGGATCTGCATTAATAAACTGCATCAACCAAAGAAGCCCTTTGATCAGGAATTTCGGCGCCTTTTCTCCTCTTTCTGCATCCAGTAAGTCTACAGATCTGTTCCAGAAGAGTAGAACAATACACAATATGGTAATCCAGCAGAATCCACCCGACCCAAGACGAGGACATGCAAACATCCACTTACCTTCACTAGACAGAATCATTTAGGTGGTTTTTCTATTACTTACTCAGTCAGGTCACACATATTTGACTAAAGCAGTGAGGGGATGGAAAATGTTAATGTGCCTTCACTTATAGCATGGCAGAGGGCATTCTGAGTCACTGGACCCAGAGTCGTATGGTATATTAACGGAACTAATTCATTTTTTTTTGCTACACCACATTTATTTTTTGATCACTGACCCAATTGAGCTCACTACGTTGCAGTTATTTCTAAATCGATGTCCTTCTGCTGCTTTCTGATGAAGGGGTTGTGTTGCTTCATCCTCTAAAGCCAAAGGGATTGACTGGAATCCGGTCAAGTAGCATTTTTTTTATTTATCTGGATCTCTTCTGTGCATTTCTGACGTTCATTTGGCTACTTTTATGATCCTGAGAAACTTTTAGTCTTGTTGTTTCCATGCAAGGTCAGAAAAAGTCATGTCTCTTCATGATCATTGTCGAAAAGCAGAAACGTTCATGTCAGCTTTCAGAAATGTCCACCTCACATCGTTAGTTTTTACTTTGACCCCAAAATGCAGTTTGCTTGTAAATAAATGCAGCAAATGCAGAAGATGTTTCTGTTTTCAAATACCTGTAATGATGTGGACAGAGTCTTGAAGTCCTTTGCATTAAAGTTTGCAAAAACTTTTTATATTTACACTTATTTCTTTTGTTTCTACCACAGCAGGATTTTTTTTCTCTTGTAGGTTTAGTGAATGATTTCTAGTTTGTGATTTTTGTCTCAGACTTGTCGATTTGTTACAGTCTCTGCTTTCTTGTACTTTATTTTCTTTTTTGCCAGAGGACCCACTCGAAAACAAGATGATTCAGCTCAAGTGGGTTTATCCTCCTGAAATATAAGTTAATAAATAAATCAATGTGAGGGTACGAATGTGCAAGCATGGCATTTTACTTTGATTTAATTAATTAAATGGCTTTTTAGGTGAAGCTACTCATTTTTTATTCTAAATTCTAAAGTCTAACAGCACTAAAACTTCAGACTATTGAATTAACAGAAGGATCATCTGGATGGATAGCCTGGCAAGTCATGCTTACATGAGTGTGAATATAGTCTGGCCTCGACCCACAAGCAGAGCTCAGTCAGGAGGCGGGATCTATGGTTGTCTTTCAAACTGTCTCCTCATGCTGTTGGAAAATGTCCAACGTGACGTACTCCCCGCTATGCATGTCAGTCAGCAGGCCAGTCTACCATACACTGTTGAAGAAGACGCAAACACACCCTTTTTCTAAATAAAGGTCTTAAGTATCCAACAAAAGCCCAAGTCTATAATCCAAAGTTGATGACAAAGCCATTTCATATGAGTCGCCACTATCTTAGTCGTTCCACTCCATTGCATCATCCTGGACACCCGACCGACAGACGTGATGGGAAGGCACAAGACTGGTCGGAGCTACTGAGGCTCCTATGGATTGTGGCTAGACCAACCTGCCGAGCAAAATCATTCTGCTTCTGCTACTGTTTGTCTAAACATTTAGGCCACTGGATGAAGCATTAAAGCAGAATTATGTTGCTTTTTCTCAGAAGACACCTCCTAGAGGTGGAAAAAATTCATTGCACCTTTGAGTCCCTCTCAAAGTCCTCTGATTTATGAACACGTAACTCGACCATTACAGTTATTATTTTCATGTTATGCTGTTTACTGATATATATATATATATATATATATATATATATATATATATATATATATATATATATATATATATATATATATGTATGTATATATATATATATATATGTATATATATATATGTATATATATATATATATATATATATATATATATATATATATATATATATATATGTATATATGTATATATATATATGTATATATATATATGTATATATATATATGTATATATATATGTATATATATATATGTATATATATATATATGTATATATATATATGTATATATGTATATATATATATATATATACATATATATATATACATATATATATATATATATATATATATATATATATATATATATACATATATACATATATATATATATACATATATATATATACATATATACATATATATATATACATATATATATATATACATATATATATATATACATATATATATATACATATATATATACATATATATATATACATATATATATATACATATATACATATATATATATATATATATATATGTATATATATATATATATATGTATATATATATATATGTATATATATATGTATATATATATATATATATGTATATATATATATATATATATATGTATATATATATATATATATATATATGTATATATATATATATGTATATATATATATGTATATATATATATATATATGTATATATATATATATATATGTATATATGTATATATATATGTATATATATATATATGTATATATATATGTATATATGTATATATATATATATATATATATATATATATATATATATATATATATATATATATATATATATATATATATATATATATATTTGAAAGAGTTTCTTGCCCATAAGAAATGTCACCAACTCTGCTTCTGTTTAAAATCCAAGCTGGATGCGGAGATCCGTCCACCGTTGAAAAGCAGATCCATGGTGCATTCTTTGCCAGTCTTTGAAGCACTTTTGGCAAGTTTAGCCCGAAGCCTTTTTCTTTACTTTTTATTACGCAAGAGGATTTCGAGCACTATTGGCTAAAGCTGAGCGGTGGTCAAGTAAAATTGCATGGCGCTCTATACGACAGGATAGTGGGCATAGCAAAAACAATTGACATATTGCGTATGTTATAAAACAAAATAACTATAACTGTTGAGGATTTCTTTTTTTTAAATAAAAGCATACATAATTCTCAAAAGGGGAAAACTCAGGATTTCTGCATTAATGTTTCAAAGATATTTGCACCTGTGGAGTTGGTTGGATTGCTGCAGGTTACCTTGAATGTGATTTCAGTGAGAGGAGCAGCAGGCACTGCCCTGGAACCTGCCCACCACATGCCTGTCTAATGGCAGTGATATGTGAGTGGGACAGAGCGGCTCTGCACACTGCGCCTCATTGATGAAGGCAGGATGGTTTTCCTCTGACCAGGCACAAAAACAGCCAGGTGGTCTGCCCTTGACATATTTCATCTGTGCAAATTGGTATTTGTGGGGTAATGTGCATAGAGGCAGAAAATGCATTGAATAAGTAAGTGAGAAGGAGAGAATTATGCTTTTCTTGCTCCAAAGTTTGTGTTGTCCAAAACTAGCATGGGTGCATGGCAGACTGAAGGAGGACAGATGAAGTGGTTTGGAACAGCGGCTCCAACTCTTGCCAACTTGAAACTGCTGTTCTTCCATTAACACAGTTCAGCAGCGTGTCTGCCCACTGGATCAGTGAAAAGCACCATTGTACTTGACAATTAACTGGTTTGTTCTTTCCTTCATTTATCTGTGCAAGGTTTGTTCAGGACACGTGTTCTTTTGCAATAAGCCACATTCTTTAAGCTATACACTGTTCCCTTGTAGTCATTTGTCTTCTGAATACTGACTGTTTTCATTTATCATTTACCAAAACCAGTTCAAATACAAGCTGGTTTCTATGGAAGAACATTAGTAATGGATGAATGTGCGTCTAGACTGCCCTTGGCATGATGTTTCTGTCATAATAGGTTGGACTTCAGTTAGGTTAAGGAACAAAATAGCCTTTATTGTCAATAACCGATCACTTTTACCATTCATGTTTTAAAGAGTTTCTTCACTGAGAAACAAATTTGTAAAAAACTTTCTGATTATAATCAGGCTGAACATTAAAATAGTCTTGTACCCCTATTTCCTGCATTAGCTTCTGAATAGGTGGTGAAATGATCAGTTCAAAAAAGCCTGACAGACGGACGTCACACTGTCATTTTAACAATCATGAATTCATCCATCTTGGCTCGTGATGAGGAAGGCTGTTGTTGGTTTACTGTCCAGGAAACAGCAGAGAACATCTCGGCTAGTAGAAGCCAGCATTAGCAACTCCACCACACAGCAGAACTCCTCCAGGGTTGTGTTACTTGTGGAGAGTCAGTGGTAGAGTCATGTTGCTTTTAGCCAATCAGAGGTGAGATCAGGCATTTCGAGGAAAATATCAGGAAACAAGACTGCAAATCCTGCCGTCTGAAGCTACTTTCTCCTCCAGGTGAATTTTCTGTGCTGAAACAGGTGCACCGGAGCTTTTTTTCCTCAGCATACAAATTTGTGAAGATGTTTTATTACACGTTAGACATAGTAGTTTTAAGATAAATATGTTTTAGCTGAGTTAAGCTCAATTCATCTGAGAGCAATACAACAATATAAAAACACAAGTGTAAGTAAATTTGAACATACTACATGTGTGACAGTTAAAGTTCAAATGTTGGTTTATTTGATGCATCCTGACCTCAAATAGTGTAAGAATATAAAACTCAAATAGATTGTCTGCTAATTAGTCATTTATAGAACGCAATTGTTCCGTGTTCGCAAAACCTTAAAATCAGATCCTGGCTCAAAGATTTTGTTTTTGACACTTGAAAGACAAAACACACTCCAGCCTCTGATTTACAGTAAAACAAATATTTTGTGGATCTGTTTCATCAGTCCATATCCAAATTGATTCCTAAAGTGCTGTACGCAGCAAAAAGTTTGATTTCCTCCCCAGATTTATTGAATTTAATCTTATTTACTGGAAAAACTTTGAGATCTGCCGCAGTCTTTATAAAATCTCTAATTTCAAGCTTTCTGATTTGTGACTGACTTGGCACCGGTAGAGTCCATATGTCAGAAATGTTTAGGCTGACAAGTGTGTGAAGAGAAGGCTGCTCAACAGAGTATTTAAAATTTCCATAACAACGTGTTCATAAAATGGTGAAAAGTAAAAAGAAAAGTAAAAACATGTGGTTGAGTGATGTCATAGGCCTGTGCAAGGTAACAGAAAATTCCCAAGATTTATCTCAAACATCTGTGACAATAAGTGGCAAACAACTCTGATGTCTCGCTGGAGACAAAGTGTTTAGATTGTGTGAAACACGTTAAAAAGCAGCTCTATTGTGGATTTGGATCAGTCATTGCAGCTAGTTTCAGAACCACCTTAAGCTTTCCTGCTGAGTGGAAAAACAAAATAAATCTCATTTTGGATGCATCTGAAAAGCTTAAAAAGGGTTTGTCCGAGGTTTTGCAAGACAGATGCCCAGAACTTTGCTCATCAGTCAAACACGTTATCATGCAGTGTTTCACTGAGATATGAGAAAAGGCTTTCACGTAACTGTTGACCCCGGCAGCACGGAGATGAATGGAAAACTTGTACAGGCCAACAGACACACTAAAGCAAAAAGATGGAGGGATGAAGTGAAGAGAAAAATGGGTTCTGACTGTTCTTGCTCACATTCTTGGGGTCTGCATGGTGAAAGATGAGCAGATGGAACACACACACACACACACACACACACACACACACACACACACACACACACACACACACACACACACACACACACACACACACACACACACCAGGTTACAGGAGCATGTCTGATAATGAATTCCACGGCTCATAAATCACATTAGATCTCACAGACGCTGACTAAACCCGGGCTCACATTACAAACGGTAAAGTATGAAAAGAGCCCGTAGGTTAAAACAAAAAGGGTCGGAGAAGAAGCTGGTCAGCTGCTGAAGATTCAACATCTTTGGAAGAAAAAGAGAAGAAAAGTTCACATGTATTTATTTTACATGAGTAGGAATGCTGTAGGACCTGCAGCAGCTCGACTGGTGTGTTTTTTTACTTTAAAGAACGTTAACTTCCCCCGAAGATGACTCCATTACAGTAGAATCAGATTCCAGCTTCTGTTTAATCTGCTAAACCAATCAATTCTCTGTGTTGGACAGATCTTATCTCTTTCCTTAAAAATATACAAACCAAACATTAGGACAGGGGGACCGTTTTTATATAAACTTTTAAGAGCAGGTTCACTAAGAAAACACTTTTTAATTATTATTTTTGAAAAAGATCACTCTGAGTTTAACATGCAGGCTGAACATGAAAACAATCTCCTACACCTATCTCCTGCTTTAGCTTCTGATAGAAAATAGATGGTGAAACTCTAGGATTTGAAAAGCCTGACAGATCTACGTCACACTGTCACTTAAAGAGCAAGTCACCCCCAACCAGAGTATTACTCCACTCCCACTTTCTGTTTGAAAAATGCAACAAATGCCGTTGCCTAGCAGACCCAGAGGGCAGAGTCGCTAACAAGTACACACACACACACACACACACACACACACACACACACACACACACACACACACACACACACACACACACACACACACACACACACACACAGGCTCACAATGACATTGTGACATCATATGGTACCAGCTAATGTTCAAGGGTACCTCTTAGCCAATAGCGATGGCAGATTTAAATTAAAATGCATTGCAGAGTTTTTACCTGACAACAGAACAACACTGACAGTTTTAGGCAGGAAATTTAAATTTTAACTAACATGCACTAAAGTGCTAAACTATTGACTACACATGTCTGCAGCACGATTAGACACACATTTATATAGTTTATCAGAACAAAAAGTTGATTTGAGGGTGACTTGCTTTTTAACGTTCTTGTACTTAACAATTTTGGCTCGCGATGAGGAAGGTTGTTGTTGGTTTAGCATCCGAGAAACTGAAACAAAAAATGTCTCAGCTAGCAGTAGCAACTAGATGCAGAACTCCTCCAGGATTAAGTTAGTCGTGGTGATAAAATATTAACGTTGCCGAGCAAACAATCAGTGGCAGAGTGGCGTTGCTGTTAGCCAATCAGAGGCAAGAGGTCCAACATTCAGAAAATAAGACTCAAATCCTCGCCTGGAGCTACTTTCTCCACCGGATGACTTCTACATCCTCAAACAGGAGCATTTGAGCTTTATTGCTCCAGAGTAAAACTTACAAGGTGCTCATTCCCACTGCAGACCACTGCAAATGTTTTAAAATATGATATTACAGTATATAAATAATAATATGAATCTGTCTAAAGAAAAATCCCAAGATAAATAAATGAGAAATAAAAATAAATTTGGCTGTTGGAACGGTTTAAAAGGAGGTTTTTAAAAGACAACAGGGCTCGTGATTGTCATCAGAGATGCGGCTGCCATGTTGACGGCCTACGAGTCCTTACTTGTTACTACTGTAAACAGCAAGCTCAGTCTCATTCTTGTGGCTTAATTTGATTTATTATTTGTTTGATCGGTTATATTACACAATCATGGTAAGTTGTTGCTGTGGGGTGCAAGGGACCAGGGAAAAAGGTGGAAAACGGGCTAATTTGTCACCCCGTTTTCCTGCTTGGAAGCATAACCAAGTACCTAACATAACAAAGTCTCGTCGGCTCGCTTGGATCGCAGCTATGATGTGAGCAAACATCGCCCTCTGAGTGTTTTCATTCTGGTAAGTTACAGATGGTGTACGTTTTGTTGCACATCATTTCTTATCTTCAACTGCAACATGCACACACAACACACACATACTGGTAGGCTAATGAGGGGGAGTGCTCACACACATCACAACTTCTTCTGCGGGATAGCAATTTTGATTATCTTACTGGAAAAACCAGCAAATAAAATGTTTACCTTTTATCCACATGTTTACACCCGCTCACACCACAAACAAGATGGCTGAAAATGTCCGTTATGCAGAACTGTGGCGGCTGCAAGTTGTCATCAATGCTCCAGTCACGTGTCTTTCATATGGATCCAAACCGTTTATAATGCCTGTATATTCCACATCCTTTAGGGGATTTTAACATGTTGTTTAACACTTTTACTGAAATCCACTTCTTCTCTGCAATGTAACGTTTGTTTTCATGGTTTGTTTACACTCGTTAGGCCATCAACACGTCTGCTCCTAGAATGCTCGCGTGTGATCCCAAGCCTTATTTCTTGTTTCTTGTTTTTTGCACAACTGAATGTTGCACGAATGTGAATGAAATCAAGATGCTATAGGAACTATGTGGAATGCCATGACAGGCAAGTGTCCTCACACATTTGCACATGTTCCAGCTGTGTGAATTTTAGCACATCAATAGCAAGTTTTATCCAAATCACTGACATCAGCCATCATCTCTGTCTCAGCTGCATTCCCAGCCTGTGTCTGGACATTTAGAGGACATTTCCTGTCACTCAGAGGGTTTTCACTGGAAGCGGAACCCCTCCGCTCCAGTTTGGACAACCCTTTTCTTTTTTCTGTCTCTTCACATTGGATTCCATGACGGTGAGCGGGTCAAAGCTCCTTTCCGAAGAGCTCGACACTGGAAAACCGAAGCTCTTTAGGGTTTAAGCTGACAGTTAAGAGGTGCGTGTCTGCCTGTGGGGAGAGCAAAGGAGGAGAAACGCTCTGATTATCTGTTAGATTGTGTGATTATACATCTCTCCTAACCTTCAGGATTAAAAGAGAAACAAATACGACAAAAACCCGTGAGCGAGTCTTGCACGAGAGGACGACCATGGCATGTCTTTCCATCACTGCACAGAGTGACTGACGTCTACAAGTTTAGCACTGTCACAGAGGGGTGCTAATATCCTTTCAGCATATTTCATCACATTTCAGCAACTATGTGCAACAGCTCCCTCTCCATCCAAGTCATTTCTGGTTCAGGCTGAGCTAACAGGCTGACATGAGGCAGAAAGTCATTCTACGTAAGCCTGGAATTTCCAGGTGGCACACAAGCTCCACATTAATGGAGGGTTAGAGCTACTTGCTGATACATTCATCTATCCTTCTGGGTATTAAACTATTGTATTCTGTAGACTGAGTGCATTACATGGCTAATAATGTGAATAATGATCTTTCTACAGAAAAAGGTTATACATGTAGAAATTAGAAGTGTGGAAGTATAAAATGGCTTAGGTAAAAAAAATAGATTTTTTTTGGTTGAAATAATGGTAGATGCAAAAACACAAACAGATGTGGGAAAAGACCTTCATCCATTTTCTTCCATTGTTTGCTTTAAGGAATCATGTGCCTAAAACAAGCTGTTTCCAAAACTTCCCGTTTGTGACATCACAAACGGGGAAATTAGCATAGAACAATTTCTCACATGCAAGAGAGGTACTGCTGGAGGATTAACAGCTCTAATCTGGAACTCTCTGGGATATTAGAGCTTCTTAGCTTATAGAAGCCTAAGTGAGGGATGGATGGGCGTGGATATTGGCAGAGCCCTGAAATGGCTCATTCTGGAAGGTACTGAAACTTCCAAGAATCAAACTGCTGACATTGCTTTGTATGAGAAAGATTTAGAGCAAAGAACTTCATAAACACAATTTACCTAGGCCGAAGCCGTCAGGATACCAGATTCGCTGCAGATACATACAATTTTTATTTGGGTCCTTTTGTTGTGGCCTTCACCTAAAACTCGCTCCTCTTCTGAGAAGGATATTGAAATTTTCTGGGCTCAGAAGATGTTGCTTGACTTGCAGAGACTGCCATTCTCCACAGGGCCAGCCTCGCTGTGCCGAGCGGACAACCTTTGGTAACCCACAATGGTGCCCTTTAATGGCTGGTAGATTTAAACATAAACCCAGTGTCATGCCTGTCAAAATAAATAATTTGTGATCTTTTGATTCAAATATATCCATCCATCCGTTTTCAGCCACTTATCTGGAGTCGGGTTGTGGGGGCAGCAGCCTAAGCCGAGATACCCAGACTTCCCTCTCCCCAGCTACTTGGGCCAGCTCTTCTGGGGGAATCCCAAGGTGTTCCCTGGCCAGCCAACGTGTCCTGGGTCTTCCCTTGGGTCTCCTTCCAGTTGGACGGGCCCGGGAAAACCTCACCAGGGAGGCGTCCAGGAGGCATCCTGACCAGATGCCCGAGTCACCTCAACTGGCTTCTCTCGACACTTTAAAAGCTATTTAAAATACAGGTCCTTCTCAAAAACTTAGCATATTGTGATAAAGTTCATTATTGTTTGTAATGTACTGATAATCATTAGACTTTCATATATATTAGATTCATTACACACAACTGAAGTAGTTCAAGCCTTTTATTGTTTCTGATATTGATGATTTTGGCATACAGCTCATGAAAACCCAAAATTCCTCTCTCAAAAAATTACCATATTTCATCCGTCCAATAAAAGAAAAGTGTTTTTAATACAAAAAAGTCAACCTTCAAATAGTTATGTTCAGTTATGCACTCAATACTTGGTCGGTAATACTTTTGTAGAAATGAGTGCTTCAATGCGGCATGGCATGGAGGTGTAGAGGGTAAATGTTGTTGCTTTTAAGCTTAATATATTACCTTTACTTATGACCAATAAGATGTGATATTCTATATGAATATAGAATATCAACCTGCTTGGTCTTTGTATGTTTAATCAGAGGATTCTAGGATTGTTTGCTTTTTCAGGGATCAAACACATTTCGTCTCAATTCAGACAGAGTCAGGTTTATGAAAGATAAGACCTTTATTTTCTAAACAAATAAAAACATGACAAGTTTACCAAGACCACTGTGATGGATGAATCTAAGAGGACGGGATGTGATGGATGGTGATTTAATGGTGTGTGTTTATCAGAACCTTGTATCTAGAAGAACTGAGTTCTGGGTGGCTGCTACACACTGAAGCTGACACAGCAAATGGTTCCTACAGAACAAAGCTGATACAGTTTCGACTCCCTAAAGCTTGGTTTATGCTTGACGCGTCCGCGAGGTTCGCACATCTCCGTGCGGCAAAATTGCGTCATTTTAACAACCACGCCCCTCCACCGAGCCTCCGCACGGTCCAAACTTTCCGCACCGCTCCATATCCAACCTTTAAGTAAAAATGTGATAAACTATATCTTTAGAAGAAATTAAAGTTAAAGTCCCATTAGTCATCACACTCTGGTGAAATTCATCTCTGCATTTGACCCATCCCCGTGGGGAGCTGGAAGCTGCAGCTGTGGCCACGCTCGGGAACTATTTGGTGGTTTGTTTAAAAATGAAACGCACATTTAAGAAACATTGCACTTTTTGGAAAAACCTTCGAGAACACGGGGGGTTTCCTGATTTGGTTCATGATGCATGATGTAGTGTACCAAATGGCCAAGTACTTCAGCAAAATGACCAGAAGTCAACTTTTAACTTACAGGCCGCTCCCACGCCAGTGTTCAGATGTCCAGAGGAAAGGCAGCAAGATTGGTGGTGTCATCGGATGTATTGGCTCCTGGAATCTCAAAGAGTCGTAGTTCCCTTTGAATTTGATTATCACCAGCCATAAGATGCTACCAGCATCTGCAAGTAAGACGTACCACATCTGATGAGTCGTTGCGTCTGATGCCACTGCGAAGCATTGCAAAGAGGCTTTGACCTTAAGACAAAAGAGAGGATGGTTCCAAGTGCTTTGCTCACCTGGTCGGCCGAACCGAGAAGCTGGTTGAGAACCGGCTAGTCCAGGGAGTAAACTAGCCTTTATTAACAAATTTAGACAAATCAGAATTTGACAAGTTTAAAGGCGTTACCACAAAGACTCAGACATCCCTCCTTCATTCAGACACTTAGAGGTTATTTCTTAATGTGAAGTAAAATCTTATTAAACAATACTATGAAGAAAATGTTAAACATTAATAATAATAGTATGATGTGTAAATATACTGATAGATTAACATTAAACTCAACAATTACTAATCTGGTGTAATTTAAGCTCTAAAACAAATCATTATCAGAATAATATTCATGTTAACCCATCTTTCATTAATGTAGAGTATTGAACACATTTATCAAAACACTCTGGATTTAAACATATTGTCCATTAAACAAAATGATTATATAAAACTAAAAAAAATGTATAATAATTTCTGAACCAAGGAAGTGTAGCGTAACAAAAGGCCAAGTATTTCATCAAAAATGACTAGAAGTTCACCTTTAACTCTCAGGCCCAAACTATTTCTCCACACAGGTCAGTCTGACACCGTGGTGGCGATAGGACGAGATTAACTGGTCTGTCAGATCCTATCTGTCTGGTCTTCAAACCAGAAAAGCACTGCTCGACGACCTTGTTATCGAATAAGGGAGCCATAATAAATCCTTCTCTTGACTCTCCATCTTAGCTGGAAACCCAAGGTCTCATGCAGAAGACGAGACTTTACTCTCTGAATAAAGTCTATCTTGTCATAAATAACTCTAAAACTTTAAACTCCATATATTCTGGTGAATGCGCAATATGTTTAAATCCAAAGTGTTTAATAACGTGTGCATTAATCAATGATTGGTTAAAATTAATATTTTTCCTGTAATGATTAGTTTCAGATTTTAAACTACACCAGATCAGTATTTGTTGATTTCATGGTACTCTATCGATTTATTCATACATCATAAGATTAATACATTTTTGCTTCACATAACTGTTTTAACATTATCGCTTCACACTAAGAGTTAACCTCTAAGTATCTGAGTGAGGGAATTATTCTCTGAGGTCTTTGGTAACGCCCTTTAAACTTGCCAAATTCTGATTTGTCTAAATTTGTCAACAACGTTTAATAAACACAAGGATCACTTCCTGATCTACTCAGTTCTCCAGCCGCCTCCTGATTAGGCCAATCAGGTGAGAAAGCATTTGGAACCATTCTTTTTTTTGACCAAGGTCACAGTCGCTCTGCAACGCTTACGAGTGATATCAGACACAACAGCCTCAGAGGCAAAATAGATACACCAGCTTCCGGCTGTCACCTCGAGGGTATCTCAGACTAGACAGGTCATGCTCTGAGCTAGTGTTACTGGCACCAGAGGCCTTTGCCTCGTCTGTCTCCTGGTAACCAGCTGTTACCAATTACTGAAATCACTTGGCAGCTGTTAAAAGCTGCTTTCTTGCTCTAAGTCAATGAGAAGGTACAAGGGTAGAGTAGACTGGCAACAGTTTATTCTATTCTCTTCTCCTCACTCGCTCTTTTGGTAAAACTCAGAATAGTTATTCTTCGGTGCTCTCGGGTTTTGGATTACGGATTTGGTTTTAGGATTTTGACCATTTGGCTTATAGACTTCGGACCGGTTTTGACCTCGATTTAGGATCTCCCCTCATATATATATATATTCTCAGTTATTAAATTCCCACCCCCTTCTGGGGTGGCGTTTTTCGTTCTCTTTTTGTATATACTTTCGTTTTGTATATAGTATTGCTAGGACTCTTTGTGAATATTCCATTTTGTTTTTGTAATAAAATTCTTTGTATTTTAGCGACACAGCACTCTGTTTATTATTTAATCCACACACTACTTTTATTACTCCCCTCCTCATCTCTCCTAGAGAGCCGGGGACGTAATAGCTTGACTATGGGTTACGTTGCCCAGAGGTTCACTACCAGCAGTGTCCATCCCGACCTCTTGACCTCCTGGATCGTACGGGGACCTTCAACACAAAACGATGCGTAGACTCGGCACAAATGGCGTTGGATGGTTTTATGAATCATCTCTAGCTTATCAAACCATACAGCCAAACTGAATTTACAACCCAGACATCACAAGATTTCTCAGACACTTACCAGGTTTTGCTACAAACATCTAGCTTACATTCCACCACATCCATTATCTGTCATCCTCTACAATCATCATCTCATTCATACTTTGTTCCGTATAATCGTTAGTTTAGGAAAATAGAATTAAATTCATTTTTATAAACTACTTGACTCTGTCTGAATTAATATGAAGTGTGTGTTCCCTGAATAATCAAATAACCTAAAGGTAATATTTATCAAATATTCAAAGACCAATCAGATTGATAATTCATATTCATATGGAATATCACATCTTATTGATCATTCAATAAATGTAGCTAATCCTCACCACCACAGAAGATAAACTTTATTCAAAGAGGATAGATAAGAAGTCCTGCGTCTTTTGCAGCCTTGATGACTTCTGATATACCACAGGGTAACTTAAAAATATCAGGGCAAGTTCATAGACTTCGTATCAGCACCAAGGTGTCAGGTTGATCTGTATGACGACGTTTGGCCTGTAAGTTAAAAGTGAACTTCTGGTCATTTTGATGAAATACTTGCAAAAATATACTTGTGCCTGCAGGGATAAAAACTTCTACCTCTTTAAATCTGTCATGACTAAAACTTTGTAGTGACCTCATGAGGAGTTCTTGGACATAATTTTTTCTCATTTAGCCATGCAGCACGCTGGTGTGTCTCTTGTTTTTCAGATCATCCCCTCCTTCTCCTTGTGTGGTTTTTGTAATCACACTCTTCTTGGAGGGCATCTCTGGGCGGCTGGCCACCTCACCCGCTCTCCAGCCCTTACAATCGCCCTGACACACTGAGCCGATATCTCCAAACGCACCCACACTCACTCACACAATTGCTGAGACATTCTTTTGAAACCATGCTAAACCTTTAGGCACAACAATACAAGCTGGACCTAATCTTATAACCCCCATCCAATCAGATGGCTGGAAACTTAAGAGAGGAATTGATTGGCTAGTGGCCAGAGGGGCCAGTAATGGGGAAGGAGAACAAGAGGAGACAACCATTGTTGATTGATTACCATGAAAGACACTTTTGTTGCTGACTTGAAGGCAGGACACTGTGCTTGTATCAAGAGGAAACGCTGCAGTCCTAAAATAGGTCAGAGCTGCCCTAATGTGTCTGCAAGATACTTTGAGATAGGGATGTGTGCACAGATAAAGCTCCCTTCAAGAAGGAGTAAGGTCCACTGATTATTAGCTGAGAGTATTATTGATTAGCTGTAGAGCAAAGGTCAAAAGAGCATCGTATAACCATAAGTGACTCAACTTTCTGGAGAACGAAAGCAGGGCCGGAGTGATGGAGACGGCGCAGGCCGAAGAATTAGTCAATAAATGTATTTTTATCAAAATCAAAACAGTTCAACCATGATGTCAGCGCTTCTCGGGGTGGCTCGAGGAGACCGCTGGCTCATCTTTCTACACCACGGATTACAAAGTGTCTCCAAGGGTTATTGTTTAAACTGGCAGTTTTTTGATTTCCAGAGAACTCGATCTGCGACACAAAACGGCAATAAGTCAACAGTTAGAGATGAAAGTCGAAGCATGCTTAGCAAAGGACAATCAGACCACTCCACTGATCTCAATCCTTTTGGACAGAAGTGAATGTGGTCAAGTTTTCACAAACCTTTGCAAATGTTTGGATAGTGTGGATTTTTGTCGATGTGATTGGCTTTCCTCACATTAAGCCAGGATTTTATCTGCATATGAGATTTCCTCTCATTGACTTTAACTTCATAGATTATCTGCATGAGCAGTAATTTTATCTCCCAAACCGGAAAAGAAAGAATACAAGCCCTGATTCTGATCTAACACATGTACAACATTCATACCTCCATTTTTTTATGAATCTTCTTGTTTTTTCTGCCACTTACAGACAACGATAATAATCCAAAACCACGTGATCGGTTGCCTCATGTCAGCTGTTTCCAGCTGTAAGGCGAGCCGTCTTGAAGGCTTAATGGTTATATTATGGGAAAATGTCAGCTTGCAACAACAAACATCCACTTTGGGAATGCTTGTTGGAGCCTGCGTGAGCCGTCCCTTCAGACGAGGAAACACATTAATGCATGAAGCAGATTTAATGCCAGATTCAAGAGCATCCTGGGCCATGGATCTCACATCTGGTTGAAAATATCACAGCTTTGTAGAGCTACATCCTATCCAGCTTTATTTATAAAGCACATAAAAACACACTGTATAACAGAGGGGAAGACACATGAAAGCCTTAAACATGGGTAAAAGTAGCACAGTGAGCTAAAAATACTAAAATCAACAATCAAACCACCTATAAAATGGATAAAAGATAGGAAAACACACAAAACAGCCCTAAATTATAGAGAAAAACAACACAACAATGTGATAAAATGCTAAATTAGTAAATGTGCTTCAAAAACTGAAGGTTTGAGTTGACAGGTCAGCCTGTGTCCGACTCGCAGCCAACAGACAAGTTTGGATATCTCCAGAACCACCTGTAGCTGCACAACCAGCTCTCTGTAACCACCTCACTCCCGCCTCGCTCATCCGTCCTGATTTTTTTTTTCTGCACGTACAGTTGTGCTTGCAAACGAGTGTGTTTCTGTGCCAGCAGAAGCTTGCTGCCAGCTTTTATTCAGTAAATGAAGAGAGCAGATCCAAATGCCAAGCCGGCACCCTTTGTTACTTTCACATGGAAATAAATGGAAGTTGGTTGGAGCATCTGCTCAAAAATGCTTTGCATTTCTCTGAATGGATTAAAAAATACCTTTTGTGGACTTTTTTTCTAAATTCTTTTACTAACTTGATTTAAAAAGAGGTTTTGATTGGAATAAGGAGCAGAGGGAGTGTCCTGCAGGCCAGTGGCAGCCTCCCTCTGTAGCTGTGATTGGTTGAGGTTGTAGTGAGTGAGTCCAGGGGAGGCCAGTAGGAAGATGAATGGTCTAGGAGCATTTTAGGGAAGGGGGGGAGCAGGCAGCTGAGGAAAGCAGCTACCACTGGCTCTTAAAGTCTAGGTACTCCTCTTTACAGCTCCAGAGTGACAGAGGGAAAGGGTGAACTGGAGACAGCCTGAAGAGAGGGTGAAGTCAGGAGAGTGGTAGCAAAAAAAGAGGTCCTGTTTGTGTGCTCATCTGCTGTGTCCTCATTCCACTACCTGAGGAACACACACAAACACAGAGAGGTGTTTCAGGAAGCTTAGAGGGCCGACTCTCCGGGGAGGAAGGGAATTAAACTGTTTTGTTTTGATTTTACCTTGACTATCCTCAGGAGAAAGCAGAAGGGATTACGGCGTGCACTCCTGCCCCACTTGTTCACATCTTCTCTGAGCTTTTTTTGTCTTCTCTGGGTTACTTTGGGGAATTCTGGATACTTCTTGATTTGTTGGTGTAAACCCAGAAAGGCATGGCGCTCGGACAAAAGAGCCCCCGGCTGGCTTTGACCCAGGGATTCTTCAGCTTGGCACTTGGCCTGTTGCTCTTCTCCCTCCTCCTCTTTACCATCGTGGATGCGGACGAGTATGACTACTACAACTGGCAGGCAGACAACTTCCACAATGGCCGTTTTTACACAAAGCAACCCCAGTGTGTGGACATACCAGCTGACCTGCGTCTGTGTCACAACGTAGGTTACAAGAAGATGAGGCTGCCCAACCTCCTGGACCACGAGACCATGCCAGAGGTCAAGCAGCAGGCGAGCAGCTGGGTGCCCCTTCTAGCCAAAAGGTGCCACGCTGACACGCAGGTCTTCCTGTGTTCTCTCTTTGCACCTGTATGTCTGGACAGGCCCATCTACCCGTGCCGCTCCTTGTGCGAGGCCGTCAGGGACAGCTGCGCTCCAGTAATGGAAACCTACGGCTTCCCCTGGCCTGAGATGCTGAACTGTGACAAGTTCCCCATCGACAACGACCTCTGCATCCCCATGCAGTTCGCTGCAAACCACGTAACCCAGCCACCAGGTAGGGCACCAATGTGCATGCCCACACACAAAAGGGCGCAACATTTTATCGTGAATGATTAGTTATTGTGAAATTTTCTGCTTAAACTGAAGGGAATTTGGTGATCACCTAATGAACCCTGAAGCCACATCAGTTGCAGTTCTTAAACCCATCACGACACACAAACCCACAAAAAAACAAGTCGATTTGTGGTTTATTTCCTCACTGAACCTTCAGGAATGTGACACATCTCATCAGCCGCATTACCAAACCATCAGACTGGGACCCTGCATGAGTCAAACTAATGAAAAAAACCTGTCTCACACTCTGAAAGTTTCACTGAGAAACTCTCAGGCTGCTTGTGTGAGCTCAGGGAGAGGGAGAAAAGAACAGGAAAGAGGCTGGAAGGGAAAGTTCGTGAGTAATGGACGGTTTGGGATGCCCTGGGGAGAGATGGAAATGGGAGACGCTGAGACTCCAGGGGTTAGCTCGCTGACTGTGTCAAGATAAATGTGCTGTGATGACACGCTTGCATGCATGCTCGTCTTAATCAACAGACATCCATCTACGCTTAATCAATCAGCCGAATGAGCGAATGAATGGAAATCTGAGCCACTTCCAAACTGCAGGTTAATACCTGAAAACTTGATTTTTACATTTAGGCAAAAGGACAGTGTGTGTGTGTGTGTGTGTGTGTGTGTGTGTGTGTGTGTGTGTGTGTGTGTGTGTATGTGTGTATGTGTATGTGTGTGTGTGTGTGTGTGTGTGTGTGTGTGTGTGTGTGTGTGTGTGTGTGTGTGTATGGAGCTAAAACCACCTAATCAGCCTCTTCACAAAAGCAGCGTGAGCTGAAAGAGAATCGATGAGAGCCTTTAGAGGACAGTCCCCGCTGTGTCCCACTCCGCTCTGCTTTTGTTGGGTCTGGCAGACGGTTGGGGCCAATTAACTAGACGGCCAATTACTGAGCTCCGATAATTAGTCGACACGATGGAACAAGAGAAGTGGGCAGAGAACGGTGATCGCTGAAGTATGGTTGTTCCTGTGAGAGACTGGTGGGGTGAAAGAAGAGGGAAGCAGAGAAGAAATTCTCCTGGAGTTTTTTAAGAGTTTTAAAAAAGCTTTTTTATTCTGCACTGCACTTGTTTGTTATCATGTGACGTCTTATAATCGCCAACTTTTAATTCATTAAAGTCTGATAATACTGTTGGAGGATTCTCAGATGATTTAATGCATTTCTAACTTTTTTTTTTCCGTTAGAGAAAACTGGATGTTCTGTTTTTGTAGGACTGATATCAACTATGTGACATTTTGGCTCAGCACAGTCATCATTCAATCTTTTACATGTTCTCCAAGAAGGCAGCTTGAGCCTCATAAGCCATCTCCTAAAACCGGCATCCATTTGTTCATCCCGTCTAATCAAATCCTCATCAGAAGCTGGGCGATTAAGTGGTGGGAAATCCTCCAGGATATGTAGGATTTTTTTTATTTAGTTTAAGGTTTCCAAGGAATTCAGATTTTTTTTATTTTCAGAAATGACTAAAATAATCAGAGTTGTAAAAACAAACTCTGATTATATTTAATGAATGTCTTTTTTTTTTTTTACTCTTGTGTGCCTGTGTGTGTATCTGCATGCAACTGATAGTGAACTTGTATCACTTCTAGCCTGAAGGAAAAGTCATTGACGTTTTGTAAGGAACCAGTCTCAGATGTACCGATGAGGCCATCCCGAGGACAATTTCTTGGCTCTAACACACACACACACACACACACACACACACACACACACACACACACACACACACACACACACACACACACACACACACACACGCACGCGCACACACACACACACACACACACACACACACAATGAGAGAGAACGCCAGCGATAATAAAAAAGGAATTTCAGCTAAGAACTCGTAGAAGTGAGCTTTCCGAGAATTGTGCGTGTCATTGGGGGACATGGGAGGATAATAAAAATGAATCTTAAGGTAATCCACCAAAATCTCAAGGAGCCGGGTCAATCTCAGATATTAGGCTCTACCTTCTACTCTCTCGAAACTGGAGGCCCAAACGTTTTCCGAGCTATTCTGCAATTGCACGATAGAGAACATCTCGAGGGTTCCTGTGGAAACTAACAGGATGGAGTTAGATTCACTTCCCACTTTTGTGAAACTGCAAAAAAAATACTCAAAGACCACCTGAGGTATTTCTGGACGTTTTCATGCAATGGTGTTTATTTTTGGGCGTGTGTCAGGAGCCCGCAGGGTGTGATTATGTGAAACACAAGTCTGTCTGTTATATCAGACAAAAGAGATCCCATGCAGGAGCAGATGATGCTCCTTCTACTTTCTGCATCTGTAAATCAGTAAGATAACCACTAGATGTATTCCTGCATAAACTGTTACGTGGTTGTTAGCATTCCAGCTGAATACACCAGTAAAAGTCATGTAATGTAAGATATCGCCTCTCAGCGCTGTTCTCTCTTTGATGTGGCCACTTTAAGTTACAACCATGTTAAAAGAGACAGGCAGCACTGACAGGCATCCAGCAGCACAATGGACCCTACTCATGTGGCCCTGGCTGCTATATTAAAAGGAAAATGTGATCCAATGCTCTGTGCACGGAAGAGTGCCGAGACCCTTTCAGAATGCACTCGATTTTCTGTTGAGGATCCCTTCAGATGCAAGGAGTGTGCTTTGTTTTAGGGTCCCCCGGGGGGCTGCCTCTAGGCCATGTTTAATCTCTCTCCTGTCTGTCTGCATGCCACATTTAAACAGATGTGAGGCCCTCGGATGTAAATCACACACCGTATTTCATCCGCTGCGCAGAACCGTTTTATGTTGTAAGCTTTCCTGCTCGTAACTTAAAGGGCCCAAATGAGGCATCGGACGGTGACCCATGCATACTTTAAAAGAAACGTTCTTCCCACAAATGTCTCTGTGGCGCTCAGACTGCAATACAAGAGGCGTAATACATTTCGGGAATAAACTTATTGTTAGACCTGAGGGTGGTGGTGTTTCGGTGCCTAAAATGGCAGAAATTAGAACACAAAGCGTGTAACTTTTGCACATAATGTAATTAAAAGCTTCAAAACTGTTTTCACGTAAACTCGTCAAGTTTTTGGAAACACTAAAAGTGATTTACGACATCCTGTCAACTGTTTGTCTGCAGTGAATGGAAGAGATTTGTCAAAGTCGTGTAATGACAAACAGGAGTTTCTTATGAATGGGAAAGGCATTTCTGCACTTGTAGCCACTTTGTTTTGCTCATAATTTATGTTTTTGTTTTTACAAAATGTAGATTTTGGAAAAATAAATGTAAGTAATTTTGCTGCATCAGTTTCTGACATCAAAGTGACCATGTGTATTTCTCTGTGGTCGTAGTCAACAAACATGCTCTCGCACTGGTGCACATGTTTTTATTCTAAAGTGAATTTGCAAAGAGACCTTTCGCATTTTTGTGCTCAACATCAAAAGTGAAAAAAAAATGACGTTAATATGTTTTTGTTTAAGATTTTTTGAGAGATACGACAGACATGAAAAACAGCTGAAACGAGAGACACAAATAGAGAAAGTGATATTATCCCTCCAGCAATGGCTAAGTGAGGCTTTGCCGTAAAAAATAAAAACCTGGACTCTTGCCGCTCACCATTTCCACTTTGGCTCACTGTTTGAAGATTAACAGCAGGGCTTTCCAACAGAGCACCTCCCTGCTCATACGGCTCCCTTCATCCTTTGACTGGTGATGAGGACAGTCGTAGCTTAAGTGATTTTTCAGCAGCATCTAGATGGCGGTTTTCAGCCTGAGCTCAACTAAATTTCATGGAGGCACTGTTTTGTCCTGACATCTCCTGGCATTGATACTTCCGGGCCTCCTGCCAACATACCACCCCAGTGAAACCAAAATGAATCACCACAGAGGCTAAATAAGACACAACAACCTCATGAGAGTCATTCAAAACACTCACAGAGGTGTGTGAGGGTCTGTTTTTATGCTACTGCACCATAAAATAGGGGTTTTGCCATGCCCCCCACGCCCCCGATTTGACACTTTGTCACTTTTTAGCTAACTGAATCATTTCTGGGTCGCAGCAACGTTAGTGTTGTCTATGGTGCTGCTGATAAGGATTACCAGTGTGGTGTACACGGCATAATCCAGGCCTTGTCTAAGATGCAAAGATCAAACTCCAAACCACCTAAATTCAGAAATGTATGTAAACAAGCTTGTTTGAGTTACAAAACAATGCATGCAAGCTTATCACAGTGAGAAAGCAAGACTAACAACATTAGAAGAGAGTTATTTCAGAAACAAAAAAAACTCCAATGCTAACCTCTCACTCTGCCAATGTTGTTAGCTTTGCTAGAGCTAGCTTTGGCTAGCAAAGACCTAGCATGTATCATCACCTTGAAATCCAAAGCAGAGGCTTAACATACAATCGTAATGAATATAAATGGACCCATACAATTTAAAACATCCGTCTTTGATTTTGACGACTAACCCCTCATTTCCAACGGACACGTATGCAAAATGGCTGCGAAGCATACTTTTCAGCAGTTAGCTGCCGATAAAGTGGACGGGTGTCTTTCCATCGAAGAAGAAACTAAAATTATTTAAAAAAATCATAAAAACAAGAAAAGTAAAAAATAGATTTGGAAAAAGGAAGGAAAAGAAATGAGAACAAATGAGAAAGAGGTAATTATTGCATCTTGTGGAGTAAAGCTGTGGAACAGTTTTAGTGCAGATATGAAGCAATGTCCAAGCATGAGGCAATTTAAAAAGCAGTTTAAGGATTTGGTTTTTGCAGAGTACAAGGAGGTTGAGAATTGATGATCTTGTACAATATTTTCGTTGACATAATTGTGCATGGGTATGTTGCGGTGGGTATCTCCATGTTCTTAAAAATATACATGTCATATATACTGAAACTATAAGGAGGAATATTTGTAGGCTATTGACTGTTAGAGTGGAAAGGGGGTGGGATTAAATAAGCTTAAACTTCTTCCTGCTCCTTTTTGAACATTACATGTAGTGTGTTTCTTTGTTAGTTTTTTATTTGTATTTTTTTTCTCTGTCTATTTTCTTCCGTTATTTTTATGTACTTTTTTTTTAATATGTTCAAAATAAAGATTCAATCAATCAATCCCGCAGAAGGCAGCATTGGTACATTCAATGTTGGTAAATTCAAGTCAATTTTTTTACACTTTTTTCTACACATCCAGAATTTGTCAAAATCTAATATTCTGACTGGGTCAGACAAGAAGTCAAACATGAAAGGATTATAGAACATTTGAAAATGTACAAAATAAGCTACTTGCAGGTGAACGTACTTCATTTCCTTTGAAGCCTCCGTAACCGAGATAAACAAAACAGAAAAAAAAAGACACAGACCTTGTTATACAAGCTGCCGTCTTTATCCTAGCTCAATGTGTGAACTGCCAAAATCACACGTGGTGTTGCAATTCTCCTGTGATTTTGTGACCTCGCGGGACCAGCAGCATGGATTGCTTTTGCACCAGTTTTACGTCTGAAACTATCCCGCCTGTCTACTACGTTGTGCACCGCTTACACCTCCAGTCAAGTCATAAGCAGTCCAGTTTCCATACTAATTCCGCATAGATCAAAAATTGAGTCCCATTAGAGCATTCACACTAGCTGCGGTGTGGTGCAGATCCAGATGCAGAGCTCCGGAAAGTTTCTGCGTGAGTCTATATTTTCCCCAACACCAAATGCAGATTCTTGTGAATCTGCTATATTTTAAAGTAAAAGCAGTGTTGCGTTATTTTTGATGGCTTTTGTTATTACCATATTTTTCGGAGTATAAGTCGCTCCGGAGTATAAGTCGCACCAGCCAAAAAATGTATAATGAAGAAGAAAAAAACATATAAGTCACACTGGACTTACTGTAAGTCACATTTTGGGGGGGAATTTTATTATTTTTCTTACAAAATCTGAGACCAAGCGTTTCACATTGCAAGACAAGTACTGGTTACAATAACAGAATAAACAACACGGGTGCAGCAGCACGCCTCAGTCTCCAGCAGAGGATGGCGGTGTTTGAAACCCTCCCAGCGGGACAGGGGAGCTCATTCCTGGGTTGGAGCCGGCCCGCAGCAGCGCGGTATAGCCTACATACACTGAACAAAAATATAAAAGCAACACTTTTGTTTTTATTTGTGTTTATTTGTTTAGCAGACGCTTTTATCCAAAGCAACTTACAATTTATAACCTTTAGGGCATGCTGTGATCTGTGGGGGAAACCGGAGTACCCGGAGGAAACCCACGCATGCATGGGGAGAACACACAACTCCACGCAGAAAGGCCGCAGCCGAGTTTTGAACCTGCAACCTTTGTGCTGCAAGGCAACAGTGCTAACCACTGCGCCACCCCCAGGTTGGCAATCGTCTGCATAAATATGATAGCCCAGGCCATATTTCCTCAGGATGAAACCCAGGGGGAGGATGTAAATTGAAAACAGGAGAGGCCCAAGCACAGATCCCTGTGGGACTCCCCATGGAAGTGGAAGGAATGTAGAGGAACAATTACCCAACTGAACCTTGAAAACTCTGTTTGACAGGTATGAGCAGAACCACTGAAGTGAGGTACCCCTAAGCCCTACCCATGGCTCAAGTATATCCAGCAAAATATTGTGGTCAACGGTATCAAATGCTGCAGAAAGATCTAATAGTAAGAGCAAAACAGGTGACCCAGAGTCAGGAGCCACCAGGATGTCACTGGTCACGCGAAGAAGGGCTGATTCGGTACTGTGAAGTGGCCTAAACCCGGACTGGAACACATCAACCAGAGAAAATCTATTCATGTGTGCTGTAATCTGCGAATAGACAATCTTTTCAAGGACCTTAGACAAAAACGGTAATTTGGAGATTGGCCAAAAGTTTGCAAGGTTTGAGTTGTCTAAACCAGGTTTTTTTTTTTTCAAATTGGTTGCACAACCGCCTTTTTAAAAGAAGTAGGAAACACTCCAGTAGCCAAGCTAGAGTTAAAAATGTTTAAGATGGCGGGGCCCAAAATAGGGATGATCTCACCCACCATCCTCGGGGGGAGAGGGTCCTCAGGAGAACCTGCTGGTTTCATATTTCCAATCAGATCTGACAATTCATTAAGAGATATGGGAGTAAAGTTACAGAATGAGGGAGGTTCTGGTGGTACATCAGGACAGCCAGATCCTGGTTGCACAAGACTATCCCTAATATCCCGGACTTTGTGAAGAAAGAAGGTCTGTAGCTCAGCACACAATGACACAGAGGGATCAACATTGCCAGGTTCAGTTATTGACAAGATGGAGTTGACAGTGCTATAAAGTTTATGCTGATCACTCTGCTGTTGAGAGATTATGCTTGCAAAGTATTTGTTCGTGGCTGATCTAACACTTCTCTGATACAGGTCAAGGGCATCCATCAGAAGCTGCTGTGAGATTAGTAGCTTGTCCTTTTTCCACCTTCTTTCCAGCACCGTACAACGCCGCCTGAGGCTGCATGTTTCATTGTTCAGCCAAGGATCAGAGGTGGTTTTCTTCCGTTTAAGTTTAAGGGGAGCAACTGAGTCCAGGGCAACAGAACAAGTCAAATTAAAAGTATTTAAAAGCCCATCCACATCCGTGGTGATCCCAGATGAGGAAGGATTGGATAATTCAACCTCCAGGATGGGCAGTAGTGAGGCAGTCGTGGAGGGAGAGATGTGCCTTGAGTAGCGAGAAGCCTGCCTTCTCACCACAGGCAACATGGCAGAGATGTTAAAAACGACTGAACAATGATCTGAGAAACTGACAGGGTGAACAGCCAAGTCCTGCACCTTCAGTCCAAATGATAAAACTAAATCCAGTGTGTGAGAGTGATCATGCGTAGGAACATTGACCAGTTGCTGGAGGCCAAATGAAACCAGAACATCTGAGAAATCTCTCACCAGAGGATTCGACAGACAACAAACGTGAATATTAAAATCACCAAGGATAATACCTTGGTCGTACCAGGGGAGATATTCAGCTAAAAAGTCACACAAATCAGTCTAAATGTGTGATAGTGAGCACCTGTGCTTTGCTGAGATAATCCATCCCACCTCACATGTGTGCCACATCAAGATGCTGATCTGACATCATGAGTAGTGCATAGGTGTACCTTAGACTGCCCACAATAAAAGGCCACCCTGGAATGTGCAGTTTTTTGCTTTATTGGGGGTCTGGGGACTCAGAAATGGTCAGTATCTGGTGTGACCACCATTTGCCTCATGCAGTGCAACACATCTTCTTCGCATAGAGTTTATCAGATTGTCAATTGTGGCCTGTGGAATGTTGGTCCACTCCACTTCAATGGCTGTGCGAATTTGTTGGATATTAGTGGGAACTGGTACACACTGTCATATACGCCAGTCAAGCACATCCCAAATCTGCTCAATGGGTGACATGTCCGGTGAGTATGCTGGCCATGCAAGAACTGGGACATTTTCAGCTTCCAAGAATTGTGTACAGATCCTTGCAACATGGGGCCGTGCATTATCTTGCTGAAACATGAGGTGATGTTCATGGATGTATGGCACAACAATGGACCTCAGGATCTCAACACAATATCTCTGTGCATTCAAATTGCCATCAATAAAATGCACCTGTGTTCTTCATCCATAACAGATGCCTGCCCATACCATAACCGCACCACCACCATGGGCCACTCGATCCACAACATTGACATCAGCAAAACACTCACCCACACGACGCCACAGACGCTGTCTGCCATCTGCCCTGAACAATGTAAACCGAGATTCATCCGTGAAGAGAACACCTCTCCAGCATGCCAGACGCCATCGAATGTGAGCATTTGCCCACTCAAGTCTGTTACGGCGACGAGCTGGAGTCAGGTCAAGATCCCGATGAGGTCGACGAGCATGCAGTTGAGCTTCCCTGAGATGGTTTCTGACAGTTTGTGCAGAAATTGTGTGGTTATGCAAACCAATTGTTTCAGCAGCTGTCTGAGTGGCTGGTCTCAGACAATCTTAGAGGTGAACCTGCTGGATGTGGAGGTCCTGGGCTGGTGTGGTTACACGTTGTTTGCGGTTGTGAGGCCGGTTGGATGTACTGCCATATTCTCTGAAATGCCTTTGGAGACGGCTTATGGTGGAGAAATGAGCATTCAATGCACAAGTAACAGATCTGGTTGACATTCCTGCTGTCAGCATGCCAATTGCACACTCCCTCAATGGTTGTGGCATCTGTGGCATTTTGCTGTGAGACAAAACTGCACATTCCAGGGTGGCCTTTTATTGTGGGCAGTCTAAGGTACACCTGTGTTCAACTCATGATGTCAGATCAGCATCTTGATGTGGCACATCTGTGAGGTGGGATGGATTATCTCAGCAAAGCACAGGTGCTCACTATCACACATTTAGACTGATTTGTGAACAATGTTTGAGAGAAATCGTGATATTGTGTATCTGGAATGAATTTTAGATCTTTAAGTCCATCTCTTGAAAAATGGGAGACAAAACAAAAGTGTTGCGTTTATATTTTTGTTCAGTGTAATTTGGTATATAAGTCGCTCCGGAGTATTGGTCGCAGGACCGGCCAGACTATAAAAAAAAGTGCCACTTATAGTCTGGAAAATATGGTAATGAATGATTGTTTTTGTTATTTTTACAGGTATATTTTTAAATGTAAAATTTCAAATTTCTAATCATTTGGCATTCTTGTTTGAGCAGATCCGAAGACGTCCAACACACGAACCGCAGTCAGTGTGAATGGCAGTCGGAAATGGCACCGCCTCCGTACTGCAATCGGTGTTAAACAGGATTTGGACATGGCCTGGATTATCTTGTTTACCGTTATCCTAGGTCCAGCAGCAATCATATGAATAATGCCAAAGTTACAGTGACCCAGAAGTGATTCAGCTGACTAAAGAGTCAGGACGAGTCAAGCCGGGGGTCCGTGGAATAAACCCCTATTCACAGGTTTTCTGTCTGTGAAATCCTGTGAGGAGGGGAAGCTGGCTGAAACTCTACACAAACATGGTTCAAATCCTGCTATCGCACACACACGTTCACTAAGTGGTGGTTGGGGACTCACCTCCCAATGACCCATGCAGCAAAGTATGCTGACCTTTGACCCCTCTCATTATCTGTCCAGACACTGAGGTCTGGACTGAGGGTGATAACCTCCGAACCCTGACTTTTAGCCCAGAGCTAGAGCTGTGCGAGGACTTTCCCGTGAGTGTCTGAATCAGTGCGTTTGTAAGCCGGAGACTGGTGAGGGGTGGGGGACAGGGAGCACTTAAGGGGAAACATATTTTAGATATTGTGGTGAGTGAACGACAAAAAAATGTAGCTCTCATATAAGCAACCATGCCAAGAAAGGCTCCCACTCAGCAAAAGGTCAGCTCTGTTTTTCCTTCAGACTAGTTGACTCAAATAGGATTTGTCTTCCCAGTCGCAGCAAACTGTGTGGGGAAGATTCCTTCAACATATCCATCTCTCTCTTTCTAAAATTACAAATAGTTCCCTCACTTGGCTCATATTTGGTGAGTGTGTTTTAGATTATGTGATGTGTACAGCAGCCGATCCCTTACATCCATCCATCAATTCTTTCATCTATGCAGTTTTGGACTCTCTTACTTGTTTAAAGCTGCATGGAGCTCATCTCCATCTTCTGCGGTCCCCAGTCCATCACAGGGTAATTGCAGAGACATGTGCAACAGACAACCATGCATGCACACCAAAGGACAAAATAAAATCAGGACACCTGGAGAAAATCGGCATTGGGCTGGGGAGAACGTGCAAATTCAACACAAAAAGGTTCAGGTTGAGATTCAGAGCCAGTAATTTCCTCTTATGATCAATTCACCCCAATTTTACAAGCACTTTTAAAGCTTAAAACCTTAATGGGTAAGGTTTGATAATATAGAACCTCTGAAAATGACATAAAACTATTAATTGCAACACAAAACACACAATACAAGTCTCTCCTGCTCTGTTCTGGTGAACAATCCCCAAAGCTTGCATGTCAAAGCAAGCAGGGCTAAACACACTCTTGAGGAAAACTTGCATGACCATAAATTCTGAGGCACAAATAAACAGGACTTGTTGCTTCGGTTTCCCCCTCACTGTTTCACAATGTGCGGTTACCGTGCAGCTTAAGTGCCGCCTGTGTCTGTGTACTGAAGTCGCTTTTCACGCTGTTCAGCAGCTCCCGCCGCAGCGTTTACCTTTCTGCAGAGCCAAGACCACGCCTGCACCACCAAAATATACAACAGACAGAATAAAAACATTTCCCCCGGTGTAATTGCAGGGCAAACATCAGTCAGTCGGCTGGGCTTAGGATTTGCTCCGTATAAAATAGTTTCTGACAAGCTGGTCTAGAAGGGGCAAAAGGGTTATCAGTTTCACACCAACCGCTTTAGTGCTGCTAAACGTATTTGAACGATAACTACTTGACTCAGCTGTTTGAAATTAAATGAAACTTTTTCTTTGTCCTTTCAGTGTCGAATGTTTGTCCCCCATGCGACAACGAGATGAAAGCAGACAACATAATGGAGCACTACTGCGCCAGTGACTTTGGTAAGCAGCAGTAGCAGAATTTCACATATTGAGAAATGAAACCCTGTCTTGATTTTTTTCTTTCACCCTCTGTAGCCATCAGATGTGTCATTTCACTCCTAAAACAGACTTTCAATAAATGTAGAACATGACGTGAGGCTGCAGTCCTCCAGAGCCGTGAGATCAAGCAGCAGAACTTCAAAAAACAAGTTAAAGAGCAAGTCACCCCCAGATCAACTTTTGCTTTGCTGAAACTATACAAATGATTGTCTAATCGTGTTGTAGACACATGCAGCCAATAATTTGGCGCATTATTTCATCTTAGTTTAAATTTAAACGTTCTGCCTAAGCTGTCAGTGTTGCACCCTCTTCAGTTATAATCTCTGCATTACATTTGAATTTTAATCTGCCATCACTATTGGCTAAGAGGTACCCTATGACATTGGCTGGTACATTATGATGTCACAACGCCGCTGTAAGCCTGTGTGTGTATTTGTTAGGGGCTCCGCCCTCTTGGTCTGTCAGGCAACCTTGTGATGCATTTTTCAAACAGAAAATAGGAGTGGAGTTAGACTCTGGTAGGGCTGACTTGCTCTTTAATGAAAGATTAAAGAGCAAAGTGTAAATAAGTGAACAGGAGTTTTAATAGTGGCAGTGTGTAGTTTCCTGGTTCTCGGGGGCAGTACATACATACATTTCAGGGTAGTTTTACACCAAATCGCCGTGTCTGTGGCTAGCTGAAAAAACATTACTATAAACGTTGTTACCTGTGGAGCAGAAAGCATGCAACCTTGGCGTGACTCCTCAGACTTTGATGGTCCTTCCATGTCAATTCCAGTTTTCTGGCGCTGTAGCTTTGGGATCTGTTCAGGGTCCTGCACCTGCCACTGACATCATCATACTACAGCAACACCACTTGGCCAAAATATATTGCATCTCTTCTCTGATTCTGTTCTTTCACATATGTTTTGGAAAGAGTGTAGCAGTTTTGTTATTAAATTTGTGTTTTGTACTGCCTAGATGTATTTGAATGTGGTAATGTAACTTCCGTAAGTCATATGTCCAGCCAATCATCTAGTGTGATGTCACCGACAGGCGTAGGACCCCGAGCTGGCCAGTAGGAAACATGGCATCCCCCAAGGACACTTGACCCACACACCATGTACTTAAGACCCAAATGTTACGGTTATATGTAACGAAGACCCCAAACTTTTTTCAACCATTGGACATAATTTTATTCATTTTCAGCAACAATTGGATGGATATTTCCAGAGATGAACAGTAAAAACCACACATTATCTTTTTAAAGGGGTCATATTATGCAAAGCTCACCTTTTGCATCTTTTTGTGTTGTCATGTGAGTCCCTACTGCCTCTAGAAACACTCCAAATGTGGGGGGAGAAAATCAGACCATATAAACATTTATACACCCATGACTGAAGGAAGACATGCATCAAACTTTTAATTTGTGAAATGGAAAATGCAGGAAATGTTGATTTAGAGGTGGCGACTGCATGAAGAGGGGAAGATGAATGAGGGACAAATGTTTCCATGTTGAAAAGTCTTGTGTTTATATAAACCAAGTAAATACAATATTGTTGACCAGAGACATGACTCCAATGGTGGCAGGCTACCCCCAGAAAAGTGCAATGTCCTCTGTTGTGCTGGTGGGGAATCACTTTGCGAAGTTTGAAGACAAAATGTCTCTGTCGATGTGAGTGCTTAACTCCGCACTCGAGCTCACAGAGATATACAAATCAGGCTAAAAACAAGTAGTTTCAGAATGTTCCCATTTGTGATGTCACAAAAGTAACTTCATGCAAAGAATTTCATGAACGTGTTTTGTATCGAACCATTTTAACTCGAGAAAAAAAAGTCCTAATAAAAATCTCTTTTGGCCAAGCTCAATGAGAAACCGTTCATTTGTATTTTTGAAATTTGATCATCCATCCATCCATCCATCCATCCATCCATCAATCCATCCATCAATCCATCCATTCATCCATCAATCCATCCATCCATTTTCAGCCGAAACTTGGACTTTTATTATATCTGAAAATAAAAAAAAACGCTGAAAGTGATCTTTTATTCTACTGGCAGTATTTGTAGACATTAGCCCATATTTAATTAGCATGCCTCCTCCTTCACCTTTTTAAATCTCATGAACTGATGATGTAACTAACTGGAATCATGTCCCTGCTCTATTGTCTCAACAATGTCCTGAAGTCAGAATAAAATCATTCAATTTTTTCTGCTCATAAAGCCTTTTGACACATAATAATTCACTCCAGCTGCTTTTATACTTTCCATTTTCTTTTGTCATGAGTGTTTTGGCAACAAAGTAAAAAAAAAAAAAAAAAACAACAACCAACAAATAGGCATTCGGTTAGGTAATACATCAGGATTAACCACACCCAAAACTGGTCTCGGTACACTGAGCATGACCCGTTATGGATAACGCCTCCCAGCACATCCAGCAAAAACAAGACATTCTCACACTCTGAGCTGCAGCCGAGATTAAAGCTCATCCTCCATAATTAATCATAACATTAATCACATTTTTATGTAGTTGACTGCACACATCTCAGAGGCTGTTTCAGTTTTAGAAACTCTTACATTACTCTTGATCCATCCATCCATCCATCCATCCATTCTCCTCCACTTATTTGGAGAAGGGTTGCGGGGGCAGCAGCCTAAGCAGAGAGGCCCAGACTTTCCTCTCCCCATCCTCTTGGGCCAGCTCCTCCGGGGGATTCCCAAGGCATTCCCTGGTCCTGAGAAACATAGTCCCTTCAGCATGTCCTGGGTCTTCCTTTAGATCTTCTTTCGGTTGGCCGTGCCCGGAAAACCTCAGCAAGGAGGTTTCCTAACTAGATGCCAGAACAACCTATATTGGCTCCTCTCGACCAGTGGAAGACCAGCGGGTCTACTCCCAGCCCCTCCCGGATGACTAAGGGAGGGCACAGACACCCTGCAGAGAAAACTCATTTTGGCCACTTGTATCCACAATCTCGTTCTATCGGTCACTACCCAAAAGCTTGTGACCATAGGTGAGGGTAGGAGAGCTTCGCCTCCCAGCTCAGCGCTCTCATCACCACAACAGACTGGTACAATGCCCACAGCACTGCAGAATCAGCACCAATCCTACCGATCTCGTGCTCCGTCTTTCCGTCACTCGTGAACAAGACCTCGAGATACTTAAACTCCTCCACTTGGGGCAGGACCTCATCCCTGACCTGGAGAAGATATTCTACCTTTTTATAACTAAAGACCACGGACCATGGCAAAACGAATAACTATTAACATATTTAGGCATGGGCTCCTTATGAATGCTGCCCTGTCCATTTTTGGAAACCTGTTTACCCTCAAAGCTTTCTTGTCCTTCGGTTACAGTCTGCTGCAGATGCACTTAACAACCCTTGTTTTCCCATCCAGCAGCAGTACACATACAGAAATGAGGGTTGGGATTTTAGTCGACACAAGCAAGTAAAACTGGATGGTGAGAGAGGTGTCCTGCTTTAGCCTAAAGAAAACCTGGTTCTCCTCAAAATGACAGCACACTTTTCTGTGCTAACAAAGAGGGAGTGAGTTTAGCGTGACGACCGTGGGCTTGGCTTGTCTCAGAGATGCTGGCCAGGCTGCCCTGCAGGCATCTCTGTGTTACTTCTAACTAAATGTGACTGAACATGGGTGGGCATGCAGAGTGACATGAAAAAGGAAAGGTGGCTCTTTTATTATTACTAAACACATGTTTTTACATGAATGTGGTCATTCATTAAAAAAATCACACGCGAGTTCAGGCCCAGAGACACGCAGGTAGAACACAAACCTTCTAGTGAAGGAGCAGGAAAGCAAAAAAACATATCTGAATGTGGAAGAAGGTCTTTTATGCAACTGTAAACAAACAGGAGTGAAGTCATGGAGGTCGTCCGTATGGTGACTGGGGATTTATTTCCTGTCATCCAGAAAATCATCAATTAACCTTTTATATTAAATCTTTCTCTACAGATGTGATTGAGTCTCGTGACTTCATCTTGAGTCACGATTTGGATCAAACATGACTTAAAGAAAAGATAATAACAAAACATGACACGTGTGCAAAAGACACGTAAAAAAACGCTTCAAATCAATGCAAGTTACATGAGACAGCCACTTTAAACGTGCGTTGTTAAACAACAAGTATATTCCTTGCCTTAAACTTAAAGAGCAAGTCACCCCCTACCAGAGTATTACTCCACTCCCACTTCCTGTTTGAAAAATGCAACAAATGCTGTTGCCTAGCAGATCGAGAGGGCGGAGCTGCTAACAAATACACACAAACACAGGCTCACAATGACATTGTGACATCATATGGTACCAGCTGACATCATATGACTCTTCTTAGCCATTAGCAATGGCAGATTTAAATTCAAATGCAGTGCAGAGTTTTTACCTGAAGAGGGCACAAAACTGACAGTTTTAGATAGAATGTTTAAATTTTGATTAAGATGCACTAAAGTGTCAAATTATTGACTACATGTGTCAACAGCACAATCAGACACTCATTTATATAGTTTATCAGTGAAAAAAAAGTTGATTTGGGGGTGACTTGCTCTTTAAGAGGCCTTAGTAAACAGCAAGCATGCTCCCCTGCTGCACACAAATAGCCTGATAACAATAAAGGACAAATAACATTTTCGATATCATCCTGCTCCAACAGACCTGATTCTAACTGCTGAATTATCTCATCAGCCTTTATCGGGTTCTGCAGGAGCTGCTAATTTCTTGTGTTAGTCAAATCTGCAGTGTTCAAGCAAGGAAACATCTAAAACAGGCAGAAATCCACTCACAATGCTAGCACAGCCTTGCCAATGCTACAGCAGGCTAAAAATAGCCCCATGTAGCATAAGGTTGAACGCTTCGGTAATCACTAATACACAGAAAATAAGTCAATTTCTGTTCTTCCTCCTCCTCTTCCACAGTTAGCTTGCAGTTTTCAGACTAAAGCCTGATTTATGCTTCTCCGTCTGCGTCAGTGCGGAGCACACGCAACTCCATTATCCGTCCTTGCGTAGGGCTCTGGCAGGCACGCAAGTACGTACGGAGTCGAGCCCACTTTTTTAAACATCCGTCGAACGAAACGGATTACGCAAGCTTGTGATTGGTCAGGACGCCGCTGTTGTTTACAGCGCCGCCATTGCAAAGAGAGCCGAGGATAACTAGCGGCAGACACGGAGAAGCTTGAAGAATACCTCGCGATAAAACTCTAAAAATATGAACGTTTCATCCTCCCGTGACTGGAGGAGTGAAAAGACGCGCAGCAAGCATTTTATTTGTGGACGGAAATGACAGGAAACGTGGGTTTAGAGGTGGGAAGCGCATGAAGAGGTGGGAGAATGAGAGACAAATATGTCCGTGTTAAAAGTCTCTTATATACACAAAAAACAATATAAACACACTATCTTGGACAGATACATGACAGGATACCACAGAACAGCGCTACACCCTCTGTGGTCCTGCTGGGCAATTGCTTTGCAACACTCTCCAGGAGACGGAGAAGTAAAAGAGCAAAACGCTTCCGTCAATCCGTGCGCGTCTGTCCCTTGCGGAGCTGACGGAGAAGCATAAACCAGGCTTTACATTAATTAAGTACTGGTCGAGTTAGCATTCAAGCTAGGTTTGCGTGCTAAGTTGACTGTGTCAGTGTGTCACTTTGCAGTGCATACTGGGGACTTCCTCTTGTGGACACGCAATAATATTGATCAACTCTCTGGACTTCCATAAATTATTCATTTAGCTGTAGAGGCCATGGATGGGACATGGAAGTAGGTGAGATTATGAAAAATTACTCGTAGATCTGATTGGAAATGTCGGCATTGAAGTTACTTAAGACATTTTAATTACATACCCCAGCTTTGACCCTCATTGTCTTATGACTTAAGATGGTAGTAAATGAAAGTGGTGCCTGAGGATTAAATAGACTGGAAACCAGTTTTACATACTTTTCATTCACACATGCACACACTCAAAATAAAGCAGTCCTGCAAAAGTTGGGTCTCTTCCATGTTTGACTTGTTGTACAACGCTCCAGGCAAAAAGCTGGTAATCCTCACAACATTACTGGGTTTTATCACGATGGTAAAGGCCCAGAAGAAGCTTATTACAAAAGAGGAATGTTTGCCAAGTGCTTCTGAAATTTTAAAAACGCTCTTCAAAAACAATAAGGAGCAAAACGTCACAAGTAATAAGGATTCAAAACAATGAGTGACAAATTTAAAGCATCTTGGTGTTAAGATAAGTTTAATATAATTAATATAAATCTCAGTTTTTAACATCTTTTATTTCTCCTTCAGCCCTGAAGATGAAAATCAAGGAGGTGAAAAAGGAAAAAGGTGACAGGAAACTGATTGCGGCACAAAAGAAGAAGAAGGTTTTGAAGCAGGGTGTGCTCAGGAAGAAAGACCTAAAGAAACTGACCCTGTACATAAAGAACGGGGCTAACTGTCCGTGCTCCCAGCTGGAGAACCTGGGCTCCAACTTCCTCATCATGGGTCGCAAGGTGGACCAGCAGCTGCTGCTCATGTCTATTCACAAGTGGGACAAGAAGAGCAAGGAGCTCAAGTTTGCCATCAAGTACATGAAGTCTCATCAGTGTCCCACCTACCACTCTGTCTTCCAGTGACACAGCTCGCTGCAGCATTTACAGGAATCTTTCCCACAATCCACCTTGTTTCAAAATGACAAGTTTTCATCGGTTTTAGTGGAAATCAGACGGTCACCAGCACCTCCTCCCTCACATAGTCACAAATTAAATCAGTACATTTTCTAAAACTGCATATTGATACACCTCGTTAAACTAAAAACTAAATCATTCCTTTGTTTTTATATAGCAGAACCAGTTAAACTGTATCTTACAAAAAAATGTTGTACAATTCAAGCTAAAAATAAGATGATTGTAATGAAAGTGAAACTATCAGGAAGCAATGTGTCAAAAAGAGAAAGGTAACAGCAGAAAACGAATGATTCACCTAACATTCTGTTTCATAATGTAAAAAGTAGAAAATGCAGATGAAATGTAGACGGTTAGAATTTTGTTTTCCTGTTTTGAATCCCTGCTGAGGAAGAAAGCCGAAGGAATTAAGAGACTGATGCAGCGACCTTTTTGTGGCCTTAAAAGAGAAAATGTGTTTGGTTGTCAGAACAAGAAGGAAGTTAAAGCAGAGAAGAATCTTCCGGAAAACGAGAAACGAATGAAAGAATCAGAATGAGACAGAGACTCTGGACACAACCAACACAGTTGGATTATGAAGCCTCTGGTACGTCGCTAGTTTTGGTGTTTTTTTGGTGGATTTTTTTGTACCTAAATTCTTAAATTTGCTACAGTTAAACTTTTATGGCATGAAAGCAGAAATTTTGCAAACAGACATAGCACAAGGATACACTGTTGCTGTAGCCATGAAATACGAACATTTAAATTCAACAGTATTGTTTAATCCATTAACCTGTAAGTAGTTCTGTTGCAGAAATACATGAAAATTAATAAATAAAATATATTTGAAAGTTTTATAAAGAATACCGCTAACATTCTTTTTGTTTTTACCCATGAACATTGTGCATGTCAACGTGAGCTTTAGACCGAACATTTTAAAACAACAAATCTTAGTTGGTGGTTGTCGGGGGGGCCGGTGGCGCCAGTGTTTGGCAGGCCTCGCCCCAGGGCAGCTGTGGCAACATCATAGTTCATCCCCACCAGCATGTGTGTGTGAATGGGTGAATGACTGGTTGTGTTGTGAGGCACCTTGGGGGGTTGCAGAAACATAAAAATGTGATGTACAAAAACAGGCCATTCACCATAGTTGTATTGTTACATTGATGTCCCAATAAATAACACGGGCAGAATGGTTTTGGTGCACAATGAAGCTCATATGTTCATTTGATTTCGACATCTCTGATGCCACTAATCGCTCAATAGCTAATCTATTTTGTAAAACCATCTAGTTTATCTGCATTCATCGCCAGCCTAAAAGTATAGGGATGTACAATATATCGGCATCGATATCGGCCGATGTTGGTCATTTTTTAACAAATCGGTCCGATAAATAAAACGGGGCAGATATTAACAACCGATATTTTTTCCATCTTGTCTTCATTTGTTTATTGGTTTCAGAGGGTGAGGGGGGTGATGTGTATTTGTTTAGTCATGCGACAGTAAATGTAATCATCTCAGAAGTGTAAATGTGTGTGGTGTGTGTACATATTGTAAATTCAGCTTTACTACTTGTCATCCTATACAAAATCTGCTGATTTTAGAAGCATTAATGTTTATCGGCCATAATATCGGTATCTGCTCAAAAATCTTATAACGGCGCATCACTAGTAACAATAGATAGTTTTTTTTTTAACTTTAAGATAGAGCTTTCACATTGATCTCAGTGATTGTTGAGTTAGAAACTTGCCCAGTTTCATATCTGACACCACGCTGCAGCCCTCTGCTGGCCAAAAAACCACTTGATAGTTTTGTGGAGTGGCTAGATTTCTTGGGGGGGGGGGGGGGGGGGGGGGGGTCTTTACCTGCTCAATGGCTGTTACGCTAGCAGTAGTTAGCATTTTCAGTTTGCCAATTGTCAATAAAAAAGCACAAGAAAAAGAAGTTTTTTTTCTGTTGGCATCATAGCAGAGCCTGGAACTAAAAGTCATAGCGTGATGTCTTTGGAGGTGAATCAAAATGCTAAAACCGGAGTGAACATCGGCGCGGCCCACACTAGTCTGAAGGAGCTAAAGGAGGCTACAAAATCACACTAGACTTGTAAAAAATTATATTTTTGTCCAACAGTGTGAATCTTTTTACTTCGTGGTTTAGTTTAGTATCAGTTGGCACGTGTTAGCTTGTTGTTAGCACTAGCTACAGCAGGCTGCTGCAAAGTTGTAATTCCATTTTCAACCATTAGGGCAGAGGAGCAGGGAACTGCTCACGGTCATACTCCAATCTGGGATGGTAAAGAAGCTGTAAGATAAATGTCATTTTTTTCTTTTTAACATGTTAACTACTGTCTGCATTTAAATGCATGCTGTGCTTTGCAGAAATAAGTGATGCACAGCAAAACAGATTTTCATAAAAATAAAAAAGCTATTTTTTTTTCAAGCCTACAAAATGTGTAAAAGTTGCTTGGCTAGAATTCTTATATCAAATGAGTAAACAGTTACCCGGCCTTTCCGCTGGGTGCATAGGTGGCGTGTAACATAAACGAACAAAACTAATCTTGTTTCTTGAAAGTCAGTTTTTGCAGTGTAAAGCCAGCTTCACTCTGGCAACAGAGAGTTTTTAACAGTCTGAAGCTCTTGACTCAGATTGTTTCCTCTACCACATCATTTAAAATTTGGCCACACTTAATAAGAACATCCATCATTATAACATCACAGAAGTGATTGAAAATGAGTAAAGGCATGATAAAGTCTACTTTACATAAAGCAGGCAGCAGGCTGCCGCATAGCTGACCAACTTTATGAAAACCATTTGCAGCCTAATCGTTGCAGACTCGCACACATAACTAATTCACAGAAAAAGGTTTGGAATCTTTGTTCTCAATGATGGATCAACCGTGACACTCTACAATGTTCACTGTCTTCGACTCATATTTCCCAGAAGGGGGGAAAGTTCTGGAGACGGCTCGAAGCGTAAATGCCAGCAGAGCAGTGATCTGTTTCCAAGTGATTGTAGAGATTGTGGGCAGCCCTCCAGACTGCAGAATGACAGAAACAGGAGGGGACAGGTCTAATGGGTTTACATGTGTTGGACAGGATCGACTCGATTAGACACTTGAAATTCTGTGTGATCAAATGAGCTGAAAATTCTAGTGCCAAGGAGCAGGAAAATCCTTCGCAGGCAAAGTTTTGATCCCTACTTTAGAGGCTGGTTGGCACACAAGCAGTGGTTAACGTGCTACTTAGAGAAAATGATGGGAACGAGGGGGAACCAGAGAAGAGGAGAGGCGGGAAAAAAAGTGAAGGTGACGGAACTTGGCACGGTCCTAAAGACTCCCATCAGTATTCTGTGAAAGGTCACTTTTCCAGTTAATAAGGGCTTGATGAGGGACCTGCAACACACACACACACACACACACACACACACACACACACACACACACGCACACACACACCACTTATAGTCAAAAAGACCCACAATCTCGCCTTATTTTAATCATTTGCTCTATCGGTGATACTGTAAATTCATTGAATGTTTGGATGAAAAGGCCCGAAAGGAGAAATGGGGGAGAAATAACTCACACACACACACACACACACACACACACACACACACACACACACACACACACACACACACACACACACACACACACACACACACACACACACACACACACACCATATGGAATCTTGGACAGAGGCCACATTGTCTGATCTAACTGTGGTGTGCTGATAAGCAGCACCTTTTTCCATCACCTGCTCGTCCACTCCCCTCTCTCCCTGTTACACACTAGATATTTTTTAACACTCCACACATTTTCTCCTTTTTTTCACACACTTTCCCTTTTTCATAATTTTAAGTAATTTTCTAATTAATTTCTCAGAATTTTGGGGGGGAGTAAGAGACGTGGGACACACACACACACACACACACACACGCACACACACGCACACACACACACACACACACACACACACGCACTCACTTGCACGCACATTCAAAGGAAATCCAGTAATCAAAAGAAAGAGACCACTGGATGGCAAAGTCAAAAAGAGTTTCTATCCCAGAGAGGCTTTCTTTATCCACCATTAAAACTGCATTAGACGTTAAGCCAACATCCTGGTCTGAACCACTGGACCACCTGTCTAAAGGAAGGGAGCACACACACAGATTTGTGCTTTTCTTTAATAACAAAGGGAATAAAGGGCAACAGCAGCCAGTGGTGGAAGAAGAACTCCATATTTTTACTTAAGTGAGAGTAAAAATTCTTTATTCTCATCATACACATGCATGACAACATTTTGTTTGCAGCTCTTACAGGTAAAGGTTTCTACAAAGATAAAAATACAGTAAAATTGCACATGTTTTATAAATGCTGAGAATAAACAGGTTTAAACCAAACAGACAAACATGGACTCTGATTTCACCGATCAACCTACTGATTGTAAAGGTGCAGATAAAGGAATAAAAAAGATTAATAAATGCATTTTTAAAAGTACGGAAAGTAAAAAGGTGAAAGTATGTAAAGTATGCAAAGTAAAATATAAAATGTAAATATGTGTTGGGTAGGTGGGCCTAGGGTAAAAGAAAAAAAAGGCCTTACCGATAAATGTATTCAAGGTGCAACATGTAAGATCTCTATTGTGAAATGATCCTAAAATAGTCCAATGTTTCATTCAGGCTGAAAGGAACATTATACAAAAAAAGTGGCAAATTCAAGTGACTTTTAAAATTATGAACAACTCTATATAAAAGTAAAATGTATGTGTGAAGTGAATAATGAGCCAGTCGTGGACTTTTACTTCCTTTAATGAGTCGTTCAGAACTTTAATAGCAAGCCAACAACTGCACTGCCTCTAATGCTGGAGAAATATTACCGTAAAAAGTGTAGAAGGTGCTCCCTTCATTAAAACACAGAGTGTCAACTCTACGTATAACAATGTATTTATTTACTTCCACTTACTGTATGACTCGTCTTTGTTTGTCAACAATAAAGGATACTGATCCATAACTGGCAACAGCAATGAACATAATTTTATTGCTTGGGAAAATGGATTGCAGTTGCCTAATTTGACTACAGGATGTAATTTTTACTAATTACACCTTTAAGTGAAACATAGAAAACTGTGTACATCCCATCACAGACAGCAGCAGAAAGGCTGGAGAAGTTATTGTAATGTGTGTGAGCTTTAGTGTGTTTTAACATGTGCTTAGATGCCAGCCAGAGAACTCATTTTTTCTTGTGGTACACTCACTGTAAAGTCTGGCTGCTCTAGGTGTGGATGCACTTGCAGGGTCAGTTCCCCCTTTCTCTGGCATTCTGTATCTGTTTCCTGTTCTGCCTGAGTCCCTTGAGGTTTGGCTGATTGATTTTCTGATTACACATTCCCTTCACTTGTTGCTAACCACCCTCAACAGTTCATCTGCTCTTGTCACATCACCAGTTGGCCCTTGTGGGACTCGACAGGGTAAATGATGGGTCTTTTTTTCTGTGGCGCTTCAGCTTATCTCAGGAGCGATTGTGCCAATCTGCTATGCTCTGCAGCTCACACTCACTTGTGTCTATCACTGGGTAGAGCCTGAAAACGCCAGCGCCATCAGCCATGAGTCAGCTCAGTCTGAGGCAAGCAAACAAGTCAGAAAAGTACCGACAGCAGACTTTCAGAGAGACACGTCCAGCTTGGAAGACTCTTGCCTTGAGCTCATCCGCCTGGAAGCAATAAACTTGTTAGGCTTACTTTTGTTGCCCCCTGCCTCTGATCGAGGCTTCAGCTCCAGAAAAATCATATTCCTTCCTTGTAACATTTATTTAAGTCCTTCAACAAAATAAACAATTCATTCTCTTTTATTTCAAAACACCAGTAATGTAATGACAGATAGAAACACCAACCATCTCTAGTTCATCTGTGCTAAACATACCTATCATGTTCTGGATTAGAAAATAAGGGAAATTGCAAAAACACAATTTAATTATGCACATCTAATTATGACCATCTCAGCTTTCCAAAAAATTATCATACCCTCTGGCAGAGGAGTCAGCTGCTCATTGAAATGTGCTAATAGATCATAATTTTGATTTATTTATTCAAGCTGTTACAACAAATCTGCAAACAAGCTAGGTTTTGAACGCAAACACGGTCACAGAACACTCACCCCTCCCCTCAGGCATCTTTCCTGAGACGCTTCTGCCGGAGTTGGACACCCAAGATGCCGGAGGAAACGAGATAGTGCTAAACACCAGTCTACGAGCCTGTCTAGGTCCAAACGTCTATGTTGTGCGTGACTTCATGGTGAGTTTCTGGTAGTTTGCCCTAAAGTTGAAGTGGTAGCAGCCGGCTGTTTCTCCTTCTCTGATGTTATTGAGTGGAGAACCTCTCACATCAGTGCTGTTCTGTTGCTAATTATGCAAGTACGTAATGAATGGAGGACCCAGGGAAGTGTGGCAGTTCTGCAAAACTGTCCACCGGAGCAATGGTTGCTTTTGGTCTGAAATTTGCTATTGGTGGAGGTTTTTAGACAAATGCGAGAGAACTACTTGATCAATTTGTTATGTTTTTCTTTTAATCATCAAAACATATTTCTAATTATCCCAGCTATTCTATGTTAGAATGTTGTTAAAGGGACTTTACGGAGTTTTGAATTTTTATGCTCGCGATTGCCCCCTCAGGCCAAAAGCGTAACGGCAGCTTCAATAGTAGGCTCGTGCACGAGGCGCGCATGCTGTACGTGCACACTCCTTAACGAAAATAATAGCTGAGACAGTCCCTTGTGTGTGTGTGTGTGTGTGTGTGTGTGTGTGTGTGTGTGTGTGTGTGTGTGTGTGTGTGTGTGTGTGTGTGTGTGTGTGTGTGTGGCCCGGAGGACAGAGGACAGGAGAACGCGCAGCTAATTAAGTAAATAATTTGGTTCTGTACCTTTCTCTTCAGCACAGCCGACAAAGGTTTATGACGGGTCAGTCCTCCTGCATGCTCAGATCATTCCCTTCCCTTGCTGGAAAAATTGTTCCAAAATGAAAGTTGAACCCATATCCTTTTTTTCTGTGAATTCAATGCCGTTCGGCAAGTCTCAAATAAAATTTGGGCATCTTACTGTAAAAAATTTACCATTAATGTAAAAAAACTTTAAATAAACTTTGTTCACATACAGAATCGAACTTGGGTCTTCTGCACAAAAGTCCAACGTCTTACTAAGTGAGCTAAAGTGCAAGTGAAGTTTGTGTACCTGTAATATTTATATCCTTGATGACAGCTGAAACAAAGTTCAAAGAATGGTTTGGAGTGAAAATGGCTATTTTGTTGCTAATTTGCAGGAAATATCTAGAAGAAAGTTCTACAGAAAGTAGCTAAGGGTCCTCAGAAATGTAGCTAGCATTGTCACTAGGCGTTAGGAACAGCGACAAAGTGGAACTGCCTCTCTCTCTGCTGCTAAAGCTACTGATAGCAAATTCTACGGGCTATGCCTGAGCATGAACGCGCATGAAGCAGCCTGCTCGACCCGAGCAGCTCTTTTTCTGTGATTTTACAGAAAAACAGGCAATCACAGTAAAAATGCCAGGGCTCATTCTACAGGACCAGGGCATTGCAGGAGAATGTGTGAAGAAGAAATTTATTATTTCTGTACATGTTTTGGCTGTCAAACTTCCATAATGCCCCTTTAAGAGTCATAAAAAAAGTTTTAAGCTAATTTGTATTCAAAATTAGCAATTGCAGCTTTGAATGTCATCTGTTTCAGGCTGGTTTGAGCAACACACTTTGTTCTTCTATGTCTCTGGACTTTTTAGTCCATACTGTGTCTGAAAGATCTGAGGTATTTTGCATGGGACTTAGGAGGCACGTAATAAAGAATCAATGCTGCGATAGCCTTCATTTAACGCAAAGTTAACAGGCTTTCTCACACCCTGACAGAGGATTGAGTCAGTGCAAACATTTCAAGCTCCACAAAACAAACATATATCTGAGGAAACAAGGGAAAAGAACCCAAGAAGGTTTAGGGAAAGTATCGAAGCTGGAGAAAAATCCGGATAAGAAAACAACCAAGTTGCTCTTAAGGGCTGTGGGTGTTCGGAAACAATCACATTGACCCCAGTGTCTCCTCTGCAGTGGAAAATGAATAAATTAATTGATGAAGTAGAAAGCCTCCAGTGGGCAGCACCCTGAAGCCATCTGTGAAGGCTATCAGTGTGTCCCAAACCTGCTGTTTCCTACAGAACCAACAAGTTGGTCTGGAGATTTACGGCCATGCAGAGAGCACAGACACGTACACAAACTTGCCCACACAGCAGAAACGCTCATATGCAACATACCTCTGAAGAGGATTCACTCTTAGGAGCCAAACAAGCATCCACATGTAGTAACACTGAGACGAAATCCTTCAGACTCAACAAAAACTGGCATAAATAAGAGGAAGCCAACATTTATACTTTCATACACCCACACGCATGCACAAACACTTGGCTGCCGAACAGATTTACACCCCCGTTTGGAAAGACAAGCATTGGCCAATAAATAATTCCCCGTCCCGGTGGACCTGTTGACCTCCCCCACTCTCCTTTATTTTTGCACACACAACAGCAAAGGTCAAGGGCAGGCAGGGATGAGCAGAAGGTCAGAGGGAGGTGAACGTTTGGTGGCGTGCGTTTGTGTGAGGAGGGAGCTGGTGAGTCAAAGCCCACAGTTACGACAAGAGGCTCACAGCCTCCGTGTTTGGCAGTGAGGTCATGAACTCTGACCCTTTAGACCCTGAGAGACGGGGCGATGAAGTCAGGTGGGACTGTGGCCACTAATTGACATAATCTCCCATCTTCAGCTTGTCAATCTCTTTTCAAATAGACTATAATACGTTTGTCTCAGGGAGGGAGAGTGTGGGTGGCATTCTGCTATTGTTGGATGCAAAACGGTCCCTGTGCCGTTGTTAGCTCTGCCATCAAGTGCTCTCCTTCTCCCCTCTCTGTCCTAAAGAAATGAGCACAAGGAGGGTTGGAACAATGACAAATTGTTTAAAAAGGGGCCCAGTGGGCACAGGAAACTAGAACGTCCACAGTTTTTGTATCTGTTTTTCTACAAATGCATTGCTTGGCCTGCTAGCAAAGCAGTGCCATACAACAAGTGACCTATGTGACCTCGGTTTCCAAAAACGTCTTCCTACACACTTTTCTGTGTGAAAATGCCTCCGTTTGAACCGCTGAAAACCCACCGCTTAGCTACAATAAAACAAACAGCGGCACATGAAACTTTTTGAGAGTTGGTTGTTTCGTAGGTCACCTGACAGGCGCAACAGTGTTGAACTCTGCACATGGTGACAGAGTCGGCTTGTACTGCCTATTAGGATAAGGAAAAGCTTCTCAAGTCTTACTTTACTATGCTGCAATCTGCCCCAATAACTCCTGCACAGCACAACGTAACACTAACCATTCATGTGAGGTCTATTTTCTATTAAATTTGATTAAAACTGAACGAAACGACTCAACAGGCGATGGTTACTTGTGACAGAAACAGCTGACACTCTCAAATGACAGCAAACTTGCATCAAATCCAGATGAGCTGATTGCTTACTAAGTGAAACAGTCTAGCCCCCGGATGGACAACCAAGCCTACTTGTGTTTCGCTAAGGACTTAAGGTGTGTTATTAGCCGGATAGATCATAGAATCAGCACAATCAAATGGTCTCATTTAAAAGCTGTCCAACAAGCGATATAATCTCACCGCTTGCATACTGATCCCCCTTTGCACTGCTGGGTTGCAACAATCCCTCATGTGAAATGCTTTAAACCTAAGCTTTTAATGGGAAAGTCATTAAAATGGCCAAAGTCAGATTAGGTGGTATAATTTTAGCAGCTCAAAGAACTGTTCCCGGTAAAAGTTATCCCTATACATGGGAATAGTCTGGCCACAACCCATAGAGAGATCTCAGTCGTGGGGCTGAATCTATGGTAGTCTTTCAAACTATCTCCGTATGCTATTGAACAACGAACAACGTGACGCACTCATCGGTACGGATGTCAGTCAACGGGGCAGTCCACCACACGCTGTCGAAGAAGACGCAAATACATATGTTTTCTAAATAAAGGACTTAACACCTCTATCTGCCCTTGACTTAAAGAAAAGCCCACTTACAGCCAATGAATGTGTTTCACAAGGCACCCAATGTTTTTTTTTTCCCAAGAACGGTAGGGGAGGATACTCATTTTCACAAAAACCCAGCTATTTGTGCACATGGTCCTATTTTTTTGCTGTTGCATTCATCTGCCTGGGAGAGTGATGGAGCTCGTTGCAGTTCTGACCTTCACCTATTTGACAAAAGCCTCACTGCTCCTTCATCTCACTGTACATAACTACTATCTCTGTCTGTCAACACCAGCTTATAAAGAAAGAAAGAGCCATGATCGTCTGACAGCACTCTCAAGCATTTGCTCATTTACAGACACAGACGGTAACAGCTCACAGATAAGCACAGTTAACTCCACAGCCAGATGGATATCCCTACTTGTGTAACTCAATGACTTGAAAATAAATATTATTTCTGAACAACAAAGGGATATTTTGGCCCCTTTGAAACATGTTTATAAAGTTTGATAGTAAGGTTATAAGCAGCACGTAACCTAGACGTGTTTTCCTCGCGAGCGCTTCCCACCAGGAGCATTTCAGAAGATCGTTGGAGAATTCCAGAAGTTCACACGACACCATACAAGGAGAAGAATGGCGGCATGTATTCCAAAGTTCTGTGGTAGACTTTCTGTTTTTACCTCAGCTACGGAGGTGTCACATGTGATGACGTCATATTTATTTTACCTACCTAAGCAATCGGAAATCTGCACATCTTTCATTCTGGAATTTGTCACGCTGCTTTCATGTTTAATTTAATCTGAACTGCTGAGCTTAAAAGAGCAACAGTTCACTTCTGGAACACGTCCAAGATGCGCCCCTCGGCTAGTGGACACAAACCCGCCGACTATGATGGCAGCTAATAGCTTTGCACCACACTACACGGATGTTACAGGCACTTACACATGCGGTGGAAAGCCGGGGTGAATTAATGGTCCCCAAACATTTTAGCATCAGTCTGATTTCATACAGGTCAGCATTTCCATGAAATGGGGCTTTGGGTAGTGCTATGCAAAAAACATGTAATAAAATGCAGCATCAGGTTGCTATCCTCAATGGCACTTAGCAATCAGCTATTAATGTGCCATGACTTTTAGGCTTTAGAAATGCATAGAAGAGTTTTTAATGTTTTTTTAAGTGAAAGTTTTGAAGTCTCTATTTTAAGGAATGCTGCACAGTGAACATGTGTTTTGCATGTTGTTTGTTGTCAAAGCTGTAATATCCTTTAAAAAAATCCTTGTTAGTCAGCACTAGATTTGAGTGTATGCACAATATTTGCTGACTCATGTTTCAAGTCAGGACTATTAGGTGGTGAGTGATCCTTCAACTATGTCAGTTTAGAGTCATTAGCTTGCTCTCTGGGAGATTGCTGCGCTCTCCAAATCGCTGCTAAATGTGTGTGTTGACAGTGTGACCACTGTCCTGTGGGAACGTGCACGTGTCCTCGCCGGGTCACACTTCGCTGGAGATTACGATCAGAGCCAGATCACCTCTGTGGAACAGTCCAGTCTTGATGCACCTCCACTTCTCTGCATTTTTCTGCAGCTAGCTTTGTTGATCTGGTGGGACGAGTCAACAAATCATCAGCTTCCTGCTCCAAATTTATCACATCAGAGCATCAAAGCACCAGACTGTCAGGGAAGTTTCTGCACATTTGCCAGTTTCTAACATGAAAAAGTCACATGGTTGGAAAAACTGTTTGACAGATGCCTGATTTATTGCCTCAAAAGGGCTTAAAATAGATGTTTAAAGCTTCTTCTGGTGCTAAAACGACAAATTTGACAAACTTGAACAGAAACTTTAAGGAGAGGTGAGACAGAGACCGAGGTACAGCAGAAATTGAAGTACATCAACGAATAAATACTCAAACATCTGTCACAAACAACATAAAAAAAACACAAACACTCAAACTAGCAACACATAAATATTCAAGAGCTCCCACACAGATTTTTCTACCAGGAAATAAACATCCTTAAATTATTTGAGTAGAATTATTGCTCTTGTTCTCCTCTGATATAGGCTGAGAAATTAGCTAATAAAAGTGTCTGTGATAGACCGAAGATCACAGTCTTTGTCAGAGTAACAAGAATGTGGGTATTCAACTAGAAAGAAGAGCAGAATGACTCCTATAACTCATTCTGTCACTCCAGGAAAATGATGGCAAATCTTCAACAGGTCCATCGGTGACTTATGGCTGCTGAAAGTCAATGATAAATAGCAATCAATTAGGGTGTGGGCTGAGGTTTTTAGATAAAAGGTTCCTCTCAAGGTGAAAAACTGCAGACAAACACAAAGCAGGTGTTGTAAAGCTTCAGAGAAGGGTGTCATTTCTAATAAATAATTGTCCCGTAGCACACCAGGCTTTTCTCATGACCGACACTTCTGTGTTGAAACGTTATCAAAGTTAACCACGTATTGAAGGATTAGGCCGTAACCTTGAAGGATAGTCTGCGGCGTGTCACCTGTGAGGGTGCATGTGTGTGGGAACAACAACAGGGCCTCTCAGAGCACTAATGACAGCTGATGACAAGCTGAGAAGAACAGCTCTTTGAGGCAGATGAAGAGGTCAGAGTGTAGCTGGGTGGACCACTGCATGGAAAAGATAACACCGCAGGCAAGTTTTAACATTTACATGGCCAGCTTGGAGAAATTATGAGAACATCTTTACTTGTACATTTTGATTTTAACTCTTATACGACCTTAGTGCATTTTTTTGAGCTCAAAGGACAAAAACGTTAGAAAATTAAAGGGTTATATAAGGGTTAAAGGCATACTATGCAACCTTTCATCATTTTCTTGAACCAGTGTGCTAAAATGACCCTTTGCAGGGTTAATGAAATGTCACTCAAATGCCCTCTGTGGCCAGATTACTGCACTTGCAACTTCAGAGTGCCGGTCTGGTCTGTTGGACTTAAAAAAAAATGGAGCTGAAATACCTGGTACTGTGGTCTGCTTCCAGTGCATTTCCTGCATGTTTCAGATCATGAACACAGCTGATATTTTTTTTTAGGACTGCTCCTGTCGGAACTAGTGAAGGCTGAGGAGACATTTCAGCAATTCGATTGAGGTGTTAAAAAGATGAACGCCCAGTAAGGAGATGAGTTTCACTTTTGCTTTGCCTAATAGACACTAAAGCCTGATTCATGCTTCTCCGTCAGCTCCGCAAGGGACAGACACGCACGGATTGACGGAAGTGTTTTGCTCTCATACTTCTCCGTCTCCTGGGGAGTGTTGCAACACAATTGCCCGGCAGGACCACAGAGGGCGTAGCGCTGTTCTGTGGTATCCTGTTATGTATCGGTCCAAGATAGTGTGTTTAAATTGTGGTTTTTTTGTTTATAAGAGACTTTTAACACAGACAAATTTGTCTCTCATCCTCCTCCACCGCTTCATGCGCTCCCCACCTCTAAACCCACGTTTCCCGTCATTTCCGTCCACAAATAAAACGCTTGCTGCGCATCTTTTCACTCGTCCAGTCACGGGGGAATTAAACGTTCATATTTTTAGAGTTTTTTCGCGAGGTATTCTTCCAGCTGCTCCGTGTCTGCCGCTAGTTATCCTCGGCTCTCTTTATGTTTTTGAGGGCGAAATGGCGGCGGTGTAGATGACAGCGGCGTCCTGACCAATCACAAGCTTGCGTTGTCCGTCTCGACTGACGGATGTTTAGAAAAGAGAGCGTGACTCCATCCGTCCCTGCGGAGCTCTCCAGCAGGCCCGCAAGGACGTTGCGTGTCTCCGCACTGACGCAGACGGAGAAGCATGAATCAGGCTTAAGGGGTGATAAAAGTAAACCAAAACTGCAAAATATCCCTTCAGTGCGTTTTTGTTACGAGTTGAAACATTTAGAAAAATATTTTAGGAGCTTAACGGGCAGACCGGTCCGTCCCTGTAATGAAACACAGTGTTTCTCTTTTTTGGGGCACAGTTAAAATTGTAGATCTAATAGAAGTGTTCTTATTTTAAAATCCCAGATTATTTGGATCTGCAACTGCAACCCTTAAAGCAGGAATGCTAAAATAGTTCTGTAAAAGATGACGGCTTACTTCTTCAACAATTGACTTCAAAGACGTGCCGAGTCTCTACTCTACAGCCTCAGGCAGATCTGGAGACAGCTCTAAGGCGCTGCTATACATGCACTAGATAGCATCAAACATCAAACAAACTCTGGAAATACTTCCCTGATCTCTGGCTGTAGCGGAAAGTGATCTGGTTTTAGCCCACACTAGGCCTCGCATGAAAAACAAACATGTGGAATACCTCAACACAAGCAGCTTCGGGGTGTGGACATCATACCTGAATGTTAAACTCATATGTGAGTCTATATCACTCAAATGAAGCTTTAGTGGCATATTTTTCTTCTCATTTCTTCACTAAATAGTTGGAAATTTTGTTAGAAGGGAGTGTAAGAAGTTTGATGAGAACAAGATGTGATGTTATGAAATAACACCGTGTAAGGGGGGCAGGGGAATGTGTAGAGAACTAAAAAGAAAAGTCATTACTTAGTGAAAAGTGGGGCAGGTGTATTACTGTCCATACAAAGGTTAATGTGTACAGTAGGTGAAAGGACACAAATCATCAATGGTATATGCAGACAGCAGATGTATCCTGTATGGATCACAGGAGAAGAGGCACCAGGGAGCCTTGAAGCCACACACAGTCTTCACAAGTTAGCCTGAGTGTGGAGAAATGCTGCAATGGCTGCATAAATGTCCAACACAAACACAAACGGGTCCCATTCTGCACAGATAAGCACAAAAAAGAAAAGAATGAAGGACAAATACAAGAAATACCCAATGGTGTCATGTGTGTCCAGTCAGTTATAAAAGGCCAGAACAGATGTGATATAAGTGATGGGATTATTAGCACATTTGATCTAAAACTAGTACAAAGTCCTCCAACTCACAAAGCTGGAAAAGCACTTGACCTCATTTTCACCAGAAACTGTGCCACAGTCACAATCTCTGACACACCGCTGCATCTTTCCGATCATTCCTTCATCCATTTCAGCGCGACTCTACAAGGGAGGTCCACTGCTTCCTCCCCAATGGTCTCATTCCGCCGCAAACCTCCGCAATCTGGCACCCAACCACTTCTCCTCTCTTGTTGCCTCCACTCTTCCATCTCCCAGCACATTCTCTGCTTATGAAGTGAATGAAGCCACCGAGTCACTCTGCTCCACACTCTGCTCTTGTCTTAACAACTTGTGTCCTTTAGCCACTAGACCTGCTAGAGCCTCTCAGTCGCACCCTTGGCTAAATGATACCCTCCGGTCTCTACGCACCAACCTTAGAGCTGTGGAACGGAAATGGCACAAAACAAAAGATCCTGGTGATCAATTGAAATTTCAGGAATTACTGTCCTCATTCTCTGCCAGCATCACTGATGCAAAGAAAGCTGTCTACACTGACAAAATTCTCAGCTCTACTGACTCTCAGAAACTATTTTCAACATTCAAAACTGTGCTCAACCCTGCATCTCCACCTCCTACCAACAATCTATCAGCTGACACCTTTGCCTCATTCTTCACTGACAAGTGGCAGCTATAAGCAAACCATTAACTCAACTGGCCACTCCTGAACATTCACTACCACAAACTCCTTCTAGCCCAACCATCTCAAGCCCTACTGCTTCATTTTCCTCTTTTCCCCTCTCACTGACAACTGTGTGTCCAAGCTTCTCACATGCAGCCGCCCTGCTACATGCCCACTGGACCCCATTCCGACTAAGCTGCTCCAAGCTATTGCTCCTACAGTAGCCACAGCAGTCACATGTGATCAATGATTCAGTGACATCCGGTACATTTCCCACCTCTCTCAAGCATGCTCAGGTTAAACCGCTGCTAAACAAAAACCATCTCTTCCTCCAAATCATGTGGAGAACTACCGACCTATCTCTCTCCTCCCTTTCCTGTCCAAAATCATTGAAAGGGTGGCTTTCAAGCAGATCACAGAATACCTCTCACAAAACTGTCTGCTTGACCCTTACCAATCTGGGTTCATAAAGGGCCACTCCACTGAAACTGCTCTGTTAGCAGTGACGGAATCCTTAAAAGAAGCTAGAGTGACTGCCAAGTCCTCAGTGCTTATCCTGCTTGACTTATCGGCTGCATTTGACACTGTCAACCATGGCTTCCTTTTGTCCACACTCTCTAGCATGAGCATCATAGAGAAAGCACACGCCTAGTTTGAATCGTACCTCACAGGACGATCATTCAGTGTATCTAGGTTTGGACAATCCTCTACCGTGCGCCATCTTGCCACAGGAGTCCCCCAGGGCTCTGTGCTAGGACCTCTTCTCTTTACCATATACACAACCTCACTGGGTGAGATCATTCGATCACATGGCTTCTCCTACCAGTGGTATGCAGACGACACCCAGCTCTATCTGTCATTTCCACCAGACGACCACACTGTCTCTGCACGAATATCAAACTGTCTCTTTGACATATCAAAATGGATGAAATCCCACCATCTCCAGCTCAACCTTTCTAAAACTGAACTACTTGTCATCCCAGCAAAACCATCCACACAACTGTAACGTCCAGCAATGGTCAGTTTAGGTACAGTCTGACCTTTCAACATCTATTCGGCATCTGGTCAGAAAGGAGACACAAGACTGCATGTGTTCCCTTTAAATGAGCCGGACTTCATACCAGCTGGGGCTCACAGACTCTGCAGCCCTGAAAGATAAACAATAACATTCTGTCTCAAGGTCCCATCTGTCTGCCTCCACAGAAGGAACAACTCCAGCTTGAATCAGTTGCTAAAATCAAGAATGGTTTCCTAAATCAATATGACCTTCTTTCATGACTCCTAATCTAGATAATCATTAAATAAAAGTTATTTACGTACAATCATATTATAATGAAATGCTTTGTTAATCTGTCTTCAATATTTGTTATGTTATGTTATGTCTAGCACTGCAGTGTGTTCAGCATGTTTATATGACGAGGTCCTCACACCTGCATTCACACAATAACAAGTACGGTTAAGTTAAACTCCAACACATAACTTGCCCATTTAACCAGTCAGAACATCTGGTATCAAAGAAGGTGTGTTTCTGAGTTGTCTTGGTAACATGTCCCAGCTCCCAAGCCTTTGATTGGCTGTGCAAATCATAACATCAAAACCTTAACTGGATCATGATGAGTGATTTGCTAGTTCTAGAGAAAGCTTCAGACCGGCCACCTGTCGCAACCTCTTTAACCATCAAAGGTTTTGACACGTCGTCAAAACCTTTTTGCACCTACAAAGCTGAGACAGCAAAACAGTTCCTGCAGAACAAAGCTGATACAATTATTAGACTCCTTATGGGTCCTCCAGACGCACGGTTCCATCCAGTTGTCATGACCCGAGACGTCTCTGGACTGAAGAGTCGGTACCACGGTATTCTACAGCCCTCTGGTGCCAGCGGTCAGCCGACCCCTGTGACTTTCGGATCCACCAAGAGGGTCTCTCTGAAATGAGTGAAGTAGACATGACAGATTGTGTCCAATGTGTTTATGAAAGATAACAACTTCATAGTTTAGAGCAAACCAAATTCTTTTTCATCCGGAGACGCCGCTCTCCGAGATTCAGAAGTCCTGACCTACATCACATTGACACATAGCCTTCATCACATTTAGCTCCATCCAATCACAGAAAATGTTTAGTTCACTTATCATGTTAGAATAGTAATAAAATAATTTCTTATTTTTATAAACCTGACTGTTTTCTGAATCAAAACAAAGTGTGTATATTTACTTAATAAAGCAACAATCCTAGAATCTTCTGATTAAGCCCTATAATCTTCTGTATTCACAATAAAGATGAAGCAAGGTAATATTTTATATTTACATAGAATATCACATCTTCCTGGTTATAAGTACAAATAAATAATCCATTTGCCAATGCTACACAGCACAATATCTCAATCCAAAATGACTTCCTATCTCTGGCTCCTTCAAAGGCCGTTTGAAATCTGGGTGTTGTGATTGATGAACACCTGACCTTTAAAGATCATGTTGCCTCTGTTGCTCGTTCATGCCGCTTTGCGCTGTACAACCTACGAAAGATAAGACCATACCTAACACAACATGCCACCCAGCTCCTGGTGCAATCTACTGTCATCTCCCGCCTTGATTGCCCTTCTAACTGGTCTTCCAGCCTGTACTGTGAGACCTCTTCCAATGGTCCAGAACGCAGCGGCGCGTCTGGTCTACAATCAGCCAAAAAGAGCACACGTCACCCCTCTGTTCATTGAGCTCCACTGGCTACCGCTAGTTGCACGCATCAAATTCAAATTGCTAACACTAGCATACAAAGTCCGAGATGGTACGGCTCCCATCTACCTGAATCCTCTTGCAAAGGCTTACATCTCGGCCCGGCCGCTCCGGTCATCACAGAATCGTCGGCTAGCGCCTACACCATGCTCAGGACAATCCAGACTCTTCTCATGCATCGTTCCACAAATGTGGAATGACCTTCCAAGCACTACCAGAACAGGGGCTTCTTTTTCAACTTTCAAGAAACTCCTGAAGACCCTGCTCTTCAGAGAGCATCTTCTAAACTAGCACCCTCCCTGCACCCATCACCCTCTCTACTGTCCAGTCATTGTTCCCTCCTCTCCATGATTCATCATGCTGCCTCACTGCCACCCACGACTGGCTGGAAATTAGTCGTTGTTCTTGTTGTTGTTGTTATTGTTGTCGTTAGCCTCAAGGGCAACATGGCGATTATCACTTGTGAGTCACTTTGGACAAAAGCGTCTGCTAAATACATAAACATAAACACAAATATTTATGAAAAAGATAATTGAGTGAGGTGGCGAACAAAGAGAGAGAGCAAAAAGCCCAAACGGGAGGGAGCAGGGCTAAGGTCTGAGAGTAGGAGAGCGAGGAATGTTAATCCTCTTTGTATGTCTCCCGGCAATGATTAAACTTTTCTAATATCAGGCATTGCAAGTAAAATCGGGTCAGAAGCAGGTCAGTTAGAATAGAAAAAAAACAAAACAAAAACATTCTAAGGCTGGTGGTTGTGACTGCAGCTGAAAATCTTTAAAAGTCCCATCACACAGGCATCCGGAGCCTGGCGCTGGCAACCTGGTCTTAGCTGCACCGGGATGGTTGTGCATCAGTGGGAACGCTAACTTGCGTCATGAATTGAGGTTAATTTGCAGCATCTGATTCACAAATGCTGACACACCATGTGATGAAATGCACCTTGCCTGCTGCCACTGTGTGAAAATCGTGTGAGAAGCTTTGCAGGCAGAGTGGAGGAGTCACAGAGAACCACTTAGCTGCTACGCCAGGCTGACCAAAAGGTGGGAGGTCAGAGTCAAACTGTGTGTTCTTAACCCCTACGCTTCCTGGAAAACTGTGCTCTCCCATGGTGGATGAAGCACACTTTTTCCACAGTTGGGGAAACCCCAAATTATGAATGGATGTACTGGACTCTCCTCTTCATTTTCTCTCCCTTCCTCTCAACACTTTCATCAAGCTGCATCATTGCAGCAGATTTAAAGGATGGAACGCAGATGAGGGGCATCGGCGGGGTTTAGGAGGGCGTGTGTGTGTCTGTTACACACTGGTGTCAGTAGGGAAAGCTTTGGTTATCAGAGGAAAAGACCCTCTAACCTATGTGTTTCTTTCCACACTCTTCTTTTCTTCCTCTGTGTTGAGTTTTTGGTTGAATATGTGCAGATTCAACATTTCCCAATAGTGGTTGTGTGCATTAGAGCCTCACACAGCTGTGGCAGGCCTCACGTTCCCATCGCCTCTCATAGCATCTGTGGTCACATGTCTAAATCTGCATCCTCCTCCTTTGCTTGTATGGGATGTTGCTTGTTGTGCAATACCTAAAAAATCTGTTATCCTAGAAATCTAGACAAACCGTAGTTGTAACATAAAGTTTTATTCTGCAGGTTGGTCTAGCCGTGCTCCATTGTAGCCTCAGCAGGTCTACCAATGGGCTCGATTAAGGCTACGTTCATGACGCAGGCTTTTATGCTCAATTCCGATTTTTGGATTGAATCTGAATTTTTTGTGTGGCAGTTCACACTACGACTGAAATGCAGCATCAAACTCTCCAGTGTGAATGCTCCGCGGCATCAAGGTGACCTGCATGCACAGAGGACAAGATGTCACACTCAGGGGAGCCGAAACCAAGAGCGGCGGAGTCGTGACGTAATCCTGATCCTGTGGACAAACTATCAGTGAAAACTTTCACACCTGTTAATTCTTCCATTTTTGGCTGGAAACTGTTTTAAACTGTAAACTATTTTACTCCTTGTTCCCGCCGTCTCCCTGAATTATTATTTGCCGAAAATGTTCCAGTATTAATTCATTCACGGAGAATCCCCCTCTCACGGAGACCTCCACCCTCCCTTCCATCACGGAGATGAAGACCGGCGAGACGCTTCGCTCCAGCAGCACCTCCACCTCCTGTTCACATTATTCCTTGTATTTTTAATTCCTAACCCTAAAACGGGATGTCCAGACAGACTCCTGAACCCTTCTGTCAGCACTTCTCCTCAGGAACATCCACACATGATGCTCATCTCCTCCTAGGAGACTGATTTATTGCAACATGATCGTTCAGGCTGCAGTCGCTTTCAAAAACAACACATATGTGTCTGAATTAGTACTACGTATTCAAGTGACTCGGATCACATTTTAAAAAATCGGATCTGTGAGTTCAGACTGTCATAAAAAAAATCTGGCTTGGCTCGCATGGGGGCAAAAAAGCAGATTAAATGCGCTTTTGCCTGCAGTGTGACCGCAGCAGTAGCTCAACAGGTTGAGCGGGTTGTTCAGTAATAGGAAGGTTGCAGGTTCGATCCCGGCTCTGGAAAGAGAATTCTGCTGTTGTGTCCTTGGGCAAGAAACTTAACCCACCTCGCCTATTGGTGGTGGTCGGAGGGACTGGTGGCGCCAGTGCTCGGTAGCCTCGCCTCTTTCAGTGCGCCCCAGGGCAGCTGTGGCTACATTGTAGCTCATCACCATCAGAGTGTGAATGTGTGTGTGAATGGATGAATGATACACTGTAGTGTAAAGCGCTTTGGAGTCCTTACTCTGAGAGGCGCTATACAAGTGCGGGTCATTTATCATTTATTTATAAGTGTAGGCTGGGCCAATCACAGCGCTCTGTTTGTAAAGAGACGTTGGGTGGGCGTACAACCACTACTGAGCAAAACAAGAACGATGGCGGTGGCTTAGCAATAACACTCGTTTGAAATGGCTTTGGCATCTACTTTGGACAATTTAGACTTTTTGGTCTTCTTCCTTAGTGTCATCGTTGTTGTCATCATCTTGGTCATCATCATTTTCTTCTTTTTCGTGAACATCTTTGTCATCGTCGTCTTCTCCGTCGTTTTTTTTTTTGTTGCTGTTGCCATCTACTTCGTCGTTGTCAACTTCTTTTATTTTGTCATCTTCTTTATTGTATCACCTTCTTTGCCGTCTTCATTATCATCGTCTTCTTTTTTTGCTGTCTTTGTCTTCTTTGTCTTTTTCGTCTTCTTCTTTGTCGTCTTTTTCTTCGCCATTTTCTTTGTTGTTGTTGTCTTCTTTGTCGTCATCTTCTTTTTCTTCTTCGTCTTCTTCATCGTCATAATCTTCTTTTTCATTGTCTTTGTTTTCTTCGCATTGTCTTTGCCGTCTTTGTCTTCTTCATTTTCTTCATCTTCGTCTTCTTCGTCATTTACCTTTGTTGTTGTTGTCTACTTCGTCATCATCTTTATCTTTTTCTTCGTCGTCTTCTTCATTGTCATTGACTTCATCTTCTTTTTCCTTTTCTTTGTTGTCATATTCATCTCTTTTCTTCTTCTTCTTCTTCTTCTTCTTCTTCGACAGTGTATGGCAGACTGCGTCAGTGATGGTTTTCTATAGCAATGAGTAGGTTGTGTTTTTTGTTGCACCGAATAATCCTGGCGTTGTCCAACCGCATGCAGAGACAGTTTGAAAGAACCGTAAATTCCTTCCATCGACCAAATTCTGTTTATGGGTCATGGCCAGGCTATGTGTTTACTTATAGATGATGGCTGGACAAGCAGACGTTTAGCAGTGTATGAAATTTTTATTTAATCAATACTTTATTTTTATTACTTTATCTTTTAATATACAAGCGACACTCATGTAGCCTTTTACACACCGGCTCACTTGACTCTAAATATATTCTTCCATCTGTCCAAATCCTTAACATTCTAGCAGTTTTATCATTCTAAATACTTCCTTTGAAGTCAAGTGATAGTTGGCATCAGATGAGCAAAAATAGTTGAATTTGCTTGACTGACAGAGCGAAGGCTACTGTCTATCTGCAGAGTACGTGACAGAGGGATTTACACCCTCACCTCTGGACCAGTTCACTCATCAGGCCATTCACCTTCCTCAGATTCTTTGCAGGACAGACACAACCGACTGTGTCATCCTGCAGGAGATTTACCACACAAGTGGTATTCACCTGCACTCCAAATACAAAAGTAAAGAATTAAACCAAACGCAACAAATTTACATTCAAGGTTGAGTTGAGTTGGTTGTCGTTTATTTGTACTGCACATGACTGCCCTCTACTGTTGACTTCTGAAAAGTATAGTTTAAAATGTAGAGGCAGGTTTGGATTACCCCATTAAAAAAGGTGTGACAACTTTAATCCTCTTAGTGGCAGTTTAGAGGAAAGGCAGTGATTTATGGAGCAGAAAACCTTGTACAGTTACAATCCACTGCATGTTTAGCTTTGGGTTCGTGGTAAAGAGGGGAGACGAGTTCATCCTGGTCAACCTTGAACTGTAAACCTCTGGCTGCAAAGCTCTCACAGATGTTTTGACTACAACTAGAACAGTTGCACTCAGGATATATACCTCCATCTTTAAAAACACAAAAGCTTTCACAAATCCATGTGTTTATCTCTAAAAAGGGCTGCACAAGAATGTTTTTCTTATTTTTTGTTCTTTTGCTTTTCCATCAGAGTGCACAGGGAGCTGGTGATAATTCATAAATAATTTATTTTTAGCACTCTGAGTATGTGTTGTGTAGAGGCAGTGCTAGAGGGGGGCCAGGGTGGGCAGGTGCCACCCTAACAGCAAGTTCTACCTTTTACAATAATTTCACCTTGTGCAAAATGTGGAACCAACGCATGTAAATGCACTTTTCTGACGATGTAAAAAGATCCTGAGACAAATGCTTTCGTGTTGCTTTTATAACAGAGCAACTGGACCTAGCCAGGTCCCCCCTCCCACTAAAATTATTCTAGACTTTTCAGCATAACTGTGCCCTCTAGTTACTGGTACATGTAAACATAAACCCAGTGTCGTAAAATTTGATTATTTATGTTTTTAAATATAGCTTTTAAAGGATAATTGTACATTCATTCTGCACACATCAAAATGCCCTGTTGAGGTATATTATCTTTTAAAATATAATTTTTAAACAAAATGTTCCATATTCTGTCATGACTCCCATCCTTCACCCTCCTCTGCCTCCTCATTTAACCTTCATTCAGCTCACCTGGTCCCTTCACAAGCTCCTGACAAGCCCTGTTTCCCCTGGCAACCACAATCAACTCCATTCTTCTCACCTGTTCCTGTCATCAGCTTCATCCACTTCACCTGCTCCTGACTCCTCAGCTCATCACTCACACCTGCTTCCCCTGCTATATATTCACCAGTCAGCCACCAGTTCCCTGCCAGATTATTGAAAGCTTTGTGCAAGTAAATCTTCCAGCCACCCACCCTGCCTGACCTCAGCCTCCAGACCTCGTTTTTCGCTCCTGACCCCTGCCTTGTATTCTGCCTGCCATTTCGACCTTCGCCTGTCTCCGACTCTGTCTCCAGCCTCGCCCACCTGGTAACTCTGCATCAAAATGACGTTTTTTATCTACTTTTCTGTGTTTGGCGTCTTCACGGGTCTTCCGAGTTCTGTCCGTGACAGAATAATCTGGCCAAAAGTCTGACCCGACGCCGACATCATCATACCTGTCATGGAGTATCTCACGCTCGTGGAATTTATGGAACTAGAGAAGGAGCAGGAGTCACCGTTCTAGAACGTGGCTGGCAATCAGGCCACTGCCACGCAGAGGCTCCACCCCACCGTCCAGGCCTGCTGCAGCCATCTTGCGTAGCGGGTTCCTGATGACGCAACAGTGGCGGCCTCGGAGTCCTTGTACTAGTTCATGGCCTTCACAGACGCAAGGTTTTGCAGCTACGCCCCTCAAGTCTCTCCGTCCCATCCACGTCCAGCGGTGGTCCCAGGAGGCGCACCGCGTCCACGTCCAGCGGTGGTCCCAGGAGGCGCACCGCATCCACATCCAACTGTGGTCCCAGGAGTCCCACCGCGTCCACGCTCATTGGGGTTCCTACTTCCTCCTTTCGAAGAGGTTCTGCCTGTCCAGGTTCTGCGGTGGTGCCAGGGGTTGCACCGCATCCACATCCAGCGGTGGTCTCAGGGGGCGCATCGCATCCACGTCCAGTGGTGGTTCCAGAGGTCGCACCACATCCTCGTCCAGCAGAGATTACACCCTCGTCTTTCCAAGAGACTCCGCCTGTCCAGGTCCAGCGGTGGTCCCAGGGTCCGCACCACATCCATGTCGAGCGGGGGTTCCACCTCCGTCTGTCCGAGAGGCTCCGTCTGTCCTGCTCCAATGGTGGTCCCGAGGGTCGCATCGCATCCTGTCCCAGCAGTGGTCCCAAAGGTCGCATCGCATCATGTCCCGGCGGTGGCCCCAAAGGTCGCATCGCATCCTGCTCCGGCGGTGGTCCCGGAGGTCGCATCGCATCCTGCTTCGGCGGTGGTCCCGGAGGTCGCATCGCATCCTGCTTCGGCGGTGGTCCCTGAGGACGCATCGCATCCTGTTCCGGCAGTGGTCCCGGAGGACGCATCGCATCCTGCTTCGGCGGTGGTCCCGGAGGACGCACCGCATCAGGTCCAGCCCGTCCACGAGGCTCAGGTCCAGCCTGTTCCAGATTTCCCGTCTCCAGAGTTCCCAGAGTCTACACCAGTCCCAGAGTCTACGTCCCTGTCTCCAGAGTTCCCATCTCCACCAGTCCCAGAGTCTACGTCCCTGTCTCCAGAGTGCCCTCTGTCCCCTCAGTCTCTAGAGTCCACTCTTAGTCATAGTCCTGTGTCCCCTCTTAGTCGTGGTCCAGTGTCCCCTCTTAGTCGTGGTCCAGTGTCCCCTCTTAGTCGTGGTCCAGAGTCCCCTCAGTGTCTTAGTCTTAGTCCAGAGTCCCCTCTCAGTCCTCGTCCTCCAGTGTCCTCTATCCCCCGACTTCCGCAGTCCAGGCTCCTGGTTCCCCGTCGCCAGCCCCCCAGACTCCCGCAGTCCCGGCTCCTTGTTCCCCGTCGCCGGCCCCCCAGACTCCTGCGGTCCCGGCTCCTGGTTCTCCGTAGCTGGCCCCCCAGACTCCCGCAGTCCCGGCTCCTGGTTCCCCGCCGCCGGTCCCCCAGACTCTTCTGGCCCTTCTTCCTGGTCCCCCTCCTCCCGCCCTACTCTGGCCCTCCATCCTGGTCCCCCTCCTCCCGCCCTGCTCTGGTTTCCTGTGGGCATCTTGAATCTGCCCTTGACGGGGGTTTTTGTCATGACTCCCATCCTTCACCCTCCTCTGCCTCCTCGTTTAACCTTCATTCAGCTCACCTGGTCCCTTCACCAAGCTCCTGACAAGCCCTGTTTCCCCTGGCAACCACAATCAACTCCATTCTTCTCACCTGATCCTGTCATCAGCTTCATCCACTTCACCTGCTCCTGACTCCTCAGCTCAGCACTCACACCTGCTTCCCCTGCTATATATTCACCAGTCAGCCACCAGTTCCCTGCCAGATTATTGAAAGCTTTGTGCAAGTAAATCTTCCAGCCACCCACCCTGCCTGACCTCAGCCTCCAGACCTCGTTTTTCACTCCTGACCCCTGCCTTGTATTCTGCCTGCCATTTCAACCTTCGCCTGTCTCCGACTCTGTCTCCAGCCTCGCCCAACTGGTAAGTCTGCATCAAAATAAAGATGTTTTTTATCTACTTTTTTGTGTTTGGCGTCTTCACAGGTCTTCCGAGTTCTGTTCGTAACATATTCAACCTTTAAGAGTATTTAACATTTTAAGCTATTACTTCAAACTGGGTTCAGGGGTTCTTGAGTCAAAAACGTACCCTAACCCCAACTTGAACAACTTCAAAAACTCCACTAAACAATTTTTGTGGTTCAGGTCTATACTAGTGGGAGGTCTCTTCACGGCAGTGGTGGGCAGTCAGGGCCAGCAAAGCCTTCTCTGCTGGCCTAAACATACTCAAAAACGTAAATGTATTTTTTTTTCCTTTGGTAAATATTTTTAAATAAAAAAAATGTTCACTGGTCTATTTTCTTTATATCCTATTATACCCACTTGGCTGCGCTGCTTCCAGTGTTGAAATACCAAGGCTGGGTGTTATCCAATCGGATTTAAGATAGCTTGTGTTTTCAGGCAGATTAAGTCTGCTCTAGGCCTTCAGAATCAATTGAGAAGCCCACTGTCCGCTGTAAGTGAACAGAGACGATCTAGTTGCAATAGCCAATCAGCTCACGAGTCAGCGTAGCTCAGGCCAGCTAGCTGGCCTCACGCAAAAGTTGACATGAACGCATCCTGTGATTGGATAAGCAGTAGTTAGAACTTTTCTAGCGGCATGAAGCAAAATATCAAAACTAAACACAGAGATTTGTACCTATAGGCAGCTACCGGTGTATTTTTGAACACATGATGGCTGAAAGAGGAGAAGGGACAGACTTGGTGGCAGATTTACTTGCCACACCATTTTCCAGACGGACCTTTCAAGAAAAAATGGATCTTGTGAGAACAGGTCGTCCGACTCCAACGCTAGCTGGCTTGTCCCAGCAGGGGAAAGGATTTGTTCGTCACCAGCAAGCAACTATGAACGGTACCCATGGCTAACAGCTTCAGAGAACCGCTGCAGGTTATTCTGCTGGGAACGCCCGTTGCTCGCATCAGATGGATTTGGTAGCATTAAAGCGCGTTAAAACGTACGCCAGAAACACGACCGGGCAGACACGTCTTTCAGTATTAGCCTCCATGTCCGTAGAAAAGGATCCACTCATGGACCTGAAGCACACAGATGAACTGTACAGAGGCATTGAGGTTTTCCTGAGGACAGAAAGTAGGATGGATTTTATTTTCAAATGAGCAGGAGAGGAGGAGATCCATGCTGGACATTTATGTTGGTGAGTAGAAACAGTAGCAACAGCAGACCGCTACAAGGTTGTTTATCTTAGTCATAATTTCGCTTTCAACCAGTAGGAGGGAGACGTAGGAAACTTCTTAAGTGTTACTTTAAGGTTGTATCCATGGATTTGTGATCCATGTAATCAACACTACAGACAAATGATCTTATGTACAATTGCAGACTAGAAATTATGACTTGGGTGGAAAAAAAAAGACATCCAATGGGGTAAAGGAGTAAATAAAACCTGTTAAGCTTCTGCAGAATTACATGGACACATCAGGAGATGATGTAGGGCTAAACAAATTGACAATCTTTGTATATGGTTTAACAAACATGGTAAAGGAAAAGTGATATAAAAACAGCCTGGTCCCCTGATTTACTGTCCATTTGTCTCCGCGTTAGCCCCCTTGTTGACCTTCTTCCCCTCTCAGGTGCCGGCGGAAGCAGAAACGTTTCTGGTTGCTTTCTCATTTGTCCCTTGATACATATTACCAAGCAAGTGCTCTCCAAAACATCACCGTTTGCCATGGCAGCACAACTGGTCCAGATAAATAAGAGAGGAAAAACTCCATTTTAGTCTAGATTAGCATTACGTGTGTGTGAGAGCAGAAGGGATTCGATCGCGGGGGGGGGGGGGGGGGGGGGGGGTCATGGTTCTACAGATGTTCACTGCTGGCTGCTGAAGCTGAACCACATGTGCTCATTATTGTAATTGCTCATCTCCTTGTGTTTGTTTACAGAGAGGCTACTTGCAGACATGAAGTAAACCGCATCTACTGTGTGTGAACTGTAATTGTGTTTAGTCTGACGCACGCACACACCCACACCCACACACACACACACACACAGGCAAACACAGGTAAAATATGTTTAGACTGCTTGATTGTGTTTCATTTAATATGCTCTACATCACATTAAAATCAGTTCAAATAAAACTTAACTATGATAATCTAGCTGTCCAAAACGTGTGATGGGTTTCAGTCTGATGAAACGAGTCAATGTAGAAACTCACTTTCTCTAAAAATACACTTTTGTCAGATGTTTTTTTTTTTTTTTGTAGTTTGAAGCAGTGATGCTGAAATACTAAATCACAAAAAAAAGTGTTTTCTGTGCACGCACACACGCGTGCACACACACATACACACACTTACTTACCGGTCTCTTACCTCATACTACTAATGGTATTTAAGATGAACCATGTAGTTTACACTGAAACATCAACAAGAAACAAAAACAGATCTCAAAAGTCTGGCGCCCACTTTCTTTCGCCTGAGACAGAAGCAAATTCCAAATAGACACTGATGAAAGACATGAACACTTTGAGTTTAGTCCACCGCGTTATTCTTCTGCAGGGTTGGAAAGTCCTCTGCAAAGTCTCCCTTCACCATGGCACAAGCCAAAAGTACTAAGTCTGCTAAATTAATATTTATTTTTTTGCATCTGAGGTCAGGTTGATTTTCCAATGCATGCATAAATGCTCATGCAACTGAGCTTTTATTTTGTGTCTGGTTGTATGAAAGGTTCAGTGGTGCACATAACAATTTGCCTGGAAGCCATCATATATGTGTAAATAGATATTCTGGCCATGACCTGTCTCTGCACCCACTTGGACAGCACTAGGACCAATCAGAGCAATGAACAGTGTGACTTATTCAGAGCAACGAAAATCGGTCAATGTGACAGTCCACCATAGTCAAAGATCTAGATAAAGATGAAGTCCTTAAGTGCTTCTATCTACTCACGTTTTATTAAAGAAACCCCAAATCTAAATTATCCAAAGATTCAGACGAGAGCCATACCTGAACCGTCGCCATCTTTGTTGTTTTGCTAAGACTGCCTAATGTCTCTATAAAATATTGAGCACTGTGACTGGCCCCATCTCCACTTAGCCAAGCCAATAGTGGACCTGCTGAGGCTACAAAGGAATGTGGCTAGACCCACCTGCAGAGCTATATATTTAGCTACTGCTGCTGTTTTTCTAGATTTCTAGGCTACATAATAATAATACAAACCATTATAATCTCTCAAAAGTTTGGTTGGTGCATTTGTCTAAAAGCACTTTGCTAAAGTATTTTGTCTAAGGTGACCTCAGATTTAAGTTGGACAATTTTTCAAACTTTAATCCTAAACTTACCGTTGTTTATATAGGACCCCGTTCCTGAACCAGCTGTTTCCACAGACATAAATACCTTCTACCATGTAATATCTGCTTAATCAAAGAGCTGAAAGATCCAGATTTACAGCTTCTTTCCGTGTTGGAGGAATAAGTTCACCAAAGAAAGTCTTAAAATGAAATTAACTAGTTATTCAGTTACCACTGGGTTCCCCCAAAACAATCCATAAAACACACCTCAGTGCACTTTACAGACTCATAAAGCGTGGTTGGAACACCCATTGGGCCAATTCACTTGCATGGCAGAACTACCCATTGCATCATCAAAAAGCAACGAAGACCCAGTCCGTCCAAATCACACATATATAATTGATAAACGACGTTGCACAGCGCTGACTTTTGGCCCATCGTTGGCTTCTGGAGGGGCAGACATTGGCCAAGCTCAGTTGGCCCTCTTCTATGTGCCTAAACATTCAGAGTTCAAATACCACATCTGTAGCTGACCAAAACGTACATAGCGCCAGGGTCAACACGGGCTGCAAAGGAGAAGCTAATGTAGCAGGGTTCAAGTTACTGAAGCTCAAAAGTCACCGCCAGAACATTTTAATTCTGCATTTGAACCCAAAAAGTTTGCCAGACTGGTAACTGACTGTCTGCAACCTTTAAAATTAAATCACACGTAAAGAAAAACATTTTATTGATAATGGTAAAAATGTTAAAATGGTTTTCTCCAAGTAAACGGTAGACATCATGATGGTTTGCAGGGGATCGGTCTACATAAATGTGCAAAAGCAATCACTCTGTATCTCTAATCTTACATGAGCAATTGCAGCATGAGTGAAACCTTGAACGCCTCAACACCTCATAAATCTGGTCTCCACCCTGTCCCAAGCTGATGATGCACATCTTTGTCCTGCAAGATATGTCGATCCAAAGCGGGTTTTTTTTGTTCCAATGTAGTAAAAAGCGCATTTTAATTTTCAGAAGAGAATACACACAATGTAGGCATGCATTTGTCACAACGTTTTAGTAGATTTAGAGTCCAATGAATATTTGCAGTGGACAAATTAGATGTTCTGCCAAGTGCTATAAAACAATGAGAGTGGCGACAGATGTGTTGCAACGAGAGGGCCGAAGGCAGCCAAAGAGCGAGTGCTCGTGTGCTGGCGTGGTCAGAAATCTGCTACATGATGGATCTCTACAAGCGATTAAACAAACAGCTTATCAGGGGCTGTGAAGGATATAACTTGCCGCTCTGCAAAATCCAAGGCCTCTCCCCCTGGACACCTTACAACTCCACACTGACATGAAAGACGGCTCTAAAATGTAGCACACACACACACACAAAAAATGGCACAGTTGATCTCTATATCATCTGACATTTTCCTGGGGAAGTGCATGTTCACCAGAGAGGCATTAATCAACAACACCAAGTGTGTTTGAGCGAAGGCCAAACGTGCAAACACACGTCCTGCAAACACACATCCAACTGAACTGCTTTGGCACAGATGTCAATCGTGTCTTGGCAAAACACACCAGAAGTAAAAGAAATTTAAAAAAAAGTTGAAATGTAGGAAATGTTGAAAATTGAAAAATGTTTCATGGATTAAAAAAAAAAGGGGGGGGGGGGGGGGTATCCACAGTAAAGTTGGTGAAGACCTCACAGGTAATTCTGTTTGATGGCTTTTACAAGCCACCACTTGCATTCCTCTAAGGCCGTCTGTTTAAACACTTGCAGTGTACTATTAAATTTTATGTGTGGTCAGGCCATTATGATAAGTTATAGGGACAAGGTTAAGAAGCATGCACCAGAGACTCCACTCGTCACAGAGAAGTGGAACACTTTAAAAGTCGCATTGTTACTCAGTGACTTCCTAAAATAGAACAAATATTTGTAATTTGAATGATCTTGTAAAATATAGCTGCCTGGAACAGATGTGACTTTGAACAGAGACATTTCCTTAGTGTGTGTTGGCTTCAATGGGTCAAGGCAATGCTAAATGTATTATAATAAACTTGCGGCAGAAACTAAACAAAATTTTCCCCTGACATGCAAAAGGAACCACAGCAGAATTAATATTTATTTGTCCTACAGGGGAAATGGAGAAGCAATGAAATCAATTTCAGATCACAGGATTTTTTTTAGGCAGCCCAAAGTAAAAAGAAGAAATTTAAATGAAACTGTGTCTTTTAAATTCTTTTACAGGCGCTTATCCGGAGTCATGTCACGGGGGCAGTAGCTTAGTGGCCTGGCCTGCCAGACTCCTCTTCTGTTAAGTTCTGCACAGAGAAAGGGTCTGGGAACTCTCCTATTCAAATAACCCCACCCCGTGAGAAATCTTACCGAGCCAATCAGCGCTGAGCAGAGTGCGTCACACACCGAAACGAAACGCGAAGTTTGTCATCAACATGGCAACCGAAGCGGAGTTCGCTGCGGCTCTTTCCTTTGTTCTAAATGACTTAAACGTCTTTGAAACAACAAGTAGAAGTGCTAGGTCTTTCTTCTAAAGAAAGATGTTTGCGCTACCGCCAAACGCCATTTTTGACTACAGCTAGAAAACTACAGCGTCGCGGACGTCACACACAGCGACGCTCAGTTTCTCTTAAACAACGAAGACAGAGGCGGAGTTAGCTGCAGCTCTTTCCTCTGTTCTAAATGACTCAGGTCTCTTTAAAACCACAAGTAGAATGCTAAACGCATTTTTTCTAAAAAAAAAAAAAAAAGATGTTTGCACCGTCACTAGACGCCATTTTTTACTACAGCTAAAAAACTACAGCGTCGCGCGGTACAGTCTGCATTTCCGTCTTTTTTCTGATTGGTTATTTTTGAGCTGTCTAGTCCCGCCCCTCATGTGCCTCTCTGCCTCTGAGTTACCAGACTCTTTCTCTGTGCAGAGTTAAACAGAGGACGAGTCAGGCAGGCCAGGACAACAGCTTAAACAGAGAGGCCCAGAATTTCCTCTCCCCAGCTACTTGGGCCAGCTCCTCCGGGAGAATCCTGAAGCGTTCCCTGGCCAGAAAAGAAACATAGTGACACGCCCTCCGGCGTGTCCTGGGTCTTCTCCCAGTTGGACATACCTGGAAAGCCTCACCAGGAAGGCATACAAGAGGTATCTTAACAAGATGCCCGAGCCACCTCAACTGGCTCCTCTCGAAGTGGAGGAGCAGCGGATTTATTCTGTAAAGAAAAACTTGGTTGCTCAGCCATATTGTAAAACTGGCTGGCTGGTCATATTGTAAGGAGAAACTGTCTTTACTCAGTTTTATTGTTAAGAAGACTCAAAGGTTGTTTTCATCGATAAACTGCCGATAATATCTGAGTGTCTGTGTTTCAGTTCAATGAGGAAACCAGTTTGACAATTAAAAGTTTTAATTCTTCAAATTAAACTAATGATTTTGAAATTGACAAACAGGAAATAACAATCAACATTGGCAACTTTGTGGGACAATCTTTAACAGTTGATATGCTGTTCTTGCTCAAATAGACCTTCTGGTGAATTTATGAAGATTGAGAATGTTGTGAGTTGTGAGAGTGATATGATGTGATTATGGATGCGTGTGGGTGCAAAGTGGGGTGAGAATTGGTGAGATGGATGCGTGTGTGTATCTGATTTTGCTTCAGGAAGAAACAGGTGTCTGAGTGAAAAGTGATGGTTTGAATAAACTTAGGTTTAGTTGGAAAAGATGCATCAAAACGCTATCTGTCGTGTTTTGCCTCACCGAAAATCGGACCCTCTGTTGGACCCGGGACGTCACCTTAGGATGATGTTTCATCCAGGGCACCTTGGCTGGCAAAGAAGACAAAGATGCGCCGCGAACCGGTCCAGAGTTGCCCTCGGTACACGTTGATGGTAAAGCGTTTTGTCGATGCGCTTTCTTAAGTTAATTCACTCAGAAATCAAAAGACTCGGTAATGAGTCTGCGTTAGAAGTTGCGATTCAGCTATTCTGTCTGGCTGACAGGAACGGCGTGAGAAAAGGGGGGGGGGGAAGAAAAGAGCCAACAGGCTCTGTCCCCCCTTTCAGGTTCTCTCTCTTTCGTTGTCAAGCACGAACTGCAATCATAAGACTGAAACTTACCAAAAACCTTTCTCTTCTCAAAGCAAACGTGTGCGTCATCAAATGTGTCTGGAGTTTACTGTGGGAAGATGTGTGTGGGTGTGTGTGAATGTTTGTGTGTGAAGGTCAGCAACAAACATCCTCAACACTATCTAATTATGGATTCATTAAGCCATTATAATTACCCCAAAGCATAAGAACCATTCATTTGATTAAACACATTTATAATGAGCAAAATGATAATGATTACTTTAACATTAAAATCAAGAAAAAGAAGTTTAAACTTTATGTTTTGACTTGGTCTGGGTACAACTCATGGAAACACATCTTCTGGTAGACTGCAGGTGGCTGATGTTATGGTTTCCTCCCAGACTCGCTGGCGTTCAGGTCTTAATCTGTGGGTGAAAGTTCTCAATGACCCAGCTTTGACCCAGCTGCGTCCAACACCACCATTGTGACAGAAAACCCATATTTCCTCACGTTACAATTCCGAGCCCCTCCCGGATGACCGAGCTTCTCACCCTATCTCCAAGGAAGAGCCCAGACATCCCTGCAGAGAAAACTAATTTCGGCCGATTGTATCCGTGATCTCATTCTTTCGGTCTCCACCCAAAGCTCGTGACCATAGGTGAGGGTAGGAACGTAGATTGACCAGTAAATCGAGAGCTTTGCCTTCTGGTTCTGGTTCCGCTGTAGACGCAGCACCAGTCTACCTGTCGATATCATACTCCATCTTTCCCTCACTCGGGAAAAATATCCCAAGATACTTGAACTCCTCCACTTGATACAGGACCTCATTCTTGACCCCGAGAAGGTCTTCTACCCTTTTCCGAATCAATACCACGATCTCGGATTTAGAGCCGATTCTCATCCCAGCCGCTTCACACTTAGCTGGAAACCACTCCAGCGAAGGCCGGAGATCACATTCTGATGAAGCCAACAGGACCACATCATCTGCAAACAGCAGAGACCCTATCCCCAGGCCAACAAAATGGATGCCCTAAACACCAGAATGTGTGATAAAGGGCAGCCTAGGCAGAGTCCAACTCTCACTGGAACCGAGCTCGAATCATTACCGGCTTATTGCCAAACAGCTTGCCTCAAAAAGGGCTGGAACTCCATATTCCCAGAGTACCCCCCCACAGGGCCCCCTGAGGGGTGCGGCCGAAGACCTTCTCCAAATCAGGGAACTCTGGAAAGTGTTAACAAACTTAAAGTCAAAGTCCCATTAGTCATCACACACTGGTGAAATCCATCTCTGCATTTGACCCATACCCTGGGGGAGTGGTGAGCTGCATTGTGGTCACTGCCCTGGGGCGCACTGACAGAGGATATGCTGCCATACCCTGGAACCACCGGTTCCTCCAACCGCCAGCAGCAAGCAACGCAGGTTAAAGCTACAATGGAAAATTTGCAAAACAAGCTAGCTTAAAACTTGCACATTTAGCAACAGAACACCTCTAATGTGGTTCTCCACTCAACAAGATCAGAGAAGGAGAAGCAGCCGGCTGCTACCAATTCAACTTTAGGACAAACTTCCAGATTCCCAAAAAGAAAATCACCATTTGAAGTCATGTACAACAAAAGACATTTGGACCTAGAAAGCTGCCACAGGTGTTTAGCGCTCCCTCGTCTACTCGTGCAATGCGTGTTCCGGTTCCAACGGGGATGATGAGCAACGGGAGGGGTGAGTGTTCCAAAACCGTGTTTGTGTTCAAAAGCTAGCTTGCTTTGTGGATTTGCTATTGCAGCTGTAGGTGTCTTGTCCAAGGAGACAATTAACAACTGACATGAATGGAGCCTGGGTTTGAACCAGCAACCCACTTGTTACGGAGTGAACTCCCAACCCCTGAGCCAACATTGCTCCAATCAAGCCAAACTTCTCAGCTGAGTCTTAGTGTGAGAAATGAGTCTTGACATCAGCCTAAAACAAGAAATACACAAATTTCAAAATGTGCATTACAGAGCACATCAGCTTGCCATACAGGGCATAATGTCAATCCTTGCTGCTGTGGATCAAACAGTAATCTTTCTCACAAAGCTGATTAAAAATAGGTATTTTGTTAAACTTTTGCATGTTATTCTGAAGCAGTTGTTCACAATATTTGAGTTAAAAAAATTCCCTCTACTTTATTTCTGTTTTGACTGTTAGTAAAATTCAACGATGAAACTAACGAGGACCAAACTATCACAAAATGAAATGTTGTCCCGATTAATACATTTGTGATTTCCCTTCTCCTGCAAGTCAGAATGTCTGCAAAGCTGCTTTAGCTTCCACATGACTGTGATGCTTCTTCTGGTGTTTTCTATGGCTGAAAGTGCAAGAATGTGGGTACATGGCCTTGTTACAAAAATCCACTTAGTTTTGCCCAGCATTGTTTTGGTTAAGATTACATGATTCCCCTCCAGATGCAAACACACACAAACACTCTAATGTGTGACCGTGTCCCTAGAAGTTACAAAACTTGCACATGTAATAAGTGCATCTAAACGAACACAAGCACAAATGGATGACGAGGATGGTCACTTTCAGCAGTCGTGGTAACAGAGAAACCCCCCAACACTCAGTGTCTGTAAATGTTTTTGTTCTGTTCCAACCACAAGAGCAGAAGTTCAGTCTTGTAGGCTGGAGAGCAAAATCTCTGTTGTTTAGAAGAGTGAAAGAGAGTTATGGCTTGTTGGACCGAGTTATTCTGTTATCCTTTCATGTCGGTGGTTGTTTTGGATTTCTGAGGATTTAGGATAAAGCCATTCGGGGATCATGTCATTCCATGCAGCACTGATACTCGTGAAATGGAAAATTTCAGAACTTGGCTCCAACTTGATGTTCAAATGTTAAAGATTTTGGGCAGAGACTGTCTCTGAAATCAGCTGGCAGTTTCATCGTGTGTGCTTTTGCAAAAGTGCAGCATTTTAGGGATTAGACAGCACCTTAATAAAGAATTTCAGCTGAAATATGCAAAAAGGTTTGAGATCATGTGTTCACGTGCAAAGTTTGGGGTGTATTTAATGAAATAATAGAATAAGGCCCTGTCCACACGTAGCTGGGGATCTGCCAAAACGTAGATATGTTTCTACGTTTTGGCCTGTCATCCACACGAAAACGGAGTTTTTTCACACGAAAACGGATCTTTTTAAAAACTCCGGCCAAAGTGAAGATCTGCGTTTTCTCCGTTTTGGGTGTCTGCGTGTGGACAGACAAAACCGGAGTTTTAAGGTCCGCAACGTCACTTTCCGCGACAAAAAAATGCTGACATCACGTGTGCGACCTGTGTTTACACTAGCCGGTGTCGGTACAAGATCTGCTCGGGTGCAAGATCGGCTCGGGGTCCTTCGACTGCAGATGACGTCAAAGTACGGCAAACCGACTCGGACAAAATACACTACACATCTATACTGTTGGAAAGAATTTAGCAGTTTCGTGATTAAAATAATGTTTCTTAAGACGTAAGTTTGTGTTTATAATGGTATTTGTAAAATAAAACACTATTTTATTCATAATGTTGAACTCCTCTTTGAGCACATCCCTTGAAGAATCATAGGTATTAGCAACACCTGTGAAATTGTATTTGCAGGAAAGAAGTGTGTCCCGTTTATTTAACTATTTTGTGTTTAGAGTTTTTGACGTCTTGTCCATGAGTAGCTCATAGCTGCTAGCCAAAACTCTGGAGTTAAAAGTTTTCTGGCTTTACTAAAATACCTGTCTGTACTTATTTGATTGATGGTATTTTTACTTTCTATTAGACTCCAAATGTAATCATTTGGCACGTTTCTAATTCATTATTTGCAATAATGTAATCGGCGATATTAGCATTAGCATTCCTATGGGTTTTTCCATGTATATTAGCATTGCGCTAACCACTCGCTGCCAAATTGCAGCCTTTGAGATTAGAAAATCTCCTGGCTTTACTAAAATATCTGTCTGTACTTATTTGATTGATGGTATTTTTACTTTCTATTAGACTCCAAATGTAATCATTTGGCACGTTTCTAATTGTAACAATGTAATCGGCGATATTAGCGTTAGCATTCCTATGGGTTTTTCCATGTATATTAGCATTGCGCTAACCACTCGCTGCCAAATTGCAGCCTTTGAGATTAGAAAATCTCCTTTTGTCACATCGCAATTTAATTGCACATGCAGTTAATAGTTCAGCCCTAATATACATGCAGCTCTATGCTAAAAGTGTATTTTCGAAGAGGTAATGATGGATTTCTTTGTAAAAGTTGTCCATCTTTCCAATAGAAAGATTTGCCTGGACCAACGTAACGTGATAACAACGTAACGTGATTACGTAATTCCGTGAGGTTCATGTTCAGCCAATCAACTACTTAGACGTCATCGGCAGTCGACGGACCCCGAGCCAATCTTGCACCCGAGCAGATCCTGTACCGACACCGGCATCATGGAAGCCCTCAGAGCTGCGCTCGCTTTATCAATTGTCCAAGCGCTTTTTGCTCGTTTGTTTTTGCAAGCGGAATTACTGCTCCTTGCGGAAGGCCACAGACGAAGGATGAGGTTAAGAACGGGGGAAGTACTGCCGCCTACAGGTCTGGCATGTCCTTAACAACGTATTTATCCAGTACGTGTGGACAGTTTTTTTTTTTTACGAGGTGGTGTGGATGCAAGTTTTTGGAGGGGCGGACATTCGTTTTCAAAAAAACCCCGGCTACGTGTGGACTAGGCCTAAGAGGACCCCAGGAGATGCCGGTGGTTATTTAATCATGATTCGCTCACTCTGAAGCAGCAAAAGTAAAAGTTAAAATCTGTAGAAATGTATTGAAACAACAGACAAAGAAAGGAGACAAACCACAATAAACACATTTGTGTTTGAGATGTAATTAAAAGTGTCTGGGTACACACACACACACACACACACACACACCCTAGTCAACACGGGTATGTTAATTCCTGGAGGACACCCGTAATGAAGATCAAGTCATTTGGAAACAATTACAGGCTCCCGTGTGGAAACGACGGAGTAAATCAATTCAAAGTAAAGAAAACTCTGTTCCAGTGTGTAAACTCAATCTGACATGAATTTAATTAATGTGGGATTTAATGGAAGCACCCAGACATAACTCACTTCCCTATTTCTGTTTTCTCTGAATGTGTGGATTTAAAGAGGACGCAGAACTCTGGCGCCATCTTTTGTTTCCAGACGCATTCTACAACCTCTGTGTGTAGATCAGGGGTGTCAAACTCATTTTAGCTCAGGGGCCACAGTGAGGGAAATCTAGTCCCAAGTGGGCCAGACCGGTAAATAAAAAACAACTTCAGATTGTTTTCTTTGTTTTAATACAATCAATATAAAACAAGGCTGGAGCCTGAGGACAGCGTATCCAAAATAGTACAAGTACAACACCTGAAGTTTACTTGAAAATTTGAAAAATAAAAATAAAAATTAATAAACAAATAAACATTCCTTAGTGATTCAAAGAGCTTACAGATCAAATGGCTAGATCACTTTCATGCAGCACTTAAAATATACTTGACTCATTTTACTTTACATCTTTTAGCTTTCACCAGCACATCAATATCAGAAGTCACATCCTGAGTGGCGGCCAACTTCAGGATGTGATTCAAGTTCTTGTGTGAGCCTTGAGCGCAGCTTTGTTTTATTTATACTCATTACAGAGAAAACTTGCTCACAAAGATACATTTATTTTCACTCTACATTGTAAAGTATGAAAATAAAGTTTTCACAACCATCTCGTGGGCCGGATTTAACCTGCTTGCGGGCGGGATCTGGCCCGCGGGCCGCATGTTTGACACCCCTGGTGTAGATAGATATAGATAGATAGATAGATAGATAGATAGATAGATAGATAGATAGATAGATAGATAGATAGATAGATAGATAGATAGATAGATAGATAGATAGATAGATAGATAGATAACGGACTGACCAATGGATCAACAAACCAACTGACAGATCCACCAGTAAACCAACAAACTGAAACTCTTTACGTACCGATCTACTGATAAACTGCCAAGCTGACAGTCTGATCAACTGGCTAACAGTTGGATCCATCAACAAAACCAACCGTCTAACCAATTGAGGAACTGGCCGATGGACAAACAGACCAATTGACTAACGGTCCGACCCATGGGCGGATCAGATAGATAAAAATGCAACAAAGTATTGCAACACACAATTATGTTAAAGTCCCATTAGTCATCATCACATGCTGGTGAAATCACAACTCTGAGTTTGACCCATCCCAGTGGGGAGTGGTGAGCTGCAGTGGTGGCTGCGCTCAGGAACTATCTATTTGGTGGTTTAACCCCAATCCAAACCCTGACAGCTGAATGTCAAGCAGGGAGGCATTGGGTCTCATTTTTAAAATATTTGGTATGACCCAACCATGGATTTCCACCCACAATCTCCCAATCTCAGGGCGGACACTCATAGGCCGCTGAGAAGGTAAATGACCTATATAGCACCTTCTTAGTGTCTTGCAACCCCCCAAGGCGCTTCACAACACAATCCATGATTCACATTCACATGCTGGTGATGATGAGCTACGACGTAGCTACAGCTACCCTGGAGCACACTGATATAGACGAGGCTGCCAAGCACTGGCACCACTGGTCCCTTCGACCACCACCAGCAGGTAAAGTGGGTTAAGTGTCTTGCCCAAGGACACATCAGCATTCTCTGGTCGGAGCCGGGATCGAACCTGCAACCTTCTGATTACTGCACAACCCACTCTACCTCCTGAGAAGGAATATTGATAAATATATAATACATATGGCCTGCGCAGTAGCACAGTGGTTAGAGCTGTTGCCTTGCAGCAAAAAGGTCCAGGGTTCGCGGCCTGGGATCTTTCTTTATGGAGTTGGCATGTTCTCCCTGTGCATGCGTGGGTTCTCTCCGGGTACTCTGGCTTCCTCCAACAGTCCAAAAACATGACGGTTAGGTTAACTGGTCTGTCTAAATTGTCCTTAGGTGAGTGTGTGTGTGATTGTTTGTCCTGTGTGTCTCTGTGTTGCCCTGCGATGGACTGGCTCTCTGTCCAGGGTGTACCCCGCCTGATTGCCCATTGACCGCTGGAGATAGGCACCAGCACCCCACCCCGACCCCACGTGGACAAAGTGGGTTCAGACAATGGATGGATGGATATAATACATTTATTTAAGAATACTATTTCTTCTAAATATTAAAATACCAAAAGAGCACGTTTTAGTTTGGAAACATTGTTTTTCTAACAATGATCTAAATCTTGTTTAAATGACTGGTACGCTACATTTATGTAGTATTTCAAACAGAAATAGCATGTTGGGAAGTTTTAGGAACATTTGTAGAGACGCACCTGCTCAATTCATGTGAAGGCCTGCCTCTTAACTGTGGATGGACAAGTTTACTAACTCGTTTGTTGCTAATTAGCAAATAGGGATATGATGAGTTCTTGGGTTTCAGGTTTTATTTAGTCACTTGTTTGCTTCGTAACTAGAATGACATTTGTTTGGAGCATCTCTAAGATGATGCCTGATTCACTGCTTCTGGAGCTACTTTCTACTGCCAAACTGTGGGCAACAATACCAAAGTTGGCTTTGGACAAAGGCTTAGTTCTTGAACTTTAACAGTGACATCATTAAAAAGATGATCTTTTCTACTAACCTAACCCTAACCCGACCCAAACATGCCTAGATTCCAAGGTAAATGACAAACATCATATTTTTTTTTATTATTCAGAGCAAAAAAGCACATAGTTAACCACCTAATAGGAGATTTCTGCAGAGTGTTGTTTGTTCCTCTAGATGGCCTCAGATACCAGCTGTAGGTAGAAAGGTCAGAGACTTCAGACTTCAGACACTTCTGAACACACAGAGGGCAGCAAACTGCTGCTGATAATAAATCAGTTAAAGAAAGGACAGATGCTGATTATAAATTCTGGCTTTAAAACTTTTACAAATACAGAAATAAAATTTGTATTTACTTTTTTTAGATCTCCAATTAGGAGCAAAAGTGTACATTCACAGCGGTCCACCTGATGGCATCTGATACATGTTCTACAGAAGCTGATAGCATTAAAAATAGTAATTAATTTAAAGGCATGGATCCTGTTTGTACAGTTGGGTCTGACTGGCACCTCACTATAAACTATTTTTAAACGAGCTGAGCTAACAGGAGCGCCGGCTGTGAAGATGTTGTGGATTTGTCAAGATGAGAGTCTGAAAACAGATGGAATAGAAATTCACAGAAGTGTTGGTTAGAGGTAAAAGAAATACCAACAAAATGCACAATTTGTATTTTTAGCATCAAAAATATAATAAATGTTTATTTGTAGAAGATGTTTGCAAGTTTTGGACAGTAAAATAAATGCATTGTTCACAAAAAAAAAAGTACTTTTTCTGTTGAATTTGATCATACCTGCTGTTCCTGCTCTTTCCTCCACGCCTCGTGTTGAAGATGGTCAGCAGTCCAGATTCATTTTGATGAAGCTCCCTCTGATCTCTCAGGCTCAGCTGTCCTCTATATTTGTAAGTGATCTGGGCTGCAATGTTAAGAGCTGCTGATGCTCCTGAAATGAAATCTCTCTCAGGATTTCCTCTCACCTGTTACTAATAAACACTTTATTGGCAAGAACCGATGCATTTGCCAACAACCCTCGAGTCCACATTCATATAACACTTTCCATTTAAATGCTTTCCACTCGCCCAGCTGCAGACACCTCCGCGTCCCTGTTGACTTTGTACTCTTTGATCTCTGGATTACAATCCTGATTAGGATTCCTGGATCTTGCTGAGGTTTTCTTTAACATAACAGACAACCTCCCCAGTTAGCTTTCCTCCCACCAGCAGCTCCGGCGTGCTGCCCCCAGGCTGACCTGTCCACAATCCCATCTTTAAAAGACGCACTCATGAGACCATAAAATCAAGAGTTATGTTTCAGATGTTCATAAACACATTTTTACCGATATCTACATTTAAACAGCGTCTCAGCCAGGAGTTGCTAGACGAGGCGTATCGGTTAAATCGGCCCCTTTGGAGGCTTAAAGCAGAAGTGTGAAAGAAAAACAATATTTAGTGTTTGTATTAATCAATTCTAATAAAAAACATACATAAAGTTGTATTTATGTTTGTTTTTAGAGATGTTCTTGTCTATTTTGTGTTAGATTAATAATTAATGTTAAATGAGATATTTTCATGTATCATGGATGAACATGTGCATCACTTTTACAGCTAAACTTAATGAAACAATAAAAAATTTAAACTATATTATATTGTTTTTACACTAAACTGCTATTTTATGCAAAAAACTGCTCTGACATTCAGCTTCACTGCACTAACCCTTCAACACATAAAAAAATGATAATAATTATTAGCAAACAAAAAAAATCTTTAATTTACAAAAGAAAAGAGGAAAAAATGAGCGAATCAGAAAATAAAAGGGATTAATGTCCTGAATTAACATGCCGGCTACTATCAGCAAAGTGCACACGTCTGTCAAACATATTAACTTCAATTATTTATTCATGTACTTGTCGGTGTTTTTATTAACTGCTCATAGAAAGATAAAAATGTCAAATACAGAACGTCTCTTATGACCAGTGCATGAGTTCATGTGTTAATTAGGACCCCAGCAAACATAGAAATCAAAACGTCATCATTATGATAACAAGAAAGGGGACCGGCGTGCCTGCAGAAGAGCCAAAGTATGTTTAAAAAGCAACAGAAAATAAATGAAATGTCACCAGGGTGTTATTTCTGCAGGCCCTCCAGAAATAATTGATTCTGTGAGGATTTGGAAAATCTCATTACACAGCTCTGCTCAAAGTGTTATTGATGACTGAGTGATTTGTGCTTATTTTTCCCCACATGCCAGGTGGATAAGGACTAAAATAAGAAAGTATAAGAAATCTTGCTGCTTTTAGAGAACGTCAGGGCTGTAGCGGATGTGTGAAACGGCTCGAGGGAGATCACGATGAACACGTGTCAACACGGGCATGGGATCAAATTTAATCAGTAAAGACAAAGACTCAGGTTAGAAATGTTGGTGTCATAAGTGACTCAGACCTGAGCTTCACTGGTCACATTAAGGCTATAACTAGATCAGCGTTTTATCATCTTCATCAATTAGAACGACTTAGAGGTGTCATTTCCAGATGATACCTAGAGAAACTCATTCATGCGTTCATCTCCAGCAGGCTGGAGATCTCTATAGCAAGGGAGACCTGGCCAAGACAGACAGAGCAGCAGCACAAGTCACAACATTAATACATTCACATTTAAATACATTTCCACATAAACTCAATTAAAACATGAACACACTGATAGTCTGGATTCCAGTGACCTAATCAGAGTCTTAAATCCACTCAAGGAAACCAAATCCTTGACTTTTAGATCTTTCTGAAGTGAATTCCATGCAGATGGAGCAGCAAAGCTCTGTGAGAACCTTGGGAACAACAAATTGCAAAAGTTCGCTTGAGCGGAGGCTGAGCTGATTCTGCTTTCTTGATGAAAGACATGATAAATAAAAAGGCAGATATCCACATACAGCGTTATAAATAAAAACATACCAGTGCATGAGTCGACGTACCCGCAATGAAGACCAATTCACTTTTGAATATAACAAACAATGATGGGTAAGAGGCCGACAGTTTGTTATAAAGTGCAAGGCACTATGATACACACTGACCAACATGCTCAAACAGTGCACAGGGGCATTCATGTGCAAGATGTCTCCATAGTCTATCACAGACATAAATGTTGATTCTACATTTTTACTACTGTAGCGTTAGGAAGTATGATGGTCTGCCCTTAACAGCTGCCCCTTCACACAGTAACACCGCCAAGGTTGGACGCTTGGTTCAGTATGTTTACATTCCAGGAGAAGAGACAGAAGAACAGAAGAAGAACGCTTTTGATGGATTAATCAAAGTACTTTATTTGTGATAAGCTAATCAAAGCATTTGTTGATCATTAATAATCAAGTGAATGATCTGTGAAATAAAGATGTCATGAGTTATGTGTTTAAATGAATAAACAGGGCTGCATCAGTCACACTGATATGCATTACCATGGAAACGCATGACACATTGTTTTCAACCAATCAGAACTTTCGCCTGTGGTAGGACAGAATCTGGTTTGTTCATGAAAGTAGTCCAATCCGGTTTACTAAGATTCTCAAACAACTGGGAGATATAAAAAGAAGGCAACGCCATTTTAAGTCAGTTCCACGTTACGTTCGACTTTCAGCAGTTACGTATGTGGAGTGTGTCGAGTTTGGTGGCAGGAGAATCTCGTCTCTGCTTTTTGCGGATGATGTGGTCCTCCTAACTTCATCCAGCTCTGACCTTCAGCTCTTGCTGGGTAGGTTCGCGGCCGAATGTGAAGCGGCTGGGATGAGGATCAGCACCTCCAAATCTGAGACCATGTTTCTCGACCGGAAAAGGGTGGCTTGCCACCTCCGGGTCGGGGGAGAGGTCCTACCTCAAGTGGAGGAGTTTAAGTATCTCGGGGTCTTGTTCACGAGTGAGGGTAGGAGGGATCGGGAGATCGACAGGCGGATTGGTTCGGCATCTGCAGTGATGCGGACGCTGAGCCGATCTGTCGTGGGGAAGAGGGAGCTGAGCCAGAAAGCCAGGCTCTCGATTTACCGGTCGATCTACGTCCCAATCCTCACCTATGGTCATGAGCTTTGGGTAATGACCGAAAGAACGAGATCGCGGATACAAGCGGCCGAAATGAGTTTCCTCCATAGGGTGGCCGGGCTCAGCCTTAGAGATAGGGTGAGGAGCTCGGACATTCGGGAGGGACTCGGAGTAGAACCGCTGCTCCTCCGGATCGAAAGGAGCCAGTTGAGGTGGTTTGGGCATCTGGTCAGGATGCCTCCTGGACGCCTCCCTGGGTAGGTGTTTCGGGCATGTCCTGCCGGCAGAAGGCCCCCGGGTCGACCCAGGACACGTTGGAGAGGTTACATCTCCAATCTGGTCCGGGAACGCCTTGGGGTCCTGCCGGAGGAGCTGGTGGACAAGGCCGGGGAGAGGACGGCCTGGAGCTCCCTAATTGGGATGCTGCCCCCGCGACCCGGACCCGGATCAGCGGAGGAAGACGAAGACGTATTAAACTCAGCTCCAGGACATCCGAGTTCCTAAGGATTTCCATCGTCATCATTTGGAAGTGCAAACTGGCCAGATGTACTTCATACTTTGAGCTGAAATCTGTCAAGCTGGAGATTTTGCGTCGTTTGTACCAACGAAACGACTTTCCTTCAAAATAAGAGTGAACTTGCTGACGCCTGCCGACTACAACCGGAGTTATCCTCAGACGAGCGTTGTGTGCTGCGACCGCTGTTTCAACCAGCTCCAGTACCCATGAAGGTCCGAGGACCTGGCAATTCCTGATCTACACGGGAGACTCCCTACGGTACGTGGTCACGGCACAAAATGGCGGCTCATGTCATCAGCTTCTGAAGCCTCGTGGTAGCCTAGTCATAACAAACCAGAACCGCTACTCAGCCTAGAGATTCTGAACAAAACACACACACACACACCAAACCAAACCATCTACATCCATATGCATCCATCATTGAGATAGTCCTGGTAGATTGTAAGAATTTATAATTATAGAAATTAAAGATTCTTGAACGATCCCAACTTTCTCTCTTTCTTGTCTCTCAGTCAATACAAAGTGTGGAAGTAAACTCCCTGATGATAAAAACGACCACTTCTGATTGATTATTTAGATTTGTATAAATATACAAAATCAGGTAATTAAATTATCTAATTACAGTATATAAATATACAACTTCAAATCATTACACTACTATTGCAATGGTCTTCTGTCTGGTCTTCTGAAAAAAGCTGTGAAGCAACTGCAGCTCATTCAGAATGCTGCTGCTGGAGTCTTTACGAGAACCGAACACGTCACACCTGTTCTTAAATCTCTCCACTGGTTACCAGTAAACTCCAGCATTGATTTTAAAGTGCTTCTACTAGTTTATAAATGACTCAATGGCATGGGGCCAAAACACATGACCTCCTTCTGGTACATACGCCCAGCAGAGCTCTCAGATCCTTAGAAAACAGTCTGCTGGTAGAACCTCGGGTCAGAACCAAACAGTGTGAAGCTGCTTTAAGGTGCCATGCTGCTCATCGATGAAATCAGCTTCCTTATGACCTCAAATGTGGCCCAACTCTGGAAACTTTTAAATCAAAATTGAAAACTTTCATGTTTTCATCAGCCTTTGAATGAATATTTCTTATGCTGCACTTTCTGCACTGTAACTGCTCAGCTTTGTTTCTTTCTGATTCTTAAATCTGAAATTAATTTGTCTATTTAATTTGATTTACACTTGCGTACTTTAGTTGTGCTGTAATGTTTGTGCTAATCTCACTAATGGAAAGCACGTTGAATTGCCTCCATGTATGAAATGTGTTACACAAATATACAAATAAATAAAAAATATCACATAGATCTGAGTCCCTGCAGACGTGCAGAAAAGAAAAGTGTCGGTTTGTTTATGTCCTGTTCAAATATGCTGAAAAAACTGAGAAAATCAACTGAAACAAGACACGTCTTTGTTGATTTTTCATTTGAACGTGACTTTACTCTAACCTCCGTTCTGTTTTTTCTGTTCTCCTCCAACGGTGGATCAGGTTGGACTTATAAATGCTAAAGCCCTGAGAATGGACATCGATCTTGCAGCTTAATGATACCCTGTATCATCACTACCTCCCTCTGTTTAGCTCTTTGTCTCTAACAAACTCATAAACATCAATTACTTTCATTACACTGGAGCACCTGATGGTCAAAAGAGTAATAAACTGTTTTCTCGGAGCCCACAATCAGCAGGTGATGCATAGGAAAATTAGCTGAAGGCAAAAGAACATGTTACATCAGAGGACTGATTTTACCGTTGCACTAAGGAAAGAACATAAAGTTACACACACACACATGCATGCATGCCCACACAGCCCTCTTTCTCTCCAGACCAGTGCTGGCACTAAACGTCCCCGAGCCTGCCTTGGCCGGTGGTTTGATAAATTGGCCCTTTCATCGTGTCGATGTGCATTGTGTCAGTGAGTTTGTGCCTATTTGAATCTGTAAGTGCATGCGTGTGTGTGTGTGTGTGTGTGTGTGTGTGTGTGTGTGTGTGTGTGTGTGTGTGTGTGTGTGTGTGTGTGTGTGCGCGCGCGCTCGGGTACATTGTCTGGGCTGCAGTGTTTGGCTTCCTCACTGAGGGCTGCTGTCACGGCCCCAGAAAGCATGTAATAGGCGCCCATTCTCTCAGAATGAATACTCATCCATATACTAGCAAGTGGGGGAAAAGTGACATTTCAAAAAGGCTGGATAATCACACGGAAAAATTATACCAAGGGGCATGGCAACGTCATTCTTTTCAGCTAAGCTCTAGATGTTGTCCAAATGATGGCTCTGGGAACACTTTGTAGGCTGCAGGGAATCAACTCCATTCTGATGCATCAGTGGTGGAAATTGTTGGCTGAGCGAAACGTTTTGGCACCAATTGTTACGTTTTCTGGCGCTGGAATAAATTTTACAGCAGTGTAATGTTTTCATTTCACTGGGATACAAAGAAAAGGGGTTGTGCAATCATTCTCCTTTTTAAAATGATTTCCTGTGAAACGTGGATTTGTTTGCAGCAATTATGAGATATTTGTGCACAGAGGCTGGCAGTGTTTGTACAAGCAGGCATCATTTCAGCAGATCTGTGTTTGAAATTTGATGTACGACAAAACATCATTATCGCATGTTAGGATGGGAGAGTTACGTGAAACGCGCTGCCATGTGAGTTTGGGTTTAGTTCTGCAAAAGTGTTTGCTTTTGTTGTCGACTTCCTTAAAGGAGGTGACTGGATGACTAATTCTGACAAGTTTAACCTAAACTTAAGAGGATCCAAGTGTACGCACAAGCTGGATCCTGCAGGTAACTATACCGAGGATTGCATGCAACTGCATTCTGTGGAAAAAAATCAAATAAATAAAAGATGAAAGTGCACGGGTCATTAAAGGCTGCAAGTGGAACTTAGTCCAAACTGAATTCAGCCGTCGTTAGTACACCTGTGCTTTCTGGACTCCTACAATCAGTCACACAAACTCACACCTGAGTGTATTTCACCTGGTCCTTCAGTGATGCTCCCTCCAAGTTCTTCATGCTCCGTTTCTTAGTGACTCGTCAGATTTTCTGTTCCTGCTGTCTTTGCCCCTGATGGGTTTTTAATAAAACATTCATTTTATTCTGTTTTGTTTTTGCATTTTTATTTTAAACCTATTAAGCATCTGAGTTAAAAGCTAATGAGATGGAAACAACCCCAATCTCAATATTGTCACAGCAGTGTATTCAATATTGTATTAAATGTTCCATTCTGTGGTTGTTTTGGCAGAATTATATGGAATTAATAGACCAAAGAGCTGCATTAGCTAGTTCTGCAGCTAATTTCTTCTGTAAATAACTAGATAATGAAAATTTCATGCCATGAAATATTTTAGATTAGAGGCATTTCTCTTAAAAAGCTGGAAAGCAAGACCTCTGCCCAGTCAGAACTGCAAAGAACTATCATTACTACCACAAGTACCTATAATGAAAATGTTTAATATTATTATCAGTCATTTAAAACAAGTATCAAACCGATTCATCGAGGTGAACATTTCAAGCCTTAATTTCTTGTAATTTTTCTATTTGGGCACATACAAATATTGAAAACCCAAATTTCCGTTTCTAAAAAAATTGAATAATTTGAAAAAGTATTCAAAACTTGCGGTGTCCAAACATAATTAGCTAATCAACTCAAAACACCCTCAAAGGAGGGGAAGCCACTAATGGTCATTATTAAAGTAGATGCACTGTAAGAAATGATATGTTGAGTTGACTTCTGTAAACTGGTTCCACTGAACCTATTATGGGTTCTACTTCATGTCAAAATAAACATATATAAGTTTTTACATTTAATCAGTTTAGTGGAACCAGTTGACATAACTTGGTTAACGGTGCATAAAGTAAGAAAGACATTTTGTGGTCAAATGTGGGTACTGCAATCCATGAATTAAAAAAAAATAGTCTGCTCTAAGCAACTTCGCCCTTTCGTGAGTTTCATGGCTGTTGCCAGTTACGGATCGGCGCCAGAAGATTCTAGATGACGAGCAAAGACGAGTCTTACTCAGAACACTTAGTTGTTGGTGATTGAAAAAGTAGCTTGATATTTCTAAAAAGGATAATTTTGTCCTAATGCACTGTTAGCATTGTTAGCTCAATGCTAGCCTATAGCCTTCTGGACCAGATATGTTGCTCCTTGCCAGCCAGTGTCGAATTATAAATGCTGTGTTTGCGCTGAAGACTTGGCAACTTTGCAGGCTCACATATGAATGACTCTGGAGCCAGGAGGTATAGCTGATGGCTGAGAAGAAAATCTCCCAACATGATTGAGGTTTTAGACTGTTTTGTGATTATTTCACAGTAAAATCCTTATTGTCCCTTTAAATTAATTCAACAGTTTATTTACAGTGCAAGACTTTTCACAGAAAGTAGAGCAGATGGAAAAAGTGTGGGAGGAAAAGTTGCACCAGCTGCAGGGAGAACTGCAGCTCTGTGTTGAGCTAAGCCCATTCAAGAATTTGAGGGAGCTTCACCAGGAGTGGATTAAGGCAGAAGTCAGACCATCAAGATCTTCCATGCACCTACCAATCTTGTCAAGCCCCTTCTGGACCAGAGACACCCAGGCAATCTTACCTAGGCTAAGGTGAACAAGATCCAGGCTGTTGCTCTGTGGTCCAAAGTTTTCTTTTAGAATAAAGTAAAGTTTTCACTTCATTTAGAAATCAAACTTCCAGGGGTCTGGAGGAACAGTGGAGAGGTAGAGAATCCACAATGCTTGAAGTCAAAAGTGAAGTTGAACTCTTGCGCTCCTGTTCCAGGAACTAAAATTGAGCCAGGGAAGAGGGGAGCTGATAATGTTGATGTGGAGTCTTACTTCCTGATATTCAGACACTTTCTCCTCTGACTGGCTAACAGCAGCACGAATACCACTGCCTCTTTTTACTGTGCAGCGTTGGTGATTTATCTCCACAAATGACATAAACCAGGTTGTGAAGTAGCTAATGCTAACGGTTAGCTTCAACTAGCTGAAACATGCCCTGCACGCTCTTGGACGCTATCAACAACAGCCCATCCTGTCGGGAGCCAACATGAGTGATTCCATGAAAGCTAAAGTTAGCTATTGGGTTCTGCTTTTGCTACGAGCCACTTCTGGGATGCATCAATTTCACTTAGGTCTAGTCAGGAAATCACGCATGATATCAGCGTAAAAATTCTGGTAATTTTCAAAATAAAAGTCATTTGCAGAGATGGGATGTCTTATTTATGCAGATACTATTCATACGTTTGATCTCACGGCTTAATTACAACTGGTATCTTTCGAGAAGTGCAACGGTGTGTTTTTATTTCATGGATGGGATCACATTTTTTTCTTTTTGCTTTCATGGCAGACAAAGTCTTGAAGGATTTGGTGATTTGGCGAGTCCTGCAAGGAAGTCGGTAGAGATGCTGTGCTGATGATGACCCCAGTGTAGACCTGGGGTAACTCAGAGTGACAGATCATAGTTAAAAAATAAAAAGTAAAAATTGTTTCTCAGTGAACTTTGTTTTTAAAGTGACAATGTATACACATTGTCACATTGTCTGGAAATAGGGCCAGTACATTTATAAGTCTTTGTAAGCAAGCGGTATTTTTGTGTTCAAGTAAGACTGGGATCACTGGGAGTGAAATGTTCGAACGAGTAAGGTACTTCGTCAGATCTTTCAACTTCCAGCAAAATGACAAGCACGTCCGACCCCTCTCATAACCGGCAATGAGTGAAGAGGTACATTTTTAAAACAACAACATTTATGAACGGCAACATTTTGAAACCATTTGTTACAAATCAATAAATGCATTTTGTCCTCATGGGCTCCTGTAGAAGAAAACATGGCATCGCCCAAAGGCTTGGACCCGCTCCCATGTATTTTAGACCCAATCTGTGTGGTTAAATTACAAGGCCGCCAATATTTTCCGACAAAAGTGCGTCATTCAATTAATATTCAATGACATTCCGACGGATATTTCCAAAGATTAATGATAAAATCACACAAACTCTTTAAATATCTTTTTATGTAATATTCTAATTTTCTGAGACAGTGAACACTGCTGCTACCCACTTAAACATTCTCCCTCTCCTGATAATAACATTTTACTTTCTTTGACATTGAATGTGCTACTACTAGTTTATCCGTTTAGTTATAGATTCACTAGGATAAATACAAAGTTTATTGTCACCAAATAGAAATCTACAGCAGAAATCACAACGTGACCATAGAAACACTACTTGGTATATATGGTGTGTGTGTGTGTGTGTGTGTGTGTGTGTGTGTGTGTGTGTGTGTGTGTGTGTGTGTGTGTGTGTGTGTGTGTGTGTGTGTGTGTGTCAGCTCTGTCTTCTCGATCCCCAGTGAGTCCTGGTGGATGGCTGCTTATACAGGTCCTTCTGAAAAAAATAGCTTATTGTTATAAAGTTCATTATTGTCTATAATGTACTGATAAACATTAGACTTTCATATGTATTAGATTTATTACACACAACTGAAGTAGTTCAAGCCTTTTATTGCTTCTAATATTGATGATTTTGGCATACAGCTCATGAAAACCCAAAATTCCTTTCTCCAAAAATTAACATATCATGAAAAGGTTCTCTAAACGAGCTATTAACCTAATCATCTGAATCAACTGATTAACTCTAAGCACCTGCAAAAGATTCCTTAGGCTTTTAAAAACTCCCAGCCTGGTTCATTACTCAAAACTGCAACCATGGGTAAGACTGCCGACCTGACTGCTGTCCAGCAGGCCATCATTGACACCCTCAAGAAAGAGTGTAAGACACAGTACGACATTTCTGAACAAATAGGCTGTTCCCAGAGTGCTGTATCAAGGCACCTCAGTGGGAAGTCTGGGGGAAGGAAAAAGTGTGGCAGAAAATGCTGCACAACAAGAAGAGGTGGCCGGACCCTGAGGAAGATTGTGGAGAAGGACCGATTCGAGACCTTGGGGGACCTGCGGAGTCTGGAGGAGAAACATCCAGAGCCACCATGTACAGGCGTGTGCAGGAAATGGGCTACAGGTGCCGCATTCCCCATGCAGGTCAAGCCACTTTTGAACCAGAAACAGAGGCAGAAGCGCCTGACCTTGGCTACAGAGAAGCAGCACTGGACTGTTGCTCAGTGGTCCAAAGTACTTATTTCGGATGAAAGCAAATTTTCCATGTCATTCGGAAATCAAGGTGCCAGAGTCTGGAGGAAGACTGGACAGAGGGAAATGCCAAAAAGCCTGAAGTCCAGTGTCAAGTACCCACAGTCAGTGATGGTCTGGGTTGCCATGTCAGCTGCTGGTGTTGGTACACTGTGTTTTATCAAGGGCATGGTCAATGCAGCTAGCTATCAGGAGATTTTGAAGCACTTCATGCTTCCATCTGCTGAAAAGCTTTATGGAGATGAAGATTTCATTTTTCAGCACGACCTGGCACCTGCTCACAGTGCCAAAACCACTGGTAAATGGTTTACTGACCATGGTAGTACTGTGCTCAATTGGCCTGCCAACTCTCCTTACCTGAACCCCATAGAGAATCTGTGGGATATTGTGAAGAGAAAGTTGAGAGACGCAAGACCCAACACTCGGGATGAGCTTAAGGCCGCTATCGAAGCATCCTGGGCCTCCATAACACCTCAGCAGTGCCACAGGCTGATTGCCTCCATGCCACACCGCATTGAAGCAGTCATTTCTGCAAAGGGATTCCCGACCAAGTATTGAGTGCATAACTGACCATAATTATTTGAAGGTTGACTTTTTTGTATTAAAAACACTTTTCTTTTATTGGTCGGATGAAATATGCTAATTTTTTGAGATAGGAATTTTGGGTTTTCATGAGCTGTATGCCACAATCATCAATATTAGAAACAATAAAAGGCTTGAACTACTTCAGTTGTGTGTAATGAATCTAATATGAAAGTCTAATGTTTATCAGTACATTACAGAAAATAATGAACTTTATCGCAATATGCTAAGTTTTTGAAAAGGACCTGTCCTGAGCCAGGATCTTCTGGAGGTTTCTTCCTGTTAAAAGGGAGTTTTCCTCTCTACTGTCACTACATGCTTGCTTTTATGAGGATTGCTGTAAAAACTCTGACACTAGTCAGTGACTTGATGCAATTAGCTGGGTTCCTTATATAAGAAACTTTTTTCTGATTGGCTTAATGAACTGACCTGTATTGGAATGTTTTCTATGTGAAGTACCTTGAGACGACTCTTGTCGCGATTTGGCGCCATATAAATAAACATGAATTGAAATGTGGGGTTTCAGTGTTAGATCACAAGAAATACAGTCTGTAATGAATCTTTAGTTTTCACTTTCTGAATTGAAAACCCATTTCCATAATATTCTATGTTTTAGATGCACCTTTTAATGAAAAAAGGTGAATGAAGGTTCCAGTGCAGAAAAATCACAACATTTTCATTTTTCTCACGTCTGAATCTTTTACACCTGCTTGACAGTCTCTTTCAGGTGTGATTCACCTGTTATGATGACCCGTCCCTGTCTGATCCTGCGACTGTTTGGGTTTTTTCTCTAACTTGTTGTTAGGGAGCAGGTGTTCCTGACGGATCTGAAGAGCCAACCATCCATCAGTGTCACAATGTCGCAGGAATCTAAGCGTCTCCGTTGGTGTGAGGTTTCATTTTGGCGCGTGGAGAGAAGACCCACTCACTCGACCAGTGCTCCTACTCACTCACGGAGCAAATCGAGCACCGAACGCTGTCGCGCGCTCCGTGGAAGAGCCGAGAGCGCTTTGTGTGTTTCATTCATCTCGGTGAAGGCTGCTGCTGCTCACACTTCCTTCTCCTCTTCCTCCCTCCGCTGTTCGCCTGTTGGCTGGAGTTAAGTGGATGGTATCAACAGACCTCCCTTTCTTCTCACCTCCGTGATACCTCGGATCCATCCGGAGAAGTCGTTGGAGGACACGCGCGTCACGACCAGAAAGCCGCGCGAGGGACTTTCTCTCCTTTTATTTCACCTTCTTGTTATTTCGAACAGAGGACGCCGCGCTCATTTTTTTTAAAACGACAAATAAAAGCAGAAATAAGCGATAATCGAGGGAGAGCGGCTGGCTCTCGCTGAGATTTGAGGGATTTTAAAGGAACAGGTGCGTTAGAGGGGTGAAGACGGAGCAGTTGGATGGTTGTCGGTTCCGTGGAGAGGAGAGGAGTCGCTGCCTCTGCGCAAGGTGAGTGATGGACTCAGGGGCCCGCTAATGGAGGACACTGCCCGGAGTCTGTGGGGGGATTGATTGAGCGGTATTGACCTTGATGTTTGACTTCTAGCCCATTTCTCATAAAAATAGTTGCAGAAACTTTTTTAGCTTTGCTGTTCGGATGATGAATGTAGCTGAATTTATAGGAAGTCCTGCAAACTTAGTTTGTTAAATAACTTAAATGTAAATGTCATGGTTTGTGGCAAAATACAAGTCAGAATGGGTCCAACAAAGCATCTCTTTGGTGCATTTCAAGTTTTTGGGTATCAGGAACTTTCATGAGTAAAACCTGCAAAATGTATTCATTTATTCCTTTTTTAGGCTACAAGTGCGAAAGCACTGAGACAGGAAGTCATCACAAGAAAATTCCCATCAGAGAACGTTTCAGATGAAAAGTGTTTATAATAAATACAATGTTGATTTTACTTATATGAACTGAATGGAAAGTGGGATGGGACAGCTGTAGCCCATGGTAGAGCGGCTTGTCCAGTAATCGGAAGGTTTCAGGTTCAAACCCGGCTTCGACACAGATGTTGCCTGTGTTCAGCAGGCCCCACCTTTGTCAGTGTGCCCCAGTGCAGCTGTGGTTACATCGTAGCCCATCATCGCCAGCGTGTGAGTGACTGATTGTGTTGTGAAGTGCAATGGAGGGTTGTAGATCCCTAAGAAGGCTTTGTATGAATACATGCCGTTAAGGTGTAATTTACACAGTAAAAGCAAATGAATATTCCTCATAAGTATGGTGGAACCAGTTGATTTAACTCGATTAAGTAAATTCCACATTTCATTAACTGTCTGAAAATTCATCTTTTAATGGGTTTAGGGAAGGTTTGAGTCCTCTTTATGGGCTTAGCTGTATTATTTCACAGAATTGCAAAGTAGATCTCACTTCTAATAGAGAAAATCTGGTTTAAAAATGATATGGATTTACTCTGACACAGCATCCAGTTCCAACAGTACCTATCAAACCCATCCAGGGCTCCTAAATTGCCCTTTTCTGCCACTTTGGAGTAATGGCCAGTCAGCTAACTGGGCATCTGTGGGAAGATGATACCAGTTTATGAGCTTTTCGAAGCTCTTCTCTGCCTCTCAATGGTACTAATACACACAAGTTCTACGCTACAGGCTTCCCGTGAATATAGCTCATAAACGCATATCAAAATGAAATGATTGTAAACAATTAAATTTATTAGTCTCCTCAGATAAGAACATTTCCCCTCTCCGTTTCTCCCGGTGTGTTTCCACATGTTCCAGCAGGACAGCCTCCATGCTCTGTTTACATTGGAACTACAGTATCGATCCCAACTCAGCACAAGTGATCGTCAGTCCCTTATTGGGATCAATGTTGCCTCTGCTGATTTTTACTGAACTTCAGGTCGCTGCAGCAATCTAGCCAGCAGCTGAAAGGAGAAGGAAACACCCTGTACAGATTATAGTTGCAGTAATGGTTTCATTATGTCATTTATCATGAAACAAGTGACCAATGAACAGAGCGTCTCCAGTGACCCTAAAGAACAATAGCTGAGAATAAATCATGGAGAAAAAACACACATCAGTTAAATAAAGAAGCCACGTTGCAAAATTAGGGAAGTGTTTAAATTCTTGTGCTGTTTTTTTCTCTCCAGTTTATTCAGAAATTGTTGATTTAGTATAATTTTCAAGCCTTTATGTTTTAAGCATGTTCATTATGAGTACCTCAGGAGGTAGAGCAGGTTCTCCAGTAATCGGAAGGTTGTAGGATTGATCTCGGCTCCAGGCAGAGAATTCTGCTGTTGTGTCCTTGGGGAAATCACTTCACCCTCCTTGCCTGTTGGTGATTGGAGGGACCGGTGGCACCTGAGTAAGGCAGCCTTGCCTCTGTCATTGTGCCCCAGGGCAGCGGTGGCTATGTTGTAGCTCATCATCACCAGCGTGCGCACGGGTGAATGACTGGCTAGATGTGAAGCACTATAGGTGGTTGGAAAACCCTAGAAGGCGCTGTATAAATACTAGTGATGCACCGATATGAAAATTTTGGGCCGATACTGATATCCGATAACCAATATTGAGATCACTGTTATGGCCGATAACCGATATTTGCTGATACCGATATACCGACATTAATGCTTCTAAAATCTGCAGATTTTGTATAGAAAGAAAATTAGTAAAGCTGAATTTATGTTATCATGTACACACCACACGCATTTACGGTTCGGAGATGATTTCATTCACTGTTCACATGACTGAACAAATACACACCACTCCCCTCACCCTCTGTAACAGGCAAGCAAATGGATACGAGGTGGAAAAAATATCGGTTGTTAATATCGGCCCAGTTTTATTTATCGAACCGATACCGATATGTTAAAAATGACTAACATCGGCCGATACCGATATTGATGCCGATATATTGTCCATCCCTAATAAATACAGCCCATTTACCATTCTTGTCCTTTAGCATTCTAGAGTCAACCAGCTGATTCCACACTTTTTCATTTCGTCTCTGGAAGAGGGCTGATTTCTAATTTACCCAGCCCTAAACTTGGTAACAAACTGGTAATGTTGTTCTTGAAAGGTACCAGCATTCCTTCAACACATAAAGTGTGTGTGTGTGTGTGTGTGTGTGTGTGTGTGTGTGTGTGCGTGTGTGCGTGCATGTGTTTGTGCACATGTGATTGCTACTTTAAGATTGATGGATGTTTCCTAGTAGGTGTGTTTCTTTGTGTGTCCTCTTTGAGAAGTGCTCCATGGCAACAGGCAGCAAATCGTCTTCACATATCTTTTTTCTCACACACTGTGTGCTATGACCTTTCTGCTGATGGTGTACTGTCTTTGCATGGGTGCATCTGCATCTGTGCCAGCGTGTGACTCGGGATGTGTGTGTGAGAGAGAGAGAGAGAGAGAGAGAGAGAGAGAGAGAGAGAGAGAGAGAGAGAGAGAGAGAGAGAGAGAGAGAGAGAGAGAGAGAGAGAGAGAGAGAGAGAGAGAGAGAGAGAGAGAGAGAGAGAGAGAGAGAGAGAGAGAGAGAGAGAGAGAGAGAGAGAGAGAGAGAGAGAGAGAGAGAGAGAGAGAGAGAGAGAGAGAGAGAGAGAGAGAGAGAGAGAGAGAGAGATTTGACCTTTCATGGTGTACGTTCATTAATAGCTGTATAATATCTAATGTGAAACCAATCACAGTTAACTTCTGCATGAACGAATTGCCGGTGAACTGCCAACTTGCTCTAATAGCGTTTTTATTTTCTCATAGTAGACATCACACTTGTGTAATACTAAAGTACTTTGTTAGCTTTGAGCAGGTGTCAGTTTATCGTTTTTAGACTATTTCAAGTATCTCATTTATTTCATATTAACATGGTTGTCGTGTCTTGTTAATGTCAGAGCTGGACTAATAACCAGCTGTACCTTACATATTCAGGCTCAGCAGACAGAACTCTTTAAAAATCTATTTTCTTTTTTCTCTATCAACATTTTCACAAACTGGCCTGATTCCAGATGGGAGGTAAGACGAGGAGAGCACCATATCCTGGATGTATTATTCAATTACAGAAAAATGCAATGCTTATCAGGTTTAGGTTGCATTATTTTTCTCCTTGGTGGTTCAAGTAAGACCTCTGCTTTGTCAACAGACCCTCAAAATCTCACTGACGTTACATGGAAAAAGAGCAACATGAGGATGTATAGACGGTACAGATTATTTATGTAGGTTACATTATACAAGGTCATGTCCTGTTTAGATCGTGTGTGTGTGTGTGTGTGTGTGTGTGTGTGTGTGTCTGTGTGTCTGTGTGTAAAATTATTGCACAGGAAAACAGACGCCAGCTGGTGGGTTCTATTAGGATTGCAAGAGATGTATGATGCTAAAACGTGCTGATTTACTACATTAAACTAACCTAGCATGCCATTCTACATATGCAAATATAAAGGATGGCCATGACCCAAAAATAGATCTCAGTCGTGGAGCAGAATCTATGGTTTTCTTTCAAACTAGCTCTGCACGCAGGTAGACAGGCTAGGACCAATCAGAACAATGAACATGATGTATTCATCTCTACAGATTTCAGTCGATGGGACAGTCCGCTATACAACATCAAAGAAGGAGCAGATACATCCATTTTCTAATAAACAACTTACTTGGCAGTTTTGCTTTCTCGCGATCTTTGATTTTCTAGCTTTTTGTCAACATTAGCAAGTCAGCTAAAGGCTAAAAGGCAATCACAGGTTGTGAAGGGTGAAGCCGGCGTCGTCCATCACTGTCATCATTGGAGAAGCAGAAGGGGGTGTTATGTAATGTTGCCTAAACATTATTTAAATATGCAAAAAATGATTTAGACAAGTTAGTTTTCAAAGATGAGTGGATGCATTTAGGGGCGACTGTGGCTCAGGGGTGAGGAGCTCATCCTGTAACGGGATGTCTGCCGATTTGATCCCAGGCTCTGTCCGTCGTTGCGTCCTTGGGCGAGACACTTCATCCTCCTTGCCTGCTGGGGGTGGTCTGCCTGTATGGGGCAGCCAGCTTCTGTCAGTGTGCCCTGGGAAACACACCCTTAACGTGTGACTGGATGAATGATTCACTGTAGTGTAAAATGCTTTGGAGTCCTCTGACTCAGAAAAGTGAAGGTCATTTTTCATTTTCATTTTATTTGGTTCACGGTTCAGCAAGAGGCTCGTGTGTCAACTTTTTTAAGTGACAGAATGGTTTTCACTCTAGATTGGTGTACAGTATATTAACAATCTCAGGGTAGCTCTTTTATCTCAATCATTGGACAATAGTTTCATTTTTCGCTCAATTTTAGTGTATTTATGATGTTTTCCTAGGAGAAAATGCACTTTATCACACAGCTTGGCCCAAAAATGAGTCACCACTCAAAAAAATAAGGTCACACACTAGCCTTTAGCATTGATTACGGCACACATTCGCTGTGGCATTGTGTCGATAAGCTTCTGAAATGTCACCTGATTTATTTCCATCCAGTGTTGCATTAATTTTTTTTTTACCAAGGTCTAGGATTTCTGGCCAGCCAACAGACACAGTTCCTCCAGCGTGCTCTGGGTCTTCCCTTGGGTCTCCTCCCGACAGGGAGGCATCCACGAGGCATCCTAACTAGATGCCCAAGCCACCTCAACTTGTTCCTCTTGATGTGGAGGAGCAGCGACTCTACTCCGAGTCCCTCCCTGATGGCTGAGCTTCTCACCCTATCTCTCAGGGAGAACCCAGACACCCTACAAAGAAAGCTCATTTTGGCCGTTTGTACTCGTGATCTCATCCTTTCGGTCACTACCTAAAGCTTGTGACCATAGGTGAGGGTAGGAACGTAGATCGACCGGTAAATCGAGAGCTTCGCCTTCTGGCTCAGCTTTTTCTTCATCACGACAATTGGTACAACACCCTCATCACTACAGACGCAGCACCAATTCGCCAATCAATCTCACGCTCCACCCTCACTCATGAACAAGACCCTGAGATACTTAAACTCCTCCACTTGAGGAAGGACCTCATCCCTGACCTGGAGAAGACTTACTTGTCCATGAGAAAGCTCGCCAACTTAGCATCAACCGAAGTACATCCTTAAATGCTAAAGGACGCGCTGTGATTATTGTCTGTACCTAAGCGGTAGTTTTAATAAAATTTGTTACTGCTGACTTGTGCTCATTTCATATTGCATGGAGCTCTGGGACATCTGCTAAATCGGCCCCCTGTCATGGGACAGGGGGCCGATTTAGCAGAAAAACAGACAAATTTCCTACATTATATCACAGAACACGATAAGATATTCTCTTTTATGGATTTCTGAAAATCAAACCTAATTCCTGAAAAGGGGGAAACTCCAGACAGTGACTTTAAAATGATTAATCAGAGAAGTATAACTGGTGATTGTGATGAAACTCTTCTCTACTTTTGTGTATTATTGCTGATTAAACTGCCATATCTGAGCAATATTAAGAATATTATTAGTATTTACCGTCTGCAGCAGGTCCAAGCTCCTGTTGCATTTACATCCATCTTAAGCCTGGTTCATGCTTCTCCGTCAGCTCCGCAAGGGACAGACACGCACGGATTGACGGAAGCGTTTTGCTTTCATACTTCTCCGTCTCCTGGAGAGTGTTGCAAAGCAATTGCCCGGCAGGACCACAGAGGGTGTAGCGCTTTTCTGTGGTATCCTGTCATGTATCGGTCCAAGATAGTGTGTCTAAATTGTGTTTTTTGTATATAAGAGACTTTGTAACATGGACATATTTGTCTCTCATTCCTCCACCTCTTCATGCGCTCGCCACCTCTAAACCCACGTTTTCTGTCATTTCCGTCCACAAATAAAACGCTTGCTGCGCATCTTTTCACTCCTCCAGTCACGGGAGAATTAAAGGTTCATATTTTAGAGTTTTTTCGCGAGGTATTCTTCAAGCTTCTCCTTGTCTGCCGCTAGTTATCCTCGGCTCCGCACTGACGCAGACGGAGAAGCATGAATCAGGCTTTAAGGACACGATAAGTTTATTTTACAGTCCACTATCCACTGACTAGTCTGTAAGCACGAGGAGAGCTTACATCCAATTTGGCATTCATACTGTTAGATATCAAAGTGAGATTTCTCATTAAGCAACAGCTTTGTTACGCGTTCTCCGTGGAACATCTAGAATTTAGGCTGACAGAGTTGGAAACAAGTATTTTCATGCAAACATGGACAATTATCTCCTGAAATCTGTCGCACATCTGTTTCCCTGTTACCATTTCTAGCAAAGCAATGCCTGTTTAGTTTAATCCAAAGTCACTCAAACCTATGTTTATTTTTTTCTCAGTTTGATCTTTTTATTTTTTACAGAGAGAGAATGGTGGAATGATTTTATATTGTGATTGCTGGGGAAGAAAATTTCACAGTTTAAAAAAATCAACACATTTTCAAAAAGTCTTTAAAATTAGCTAAATTAATTTCTACGTATTAAACTAATGCACAAGCAGCAGAGCCATTAGCAGTACCAGTTTTTTCTGCTGTCTAAATGTATTATCAATATTTTTGGGGGTTATCACTAGTATTAGTGTTATACATCATTCATGGATTTACTCAATCATATATTAAATACATCACTCTGTTGGAAAACGTTAATGAACAGTTTAATATCATCTGCATAAGAAATCAGCAAATGCAGATGTGCTTGTTTCAAGAACCACATCAAAGGATAGCTTAACACGGCAGGATTTTTAAATGTATTTCCTGATATTTGGACATCTCTCCTCTGATTGGATAACCACTGACTCCATTTGCTCTGCAACGCTGATGTTTTTGTTCCATAAATAACACAAGTCTGAAGGAGTTCTGCTGTGTGGTAGAGTTGCTAATGCTAAGGGTTAGCTTCTACTAGCCGAGACGTTCTCTGCTGTTTCCTGGATGCTTAACCAGCAACAGCCTTCCCTGTCGCGAGTCAAGACGGGTGAGTCCATGAGTGCTAAGGCACAGTGTGACGTAGATCTGTCAGAATTTTTTAAGTATTGAATTTCATCGTCTATTTTCTATCAGAAGCTAATGCAGGAGATAGGTGTAGGAGACTATTTTCAGGTTCAGCCTGCATGAAAAACTCAGAGTGACTGACTATAATCAGAAATAATCATTAAAATAGTTTTTTTTAGTTTTCACACCGTTAAACATTTCATTGAGTTGGAAAACAAACATAATGGGTAACTTGATCATGAAAAAAAAAGTTTTTGTTATTTGTTGCAGAGTAAAAGTAAACTACCATGACTGTCAAAGTGGACCTGCACCTGGACCTGCATGGGTTTCTATCCTGGTACAGTTACGCAGCTGACTTCACATATCTATTCTATTCTATTCTATTCTATTCTATTCTATTCTATTCTATTCTATTCTATTCTATTCTATTCTATTCAATTCTATTTATATGGCGCCAAATCACGACAAAAGTCATCTCAAGGCACTTCACATAGTAAACATTCCAGTACAGGTCAGTTCGTTAAGCCAATCAGAAAAAAGTTTCCTATATAAGGAACCCAGCAGGTTGTATCAAGTCACTGACTGATCAGTGACATTACATCAGTCAAAGGTCTAACTGTGAGCTGCACTGTTGTAAAGGAAAATATCTCAAACACAATCAGTGATCACCTGCATCCTTTTCTAAGAAATACCTGCAGAACCACTGATTCACATTTACACAGACACACAACCCACCACACACCTAAAAAGATGCATTTAACTGTCAGTGAAGAAACCATTACAGTTCTGCACATGTTCCCTGAGGAACAAAATACATCACTGACTGAGCTGCATTGTACCGCAACTATTTATATACCTTCTTTATATCCAAAATACCAGACTTCCGAATGTTACTCAGTTGAAAAAACATTTGATTTGTGTCAGATGAGTCTTTTGTGGTGAAGAACAAGCAGCTTATTTTAGCAATTAGCAAGAAAGAAAATGTCATATTGGTAATTAGCTGTTTGCAGTCGTGTCAGTTCAATAACGCAGACAAAGAGAGGGAGGTAGAGTGGGGAGATATGCAGGAGGGAACTTATTACAAGGCTTGTGTCACTTCACTTGTTCCACTCATTGCAATTATATGCCTGATTTATTTTACACTCCTCATTTGTTTTTCAAATGTGTAAAAAAAACTTTTTACATTTGCTCATTGTTAAATTGGAGTGCAAGATGTCGTGTGCAAAGTCTGTTTGCAGCTATAACAACAAGCTTTGGTCTGTGTGGTAGTATGATATACTGTACTTGGCAACAGATGGAAGTATTTATAATAGATTAGTTTAGCTTAAGGTAAGAAAAAAAATCTAATTGATGATGCTAACTATTGGCAGAAATGTAACTCCTTAATACATACAATCTGATATGTCACTCACATACTGGGATTTTGGGCCTAATTAATTAAAGACCAAGTTCACTAGTTTTTTCAATACATGTGTAGTGGTCTCTGTTACACATGAATGCCTAGTGAGTTGATCTCAGAGGGGAAAAAGCTCTAGAGCTCCTGTTTCAAGAACTAGAAGTGAGAGTAGAAGTGAGCTGAAGTCAGCAGGGTTGGGGTTTGGAGTCCTATTTCCTGATATTCGGACATCTTGCCTCTGATTGGCTAACAGCAACAGGACTCTACCGCTGTTCAGTTTTCTCTGCAGCGTGGGTGTTTTATCTCCACCAATAACTCAAACCTGAAGGAGTTTTGCCGTGTTATGGAGTTGCTAATGCTAATTGCTAGCTAATGGCTAGTTCCTATTAGCCTGCTCTGCTCTCTCCTGGTTGCTAAATCAACAACAGCTTTCCCCAGTTACAAGCATGAATTTTCAATGTGACGTAAAATTGACTGGCTGTCTAATTGGAGCATTTCTCCATCTGTTTTCTATCAACAGACAAAAAAAAAAAAAGAAAAGAAAAAGGGCCCCGAATCTCATACATTTGTTTTTTACCCAGGCTCGGCCCCACCCACTTGGTGACATGGTTCATTTCTATTGGATCAATAAGGAAATGTGTAAGGAAGAGGCTGTATGACAAGTCTTATTCTTGTTCACGTTCAGCCTGCATGCAGGACTCAAATTAAACACACAGGCTTCCAGGGGAGCCCAGTGAGAACGCCGTCTGATCACCTTCATTATTACACCAGTAGGGGCGCGACACTCCTTCATCCAATCACCATTATAATGCAGTGAGTGCACAGGCTGGGGGGAAGGATGGATCATTTCTCAGGCTAACCCTGGATGTATATGTTGAGACCTTCCTGGGAAGCCCACCACCCTTTCGGGGGAGCCGAGCTCCTCCTAGCTCCCCCGTAATTTGAACGTTGCCTGCATGTTAAACTCGGAGTGGCGATCATATTTTCAGTATTTTAAAAATGGGTCCTTTAATTCTTTTAGTTCCATTGCAACTTGAAATGGTTAAATGCAAAACTAAAATGATGGTGTGTAATAGCCTTCTGGCAAATAAAGAGTTCTAAAACTTTCGCTTCCCTCAGCTAAAGTCTTCCAATCTTAAGTTTTAACACCTAAACTTTTTTCCTCACTGCACCACCATGTTTATGCTTCCTATTTAGCTCCTGCTTTGGAACAAAGTTCAGAAACTGGGTAATAACAGATAAATGACAAGTACCATTATTTAGGCATTATAATGAATTCAATACGTGTCATTTATTACGAAGCGGAATGGTGGCCAGTGAAATGTAACCTGGGAAGTCAAACAAACAGTATGGGAACATCTGGCAAAAAAAAAAGCCTCATATAAAAGCAGTGTTTTAGTTGCTAATGGAACAGAAAGACCCCGACAGTTTTGTTGCCACCCAGCGTAGCACTCTCCATATGTTACAGTAACATAAAAGGCCCCCATTAAAACTTTGAGCTGCTTTTTGTCTCCCACCATTAACTTCATTTGCCTAGGAGTCTGTTACTGATAGACACACTGGAGCAGAGATGTGCTCGGTTAAACTGGGAGAACCTATTTTTGTCCAAGCCAACACTCTTCTTTCACCTTTTAATAAGTCCCATGTTGTGGCCTAAAGCAAAAGATCTTTTATTAATACCATTAACAGCTAATGGTCCACAGAGGGAGAGTTTCAGAGATAAAATCGCCATAGTTCCCTCATTAATGCAAAGGTCCTGTAAAGGATGGGAGGTGATAACATTTAGATAACGCAGAGGAAATGAGGTGATAGATGATGGTTTGTTTTGGCTTTTAACTGGAAGACAAAAGCATCACTCAGAGCGACTCAATCATTTTATTCACCTGATCCACAAAAACCTTAAAAACCAACACTTTGACCGTCAGCTGCATCAAAAAGATAAAATAAAATAAAGTCACACAAATAGTTTTTGCGAAGTTGACTGACGGCACAAACTCAATGGATTGGAGCAGTTTTCACAGGACATCGGCAGAAAGAAAACATTTTCTCTGCCAAGGCAAAAACCGAGGTGGAACCAGGTTCTGTTTGTTTGTTTGTTTGTTTGTTTGTTTTCCTGTCCGCTTGAGATTCTACAAAACTGCCAAAATGAATTTTAATCAAGTTGATTAAAGAGTTGATTAAAAAGTAAAAGAAATTTCTAAATCCTGGACTCTCAACTGTTAGGTGAGTATGACTTAATCTCTTTATAAGCACATCTGAATTTAAAATTTGAGCTAATCAATCAATCATTTTATTTATAAAGCGCTTTTCAAGCAAAGTGTGACTCGAAGTGCTTTACAGAATTAAAATTACCCCAAATTCCAATAACAGTTTAAACACACACACACACACACACACACACACACACACACACACACACACACACACACACACACACACACACACACACACACACACACACACACACACAATCACATCAGTAGAAATGTAGATTCGGCTGAGTCCAGATGAGCCAAGTAAGGCAAGGCAAGGAAACGCCATCAGCATCAGGTTTTCCACAGCAACTAAGTCCAAATCTATGCAACAACAGTGAAACCATACTATAACCTTAAATAATGATTGGTCATACTAGGAAAATATTTCCGTGATCCTAATTTTTACTCAAGGATGGACAGTTAATCTACTTTTAGATGCTAGAAAATAAACTGATCATAACACAACATGGTGGTGCAGTCTCAGCACTAATCCCATAGAAACAACTAAAGGGGGGTGAACCATTTTCCCAAACTGAAGTGATAAACCTTCTCATGACTTCTCATCTCATCGGATGCCACCTGTTTAAATATGAAAGCGTCCTCAGGCCAGACAAACAACTTCACTTTGCTTCTCGCATAATTGTTCCTCACTCTGTAAGTCTGGATTTGGCTAGCATCTGCTGAATAAATATATTTAAAGTAATGGGAATGGATGTAAATGTTTATAATTTAAAGGTGTGGTTTACTCGATTGTTCATTCCATTTGCAGTGTGTAAATCAATGCCTTATGAGTCATTTGATACTTGTAGCGTTAAGTTAGGGCTGGGCGATATGACGATTTTAGACCGTTTCACGATCTACACATCTGACGGTCTGTCATTTTTGAAAGACCTTTTTATCACGATTCACAGCTCTGCTGTTGAATTTATGCCTCTGAATGAAAAGGGAACTTACCCCAGGCGAATGACACGCCTTTGTTTGACCCTTAACCAATCAGAGTGAGTCATAGTAATATATTAGTGCCCCGCTTGTTTTCACCTGTGTGTGAACAAACATGGCTTCGGCCGCGGCTGAAAGCGACAACGAGGTTTTCGTTCCGAAGAGGAACGCCTTTTCTATAGTACCGACCGAGCACCGATTCACGTCATTTCAAACGGTGCCTCGTTTCGGTACCCGTCCTTCATAACGAGAACTTGCCAAGAAAGCTGCACATACGCAAGAGTGTTATGTCGTCGGTCCCTGCGAGCGAGTTGTAAACAGAGCAGCATAGCCCTTACGAAAAAGAAGTATACTTTAAGTATCTAATTTCAAGTATACTTAAGTGTACAGAAGTTTATTTGCATACTTGTTTTTAAAGTTTACTTAGAAGTATACTCCTTGGGACTAAATTGGGCCACTAAAAGTATACTTGAAGTATACTACAAGTATACTTCAAAGTAATAATTTAAGTTTATTTGTAGTGTACTTCTGATATAATTGAGTATACTTTTCTCTTTGAAAGTATACTTAAAGTAACCTCACAAGTGTACTTGGAGTGTACTTCAGATATAATTGAGTATACTTTTCTCCTTGAAAGTATACTTATAAGTTTACTTGTAGTGTACTTCTGATATAATTGAGTATACTTTTCTCCTTGGAAGTATACTTAAAAGTAACAATATAAGTTTACTTGTAGTGTACTCCTGATATAGTTGAGTATACTTTTCTCCTTGAAAGTATACTTTTAAGTTTACTTGTAGTGTACTTGTGATATAATTGAGTATATTTTTCTCCTTGGAAGTATACTTAAAAGTAACAATATAAGTTTACTTGTAGTGTACTCCTGATATAGTTGAGTATACTTTTCTCCTTGAAAGTATACTTATAAGTTTACATGTAGTGTACTTCTGATATAAATGAGTATACTTTTCTCCTTGGAAGTATACTTAAAAGTAACAATATAAGTTTACTTGTAGTGTACTCCTGATATAGTTGAGTATACTTTTCTCATTGAAAGTATACTTGAAAGTAACAGTATAAGTTTACTTCTAATAAAATTGAGTTAACTTTTGCCCTTGAAAGTATACTTAAAAATAAACTTTAAGTAACATTATAAGTTTACTTGTAGTGTACTTCTGAAATAATTGAGTATACTTTTCTCTTTGAATGTATACTTAAAATTATACTTAAAGTAATAATATATGTTTACTTATAGTGTACTTCTTATATAATTGAGTATACTTACAGTTTTGAAAGTACACTTTACAGTAAACTTGACGTAATATTCTTTGAGTACATTTAAGTATCTCTATTTTTTCTATAAACACATACTGCAAGTAACATTTAACATCTGCTATTTGCTTACTACCAATACATTTAATTTACACTATTTACTGATACTTCATCTTTATGCAGAGAAAAAAATAAAATAAAATAGCTAAGTCATTTTGTTTAAATTTATTAAACAGAGAGAATTAGAACAGAACAAAAACAGACCTGTTTACCAGGATTAATCAAAGATGAGAACGCAAACTGTTCTGAACATGTTTAACACGTTCATTCTGTCCATTTTGAAAGACTTTTTAAAAATGCCTTTAAAAAAATCTGTCCATTTTATGGATCCACTTGCTTAGTTGTTGATGCCTTTTTGAAGTTTTCATTGTTGCATTTCTTTCGTATTATTTTTCTTACATCTTGAACGCGCAGAGATGGAAACTTCAACTGAGCATGCCCTGTGAACACACAAAGCAAAAAAATGAACACTTGAACTGTTAGGTGAACTCTGATACCACAAAATCTTTACAGTTCGTACACTGTAAACCCGAATAAGTAGGCAGAACTCAAAAAATGTAAGGCAATCAGTTGCCTCATATTTTCTGAGTTTATAAACTCAGATATTTGAGTATATCAGACCATAAATAAACGTAAATATTTGGAGTTTATATTGAATATATTTTCAAATTATGATCAAATTAAAGTTACAGATTAAGCCAACTCAAACAGAAAATAAAACAAAATTTGAAAGAAACAATTACAAACACACACTTTTGAAAACTGGACAACAGCAGTGTGTAGTCTTTCTTTGAGTATGTGGTTTAAAGCAACATCAGGATGCACATCAATTCAACATTAACAAAATATGAATTACACTAATCACTATCAAGTAAGTCAGTGAGTACTTTATGCCATTTGGCATAAAACCAGTTGAGTATTGAATCGGATTAGCCTATGGGCTAATCCGATTAAATTATTCACGCTAAACTAAAGCCACAAATGAGAGTTGCCAGACTCAGAACGGCTGGACGAACAGAGAAAAGGTAAAACTCAACTGTTCCTCCCATTGTCTTTATGGGTGACCCCGCGAGGAAAGTTGACCATTGAGCAGGGTTGATGGTTTATCCCTTGAGGTCCACGTGGCAGGGGTGAGGTGGTGCTCACTCCTCACCCCTGCCACATGGACCCAAAGGATGAACCATCAACCCTGCTCAATGGTCAACTTTCCTCGCGGGGTCCTACCCATTAGGACAGTGGGAGGGTTAACTCAAGGAGAAGTGGAAAATGAACATATTTGCCCAAATGGTGGTGTGTTACTTTAACATCAACAATTAAAGAGCAGACAAATAGTAAATTACATTGTGGATGTGGACAATGCTCTAACAGAGTGAGCCATCTGAATCCACCACTCTTTCAGATTTTGAGTTACACATGTAACATCAGGTCATTTTTGACTCTGCAGCGTGGGTGATAGTTTAGACTCATCAAGACCAAGTAAGATTTTCTGCGTGAACTCAAATGTGTTGGTCAGTCCCTTCGGATAATCTAGATGTAAGGCATAGATGAGGCCGAACATTACCAGGAAGGCATCAGGAAGCCTGGAGAGGTTGACAATCACATCACCCTCTGGGATAACAGATTCTCACTGGGTCGTACGTAACTGGACTCTGCATCATCTGTGATGGTTGTCAGGAGGACAACTGCTGCATCCCTGAGGTCCGGCTCATTGGTATCATTCTTACAAAAATGAAAGGGAGATCATACACTAATCACATTTGAACTGAAACTCAGACTGTGGCCATTTTCATTTCAGTAGATTGTCATGTAAGTAACAATAAATGCAGTCTGATAGACTCCTGTTTAGGGCTAGGCAACATGTCAAAGATTTATCGTTATCCAAGTTCTTGTCTCTCATCCAGATAATTTTTCCCATGTCAATAAATTTGATAATAAAAAAATGAAAAGATGTGTAAGTTGGCCACATTTATGTCCCTTTAAGAAGCTGTAGCACCTTGAGTCAAGTAAAATTTTAGTCAATGTAATACATGAGACAGCCCCATCTAGTGGACAAATATTGTTGCTACGCATTCCTGTAGTTATCGTCTACTTATCGTTATCGAGGTGAGATCTTCAATATATGGTGATATTGATTTTAGGCCATATCGCCCAGCCCTACTCCCGTTCATTCTGTTGCTTAGTGCTCTCGTTTACTAATAAAGTGAGATGGCTTCAGTGTGTGCCAGTGTTATGCTAATGAAAGCTGCTTGAATTCTTTGCAGTGATTGTTGATTTTTCTCAGTGCCTTAAAGCCTGCCACACATGAGGGCCATCTGCTGAGCAAACAGTCTCGAATGACCGCTTGCTCAGCAGATACCTCGCCATGTGCACCTGATTTTCACAGAGTTTTCCGCCTCAAGAGACGCTGAGGTGAATATCTGACCAGTTAAGATATTTTCCGCCTCACAGGGGTAAAAACTCGCCGTGTGCGCATTACTGAGCTGCTGGTTGAGCTGAAATATTCTAGTGGCCAACCAAAGCACGTTCTCCGCTCACATGACCCCAAGATGGCAGCCCTCTGTCTGCATGTCAGAAAAGAAACAACACAGAGACAGAGCTGGAAACGGAGGAAATGCCTATCCTTTTTTTGATGATGAAACGTCGCCGCCACCAGCATTTCAAGGTTAGGAAAATATGGGTACAGTAGCTGGAAAGATGGACCAGGCAAGGAGTTTATGCCAATTTACTCCAAGAGATGCACCTGGAAGACCCAGAATCCTTCCGAAAGGGTAATGGAAACAGTGGGCCCATCGATCCACAAGGTACCGTTTTGTTTATTTTTCAGACACGCAGACAAGGTAAGGGGCTGCATCTGAATACATCTTGGGGTCATGTGAGCGGAGAAAGTGGCGGAAAACTCAGTGAAAATCAGGCGCACATGGCGAGCAATCTGCTGAGCAAACAGTCATTCGAGGCCGTTTGCTCAGCTGATTGCTCTCGTGTGTGGCAGGCTTAAACATCTTGCCAAAGGTTTGTAGTTGAAACAATGGCACATTTTCCAAAATGTTCATGTGCGTTGTCCTTGTGTTGTCTTTACGCATAAATAAATAGAATGATTTGTTCAAATTTACAATACTGGGACTTACCACACATGTCCTCAAAAACCCAGAGGTTTCCTCACGTAGATAGACAGGAAGGGCATGGAGAACAGTGGTACGCCTTGTGTGGACATCATGTAATTCCTAAGAAGATTAAGAGTGTAAATACTGTCAAGTTTACTAATCAAACTTAATGCCAAATTGCTCTGACCAATTTTCCAAGACAGTGATATCTGCATCTAAATCCAATGATAAACTGCTGAATTCAAAAGTTAATTTGAAGTGTTTAACATTACGCAATACGGAGGGGTATTAGGGCCACTGAAGAAGAAAAAATTCTGAAAATAAATAAAATAAATAAAGTCAGAATTCTGACATTTATCTCAGTATTCAATTGTTTCCTTCAGTGGCCCTAATACTGCCTTATTGCTGTAAGGAGAAACTGTCTTTACTCAGTTATATTGTAGCGTTGTGGTTTTATGCTCTTTTATGAAAGAGGAACCATGCTACGTATTAATTCGGAATATTAATTTTTAATAAATCAATAACCAAATTTTATATTGTTAAGAAGACTCAAAGGTTTGTTTTTCGATAAACTGACGATAATATCTGTGTGTCTGTGTTTCAGTTCAATGAGGAAACCAGTTTGACAATTAAAAGTTTTAATTCTTCAAATTAAACTAATGATTTTGAAAATTGACAAACATGGGAATAACAATCAACATTGGCAACTTGTGAGACAATCTTTAACAGTTGATATGATCAAATAGACCTTGTGGTGAATTTATGAAGATTGAGAATGTTGTGATATGAATGCGTGTGTGAGTCTGATTTTGCTTCAGGAAGAACAGGTGTCTGAGTGAAGTGATGGTTTGGATAAACTTAGGTCTTATCAGAGAACTGCATCAAACGCTAAATACCGTGTTCTGTCTCACCGAACTCTTGTGGACCCTCTTTCGGATCCGGGCCGTGGAGGATGGTGGTGGTTAATAACACAGCTAACTCCGTAGGTGTCGAACGGAACCGGTCTAGAGTTGCCCTCGGTACACGTTGATGGTAAAGCGTTTTGTCGATGCGCTTTCTTAAGTTAATTCACTCAGAAATCAAAGACTCTGTAGGAGTCTGCGTTAGAAGTTGCGATTCAGCTATTCTGTCTGGCTGACAGGAACAGCGTGAGAGGGGGGAGAAACGAGCCAACCGGCTCTGCCCCCCCTTTGGTTTTCAGGTCCTCTCTCTTTTGTTGTCCAACACGAACTGAAATCATAAGACTGAAAACTTACCAAAAGCCTTTCTCCTCTCAAAGCAAAACGTGTGCGTCAGCAAATGTGTTTGGAGTTTACTGTGAGAATCTGTGTGTGGGTGTGTGTGCTTGAGTGTGTGTGAAGGTCAGCAACAAACATCCTCAACATTATCTACTTAAGTATGGATTCATTAATCCATTATAATTACCCAAAGCATAAGAACCATTCATTTGATTAAACACATTTATAATGAGCAAAATGATAATGGTTACTTTAACATTAAAATCAAGAAACAAAGTTTTAAGACTTGTTATGTTATGACTACTTTTATGGGAACAACATCTTCTGTGGGAACAACATCTTCTGGCACGAAGCTGCAGGTGGCAGATGTTATGGTTTCCTCCCAGACTCGCTGGCGTTCAGGTCTTAATCTGTGGGTGAAAGTTCTCAACGACCCAGCTTTGACCCAGCTGAGTCCAACACCACCTTTGTGACAGAAAACCCATATTTCCTCACGTTACATTGCCTAAGAGTATTAGAGTAACTGAAGAAAAAGAAAATAATTGAGAAAAAAAGTCAGATAATTTCAAAAATCTGGGATTAAAGTCAGAATTCTGACTTTTTTCATGAACCTAAAACCAAACAAAAAACTATTTAGGAATTTTTTTTGTTAAAAAAAATCAAAACAAACAAACAAAAAAGCCTGAATTTTAAGATTTAAGTCAGAATTCTGATCCCCCCCCCTTATAATCCCCAATTTCCCTTTTTTTTTGTTTTAGGTACCAGTCAGAACTCTGAGATTAAACTCAGATTTATGACTTATTTTCTCAGAATTCTATATTTTTTTCCATCAGTGGCTCTAATACTCATAGCATAAAGGCATTACCTGTAAATTGTAAATTCACCAGTTTTAAAAGACAAATCTGTATACATATATACATACATACATATATAGTCATGTTATTTAGGATGTGCCATCAAAAATGCAGATTGCGAGAATTACTCACCAGTGGTCTCACTTGTATGAACCTCTTGGGGGTCAACAGCAGCATGCCATCAATCTTGTGTGCAGAGAGTAGGGTTGGATCATTGAAGTCTGACTGCAGATTCATAGACAGGCTTCCCGATGTGGCTGACAGCTCATAGGAACGCAGATGCTCTACATTTACACATCTACACCAGGAAGCATAATCAGTAGAGAAAACAAACATTGTGAATCACAAGGTCGATCTGTGTTAGTCTGCAAAATTTAGGCAGTCCTCCACTATACAGGTGCTGGCCAGTAAATTAGAATATCATCAAAAGGTTGAAAATATTTCAGTAATTCCATTCAAAACGTGAAACTTGTACATTATATTCATGCAATGCACACAGACCAATGTATTTCCGATGTTTATTACGTTTAATTTTGATATTTATAGGTGACAACCAATGAAAACATCAAATCTGGTATCTCAGAAAATTAGAATATTCTAAAGGCCAATGAAAAAATGTTTGTTTCTCTAATGTTGGCCAACTGAAAAGAATGAACATGAAAAGAATGTGCATGTATAGCACTCAATACTTAGTCGGGGCTCCTTTTGCCTCAATAACTGCAGTAATGCGGCGTGGCATGGACTCGATCAGTCTGTGGCACTGCTCAGGTGTTATGAGAGCCCAGGTTGCTCTGATAGTCGTCTTCAGCTCCTCTGCATTGTTGGGTCTAGCGTATTGCATCCTCCGCTTCACAATACCCCATAGATTTTCTATGGGGTTAAGGTCAGGCGAGTTTGCTGGCCAATCAAGGACAGGGATACCATGGTCCTTGAACCAGGTGCTGGTGGTTTTGGCACTGTGTGCAGGTGCCAAGTCCTGTTGAAAGGTGAAGTCTGCATCCCCATAAAGTTGGTCAGCAGCAGGAAGCATGAAGTGCTCTAAAACTTCCTGGTAGACGGCTGCATTGACCCTGGACCTCAGGAAACAGAGTGGGCCAACACCGGCAGATGACATGGCACCCCACACCATCACTGACGGTGGAAACTTTACACTGGACCTCATGCAACGTGGATTCTGTGCTTCTCCGCTCTTCCTCCAGACTCTGGGTCCTTGATTTCCAAAGGAAATGCAGAACTTGCTTTCATCAGAAAACATAACTTTGGACCACTCAGCATCAGTCCAGTCCTTTTTGTCCTTGGCCCAGGCGAGACGCTTCTTGCGCTGTTTCATGTTCAAGAGTGGCTTGACACACGGAATGCGACACCTGAATCCCATGTCTTTCATGAGTCTCCTCGTGGTGGTTCTTGAAGCGCTGACTCCAGCTGCAGTCCACTCTTTGTGGATCTCCCCCACATTTTTGAATGGGTTTGTCGTCACAATTCTCTGCAGGGTGCGGTTATCCCTAGAGCTTGTACACTTTTTTCTACCACATTTTTTCCGTCCCTTCGCCTGTCTGTTAATGTGCTTGGACACAGAGCTCTGCGAACAGCCAGCTTCTTTAGCAATCACCTTTTGTGTCTTGCCCTCCTTGTGCAAGGTGTCAATGATTGTCTTTTGGACAGCTGTTAAGTCAGAAGTCTTCCCCATGATTGTGGTGCCTTCAAAACAAGACTGAGGGACCTTTTAAAGGCCTTTGCAGGTGTTTTGAGTAAATCAGCTGATTAGAGTGGCAGCAGGTGTCTTCTATATTCAGCCTTTTCAGAATATTCTAATTTTTTGAGATACCAAATTTGGAGTTTTCATTAGTTGTCACTTATGAATATCAAATTTAAATGTAATGAACATTGGAAATACATTGGTCTGTGTGCATTGCATGAATATAATGTACAAGTTTCACGTTTTGAATGGAATTACTGAAATATTTTCAACCTTTTGATGATATTCTAATTTACTGGCCAGCACCTGTATATGAAGCTAAATCATTAATCATCTAAATTACATATATGTGTGTGTGTGTGTGTGTGTGTGTGTGTGTGTGTGTGTGTGTGTGTGTGTGTGAGGAGATTCAAGTGTAATTTGACTTATCCACACAAAGCTAAAAACATAACATTTAAAGAAAAGAATCTGGAGTAACAGTGTGCAGTAAGGAGAAAATTACAACAATAAAATCCTGTGAAATTAATAGAAACAGCGTTCTGCGGTTCAAGATATGTGCAACTGAGCACTATTTAATTTGATGATAAAAACATTAACAAAATTTCGATGTCTATGTGTGTATTAAATAAAACTTTTCACAAAAACTGACAAACTCCCGCTAGCTAACTGAACTTCTCGTTTTTTTTTTGTCCTCAGAACATCACGTTTTAAAAAAACTACGGAGGGGACAAAAATGGAGGGAAGGAGGGAACATAGCATGAGATACAGCACCGCTTCATCTCTTGCGGTCACAATCCTCTTCTACGGTTAAAAAAAGCAGGCTGCTTGCAAAGCTATTGCATGGGTGCTACGGGGAAAATAGTTTACAACACAGACTGATTTTTTTCATCGCTGTACAAGAGACCACTGCTCATTTACTTTTAATAAGTGGACGTTTAAGTTTGACTTGGTGGCGCTGAGCTCCCGCTTTTATTTTTTTCTCAGAACGTCACGTTTAAAAAATTACGATGGAGGGGAAAAAATGGAGGTAATAAGTCTCTAGAAGTCTAATAAAAAAGTATCTAAAGTAATGCTAACCTTTAATAATGAGATAGCGCTGCTCATTTCATTTAATAAACGGACTTTAGTCGCACACAAAGTTAATAACACAGCTAACTCATGCAATGACTTAGCATATTAGCTTGCTACGTGGCCAACATTACTCACCATGTCCGTCTTAAAAACATTTAAGCAACTTTTATGGCGGCTACTTACATTTAGCTCAGTGGTGCAGAACCAGTGACTGTCTAGTGCAGATGCAGAACAGAAGCTCGACCTCCGACGGTTAATGCACCTCCAACCCTTGCTCTTCTCGGTCTGCTGAGAAGCTTCGAGAGCTGACTGAGCAAATGCTACAAAATAAAAGCACTTCCTGTGCGTGTAATTTCACAATAATTCGTAATTTCATGCTTAATATGTTATTTAGGACAGACAGACAGAGTACTTTTTTCATCCCTATGAAAATTATTTTTACAGAAGTCCAGTACCACTCAATACTCACACTTAATTGACTAGTTATTTCAAAATAAGGCAAAGATTCAAGCAAGGATAAACTCAATATGGAGGAAGTGATTATGTTAAACAGAAAGGACATGTCAAAAAAGGACTGATTTCAAAACATATAAAGCTTTGCAACAGGATTTGACTGTTAATACAGATATTAAAGAAAAATGGGAACTGGAAGTGAACATAATGATAACAGATGAGGAATGGGAGGAAACACTTGAAGCAGGCCATGAACTAACTAATAGTCCATCTTGGAGGGAATTTGAATGGAAGGTGAAGATGCATACTTTAAAACTCCACTTATCATGTCTAAATAGTAACGTTTCAAATTTATGTTGGAGAAAATGCGGGCTAGTGGGAGACTTTTCACATATACTTTTGGACTGCCCTAAATTCATACCATTCTGGGAAGGTGTTAGGGAGAAATTGAAAGAACCTTGAAGGTGAAATTACAATTTAAGTTAAAATGGTTTGTACTGGGAATGCTGTACCAAAAATCGTACACACATAATGGAGACATACGTAATCAAAATTCTGCTTATGACTGCCAAGAAGAGTATTACAGTTTTATGGCTGGACACAGAACCCCCAAGGGTGGCACAGTGGAGAGACAGAGTTAGACAGGTCTACAAAATGGAACAATTTAATGCAAGACTAGGACTGGGACTAGGGAAATTTGAAAAAATTTGGGAACCTATAAAACAAATGTTAGAAAGATAGTACTCTCATGTGAAAATTATTATTATTAATTTTTTTTATTTATGTATTTTTGTCTTTTGGGTGAGTTATTTAGATAGATCAAAGTAAAATGTAGAATGTAGTAGAGAGCAGATAAGATGAATACAGAGAAAGCTTGTCAGAACTATACGTACTGATTGGTGATTTGGTTAAGTTGGATAGATCTTATGGCCACAAGGAAATTCGAACTTTGTTCAGGGAAACACTGCCCTGGAGAAGGGAAGAAGAAACTCAAATGCATCTCCATGTAAATGTTGTTGTTCTAATTCAAAAATAAAAAGTTCCAAATATATATACACACACACACACACACACACACACACACACACACACACACATATATATATATATATATATATATATATATATATATATATATAATATTATATAAGTATATATATATATATATATATATATATATATATATATATATATATATATATATATATATATATATATATATATACATATATATATATATAATATTATATAAGTATATATATATATATATATATATATATATATATATATATATATATATATAATATTATATAAGTATATATATATATATATATTAAGTATACGTATACATTACTTGGTGAAATATACTTCTGATAGAGTCAAGTACAAGTATAGTCTAAATGTAAGTAAACTTTAATGTAAGTATGTATTAAAGTATACTTAGTAGTATTTAAAAAATGTACTCGGATAACTATACTTCTGATAAGTACATTGAAAGTAAACTTGGAAGTATACTGTATTCATTTTTAGTATACTTCAAGTATACTTCAGTGTACTTCTTTTTGTTAAGGGAGTAGAAAGAAGAACGCACGCTAACGCTTGGGTCCACTTCACTAAATGTGATGGGTAACTGGGTGATGAAACCAGCGATAGACAACCATCTAAGTGAGACATCCTCATCTTAATCTGCTCCAGTAGGTAAATATAATTAGCTTGATATGTTGGCTTCCGTTTCGCTAATGGTGCATTCGCTTTCTCCTCGGAACTCCGATTTTCCGACTAGAAGAACATGAACGCGCTCTAAAGTTTGGCTTCACTTTACTAAATGCGACAGGAGATTGGGTGAAGATGAAACCAGCAACAACTATCTAAGTGTGAGGCATCATCGTTTTAATCTGCTCCAGCAGCTAAATAAACTGTTAAAGATAACATTAGCTTGATATGTTAGCTTCCATTGCTACCATTGTTATCAGCTAATGGTGCGTTCGCTTTCTCCTCGGAAATTCTAACTTCCCAGTAGGAAAAATCTAATGAACAAAGAAGGCCAAAGGAATGAAGATACACAGTAAATTTAGTTCACAGTAAAGATGTTTGCTTCAGTTTAATTATCAGCTTATAAAACTACAAGGACAATGTTAAAATACAAACAGTTGAATGTTATTTATCGTGATATTTATCAAATATTGTTATATATTGAGAAAAATATATATTTAATTATAAAAGAGAATTAAAATATGAAACACTCAAAAGTATCAAATTGGTACCGTTAAGTACCAGTATCGATTCGTAGGTACCGGGAATTAGTACCGGATCGATTCAAATGTCAAAGGTACCATCCCTATCCATTATATGGAACTGGTTTGGTTTTTCACCAGATGACAAAGAGTAGCGAAACGTCATTTGCAAAGTTTGCAAGGAGAGCGTCAAGGCAAGTGATGGCAACACCACAAACTTGTTTAATCACTTGAAAAGAAAGCATCCCAAACAATACAATGAGAGCCAGCCTGCATCTAAAGCTAAAAAGCCTGCGGCTGCAGCGGCTAGTGCTTCTTCCAGGCAGCAAACGCTAACAGAAACACAAAAGTCATTCCTTACGACAGAGACAGCAGACGATGGAACAGCGTGACAGATGCAGTGACGTACCACTTGGTTAAAGATTTGTGTCCCGTGCGAACAGTAGGAGCGGGATTTAAGAAAATGATAAAAACATTGGATCCGTGCTACGAGTTTTCCAGCCGCAAGTATTTTTCGAACACCGCCATTCCACGCATGTACGCTGAATGCAAAGTGAGCATTGCAGAAAATATTCAGAATGTGCAGTTATTTGCTACCACAAGCGATCTCTGGTCCAGCCGCACATCAGAGCCGTATTTGAGCTTAACTATCCACTACATGAGCAACTGGGAGCTACATAGTATTTTGAACAAGTTAATGTTTGCACAATACGTTTGCAATTGACATGTTTGCACTTTAAATAAGTTTACGATTTTAATTTATGTTAAGTTACTTGAAAAACGAGAAAAACAGATTTTTGTAATTATTTCTCTCAGGGCTTTTATCATCTCTGGTGTGAGTTTAAAATATAAGTGTGTTAGCACTGTGCTGATTATCCCTAATATGAATAAATGTTTATTTATTCAATGTTTCTCTTCTTTAATACGCAATTGAAGTTATGCTCTTCATGGATAAAAAATCGTGATAAAATTGAAATTGTGATAAAATATTGGAAAAATCGTGATATTCTATTTTTGCCATATCGCCCAGCCCTACGTTAAGTATTTCATCAATATGGCCAAAAATTAACTTCTTCTTCATACAGGTCAATCTGACACCGTGGTGCTGATATGTAGTCTATGAACTTGACCCAATATTCCTAACTTATCCTGTGGTATGTCACAAGTCATCAAGGCTGCAGAAGACGCAGGACTTCTTATCTATCCTCTCTGAATAAGTTTATGTTTCTAGGCTCATAAAATGACTTTTATAATTTTTATATAATCATATTTTGTTGAATGGACAATATGTTTAAATCCAAAGTGTTTAACTCATTCACTGCAGGAAATCCATGCGTTAGAAGATCGTTTTGGGCCGCTGTTGTAAAAAAAAAAAGTGAGGCGCAAAACGGAAAAGCTTCTGCTGATCACAATTTAACAAAAGGATTATGAAAGAATGGATAATGCTCGAAGCGCGCAGATTCTTCCTGATGTAAGAGGTGAGTCTCCTCTTTGTTTTGGCGTCGACATCATCCTAGCGCACAACGTTCTGTGAGTCTTAAAAAAAACAGTGAAAACGGTGAGAAACCCTGGCAGCGAATGAGTTAATAATGTTGAACACTTAACAGTAATGAGTAATTAGTCACATTACTGTTTGACATACTTACTTCACATTAAGAGAAAAACTCCCTAAGTGTCTGAGTGAAGGAGGGATGTCTGAGGTATTTTGGTAACGCCCTTTAAACTTGTCAAATTCTGATTTGTCAAAAATTTTTAAACAGCAGTTTATAAATTAGTGTTCACTTCCTGAACAATCCAGTTGTAAGCCAGCTTCCTGGTTTGGCCAACATCCTCTCTTTTGACCAAGGTCAAAAACCTTCTTTGCAACAAGAAATAACTTCTGTGTAATTCTTGTTACTGTCTTTGGTTCTTTACAAACGCTGCTGCATTGTGTTGGTCGGTATTGAATGACAAATACTGCTACTGCAGCTTTAGCTGGCACAGACTTGGCAACCCTGCTGACTCGCAGATTGCAAACAATGAATATGTCCCTCTTTAGCGTTTTGAAAGGAGAAAAACTGACAATTCTCTAGCTGGCTGAGAAGGAAACCTGTTACGTCACCTTGTTCTGTTTTGTGATTATTTCACAGAAAAATTCTTACAAATTGTACCTTTCAAGTAATGGAATTCTACTTTAAAACAAAACATCAAAACCTAATTTAAATACATATACAGTGAGCCTGAGCGTCACGCAGCTTGTTATGGATATTTATAATGTTTGCCATATGCTGTACAAACCGAGACAAAAACTAGTCACCCGGGACTCTTTAAATAAATGAGTTTAATATAGTTGTCATCGAAGTATACCAAGTCAGTGGTATCACTTTATCGCCTGTTGGCCAAGTACATTTGTGTCTCTGGCAGAATATCTCAATCTTTGTTCAGCTCCGAAGGATCCGGCGTGGCGAAGCCATATCGGAGCGCTGCTCCGTGACTGTGATGTCCCGGATCCATCGGCATCTCAATCGAGTCGAGCTGATCTCGCTGCTACCGGGAGGACATGGAGCTGAATGTTACATGGATGTGTCTGAGGTGTGGATGACCGGCCAGTTGGGAGCTCACGGAGCTGAGAGCTGCGCGAGTGCGTGGGATGTGGGGATGATTCTCCAGCTGGGAGCTCACGGAGCCAAGCGCTGTATGCGTGCTTCGGAACCGAGGATGATCCGGCGGCCGACCGCTGCTGACCAGCTTGCGGCACACAATCGGGGGAGATGTGGAGATCGCCTAATCACATCAGATTACTGCGTATGGGGAAAGGAGCGGTGCTTTCGGAGTTCCCCTGATGCTCGAGGTGGGTGCTTGGTGCCTGTTGTTTCTTTGGGTTCCACCGGGTTGCCCTCCCGCTCTCGTTTTCGCCGCTCTCGTTTTGGACGGCACAATCAGCGGGGAATAAATCTGGCCAACCTACAGTATATTGCAAGATTTGATGGAGCCGGACTTTCTCTTCCATCGGGAAAGCAGTCGACTCGCTTTGCACTGATCAATGCCAGATCGGTTGGAAATAAAACTTTTATTCTGAAGGAATTCTTCCTGAACAATAGCTTGTCTGTTCTATGCGCCACTGAATCATGGTTAACCCCTGGAGATTCAGCTGCTATTGTTGAAATGTTACCTCCTGGATGCTCCTTCATTAACATTCCAAGAGCACAGCGCCGGGGCGGAGGTCTATTGACTATATTCAAATCAGATCTTGTCTGCACACCGATTACCCATCAATCAACTCCATTGTCTTTTGAATTAAGTTTGTTTGAATTGGGACGTTCCCCTCCATTGTTATGTGCACTCATTTACCGTCCACCACCCTATAACAAGGATTTTCTTAATGAATTTGCAAACTTCCTGGCAGACGTCTCCTGCAGATATGGAAAAATACTCTTGCTGGGTGATTTTAATATTCATGTCTGCTGTCCTGACAAACCTTTGGTAAAGGATTTCTTAGATCTTATTGACTCATTTAGCATGTCCCAACGTGTTAATGGACCCACTCATGGTCATACACACACACTAGACCTGATTTTTTGTCATGGGCTGCAAATTAGTGATCTTGGCATTCTACCTGCAACTTTTTCTGATCACTCACCAGTTGTGTTTAATATGAACTTAGACTCTGCCTCTCGTGTTGAGTGTTTCCGTCCCAGCTTCTCTCGAACAATCGGACCCAATACTGCTGCACATTTTGCTGCTATTCTTGCTTTGAATTCAGCTCCATTTCAATCTACTGATGAATTTACTGTTGTTGAGGGATTACTTCATGCGCTTGATTCATCCTGTCTGGCTGCTTTGGATATTGTCGCTCCATTAAAATCAAGGCGAAATACATCCCGACCTGACCCATGGCTGAACGAGCAAACTCGTTCCATGAGACAACATGCCAGAAGACTGGAACGTAAATGGATAAAAGACAGGCTTACTGTATCCTTTGAATCCATGAGAGAGGCGTGGTCTCAGTACCAAAGAGCAGTCAGAGGCGCAAGAAATCGATTTTTTGCAAGCATCGTAACGGCTAATTCTAATAATCAAGGTGTGTTATATAAAACTATGAATGCAGTGCTTTCACCAGTTACAAAACTATTTTCCTCTGCGTCTGCTGACTTGTGTAACCAAATCCTGCAGTTTTTCTTAAATAAGATTAGTGTAATCAGAGCTCAGATTCACCAAACCAACCATGTTCCTGATTCAGTCATTCCCCCTCATGTGCAACTTCAAAGCTTTCAGCCCATCTCTCTGCCCTATCTAGAAAAAACTGTTGCTGCCATGAAACCGTCTGGCTCCCCAGAAGATGTTATCCCACCTCGTCTCCTGAAAGAGGTTTTTCCTTTCATTAGCCATAATGTGCTAGACATCTTAAATAGTAGCTTGACATTGGCTGAAGTTCCTTCTGCCTTTAAACACGCCGTTCTTCAGCCAATCTTGAAAAAACCTGGTCTCGACCCCACTGATTACTCTAATCTCCGACCAATTTCCAAATTACCGTTTTTATCTAAGGTCCTTGAGAAAATAGTGTATGAACAGATGCTGACACATCTAAATGACAATCAGGTAATGGACATTTTTCAGTCTGGTTTCAGAAAACAGCACAGCACTGAAACTGCTCATGTTCGGGTGTTTAATGACATTTTTCTCGCTTTAGATTCAGGTTTCCATGTGGTTCTGCTACTTTTGGATCTATCAGCAGCATTTGACACGATCGATCATAACATCTTGATCACCAGACTTCAGACTTGGGCTGGCATTTCTGGTTCAGCCCTAGATTGGTTCAGGTCATACTTTTATAACAGGTCCGCTAGAGTCATGTTGGATGGCTGTTCATCCGAGTCACAACCACTCCGTTGGGGTGTCCCACAAGGTTCAATACTCGGCCCGTTACTATTTAACCTCTATTTACTGCCCTTAGGAGCCATTTTCAGAAGGCACGCTGTCTCATACCATCTTTACGCTGATGACTGTCAGATCTACTTTTCATTCAAGCCAACTCAATCAATGCAAGTTCTGTCTGATTGTATCGATAATGTTAAGCTTTGGCTTGCTGATAACTTCCTCCATCTGAATGACTCCAAAACAGAAGTAATCGTTTTTAATCCTCACAGCATCCCGGCTACTCATCAACCTGACCTCAACTATCTCTCACCTAATGTCTCCACTGTAATTTCCAACCTTGGAGTTAAAATAGACCAGGCTCTGAAGATGGATGCTCAGGTCAATAACACAGTTAAATCATGTTTTTACCACCTCAGGCGTATCTCTAAACTTAAGCACATCCTGAGTGTCCGTCTTCTCAAATCAGTAGTCCACACTTTCATCACTTCACGGCTGGATTACTCCAACTCCTGCTTATACGGCATCAGTAAAGCAGCTCAATCTAGACTTCAGCTAGTCCAGAATTCAGCAGCTAGGTTCCTGACTGGAGTTGACAGAAGACAGCACATTACACCAATTCTAAAATCTCTCCACTGGTTGCCCGTTCATCTCAGGATCAATTTCAAAATCATGCTGCTCACTTATAAATCCCTGAACAGTCAAGCTCCTCCATATCTGTGTCAACTCGTCCATTACTACAATCCGCCTCGTGCTCTCAGGTCTGAGGATAAGCTCCTCCTAGCTCTTCCAAACGCACGTCTGAAAAGCCGTGGAGAAAGGGCTTTCTCTGTCTGTGCTCCCAAGCTGTGGAATGCATTACCACTACTAGTGAGGCAAGCACCAACAATTAGCATTTTTAAATCTCGCATGAAAACTCACTACTTCAACCTTGCATATAATACATAATCATGGACCACTTTCGACATCTGCATTCTTTCTACAATAGAATGCACAATAATTAACATCTGTATTACTGTGGTTCTTTCATATGTTTTTATCTGTTGTTTCACATTCCTTTGCGTTTTTAGTGTTTTACGACTGTTAGTTCGAGTATTTTCTTGTTTTCATTTTTTCTTATAAACTATGCTTTAAATGTCATTCTGAACGTGTTAATTTAACTGTAATCTTTTAATGTACAGCGCCTTGTCTGGTTGTAATGCCATGTTGAATGCGCTTTATAAATAAAATGGTATGGTATGGTATGGTATTGGAGAGGACTTTGCACAATCCAACTGACACATTAAACCTGAATGAGAGAGAAAGAGGTGAAGCAGCAGATTTAGAGCTGAAAAAAGAAGCGGCTGGGCACAAAGTTGTAAGTTGAAGCAAAAACCATTTGGTTACCAATTGTTTCATGACTCTTTCTTGGCAAGACACTTTTAGAGCACAGATACAGAAGCCTTGAACCTTCACACGCGACCTCAAAAACAGAAATCATCCAATTTGTCAGACTGTGTGAAAGTCCTATTTCTGTAAAGTGAGCTTGAAATGGGTCAGCTTCACCAAAAACACAAAAAAGACAGTGGCATGGATGGAGGTGACACTAACTTGAATTGATGGATACATGCTTTGACCTTCCCACTGTTCTCATGGGTGACCCCGCGAGGAAAGTTGACCATTGAGCAGGATTGATGGTTTATACCTTGAGGTCCACGTGGCAGGGGTGAGGTGGTGCTCACTCCTCACTCCTGCCACATGGACCCAAGGGATGAACCCTCAACCCTGCTCAATGGTCAACTTTCCTGGTATACCCTGAAATTTCAAAGGAACTCAAAGTTGAATCTTTAAATTAGCCCTTTGGGATGTTTTGGGCATCTGATAAGATAGATGCCTCATGAGGCATTTTTCCATTGTCGTAACTTCAGAGTAATTTTACCGGAACTTCCCAGCATGCATCTTCACTTTCAGGGCCATTTTCAGGAACTTTCACAGTATCTGATCAAGCGTAGGTAATCAAAATGGCTCGGTGAAGTATCTGAGCTGAACTTTTGGTTAACTCGTGCTGACTGGTTGTAACTCAGTCGGAAAATTCAATCAGCAGACGTCGTCCTAAACAACTGACATTAGAAGAGCTGCTTGTGAAGTAGAAAGGAAGCACAAGAAAATCACTGTTAATAAACTCCCAACACCAAAAAACATGGTGGAATTCCCCCACAACGACATAATTCACTGGGCGCTGTTGTCATTTTTGCAACCAATGGTTGAGAAAAAATAGTCTTTTTTTTTCATATTTACTGTTATTGGCTCTTGTTCTCCAATTGAGTAGTATCACATGATCAAGCCTTTCACACATTCCACACTATGAAATAGGTAAAGTGTGTATGATTCATGCTGATATCGTATAAGATTGATATCGGTATCGGTTAATACTGAAGGCTGCAATATTGGTATAGTATCGGAAGTGAAAAAGTTGTATCGGGACATCCCTAGACGTCATCAAACCAGCCACGGAAAAAACTGAGGGAAAATGGCTGTAAGTTCAGCAAACTTCAAATCCTTCTTTCAGGAGGAAACAACCACCATAAATCTGGCCATCTGGTAAGTAGCAGTTACGCTAGAGGAGAAGAGATTATGCGGTGATGTCACATATGCGACATGCCGATGTAGCCATGCTAATTACGAACTTTTACAAGCTGTTAAATCTCAAAGTACGTGGCTGGCATGGTCGAAACACTCGTCATTACTTTTCATTTAAGTTGCATTACAACATATGTGCAGTCCAAGGCGTAAGGCAAAGCGGATTAGAAAATAGCAATTTTAGCTCCATTGACTTGCATTCATATTTTGTACTTCCGGGGATCCATGAGCCGACTGGAAAGGGAAATTTAAGCTCCCTGTGGATTAAATTATGCTGTACTTCAAAAAAATTAAACATATATTGTTACTGTGTAAGATTTTTGTTACTGATAAGTGACGTCACTAACTGCCAAAGCAACAGTGGTATGCTGACTTTTGTGCAAAATCCTGGAAGATCTGTGTATGGAAACACAACAGATGAGAGGACCATGCCATCGTATCTCCCATCCAATTTCCTCCCCCCAAATTAATCCTGAAGCTCCGACAACGGAAACACGTCTATCGTTGACTTGGAAAACCTCCAGGGTTCCCCTGGATTAGCTGGGAGTTGGGGAAAGGACATCTGGGATTATTGTTGCTCAGGCAATTTCTCTCACTTTCTGGAGTTGGGTAATTAAATATTCCTATTTAATAACCCAGAGGAGGTCTGGAAGACAGGAATAATTTCTTTATGGCCTCAAAAATTCAAGGGCTGTTTGGTACATTGGGAGAAAGCTAGAACAGTCCAGCACTACTGAAACCAGATTCAAGCTACTGTTTTGTAGGAGTTGGTGGAATAGAAACATTAATGTTTTGGGAGTCTTTTTCAACAGATAAAAACATAATTACTCTTCTAACACAGAGTCGAACCCCCCTCCCCCACACTACCTAGTGTGTGATTTTTAAAAATAAATATGTTTTTGTTTGGCTCTCATTCATTTATCATACCTTTCTTAATCATAATCACATGCTCTGCAAGAAAGAAATATCTGCATGTGATCCCTCAGAGGCTTCAGTGTGTTGAAACACTGCACTAAAGTACGTAAAACAGTAGTAAATTTTCTCTATCTTGAGAATAGATTAGTCTAGTCTACATCATTCTTCATGAATAATCCTTGCCCTAAAGACCATATTTTTAAAGAAGACAGAAGAGAGAGGGAAGCTAATGAAGGCAGAAAGATGAAAAGCATAGTTTGACTGTGTCGCCGATTTCGTCTGTCTCTGAGAGAAGTGCAAGGTCAAGAACATCATTTAGAAAACCAGACAAGAGCATCACATTTTCTCTCTGGGGAAAGCGCTAAGATACACAGGACGACTGGTGGTTGGTTTATTAATCTTGTTGTCATTAGACTGCAAAATAATGACCCATCAGCTCACTTGCTCCAGCTGATGAAGACAATGGATTGCATCAAATCTTCAAATGGATTAATCCCCCATCCTGACCATGCAAGGGGCCAACAAGATACAGTGGAGGGAGGAATTGCTTTTTAACAAGCAGGAACTTGTAGCTGAACCAAAGTCAAGAAGAACAACCATCTGTCTTGACCACTGAGAAACAAGAAGACAGAAATAGGACATAAACAGGCCCAAAAGCACTGCAACAAGGACACCTGCTATGGGCAAAGACAAACAAGAAACATGAAAATTATTGAGAGCAAAAGAGGCATGTATGGTTCAGGGTCATCCAAGGCTTCTTAGAAAAAGAACATTTAAAGCCAGTAGTCTTGATGGGAAAGGCTACAGATGTGTGAGGTGGTGGGGGATTACTTTTACAGACCCCTTTCAGCCACAGCAAGAACTGTGTTCATACTCTGAGCCCAAAAGTGCAGCGTATTCTCAGTGAGTTGGCACCAGAATGATTATCTGTGTCATGTTGAGAGGATGATTAGGACCCAAAATGCAGATTACCCAGACGACACGAGGCAGGAGTTGATATAAAGTAAAATCCTTTATTTGTAGGATGAACAAAAATAAATCCCAAGGCAGGAAGCCAAAAATCCAAAAATCCTGAAACAGGAGAACAAAAGCTCACTTAGAGCACTAAGTGGCTGGGCTCTCCCTTCGAGATAGGGTGAGAAGCTCAGTCATCTGGGAGGGGCTCGGAGTAGACCCGCTGCCCCTCCACATCGAGAGGAGCCAGTTGAGGTGGCTCGGGTATCTGGTTAGGATGCCTCCTGGACCCCTCCCTGGTGAGGTTTTCCAGGCACGTATAACCAGGAGGAGACCTAACGGTAGACCCAGGACACAGTGGAGGGACTATGTCTCTCACCTGGCCAGGGAATGCATTGGGATTCCCCGGAGGAGCTGGCCCAAGTGGCTGGGGAGAGGGAAGTCTGGGCCTCTCACCTAGGCTACTGCCCCCACGACCCGACTTCAGAGAAGCGGATGAAAATGGGTGGATGGATGGATGGATGGATGGATATAAATGACATATGTAGTGTTTCCAAACTGTTAAAATGTGTATCGTTTGCTGATGATACCGCTTTGTATTACTCGTTGCAGATGCAGCACCAATCCACCTATCGATCTCACGCTCCAGTTTTCTCTCACTCGTGAACAAGACCCCGAGATACTTAAACTCCTCCACTTGGGGCAGGACCTCATTCCTGACCCGGAGAAGGCATTCTACCCTTTTCCGAATCAAGACCATGGTCTCAGATTTAGAGGAGCTGATTCATTTATATACAATACAAATAATTTAGGGCCCAACACAGAGCCCTGAGGAACACCACAAGTTACCTTCAACTGCTTAGATTTGACATTATTGATTTCGACATACTGTATTGACATCTGTCGTCTAGATAACTTTTCATCCACTTTTATGTTATCATCTTATGCCATATCTCTCTAGTTTGTCCATTAATATGGAATGATCAATTGTATCAAGCACCTTTTTTAAATCTATAAAAACACCAATAGTATATTCCTTATTATCTATTGCATTAGTTATCCCTTCTACAATTTCCATCACTGCCATCGAAGTGGACCTTTTCGCTCTAAAGCCATATTGGTTATCACTTAGGAGATTATGCTTCTCAAAATATTTATCAAGTCTATAAACAAATGACTTTTCTAAAATTTTTGAAAACTGTGGGAGTAGTGATATTGGCCTGTAATTGGTAAAATGACATATCTCTCCATTTTCATGGATTGGAATAACTTTGGCTATCTTCATTTGTGAGGGAAACACACCAGTTTGAAATGATAAATTACAAATATATGTAAAAGGTTGCACTATATATTCTATAATACTTTTAACTAATATCATGTCAATACCAAAACAGTCATTGGACAATTTATTTTTAATGTTTTCACAATGTTAATTATTTCTCTATGAGTTACAGCACCAATAAACATGGAGGACACATTCTGAGTAATGTATTTATTTAGGTTGTTATTTATTCTTGACTCTGGAATTTCTTTTGCTAAATTAAATCCAATATTTACAAAAAAAAATCATTAAATTCATTTGCAATGTCTTTGGCTTTATCAAGCACAATATCTATCTTTTTTTAAATAGTCTGGATAGTTTGTATTTTTGGAGCGCTTTTTGATTGAACTATTTAATGTCCTCCAAGCATCTTTAAGCATGATGATGCATGTCGGGGCATCAGGGACTTTGTTTTTTGCAGATAATGTTGCTGATGTACAACGTCATTTCCTGCAAAACCTCCATTGCCGAGGTAAATAGCATTAGGTATTTAAATAGTTAAGATATTGGCCTCAGGGAGATTTTATTGTGTAATTGTATTGTGGTACTCCTGATAGTTGTGTGTTTTTAAAATGTAACATTTTGTACCTATTCAGGGACTGCAGATGTAAAATAAACAAATAAACAAACAACAGAAAATTAACCACAGACCTTTGAAATATATGCTGCTGTCTTGTTCTCACGGGCGGCGAAGACTGAGGAGTTAAATATCTGCCCCGTTACTGGAAGTTTGCAGGTTCGAGCAGCTGTTGTGTCCTTGGGCAAGACGCATAACCCTCCTTGCCTGCTGGTGGTGATCGGAGGGACTGGTGGCGCCTGTGTACAGCAGCCTCACTTCCATCAGTGCACCCCAGGTCACCTGTAGCTACAATGTGACTCATCTCCACCGGTGTTCGAGTGTGTGCGTGGGTGAATGACTGGGTCTTGGGGAGAAGGATGTCTGGGCTTCTCTTCTGGGGGGCTAGGTGGATGGATGGTCTACCTTGTTCTAAAATGACCTGTATTTGTACAGTGCCTTTTTAGGGTTCTACAACCCCCAAAGGCACCTCACAACACCTTCAGTCATCCACCCATTCACACTGGTGATGATGAGATACAATGTAGCCACAGCTGCCCTGGAGCACACTGAGAATGCAGAGCACAGGTGCCACCGGTCCCTCTGTCCACCACCAGCAGGCAAAACAAGTTTAGTGTCTTGCCACAACAGCAGCATTCTCTGGCGGGAGCCGGGATCGAACCTACAACTTTCTGATTACTGGACAACCCGCGCTACCTCCTAATACTGCTGCCCTCTGTTCTATAACAGAGCTTGATAAAGGCTCTGCCTCCACACACATACACCTGCAGACAGAGAGAGAAATCTCTGCTAATAAGTGGTCTTTAACAAGTGATGAAGCGCTGGTCATAAAGAGTTTTAAATGTAAGGAGAAAATTTATCCCTTTCTGGATCCTGGAGGAAGCATGGTGCACAAAATCTAAAATCTAAGAAATATGAGCTTTCCTGTAAAAAGTCTGAGCCAAAGGTCTTAGAAACTTGCACCGTCATTCGACTCTGACTTCATTTCTTTTCAAAGGCTTTCCTCCTGCAGAATCGTACCTCTTTTTCTGATTGTGCAAAGGGGTGGCTTTTTAAATTTAAAGGTGTGTGGTGGAGAAGTGGATGAAAATGAGGCAGTATAGAAAAGATTACATTACCAGGAGCGAGACGGGGAAAAGAAAAGTAATGTGGAACATCAAAGTGACACAACAGAGTGTATTTTTTATGCACAGGGTTCCACAATATTAACCCTGCAACCTTATCTCTTTTTATTCCCACTAGTGACTCGTTAAACAGGTCATTGGCCCACGGGCTGGCATCAGTCCTTCATCATCTGTATGCATAATTTGACAGGTAAACCAGAGCACTAATTTATTTCTGTTGGAACTGAAGCTGGGTGGATGTAATGGGAGAGTGGAGCAGCCTGTCCAGTTCACAGACAGCCCCCCCCCCCCCCCCCCCCACCCGGAGCAAATCTGAAAAGAGAAAAGGAAGAAACTTAAAAGACATCCTGCTACTCCAATCGCCCGATGTTCTCTGCCTTTATCCATTATTCTCTGTGTCTCATCCTCTCTTAAGTTTGACACAATTTAATGCTTTTTTTCCTTTTTATACACTCAAATATATCTTTAGTTAATTGAATTAAACTGTGATTTTAGGATATAAAAGAACTAAAATGACATTTTGCAATAGAAACAACGTCTGGTTTCTCACAATTCTACATTGATTTATTTATTTTTTTTGCTTACATGACAGAAAACAACAAAAAGCCGTGTCCGTTTTAGTTTGAGCTATCTAATGAGAGGTGGGCCAACGGCTGAGATTTCAGGAGGGCTGCAGAATTCATAGCTACGTTAAATACTTGATGTGATCTTAAAAGAGAATTCTCTTTCATGTTGCCTTCAGAAGCTTTAGTCTTTAATTTTCTTGGTCGAACTCAATTTGTTTGCCCTTTTCATTCCAATTTCATTTGAATTGGTGCAATTTCTGCATTATAATCAGTCTTGTTTTTACTGTATGTTATGATTTGTGTGTTTTTATGTTGCCCTATATTGTATATTACTGCAGTTTCACTCTGAAAGCGTTTTTGTTTAATTTATGCTCGTTTTCTCTTTGTGCTCTATCTGCTACACCCTTAACTGGGTGCATTTTTAACAGTGCTCGTTTGGTTCAACTGATTTAATCTTTTATTCCTAATTACTGGCCTGAAACCTTTCTTGATTTTTTTTAAATTTCATTTTCAATAAATCTGCGTAGTTGGGTCTGCTTTTTGTTCCTTTACATGTTTGTGAGGATTATCACAGTCAGGCTGTGCATGTGTAGCTGATGTCTCAGATGAAAGACGCGTGGTGATTATGTTGATGTTGGATCCAAACCGAGGGAATGGTGTTTAACTGTGTGGAGTTGAAACGCTAGCATGACAGTGCTATTGTGACTGAAAGTAGCCTGGGTAAATGTTGCTACTCGACTCACAGAAAACCTAGCTGCTGCTTTGATCTGCAGCATCAAACGATTAGATCAAATTCATCATGAAACTGCATTTAAAAAGAAATAAAAAGGCGGAGTGTGCAAAATAAATGACATATACTAAAAATAACATGCTGTTAGGGTTAGTTAAATTTATTTAAAGTAACTTAAAATAATCCTTAAATTTGTCTATCTGACCCCTGGCCTCTACAACAAAACCAATCATTTACAAGAACCTAAATCACTGATTAATAGATTTGCATATCCAGAAGAGGGAGCTGTCAATCAAAAACAACACACCCCAGATCTCAGCATGCACTGCAGGGTGATGCAGACATCCTCGTCACATCAACCTAAGGGCTAAGGGCTGTGATATACTTGCTGTTTAATGATGCAAGCACATGTTTTAAATGGCTGCCACACTTTACTCGTGTTAATTCGAAGAGTTGTTTGTTCGCGTCCTTCCAAAATTAACGTGACGCACCGTGTTCAAACACAGGCTGTCAGGTCCCTATAGGACTGGTTCCAGAGCTTGGTCCACATTAAGTCAACCTCGTTTTTGTGAGAGTTGGAGTCCACCAAGACTTCCCTTTGTCACTGATTCTGTTCATAGGGGATCCATTTTGGTGGTCTAAAGCTTGAGTACCTACTTTTAGCAGATAATGTGGTCCTATTGGCTTCATCAGACTGTGATCTCTGGCTCTCACTGGAGTGGTTAGCAGCCGAGTGTGAAGCAGCAGAGATGAGAATCAGCTCCTCTAAATCCAAGACAACGATCTTGAGTCAGAAAAGGGTAGAATGCATTTTCTGGGTCAGGGATGAGGTCCTGCCTCAAGTGGAGGAGTTTAAGTATCTCAGGGTCTTGTTCACGAGTGAGGGAAAGCTGGAATGTGAGATCGACAGGTAGATTGGTGCTGTGTCTGCAGTGATGCGGGCGTTGTACCAGTCTGTCGTAGTGAAGACAGCTGAGCCAGAAGGTGAAGCTCTTGATTTACCGGTCGATCTACGTTCCTACCCTCACCCATGGTCGTGAGCTTTGGGTAGTGACTGAAAGAATGAGATTGCGGATACAAGTGGCTGAAAAGAGTTTTGTCCGCAGGGTGTCTGGGCACTCCCTTAGGGATAGGGTGAGAAGCTCAGTCATCCGGGAGGGGCTTGGAGTAGACCCGCTGCTCCTCCACAATGAGAAGAGCCGGTTGATGTGGCTCACACATCAAGTTGGGATGCCTCCTAGATGCCTCCCTGGGGAGGTTTTCCGGGCAAGTCCAACCAGGAGAAGGCCTAAAGGAAGACCCAGGACACGCTGGAAAGACTGTCTCACGGCTGGCCAGGGAGTGCCTTGGTATTCCCCTGGAAGAGCTGGTCCAAGTAGTTGGGATAAAAGAAGTCTGGGCCTCCCTGCTACTGCCCCCACGACCTGACCCCGGAAAAGCGGCTGACAATGGATGGATGGATAGAGTGGTTGTCAGGTCCTGTAGAACCTGATGAATGCTGAGGTGATAATTCAGCAGTTAGAATCAAGTGTATCTGAGCAGGAACATATCAAAAACATTAATTTCCCATTGTTGGATTACAGTTATGAAATGTCATTATTAGATGTATTCCTTGGTCTTTTGTGCCAAAGCCTATTGATTTTGTTCAGCGTTCATTTGAGCCAACCTGGAGGAAAACATTTTTTTAAAGAAGAAACAAACTGATCTCTTTGATGGAAACTGCAGAAGAATTTTGTAGACAGTGAATGAAAGTACCAGCCATTCTTTATAGTGTATGTTTCTCACTTCCCTCCTGCATAGTCTGAAAACCCTTTGATTGCCTACCATGCTGTCAGTCTTCTTATTTCTGCTGCAAAATCATCAGTTTTGTTTATTTCTGTGACAAACGGATGCATCAGACATGAGAAAATGGAGTTGGATGTTTCTTGTTCTTTGTGTTTTTGAAACATAATCAACACCTTTTTCTGTGCATTTGCTTGAATTTACTTTTTCAGTTTCAGAAACAGTTCATTTTCTAAGGTCATTTGCACAAAACCAACAAAAAGCTAAGTTTATCCTCACAGCTACCGCATATTTAACTACATATCATTTGTTTTTCCAACCTTTATTTTAAACAGAAAAGAATCTGTTAAAGAGCAAGTTCACTGAGAAAACATTTTTCATGCAGGCTGAAGATGTAAACTGCCTTACATACTTATTTCCTGCATTAGCTACTGGCAGAACATATTTCAGAAAACCCTGAGATCTATGCAGGGGCGCCTGCAGAAAATGTTGATGGGGTGGCTAGAAATTTTTAGGGTGGCGCACCAAATTAGTTCTTGTGGTAACTCTGGGAGAGTTTAGCCTGTGGTGATGTATTGCTTTGCGCCATTACTCATTTTTATTTAAACACAGTATGTGTCCAAAAAAATTTGAATTAAATTTTACAAACACAAACATTTCAGAAAAATACATTTCAGATAGGGCTGCTCAATTAATTGAATTTTAATCACAATTACGATCTGAGTTTTGAACGATTATAAAAACAAAACAAGCTGATTATTTGCTCCTCCCACTTGCGCTGCCCTGAGTTGCAAACGAAGCGCTCCTCCCACAGTGTTGGCAACTTGGCGACTTTGACGATATTTCCAACAGCTTTTCAGACCCCCCTCTTGACTTTTTTAATCTTAAAAGTACCTAGCGAACACCTCAGAAACATCTCTGGTAACCCTTAGCTACTTTCTGGATAACTGTCGTCGACATTTCCTGCAGGTTAGCTAAACACTCCGCCTGCGCTCCGGACCGTTCTTCAGGACATTAGGAAAGGGAATGATGTAGTGATGTGTCAGTCGCTAAAGAAATGGCTCTCGGAGCCGGCTCTTTGTTGGAGTAACCAGAGTGAGTGACACACAACGTACCTGCGGACACCTGAGCCACTAAAAACGGCTACATGTGCGCGTGTGGCGCACTAAACACACGTGCGGCTTGCCACTGATTGCTGTGAGACCAGGTTGGGGGGGGGGGGGGGGTGCAGCTGTGGTTGGGACAATTATTACATTAACTGATGGACTTGTAAATAAATAGTTTATAAATAAGGTAGAAATAAGTTCCTCGCACTGATAACTAATAACTAATCTCTCTGAGGACACGGTGCTAGTGCACTCTCCTACAGCACCTTGACATGACTCAATAAATATTATTCAACATTTTGTGAACATCAATTTATTTGCATTTATTTGTTATAAAGGCCACTGTATAATTCTTGCTGTCAGTATTTGCAAGATATTGGTATTTGGGTCTGTACGGGTTAGACTTAAATGAGTTAAACCAAGGTCTATAGCCCTTGGGTCATAGACTATGAGCTATAAGTATATTGGTCTTTTTATACTGGGAATCAGGAGTTATTTTAGTGATCATCTTGTTTCTTATTTATTTTTGTCCTGATTGTGCCCTGAGCAATTTTATGACTGAATAAAAACAAATAAAATCAACATAAGTTGAAAAATCGTCCTAAATAATCGAGATCTCAATTTCAGTCATAATAATCGTGATTATTGTTTTGTCATAATCGAGCAGCCCTAATTTCAGATATTTAAAAGTTTTTTTTTTGTTTGTTTGTTTAATTCACCTGTTGCTGTGTTCACAAAAAAAACTATGGAGATAAAAACTTTAATAAAATGGTGAGCAGCAGAAACACGTGTTCTTTTTGATTCTGATTGTTTCTTCACTCATTAATTGTGGTATTTTTATTTTGCTCTACAATTATGTCTTGAATAAACAAAATCAATTTACGGTTTGAGTGAACATTAATATGATTTATTAACGCTGGCTTTTCCGGGGGGGAGGGGGGGGTGGCCACCTCTAGCCACACCATTGGATCTACGTCACACTGTCACAACATTCGTGGACTCACCTGTTGTTGTTTTAGCGTCCAGATAACAGCAGAGAACGTCTTGACTAGCAGAAGCTGACCATTAGCAACTTCACAAAATGGCAGAACTCCTCCAAGCTTGTGTTATTTGTGAAGATAAAACATCAACATTACAATGCAAACAGAGTCAGTGGTAGAGACATGTTCCTGTTAGCCAGTCAGAGGGCAGTTGTCTAAATATCAGGAAACGATTCCAAATCCTGTCATCTGAAGCTGCTTTCTCCTCCGGCTGATTTCTCCGTCCTCAAACGGCACATCTGAGTTGTTTTTTTTTCCCCAGAGGAAAACTTTAAAGGCAGTCATTACTACTAAAGCCCACTGCAGATGTACTAAAAGCATGATTTTTAACACTATTTTGTTGCAGTTAAAAATTGAATTAATATTATTCTTTGTTCTATGGGTTCTTTTTACCCAGGCCAAGTAAAAATTGCATCATTTTTAGCTTAATCTGATTTCTACCTCCTTTATTATGTGTTTCTCATTAAGTTGTTTTCTTTCTCTTAAAGTCCTTATTTGCATTTATGTAAAAAGCATTGAAACAGCCATTAAAACCTGAAACACCACAGAGCTTTTTACTCACTGCTGCTTGGACCATCCCAACCTTTGTCATGTGTTTAATCATTTTACAACGTTGAATTATTAATGTTAGATTAAAATGCAAGTTTAACAAAGGAGATTATGTCTCCCAGCAGGATATAGCTAGTCATCATTTATCACCAGTCCGATGCTTTGATGTTCCCCATCCTGTGTGGTCAGAAAAAAATATATATAGTGGGGCAAAAAAGTATTTAGTCAGCCACCGCTTGTGCAAGTTCTCCCACTTAAAATGATGACAGAGGTCAGTAATTTACATCATAGGTACACTTCCACTGTGAGAGACAGAATGTGAAAAAAAATCCATGAATTCACATGGCAGGATTTTTAAAGAATTTATTTGTAAATCAGGGTGGAAAATAAGTATTTGGTCACTTCAAACAAGGAAAATCTCTGGCTCTCACAGACCTGTAACGTCTTCTTTAAAGGAGCATGGGGCAGGGATTGTCCAAAAACAAGAAGTAAATAGGATACATGTTCATTCTTGTGAAGCTTATGGGTGATGAAGCATTTTAAACTAAAAAGAATGATGAAACCAGTTTATCATTCCATTTTGTTAATCAGGCTGTGTGCTGCAAAATGCAAAACATTCCTGATCCGAATTTCCCACGCTGTTTTACGGATGTGACGTTAATTGACGCTTCAAGCGCGTTCTCGGCAAGGTTCAAACCCGGAAAAACATTTGGAAGCTTGCTAGGTGGCGGTAACGCGTCTTTCACTACTAGCCACGTTAAAACCTCAAACAGAAGAGGAAGAACCCTGGAAATGGATTCTACAACTAGCAAACGACCAAGCGCAACTCAAAGCCCACTAAAGTGGCACAAAGAAGAAGGTTTTATCAGCGGCATCTCGAGAGTCAAAAAGAAAATATAAAAGTCGGTCAGGGACCCGAATATGTATTGGGTACGCTCTGGAAGAATGAGGCTGGTTCAACTCAATTAGGGCCTGAAAAGGATGCGGACATGGCTCATTTTCTAGTGAGCAGGTAAGTGTTGTATTAGCTGGTCTCCTTATGTCTGCTGTAGGTTTCAGTAACGAGTAGGTAAACATATCAGAGCTGTATCTCCACAATTTAAGAAAAGAAAATAAAACCTAAGGATTTAGGTAATCTAACAAATCTTTGTGCAGATGAACAAGAAACTTATCTAAGCTAACGGTGTTTAGCATATGGCTTCCTGATCAGTTTGAAAAAGCTAAAAGCAACTAAGGAGTAATCAGATCACTTCTACGTTTTGTGGACGACACACTGCATGTGTTTGTAGATAAATGGATGCTCTGTTTATTCTGACGAGAAAAGTAAACAGAGCTTGATTTGATTATATGACGTCACCGATCAGCCGGAGAGAGCTAGCGTGCGTTAGCATGTTAGCTGTGATCACGCTTCAGTTTGTATGTACCACAGAAGAGAACGGACATTTTCCAAACCAAAGATGAGTCTAGAATTATGTCATATTTGATCTACAGTCCAACCTCTAAGCAGGACTGTTACTGCAGTAGATAATGTTATTCGTGGGGTTTGTGTAATAGAACCCATTGGAATATCTTTTCCTAATGTTAGTGCTGTGCTACAAAAGAGTAAAAACGAGTCAGCCATTACTACATGTTTTACTAAAAGTAAAGTTGTGTAGAAGTTTGTGTTTATTTTTCTAAATTTGTCCAGTTGAATGTAGGTCAGAATAAAATATGTTTGTGAAAATGATAATTTTTTTATGACTGACATGCATTTTCATATTACTAGTTGTGCTTAGCCATTATTGATCTATGTAAACAGAAGGTGTAGAGTCTCAACCAACTTGTTGACATTTTTGTTTAAAAATGTGTTTTCCAGCTACTGGAAGAAGCAGGCTCCTGAAACTGCAATTCAGGGAGTTAATGTGCAGTCAACCTCGACACCCAGTAAGAGAACAGCAGCTAAAATGTCGCATCGATTATCTCCAACTGAACCTGTGTCTGAGGGGTTAGTATCTTTTCTGTAAAACAAATATTCACGTTTTTGTGCTATGATATTTCATACATTAAATTACACCTTGCATATCCACACTTGGTTCAGAACTAACATCACACCACCAAACACTTCTGACATTATCTTTACAGGGAAGATTTTCTAATGGCTGGTGTTGAGGCCTTAGCTGATGACCTAGATTTGGATCCTTTTGAAGAAAGGTAAATTTGTTCATGAGAAGTCTTGCCATATACGCAGGAAATAACTGCTGTACTATGTGCAAAAAAGATAAAGACACAATAGATAAGCAAATTATAGGTCATTATATATATTTATTTATTTTGTGAAGTGTCAATTCACAGCAGATTGTTGTTATTTGCAGAAATAATTAATGACAGATGTATTAGGCTCCACATTTATCTCTTTAGAATCAGTACCATTTCAGGTAAGTTCCAGTATTTATCTTTACGTACAACAAATATTATTGTGTTGTCTGTAGTTTCAAATCCATGGATCTAGCTACGGATGCAGTCCAAATTGATGAGGACCAAGCAAACAACTTACTCAACAGTGTGTGAGTTGCAATGTCTTCTTATCTAGGGGTGGGCAATATAAACGATATAAGGTAGAAATTATATAAAATTGGGTAATGATAGTTTTTGGCTATATCGCAATACGGCGATATTGTGATAACACATGACGTCACTAAGATGTGCACCCTGCTGACAATGGGGCAACAGAATGGCAGTGACTGCAAGCATGGAGTGGGCGGAGGAGGAGGCCTATATGCCTCAAGTGGCATATATTTGCCACATGAGGATATCTAAAAGCATGTCAATCTGACATCTATAAACAGATGAAAAAATATATCGCAATATATATCGTTACTGCACATAATAGGAAATAACAATCAACATTGGCAACTTTGTGGGACAATCTTTAACAGTTGATATGCTGTTCTTGCTCAAATAGACCTTGTGGTGAATGTATGAAGCTTGAACATGAGGTGAGATGAATGCGTGTGTGTGTCAGATTTTGCTTCAGGAAGAAACAGGTGTCTGAGTGAAGTGATGGTTTGGATAAACTTAGGTCTTATTGAAAAACTGCATCAAACGCTAACTACCGTGTTCTGCCTCACCGAATTCGTGGACCCTCTTTTAGATCCGGGCCGCCAGAGGATGGTGATGTTCATCCAGGTGACACCAGCGGCTGGCAGAGGAGACGTAGGTGTCCTGCGACCCCGGTCCAGAGATGCCCGCGGTACACGTTGATGGAAAAACGTTTGCAGATGCGTTGTGTTAAGTTTAGTTCACTCAGAAATCAAAAGACTCGGTATGAGTCTGCGTTAGAAGTTGCGATTCAGCTATTCTGTCTGGCTGACAGGAACAGCGTGAGGGGGGGTGGGGGGGTGGGGGGGGGGGGGGGGGATGAGCCGATCGGCTCTGTCCCCCCTTTGGTTTCTTCAGGTCCTCTCTCTTTCGTTGTCCAACACGAACTCACTCAAGAAGTGAAACTTACCAAAAGCCTTTCTCTTCTCAAAGCAAAACGTGTGCATCAGCAAATGTGTTTTGGAGTTTGCTGTGAGAATCTGTGTGTGGGTGTGTTTGAGTGTGTGTGTGTGTGAAGGTCGATAACAAACATCCTCAAACATTATTTAATTAAGTATGGATTCATTAATCCATTATAATTACCCAAAGCATAATAATCATTCATTTGATTAAAACACATTTATAATGAGCAAAATGATAATGATTATTCTTTAACATTAAAATCAAGAAAGGAAGTTTAAGACTTGTTATGTTATGACTACTTCCATGGGAACAACATCTTCTGGCACGAAGTTGCAGGTGGCAGATGTTATGGTTTCCAGCAGACTCTTGCAGACTTCATGTCTGCAAAGGTCTCAATCTGTGGGTGAAAGTTCTCAGCGACCCAGCTCTTGACCCAGCTGAGTCCAACACCACCTTTGTGACAGAAAACCCATATTTCCTCACGTTACACTATGTATGATCTAATGCTGCTGTTCTCCTCTCTCCATAAAGGCTCCAGCTACGTGAAGCATCAAAAGCCAGGAATGACTTCTTTCATGCACACAGATTTATTAGAAATTAAGAAAAAATACTATGTGCAAATGCAAATAATAGAACTTTTTTGTACATAAATAAAAGTAAATATATTGCACAAACTGTTTATTTTTGGGTGAAAATGCTGTCTTCAGCTAAAGTTATTTTGAGGTATTGTGCTGTTTTGGAACTACTGTAGTTGTAGATAAACGGTTTGGATTTTTGGGTTAGGGTGCCCTCAGTCAGGAAGACGGTGTCCTGGCGTCTCTTGCCGAAACTCCAGGATATCCAGCATCACCCCTGGAAGACGGGTCACCACTCTCTCTCGAGAATATCATCTCTCTCCTCCTGGCTCAGGTGTTGTAAAGCTGTCTAGAAATTAAAGAGCATATGTTTACATGACTAGATTCATATCTCCAGTGAGTGATGTTTTCGTTTTTGGCATCTCTCTATTATTTTATTTTATTTTTTTACACAAATGGCTACAACCAACCTGCATCTCAGCTATACTGGCAGCTCTCAGCTGTGCAAGCTGGTCTCGGTCCTCTTCTCTGAAAGCTGTTCGCTGCCTACCCCGGCGCCCTGGTCCTCTTGAAAGAGCTCTGGACCTCAACCTGCTGCCCTCACCCCTTGAGCGTGTCCTTCCCCGACCCTCGGAGCGACCTTTTCCTCTCCCCTTTCCTTTAGCCCCTGGTCTCAAACTTTCCCACGACACATCAAAGTCTGTGGCAGGCTCGGGCACACTCCATCTGAACTGTCTTCCATCACTCCTTCCAATGTGAATTCCTGAAAATCAATGACAGTAATGAAAAATGACTGTATTACCCTGTAGGTCTTGTTGATATTATGATTTTATTTTGATGCATTTTTGAACTAAACATTGATATTTATGTTCTTATTTACATTGTTGTGATGCCTGTCCTGTAATGAATTTGGTTTCACAAATGATGTCAGTGACTTGAAATTGGATGTTCTTACATGATGTATAAACAATAACATTAGCTTGTTAGTAAGCTTAGTGCAAAATAATAACTGTAACTGGTCTAAAAACATCAGAAATCACCTGCAGCCACAAAGCCTTATGCTGATAAAGTAGCATCATGTTACTGTCTTGCTCGCCAGTCACAAAACTGGCTTATGAATATTTCATAGGAAGGAGCACTTGCTTTACATCATGAGTGTCATGGCTAAATTAAAATGCTAATGTTGTCATGGAATTTTACAAATATTAGACTAAAGTAACAATGTTACTTACTTCATCGCTCGACACGGTGCCTTGTTCGAGCCGCGCTCTGGCCGTGCATCACTGTAACTTTTTTTTTCTAGTGAAGAGTTTGTGCGCGCTCTCGTGCAGTTTGTAATTGCAGTTACTCACAGCGCCGAGTGCGTCGCTAATGAGTTTCGTTTCTTCATCCTGCCCCATGCTCCTTTAAGAAGCTTTTCTGTCCTCCAATCGTTACCTGTATTAATGGCACCTGGTTGAACTCATTATCTGTATAAAAGACACCTGTCCACAGCCTCAAACAGTCACACTCCAAACTCCACCATGGCCAAGACCAAAGAGCTTTCGAAGGACACCAGGAAAAGAATTGTAGACCTGCACCAGACTGGGAAGAGTGAATCTACAATAGGCACGCAGCTTGGTGTGAAAAAATTAACTGTGGGAGCAATTATCAGAAAATGGAAGACATACAAGACCACTGATAATCTCCCTCGATTTGGGGCTCCACGCAAGATCTCATCCCGTGGGGTCAAAATGATCATGAGAACGGTGAGCAAGAATCCCAGAACCACACGGGGGAACCTGGTGAATGACCTGCAGAGAGCTGGGACCACAGTAACAAAGGTCACCATCAGTAACACACTACAACGGCAGGGACTCAAATCCTGCAGTGCCAGACGTGTTCCGCTGCTGAAGACAGTGCATGTCCAGGCCCGTCGGAAGTTTGCCAGAGAGCACATGGATGATACAGCAGAGGATTGGGAGAATGTCATGTGGTCAGATGAAACCAAAGTAGAACTTTTTGGTATAAACTCAACTCGTCGTGTTTGGAGGAAGAAGAATACTGAGTTGCATCCCAAGAACACCATACCTACTGTGAAGCATGGTGGTGGGAACATCATGCTTTGGGGCTGTTTTTCTGCTAAGGGGACAGGACGACTGATCCGTGTTAAGGAAATAATGAATGGGGCCATGTATCGTGAGATTCTGAGCCAAAACCTCCTTCCATCAGTGAGAGCTTTGAAGATGAAACGTGGCTGGGTCTTCCAACACGACAATGATCCCAAACACACCGCCCGGTGGAGGGAGTCTGTGGAGGGAGTTGAAAGTCCGTGTTGCTCGGCGAAAGCCCCAAAACATCACTGCTCTCGAGAAGATCTGCATGGAGGAATGGGCCAAAATACCAGCTACTGTGTGTGCAAACCTGGTAAAGACCTATAGTAATCGTTTGACCTCTGTTATTGCCAACAAAGGTTATGTTACAAAGTATTGAGTTGGATTTTTGTTATTGACCAAATACTTATTTTCCACCCTGATTTACAAATAAATTCTTTAAAAATCCTGCCATGTGAATTCATGGATTTTTTTTTTCACATTCGGTCTCTCACAGTTGAAGTGTACCTATGATGTAAATTACTGACCTCTGTCATCATTTTAAGTGGGAGAACTTTCACAATTGGTGGCTGACTACATACTTTTTGCCCCACTGTGTGTGTGTGTGTGTGTGTGTGTGTGTGTATATAATATATATATATATATATATATATATATATATATATATATATATATATATATATATATATATATATATATATACAGAATTTTGGTTAGAATGTTGCTTTTCCCTTTTTTCACAATAAAGCCACAGAAATGTCATTTGAACTTTTATACATACTATTTTGGTAGTTTAAAGCTTGATTAAATTGTTGTTCAAATGACTTTATCCCTGTGGTTTTATGATTAAATTATTATTGAGTTTTAGATTTAGTGCTTTTACAAGAGAATATATAACATTTTGCTGGTTTGTGACAAAAGACGTCATTTTTTGGCTACAAATAGAAAATTCATCGATGTGGCAATCTCTTTGCCATTATCTGTCTCTTTAACAAGCAGCTCCAAACCCATCTTAGACTGTAAACACCTGTTGATCCACCACTGGATTTTCTTCTTTTCCTGATTCTTTCATTTCGGTTTTGCTCTTTTTATTCAAATTTTTATCTTGGGCTTTAATCTTCTGACTCTTATCCTGAAATATACTAATCACATTTCTTCTTCTTCTTCATCTTTGACTTTGTCTCCATCTTCGTCTTCTTCTTTTTCTTCTCTTTCATCTTTGACTTTGTCTTCTTAACTTTCTTCTTTGTCTTCTTCGTCATTACTTTATTTCATCCCTCAGCTCTTCACATGAAATCTTACACCAGCTTCCTCATCAGTTAATCTCCTCAAATTCTTCTTATTTGGATTATTACTGTACCACACTGATGTCAAGTATCCAAGTGTTACTTTTATTTTTGGAATGGATGGTCCATGATTTTACCTCATTTCAGTAAAATCACAAATGGACCAAAACTGAAAAGACACACACACACACACACACACACACACACACACACACACACACACATCAGGTTTCAGCCCCCATTTATCTCGAAGTACTTCGTTCATTTTGGTTTCCTGGTTTTTTTCCTGCAATTTGGGTCCAACACCAACTAAATCATGACTTGAATTTTCTGTTAAGTAAAAACTAGACATACATTATAACTCGCAGCTATATTTGATTATTTCTTCTATAGTTTTGCTAAATTCCTGCACCAAACTTAGCTTTTGTCATCCTCTCTTCCTCCCCCATTCTTCATTCCCTTCCCCACTATCTCTCCCTCCATCTTTTCGCTCCATTGGCCATGCGGTTCCATTAATCTCCCCAACAGATTGCCTCTATTAATTAGCCCACATCTTCCATCTTGCATGTAATAATCAAAGGTAATAGAGATATTATGAAGATATGGATATTTCTGTGGTCACACTCACTTTTAATTAGCATCAAGATTAAAAGATAGACCCTTCTCCTGCCTGTACGTCCACAGGCGTCTCAAGGTATTTTATCGCCACAAAATTGTGTCAGGCTGCAGATTGTGGGGCCAATTTAAATTGTCAGTTTTGAAAATATATCTTTTCCATCATGCCTCATAGGACATATCACATTGGAGGTAATAATGTGTTTAGGTCTCTAGACAAAACCTGTTTTTAAACTTGTCATCTGTGACATTTGGATTTAAAACTACACCTCAGAGGCACGTATCAATTTCCGAGCACGCAAAAAAGGTGTTTGTCTCTTGCTCTGGATCAAATGCATTTCCTTTTTCATAATGTAAATATGTGTCCCAGCTGATTCAATTAGATAATGAAGAATGTATCCGTTCTGCACATGTGTAGATAACTGAAAGGTCCGAGGTGCACTAAACAGACAAGATGAGCAGACAGGATAATTACCAGCGCTGAGTGTGTTCGCTCACATGTGCGAAAGACTAGAGAACATGTAATTACGTACTAGACCCGAGATAAAGCCACTACATTTCCCCGCAGACACACGCAGAGTGGATATTTGTCTGAGCTCATCACTAAAGCTGTGATTCTTGAGATATGGTGTCATTCCAAAGGCTCCATTATTTCGCAGTTCAAAGCTGACCTCCCCAGCATCCGTGCTCCCCGGGCTGTGAAACGCTTTGCCCTTGTAGACTTCCTGTACTGCCGTTCCATCGTCAAACGGACATCCCCTATTTAGCGGTTGATGTTCCTGAACCACTCCCCAAAGACCAGTTACTCACCCCTGCCCAGTCAGAGCAGCACCTACAGAGTTCCCATAATGAAGAGAATGGGAGATTGAACACAAGACCCCACGGCACATCATTATATCATTTTTCTATTACAGTACCCACCATAAAAGCAAAAGAAAAACACTCCTGCCAAGTTGTTAAGGCCTCAGACGTAGAGCTTTGAGTGGGTCGCTTAGGCCTCGTTTCTTCTTTTATTGGTTGAGTATTCCCAGTGCTCACAAGGTTTTAGGGCAGTTTAGAAACATCCTACCACAGAATGTAGCTGGAAACATTTTTACTTTAGTGAGACTTTGGATGGAAAAATACTATTTAGTTAGTGGCACATCTTCAAAAGGTGCAGCAGAAGTGTCATGGATAATTAAGCTGGGGGTCTTGAGATGATAAAGTCGGAGCCATACCCAGTGATGGGAATAACGAGGTAAAATAACAACACGTTACTAACGGAGTTCGTTTTTCATGTACCGCGTAACATATTGCTTTCAACATGTAAGTATGTATTTAGCAAAAAATACTTTGATATCTTAGTTACATGGATCAGTGACAACATGAAAATATTCGTCCCAGCATTTCCTTTCAACTTCAGATACATTTATTTCCATGCTTTGGTTCTGTATCTCACATTAGGCTAAGTTGTCTTTAAAAATCCAAACTTATTAAAGCTGTGATGGCAAATCTGCAAAACAAACTAAACACAGACACGTTCACGGAACTCTCAACCCACCAGTCGGCAATCATCCCTAGGCCATGTCCGCATGATACTGGAACTCGGATTATACCGGAACTCGGATTATTCAGGAACTCGGATTATACCAGAACTCGGATTGTACTGGGACTCGGATTATACCGGAACTCACATTGCAACAAACGAGAAAGCGCTAAACACTAGTTGCATTTTTTTTGGGGGGGGGGCTCTGATAGTTTGTTCTAAAGTTGAAGTGGTAGCTGCCGGCTGTTTCTCCTCTGATATTATTGAGCGGAGAACCTCTCACGTCAGTGGAGTTTTGTTGCAGTGCAGTGGTTCGACGACCGGATGGTCCGAGCTGTGTTATTGGCTGAGGTTTTTAGACACATGTGAGACAATCACTTTATTTTTTTTTCTTATTTAATCTCCACAACATATTTATAGCTATACTTTGTTTAAATGTTGTTAGAGGCATGAAAAAAAAAGTTTGTTAGCTTGTTTTGCATATTTGCCACTGTAGCTTTGAAAGGGGATCCAAATTTTCTTTTAACATTTTTAATTTTTAAAAGTACAGTAATAGTTACTTTTCTCCATACTTAGTTACTTTTTTATTATTGGACCTCGGTTTCTTTTTTGACGAAGAGTAATTATTTTTTCGAAGTAACTTACGGCTGCATGGTGGTGCAGTTGTTAGCAATGTTGCCTCGCAGCAAGACTGGTGCAGGTTCGAAACCCGGCTGTGGTCATTTTGTGTGAAGTTGCATGTTCTCCCCATGCATGCGTGGGTTACCTGCAGGTACTCCAGTTTCCACCACAGATCACAACATGCCCTAAAAGTTAACAATTGTATGCAGCTTTGGATAAAAGCATCTGCCAAATAAACAAACATAAACTTGCCCAACACAGGTCATACCTGGATATGAGTAGTAAAATTTTAGGCTGTTTTTATTTGTACTTTTCTCATGTTTTTCAGATTAAGTAAAGTTGGTTCAGCCAACAATATTTGGGGCCACACACGTTTGCTGCTTTTATTTTGTGGGTCAGATGTAGAACAGTTTAGATAGACATCATGTCTGACCCAAGGACGTAATTTTCACTTTAGAAGTGGGGGGGACATGGGGGGGGGGGTATCTTTACAATATGTTCTAAGGGGAAACAGGCTTCAACACAAACGGTTGCTTTCCGCTTGGTCCTAGAGCTCAACCAGTGTCAGTTTAATATAGCGTAATATTGTTTTTGGATGGTAAAAAGTGCAGGGGTCAAAACTTGACTTTGGAAAAAGTGGGGGGGACATGTCCCCCCTGTCCCCCCCCAAAATTACGTCCATGGTCTGACCATATTCTGATGCCAGATCAACTCTTACTCTAACTATACAGTTCTGAGCCTGCATTTGTAATTCGACACCGGCAGAAATGTTTTAAGAACCAAAGCCAGTAAACAGGAGTGACCCAGAAGTTATTTCTTGTACCCTTAAGAAGCCACTGCATCTTTTTGTTTTTCTCCAATATTAGGTAAAAAAGGCTAGAGGCTAATGTTGAGCTAACAATGCTAACGATGAAACTTATGGAGCATAAGTGAGGTAGTGAGTTTTTTTTCCTAGAAAAATAGACTGCAGTACCCAAAACTGAATACAGGATGTCATTCTTTCTTCATTCTTACAGATTGCACCTTTAATGTGCCAAGGTAGAAATAATACAGGAGGCAGAAAGACCCAGAATGTTTTTATTTTTATCTTTTTACTATTCAACATAAAGAGTTGTTGAGCATAAGATCTCATGGATCAGAGGCAATCCCAAGCAACCAAATGTGTTTGCCTAAAGATAGTAAGAGAATGTATTTACACAAGTTCAGTGAGTTTATCGGGCTCACAAGGACACTTCCATCAGAATAAGATCAGTCACATATTCTACCTGACAACTCTATAGGTATGACATGTCACCTAATCCTTTTTCTCCATCGCTGACTTCAGAGACAGTAACCTTTAACAGAGTGGCATTTACTGCTTTCTAAACTCTAGACACCAAACTGCTTGCCATCCTTTTCTAATACTATTTATTTTCGAAAGCCAATAGAAGCCAAAATTGAGTGAAATACAATTTTTCCTAATGTCAGCAGAAAAGCTTTGTATTTCACATTGATTACCAGGGTAGTAAACTGATGTGAAAACAGTGTGCTAATTTGCTGATTGCTGTTTGTTTAGAAAGTAGTAATGGATGTAAAGCAAACTCTGCACTTCTATGAGCCCGGGACCTCATGAATGTATAAATAAACTAATACTAATTTGTACACACAGAATAAATGCTTGTTTTTATGAGTAATTAATAGTGGGAATACTTTAGGAGGATGCCAGTTAAGTCAGTGACTCATTAACGTCCGAAAGACAGAAAATTTGCAGGAACAATTACCTGAAAACAGTGTTGAAGGGCATCATAGAGTCGCCTTACAAGACAAATAAACATGCTGCTTAGGAGTACCCTAACATATATGGAGGAAAAACACGCAACAAGTTCCAAATGAATCGTTATTTTGCACATTTTTTATATCACTTTGGATTTGCTCACACAAAACAAATGAGCCACATCATTGGGGCCATTTATTGTAGTCCTGCCCACATTTAGTGACTATGCAACTTTATTTATGTGTTTATTATTTGTTTAAATAACTTGTTAAAGTGCAACCCTCAGACTTGGCTTGTTCATTAAAAAGTAATTGATGATTCTTGCAATTAATGAGGAAAGGTCAGTGAAACAAAAGTTGGCAACATTGTGCAATGGTTTAATTGTTGTTTTCAATAACGCCAGTTGGTTTAAAGTAACACAAAGCAGTTTCCTCCGCCCTACTGGTTGAAAGTGGAATACAACTGTTGTAAACAACCTTGCTGAAGCCTGCTGTAGCTAGCACCAACAACAAGCTAACACTAACATGAGCCAGCTAATACTAAAATAAACCATGTAGCCAAAAGATTCCCTCTGTTGGACAAAAATGAGTATTACTTACAAGTCCAGTAGCAACAAAGCCAGGCCAGCATCAGTTTGTGATTTCATAGGTTATTCAGCTTCCCTCAAGCTAGTGTAGGCCACGCTGTTGTTTCCTCTGGTTTTGGCTATTTGCTTCGCTTCCAAATGATCTTATTTGTACTTCAAGGCTCCGCCATGATGCCAGCAGAAAAGGCAAACTTCTTCTTCTTCTTGTGCTTTTTGTTGATGCTCAGCAAACTGAAAATGCTAACAGTTAGCCTTACAGTTAACAGCCATAAACCAGGTAAAGAAGGTAAAGAGCACCTCCTAATGGACACTAAATTACTCCACAAAACAATCAAGTGCAGTTTTTGTTCAACAGAGGGCTGCAGATTCAATTCAATTCAAAAATACTTTATTAATCCCAGAGGAAAATTGGTTGCTGTAGTAGCTCATAATTATAATAATAATCAAGTCATCAAAGAGTTGTTGCATATTACAATGGCTGTTGGCAGGAAGGATCTCCAGTAGTGGTCAGTGTTGCAGTCAAATACCAAACAGTCACTGAGATCAATGTAGCTTTAGCCTAAAGCCTGATCCATGCTTCTCCGTCTGCTCTGCAAGGGACAGACACGCACGGATTGACGGAGACCTATTGCCCTCATTCTTCTCCGTCTCCTGGGGAGTGTTGCAAAGCAATTCCCCGCCAGGACAACAGAGGGCATAGCGCTGTTCTGTGGTATCCTGTCATGCATCCGGTCCAAGATAGTGTGTTTATATTGTGTTTTTTGTATATAAGAGACTTTTTAACACAGCCAAATTTGTCTCTCATTCTTCTCCACCTTTTCATGCACTCGCCACCTCTAAACCCACATTTCCTGCCATTTCCGTCCACAAATAAAATGCTTGCTGCGTATCGTTTCACTCCTCCAGTCACGGGGGAATTAAACGTTCATATTTTTAGAGTATTTTCACGAGGTATTCTTCAAGCTTCTCCGTGTCTGCCGCTAGTTATTCTCGGCTCTCTTTATGTTTTTGAGGGCGCAATGGTGGCGGAAACAACAGCGGTGCCCTGACCAGTCACAAGTTTGCATTCTTCGTCTCGTTCAACGGATGTTTAAAAAAGTGGGCTCGACTCCGTACGTACTTGCGTGCCTGCCGGGGCCCTACGCAAGGACGGATAATGGCGTTGCATTAGGGCTGCTCGATTATGGCAAAAGTAATAATCACGATTATTGTGACTGACATTGAGATCTCGATTATTTGACGATTTTTCAATTTATGTTGATTTTATTTGTTTTTATTCAGTCACAAAATTGCTCAGGGCACAATCAGGACAAAAATAAATAAGAAACAAGATGATCACTAAAAGACCAATATACTTAGAGCTTAACTATACTTAACTCATTTAAGTCTAACCAGTACAGACCCAAATACCAATATCTTGCAAATGCTGACAGCAAGCATCATACAGTGGCATTTATAACAAATAAATGCAAATAAGTTGATGTTCACAAAATAACATTTATTGAGTCATGTCAAGGTGCTGTAGGAGCGTGCACTAGCAACGTGTCCTCAGAGAGATTAGTTATTATTTATCAGCGTGAGGAACTTATTTCTATCCATTTCTACCTTATTTATAAACTATTTATTTAGAGGTCCATCAGTTAATGTAATAATTGCCCCAACCACAGCTGCACCCCCCAACCCGGTCTCACAGCAATCAGGGGCAAGCTGCACGTGTGTTTATCGCACCGCACGCGCACATTTAGCGGGTTTTAGCGGCTCAGGAGTCCGCAGGTTAGGTGTGTGTCACTCACTCTGGTTAATCCAACCGGGAGCCGGCTCTGAGAGCTGTTTCTTTAACGACTGACACATCACTACATCATTCCCTTTCCTAATGTCCTGGTGACATCTTTTGTATCTGTAACATTTATATCCTTGATGACAGCTGTAACAATGTTCAAAGAAAGGTTCGGAGCAAAAATGGCTATTTTGTTGATAATTTGCAGGAAATATCTTGAGAAAAGTTCTACAGAAATTAGCTAAGGGTCCTCAGAAATGTAGCTATCTTTGTCACTAGGCATTACCCCAAGATTCCACTACCTCCGCTCCGCCCCCGCCTTCCGCAGCCGCTCGCTTCCGAACTCAATTTTTACTGGTACCCGCTCTACAACGGCTCCGCTCCGGTGCGGAGACCTGAGGTGCGCAAACAGGCATGCGCGGGATTTTCGAGATCTTGCGATACAGTCCGAGCAATAAACGTGGAAGTTAGATCCAAACACCCGTTGTGTGGGAGAAGCATCGGCATGAGCTGTTTAATCTGCCCATCATTTGTGTTGAGAGATCAGCAGTGTTTGGATCAACAAAGTGTGACTACTTTGATAGTGGAAACTGTAGTTATGGCTTATTTTTGTGCATTTAAAGTTCAGCCGCCATTGATAGTTGTTAAAAGTTGTTAAACCTGTGCATATGAAACAAGAAAACGCTTTTTGTTTATCCATGTATTGTGAAATAACGGAAGTTTTGCTTGCTCCCTTTTCTGTTGGGCGGTTGTGATTTCTGTCCATTGACTGCGGAGGTGCTCCGGCGTCCGGCAAAAATAGAATCGATCCTATTTTTGCTGGATGGTGGAACGGCCGCAGTAGTGGAACAGCTCTGATTGACTACAACGGGACCGATTTTGCTGCGGAGTTCGTGCCGGAGCGGAGCGGAGATAGTGGAATTTTGGGGTTAGGAACAGCGACAAAGTGGCACTGCCTCTCTCTCTGCTGCTAAAGCTATGGATAGCAAATGCTACGGGTGATGCCTGAGCGTGAACGCGCATGAAGCAGCCTGCTCGACCCGAGCAGCTCTCTTTTTCTGTGATTTTACAGAAAAACAGGCAATCACAGTAAAAATGCCAGGGCTCATTCTACAGGACCAGGGCATTGTAGGAGAATGTATGAAGAAGAAATTTATTATTTCTATACATGTTTTGGCTGTCAAACTTCCATAATGCCCCTTTAAGATTTAAAAAGTCAAGAATGGGTTCTGAAAAGCTGTTAGAATTAGCGTCAAAGTCGCTAAGTTGGCAACACTGTGGGAGAAGCGCTTCATTTGCAACTCGGGGCAGCGCAAGTGGGAGGAGCAAATAATCGTCTTGTTTTGTTTGTATAATTGTTCAAAACTCAGATTGTAATTGGGATTAAAATTCGATTAATTAAGCAGCCCTACGTTGCGTGTCTCCGCACTGACGCAGACGGAGAAGCACGAATCAGCCTTAAGTTTAAAAAACTTTCTATTGTTACTTTAAAACTCTTTATGAGCCCAAATCATCTAGAAAATTAGCACCCAACATTGTTTGATTAACAGAAATATAAAAAATTCAGATAATATTATAATATTCTTCTTCCGGCTCTTGGAGGGTGCAGGCGCTTTTTTCCTCCTCTCCTCCATATCTTATCCTCAAGGCCCTTTGTCTGTTTATGTGTGCTGGGTGCACGGCTGCTCCTGCATTTTTCTGGAAACTGGAAACTGAAATTCACTAAAATGGATCTCGTCAGTTGGTCTCTCAACGCGATTGATACAATTTTTTCAACGATGAGAACAAGAGAAGGGGCTCCCGGATGCCCCTCCGGGACAGACCCAGTTGGACACTGGCACTGAAGTCTGTTGCATATCTGAGGTGTTTATTTGCAGAGAAAAGCTGCCCTCCTGGTGGAGGATAACTCTGAAGTGTCTTTTTTTCCCTCCACCTGAACCAATCCTCATGTAACACTCTTACCTTTATTAAGGTAGCGCGACTCAGGGTTTCGAATGACCACAGTCACCAATTCTTGTCATGTGTCTTGCCCATGTATGTCTGATCTCTGAATTGTGTGTACTCTAATTTCCCTCTGGGATTAAAAAAGTATCTTTGATTTGATTGATTGATATTATAGAGTAAATTGTGATTAAAGACATTTGTTAGGAAAACATGTTAAATATTTTGTTTTGAAACTCTCGTAAATGGCACATTATAATAAATGTGAGTTTGCTATAAATCAAATGTGAGCCCCGTTGTTGCCAAAAGTGGAGTGAAAATCTTCTATGAGTGGATGTTCTGACAGAGATCAACATATTTCAGGCTCAGCTGCCATCATGAATTTGTCAGCCTGTGGGAAAGGATTTTCTAAGTTCAGATATTTCCTTACACCCCTCTCACACTAAGTAAGGTACATTACGTTTAATCTCATTCTGTGTTAACCAAATTCATGTGTGTGTGTGTGTGTGTGTGTGTGTGTGTGTGTGTGTGTAGTCTCAGATGAAGATGAAGTCTTCGGTCGTCGTGGATGGAGGTCTATTTACAGAGAGTTACTGTAACATCTGCAATGCCCAGCTCATCTCAGAGTCCCAGCGCACCGCTCACTATGAGGTGAGTCCGTCTCTGCTGAGGTTTTAGTAGGAATTTTCATAAATGAGCAAACAAACAAAAAAAAGTTCTAAAAATTTTTCTACGATTGTTGCTTTTTATATGTAGACTTGAGCGTTTTCAGCAGCCCTATTTGTATCAGTTTATGCTAATTTGTGCCATTCAAAACAGTGCTCATCTATTATACATTAGCTCAAAGCAGCATGCTAGTTACTTGCTCACAAACACACAAGTTTAATTTGCTTTAATCTAGTCTTCCTTTCACTTAACTCTAGGAGATTTACAACGAAGAGTCAATAAACTATCAGCCCTAGAATTTGGTAACTAAACTGAAAATCTGAGTCAGTTTGTGTGTGCCTGCCAAAGTGTTGGGATTACCAAGTAGCTAATGAGGACAAAGCCCTTATTTTGATAGACATGGAAAGTAACAACATGTGTCTGCACAGGCGTGTGACAGTAATCTATTTCTGTCCCTCATAGAAGTCTAACAAAAACACACAGCCCTGAGTTGAGCTCACAAAAGATGAGTCACAGCATGCTGTCGGTGTCAGCCTTTACAAATTGTTTCTGCAAAGGTCAGTAGATCAGAAAGACAAGGCAAAAAATCCAATCAAGTCATTTGAAAGCAAGAAACCCTTTGATGTTATTTTCTGGTGATTTATATTTGACTGTTTCCTGCAGTTCATTTTACTAAAGTCTAATATGGTAGCGGGGGTTGGTGGGTGGGGGGGTGGGGGTGGGGGGGGTCTGCCTTTAAAAAATTGCTTATAATTAACAAATTATTGAAATGTGTTCATTTGACATTGGCCTGTTTTACTGAATACTTGTAGCTTGAAATCCGTTCCAGCTTAGTTAAAATGATCTCCACATGGAGTGGTATTTATAATCCGTCTGTTTTGGTCCAGTAGAGGGACGTTCCAGTTATATCACCTGACTTCGTTAATCACCACCATCAGAAAATAATGATTTGATTGCTTTTAGAAAGGTTCACCCCATAGTGCAGATCTTCCCTCAGTGACTTGATGTTGACACTGATTTGTACCCTCTACAATAATAAAATGTTAAATTTACTTATAGGTATGTTAGCTGAAGCTAGTTGCCTAAATGTAAAGAGTAATATATGTTTACTTTCAACATAACAATGTATATTACTCTTTACAAGTAACTAGGTTTAGAGGAACCAGTTGACATAAGTAAATTCAACATTTCCTTTCTTAAGCCTAATTTTTACTTCTGCATCGGGATGGATGCACGCAACACCATTATCTGTCCTTTCGAGGGCTTGCAAGGACGGGCGGAGTCGAGCATCTCTTTTTTAAACATCCATCTGTTGAGACAGAGAATGCAAGCTTGTGATTGGTCAGGACGCCGCTGTAGTCTATAGCGCCCTCAAAAGCATTAATAGAGCTGAGGATATCTAGCAGCAGACACAGAGAAGCTTGAAGAATACCTCGCGGAAAACTCTAAAAACATGAATGTTTTATTCCCCCGTGACTGGAGGAGTGAAAAGATACACAGCAAGTGTTTTATTCGAGAACGGAAATGACAGGAATTGTGGGTTTAGAGGTGGTGCACGCATGAAGAGGTGGAGGAGGATGTGTGACAAATTTCTCTGTGTTGAAAAGTCTCTTAAATACCAGAAAACACAATATAAACACACTATCTTGGACCGGATGCATGACAGGATGCCCAAGAACAGCGCTACGCCCTCTGTTGTCCTGGCAGGGAATTGCTTTGCAACATTCCCCAGGAGACGGAGAAGTATGAGTGCTAATTGTCTCAGTCCGTGCGTGCGTGTCTCTCCCTCGTGGAGCTGATGGAGAAGTATAAATTAGGTTTTACAGTAACAACTTCAATCCACCATTTATTAGATTACATTATTATATGTAACAGCTGAAGAGGCAGCACAGATTTTGTTTAGTTGGTTTAGTTTAGTTTAGGTTAATTTGAACAAAGATCTCATCATAAAACAACAGAAAACACAGTGCAACAGCAAATCCTCAAATCAAGCTATCTTTTATTAACACGGTCACATAACTCTCAACCCCCCAGTCGGCTATCATAGCTAGGCCCCCGCCCCCCTGATATGGGAATGAGCATCATTCTCACAGAAAGAAAGAAAGAAAGAAAGAAAGAAAGAAAGAAAGAAAGAAAGAAAGAAAGAAAGAAAGAAAGAAAGAAAGAAAGAAAGAAAGAAAGAAAGAAAGAAAGAAAGAAAGAAAGAAAGAAAGAAAAGGATCTTTTATAATGTGCCTCTCAAGATAAAATCATGAGTCGCTTCACTAAAATAAATACATTTCAATTTAGATATAAAAATATTTCTAAAATTTATTTAATTTATGTTTAAACGATAAAAAAGCAGCAAATCTCTCACAATGGTGTTCTGTTGCTAAATGTGTGAGCACGAAATGAACGGAGGACCCAGGTAAATGTGGTTTGCTCATATCGACAACGATATGGCCAATTGTTGGTTTAGGCCAAGCCAAAACCAAGTTTTTTTGTTTAGCTAGCAGCAATGCACTTTATAACTAATAAGTATTTCAAGCAACAGTTCACAACATTTTCCGATAATAGTTGCATATATTAACCTTTCCACAGAACTTCAATTCAAAAGAACTGAACTTTATGGTCATTTCTTTCATAGAGATTAAAGATTTGCAGTGTCGCAGGAAAACTTAACTTTATGTTTCTAGCAGTGTTGGGAACGTTACTTTCAAAAAGTAATTAGTTATAGTTACTGATTACTTTGTCAAAAAAGTAACTCCGTTACTAACTGAGTTACAAGATCATAAAAGTAACTAATTACCAACAAAAATAACTACTTAGTTACTTTTTTCATTAAAGAATGCAAGAATTACTACAATAGTAAAATATAAATGACTAATGACTGGAACATAATAAAATGAATGTCCAAATGTTTTTTATTAACCTGAATAATTTAAATAAATGAGCACTTAACAGGAGGAACTACTAACAGGAACATTACACTAACCTAGACTATTAAAAGGTCACTGTGTGATATTTAACAAGACCCTAATCAGCTAACATTTAAAATTGCAAATAGAAACACCTGTAAAGGTTCCCAAGCCTTTAAATGGTCTCTCAGTCTAGTTAAATTACAGAAATAAATGTAATTTTGCACAGTATTCTAATTTTTCCAGCTTCACATAATTGTGTGTTTTTAGCAGCAATTCTGTTACTGGTAATCTAGTAACGGTTAAATAAATAAATAAATAAATAAATAATAAATAAATATCCTTTAAAATGACACTAGAAGAGGCACAAATCTGATGGAGGACTTAAATGTACTAACATGGGTCAGACCCAACCACAGAAGAGCTGAAGCTGGGTGGTAAACACACACAGGTAGTTCTGATAACACCTGAGCGTCCATGACGTCTGAGACTGATGCATCAGTGTTACAGCGGGACTAAAGGCATGATCAGAAACAGGTTACAGCTGGATGATCTAGGAAGGTAGAAGATCAGGACGTCTGAGCGGTGAACAGGTGAGCGGACCTTCGGGACGTCCCGCTGTCACGCTAAGAAGGGCACGGCTGCAGATTCGCTGCTGCAGATTCCCACCTGCAGCAGCGAATCTGCGGGTCTGCAGCCGTAGATATTCATCACGTTTTTTTTAACAAACTTTATTTGTTTTTTTCACAAATACATAGTCACACAGATATTCATCACATCTTCCTCGTTCTTCACGGGCCGTGATGCTCTTGGATGAAAACATCTGCCTCTTTAGCTCCTGATCAGCTGATGATGACAGCTTCAACACACCGCACAGCTTAACGCACACATTTCCTTATCAGTAACAGAAACGATCGTTTTGTTAAAAGAAGACGTAATTAATTAGTTTGCTCGTTACAGAAAGAAATATTTTTTTATTAACGTGGTTATTTTAAACGGCGTTATTACCATCACTTGCTGTGTCTACACTACAGCATGCAGCGACTGAGACAGTGAGAACACTGAGGGTCTCCGCCCACCCGGCCAGTCATCATCGTGTTTGTAAGTGCGTTACCGACACCTCTCTCTCCCTGGCTGCAGCTGAAGTGTGGCGGTCGGAAAGCCTCACACTGCTGCTCAACGTTCGACAAGCACATTGTAACGCACGACCTTCCGTCCCCAGTAACGGTAACGGCGTTGCAACGGCGGGAAAAGTAATTAATTAGATTATTCCATTACCTATAAAAGAACACCGTTAGAAACGCCGTTATACTTAAACGGCGTTACTCCCAACACTGGTTTCTAGCATCATAATTTCATGCATAAATTCAACACATCTAAAAAATAAAGAAGTCAGAAGATATGTAAGTTCAGCTGAGCGTAGGAATCCTATTTGCTGGTTTTGCTAACTTAAACAATGCATAAACAGTAGGGTTGGGCATCGTTTGATTTTGAACGATTCTGATTCCAATTCCTCGTTTCGATTCCGGTTCCTACCGATTCCTGATTCCGAATCTTTACAAGACATGACATGCTTTACATGAGCTAGCTAACCACCGTCCTACTTGATGAAATAGTCTTAACTTCAACATGAATTTTAATTCTATGAACAACAACATCACCTTCATTTAGACAAAAACATGTTTTGGAGAAAAAAAGATAAAGACTTGCAGCACAACCAGTGTGTTTGTTTCTGACCACAACCAAAGTCTGGAAGAAGCCTCTGGGATGAGAGGCTAAATGTCTCCAACATATCCAGAAGCGTCCAGCTGTTTTCAGCTAAAACTCTCAGGATGATCATGTCCAGGATGACTGAGAACTACACCTCCATGCTGCAGCAGCATTCAGTCAGAACAGAAAGTGAAACTTAAGCGTAGCTGCTGTCAGTAACAATCTAACAGATTTTAAACATTAAAACTCTCAACAGAAATAATTTAGAAAGGAAATTAAAATGTTCAGACCTTTGTGTTTGATTTATTTTTCTTCTTCTTCTTCTTCTTCTTCTTCTTCTTCTTCTTCTTCTTCTTCTTATTATTATTATTATTATTATTATTTATTGTGGCACACACACACACACAAGTGTCAGTGCCATCTGACTGCTGACGTTCCGTGTGTGTTTTTATTTCTGTAGTGAGACAAACTCACCTCTCACCGTCCAGAGTTTGTTCTTTAAAGCTTCTATTAAATGATAAATGACCCGCACTTGTATAGCGCCTCTCAGAGTAAGGACTCCAAAGCGCTTTACACTACAGTGTATCATTCATCCATTCACACACACATTCACACACTGATGGTGATGAGATACGATGTAGCCACAGCTGCCCTGGGGTGCACTGACAGAGGCGAGGCTGCCGAGCACAGGTGCCACCGGTCCCTCCGACCACCACCAGCAGGCAAGCGCGGTTAAGCGTCTTGCCCAAGGACACAACAGCAGAATTCTCTGTCCGGAGCCGGGCTCGAACCTGCAACCTTCCGATTATTGGACAACCCGCTCAACCTGATGAGCTACTGCTGCCCCCATATCCACCGTGTTGACGTATTTTAACACGTTTCCTCTACGCTGCAGGAATTGAAGTTTAGATCAGGGAGTAAAAGTTTGGCAGACGCGTTTGTTTATATTTGGCCGCTGCGCGCCGGGTGAGGGGAGGGGGGACTCGGTGCTGCACACAGACAGCTGGTGTGATCAGCTCTGAAATGTGTTGATCACAATTTGCAGATCACGTTTATTTTTCATGATCGGCCGCGGATTCCTCATCCATTGGCATTCTAGGAATCGAACAATTCCGGGAAAAACTAACATTTGGTCCCAATTCCAATCGATGCTCGATGCCTAACCCTAATGAACAGTTAGCTGATGTATCTTTTAGAAAAAGTAAAAAAAAAAAAGCTGTCTTTCTATTTCCTTTCAAGTATTTTATTTTGAACACATTCATTAAAGTATATAACCATACTGATATTGCTGCTCATGAGAAAAAAGGAAGAAGCTGGAGAACAAACTACAGAGGAATAATATCAGAGATGTCTGACCAGGGATGAATAAGATCACAGGCTTCAAGCAGAGGAAGGATTGCACAGATGGCAGCCTGGACTCCTGTGGAGTGGCAGACCGGGGTGGTGGTCCCCATCTTTAAGAAGGGTGACCTGAGGGTGTGTTCCAACTATAGGGGGATCACACTCCTCAGCCTCCCTGGAAAGGTCTACTCCAAGGTACTGGAGAGGAGGGTCCGATCGATAGTTGAATCTCAGATAGAGGAGGAGCAATGTAGTTTTCGTCCTGGCCGTGGAACTGTGGACCAGCTCTATACCCTTGCAAGGGTGATGGAGGGGGCATGGGAGTTTGCCCAACCAATCCACATGTGTTTTGTGGATTTGGAGAAGGCTTATGACCGTGTCCCCAGGGGCACCCTGTGGGGGACGCTCCAGGAGTATGGGGTGGGTGGCTTTCTGTTAAGGGCCATTCAGTCCCTTTACCAGAGGAGCATGAGTTTGGTCCGCATAGCTGGCAGTAAGTCGGACTTGTTCCCGGTGAGGGTTGGACTCCGCCAGGGCTGCCCTTTGTCACCGGTTCTGTTCATTACCTTTATGGACAGAATTTCTAGGCGCAGCCGTGGTGTGGAGTGTGTCGAGTTTGGTGGCAGGAGAATCTCGTCTGCTTTTTGCAGATGATGTGGTCCTCCTAGCTTCATCAAGCTCTGACCTTCAGCTCTTGCTAGATAGGTTTGTGGCCGAGTGTGAAGCGGCTGGGATGAGGATCAGCACCTCCAAATCTGAGACCATGGTTCTCGACCGGAAAAGGGTGGCTTGCCAACTTCAGGTCGGGGTAGAGGTCCTACCTCAAGTGGAGGAGTTTAAGTATCTCAGGGTCTTGTTCACGAGTGAGGGCAGGAGGGATCGGGAGATTGACAGGCGGATTGTCGTGGTGAAGAGGAAGCTGAGCCAGAGAGCCAGGCTCTCGATTTACCGGTCGATCTACGTCCCAATCCTCACCTATGGTCATGAGCTTTGGGTAATTACCGAAAGAACGAGATCGCGGATACAAGCGGCCGAAATGAGTTTCGTCCGTAGGGTGGCCGGGCTCAGCCTTAGAGATAGGGTGAGGAGCTCGGACATTCGGGAGGCACTCGGAGTAGAACCGGTGCTCCTCCGGATCGAAAGGAGCCAGTTGAGGTGGTTTGGGCATCTGGTCAGGATGCCTCCTGGACTTCTCCCCGGGGAGGTGTTTCGGGCATGTCCTGTCGGCAGGAGGCCCCCGGGTCGACCCAGGACACGTTGGAGAGGTTACATCTCCAATCTGGTCCGGGAACGTCTTGGGGTCCTGCCGGAGGAGCTGGTGGACAAGGCCGGGGAGAGGACGGTCTGGAGCTCCCTAGTTGACCCGGACCCAGATAAGCGGAGGAAGACGACGAGGAAGACGACAAGGAAGACAACGACGATGACGGCAGCCTGGACATAGCCAATGAACTGAACAAGTTCTTCAATAGGTTCAGTTCAGGAACAAACTCAGCATCCTCCTCGCCTGTCCCCAGCCAATCAGACATCTCATCCTCCTCTGATCCAACATTTTCCTGTCACACGCCAGCTCTTTTGTCCTCTAACACAGTCATGGACTCTTCTGGTTCTATAAATCTGTCTTCAACCAAGTCAGGAGATGCTGCTGCCCCATTTACCTCCCCCTCCCTCCTATCTGTCTCTAGAAGTCAGGTGAAGAGGCAGCTGGAGAGACTGAACAGGAACAAGGCTGCAAGTCCAGATGGTGTCAGCCCCAGGGTACTGAAGGCATGTGCAGAGCAGCTCTGTGGGATTCTGCAGCACCTCTTGAACCTTAGCCTGACCCAGGAGAAGGTTCCAGTCTTGTGGAAGACATCCTGCCTTGTTCCAGTTCCAAAGAAAACTCGCCCATCAGTCAATGACGACTACAGACCGGTTGCCCTGACATCCCACATCATAAAGGTCCTGGAGAGACTCCTGTTGGTCCACCTGAATAAGCAAACTAGGACATATCAGGACCTGCTGCAGTTTGCTTATCGCCATGGAGTTGGAGTTGAAGATACCATCATCCAGCTGCTTCAACCAATCCACTGTCATCTGGACAAAGCAGGCAGCACTGTGAGGGTCATGTTCTTTGATTTCTCCAGTGCATTTAACACAATTCACCCTGATGTACTTTGCCAGAAACTCCAGAGGACACAGCTGGGGGCCTCAACTATCGCCTGGATTAAAGACTACCTGACAAACAGACCACAGTTTGTGAGGCTGACGAACTGCACATCAAACCAGGCGATCAGTAACATTGGAGCACCACAGGGGACTGTACTCTCACCATTCCTTTTCACCCTGTACACCTCAGACTTCCAGTACAAATCAGAGACCTGTCATCTACAGAAATACTCAGATGACTCTGCAGTTGTCGGGTGTATCAGAGATGGACAGGAAGCTGAGTACAGAGAGCTGGTGGAGCGCTTTGTGGCATGGTGTGGAAACAATCATCTGACCTTGAACGTGAACAAAACAAAGAAGATGATTTTAGACTTCAGAAGAAACAGGGTGGAGTCAAACACTGTTTCCATCATGGGAGAAGAAGTGGAGGTTGTTGAGGAATACAAATACCTTGGAGTTCACCTGGACAACAGACTGGACTGGAGAAAGAACAGTGAATCAGTTTACAAGAAGGGACACAGCAAACTGCACTTCTTGAGAACGCTTAGGTCCTTCAATGTCTGTAGCAAGATGCTGCAGATCTTCTACAAGTCTGTTGTTGAGAGTGTAATCTCTTCAGCCATCGTCTGTTGGGGTAGTAGCATCAGAAGCAGGGACCTGAAAAGGCCCAACAGCCTAATAAAAAAGGCTGGTTCTGTTCTGGGGGCGACTGTGGACCCACTGGAGGAGATAATGCAAAGAAGGATTCTCCAGAGAATCAAGAAAATTATGGACAACCCTGAGCATTCTCTTCACAAGACTGTCCGACAACAGAAGAGCGTCTTCAGTTTTGCTGCAACACTGACCGCTACTGGAGATCCTTCCTGCCAACAGCCGTTGTAATATACAATAACTCTTTGATGACTTCTTATCATTATTATTCTGAGCTACTACAGCAAGAATTTCCCTCTGGGATTAATAAAGTATTTTTGAATTGAATTGAAATAATTTCATCCCTATTTTATAATTAAAGAGGTACAAAAATATGTCTCCACATCCCAGTTGTGACTCTACCTTCTACATCCTGCAAAAGGATGACGTAGCTTTTTCTCGTGGTTGTCCTCCACTCTGCTTGTCTCCTCCAACTTGACTTTACTCTTAGAAAAAAGTAAATAGAGACAGACATGCATAGTCCATTAGAGGAGTGAGGGTCTGTGTGGGGTAACCATAGCGACATGTGGTCCTGCTTTTGCAGTCCGTATCCCCAAGCCATCAGATATGTGGCCGTTTATATACCTACACACACACACACACACACACACACACACACACACACACACACACACACACACACACACACACACACACACACACACACACACACACACACACACACACGCACGCACACACACACACACACCGACAAAATGCATCAATATTAGTCTGAGTGGGAAGAAATTGAGGATGAGGAGGAATCCATGGGGGCATGGGGGGGCCAATACAAGCCACAGAGCAATTGCAATTTCTGAGTTCCCTTTGAGTCTTCTTTAGCAGAGATGAACATTTAACCCTAAAACAGTTGTTGTAATCCCCACATCATGATTTTTCTTCAAATACATCCATCTTTCATCATCCACAGACGCGGTGACCGCACCGGTGAGGTGGTCACCGGAATACGAAACAGCAAAACGCAGCAGCAAAACGCATCAGGCACAAATAAAACACAGAAAGCATAAAAGGATAAGAGCCATCATAAAATATTGCGTGTTAAATTTGTTTTTGAGGTGCGACACTTTGATAATGTTACTGTGGCCGTTCTCAGGACGCATCTGTCTGGAGCGCGTCAACGATCAGAGCTCCGCGCCTCTCAGCTCTAATCCCTGGAGAGTCCACATAAATAATGTAATTTAACCAGGATTGTTTTTGGGCTAAAAATAGTCTACAGTCCATCTTCCCTAATGTGTTTGCGGCCCTGCTGATTTTTCTAACTCTACCAGTTACAAATTGTGAAGGGGATGTCACTGATGGCTATTGACTCTCAGCTTGTCCTAAGCACATTGTGCCCAGGGGCCCCTGCAATGGTTATCCGGCCCTGCAAATACCCTGGGAAATAATTAAATACATCATGCTAGATTAGCAGCCTGTGATGGCACCTGGTTCTGCTCGCTATAGGAGCTGCTTCAGATATTAAATAAATAAATATAATAACAATATACCGAAAATTCATCAAACCAAGCCCTTCAAACCACTGAACCGAACCGAATACGAGTTTAGCGTACCATTACACCCCTAATTATTAAACATTGGATGTACTCAAGTGTCAGTGTTTGCAAATAGAGGAAACATTTGTCAACTTCCCCCCACTGCCACTATCCTGCTCACGGTCCTAATCGCAGCTGCAGAAAGCTGCGGCTGGCCAGAGCCATTAGTCACCTGACTGGGGGCAAAATGTCTGTTAGCATTATCAGCTTAAACAGAAATTAAAAAAAGAAAACTACGCTGGTCACTGCCAAGGTGGTGTGTCAGTCATTGACTTTATTTTTCTTCCATCTGGCTGTTCTGATAAAACCAAATCCACTTCACTTGCTGACTTCTTGTTTCTTTCTGTCTCTTTCAGAGTAAAAAACACGCCAACAAGGTGCGTCTGTTCTACATGCTTCACCCAGAGGATGGAGGTCCCCCATCCAAACGACTGAGACCTGATAACCCGGTACGCTCACACCAAACACATGCATGTTCTTTTTCTTGAAAAGGGAACCGATGTCTTCTCAACAATAAAGAATTTAAAATACGTCCTTGAGATGATTATCTTGCATTTCAGCTGGACAGGTTTATCATTGTCCTTAAGTATGAACAGGGAAAACCCAAACTGACTGGTTGTAACTGATGCTTTGCAACGCTTGTCCACTCAGACTTGATCCACATTTTTGTTGGGTCTGCTGTGTGTGATTGTGTACAGGATTTTTCCACAGTGAACCCGTGCCTCAGTCATCTGTCTGGTGCGATTTAGTAGAAGCGCATGCAGTTAAGTAGCTCCGTATCTGACTATTGCAGGCTATTGCTAAAGAGGTCACTGCAGTCCAAACGTTTGTAAGCCTGCCTGTGTGCATCAGCTGGATAAATGCCATTGTGTCTTGTCCATTTGTGTGTCTTGCCTCTGTAGCAACTGCTGAGGTTGCATCTGCAGTGAATGGTTCAAACACAAGGCATAACAGGAATTTTTGCTGCTGCAGGTTTGTGTGTCTGTTGCCTGTTTGTACCTGAATGTACTGAATAGATTTGTGCAAACGTATTGTGTTTTTTCCCCATGTGGTATTACAAATGTCTCCACACAGAGAAACCATACAACACTCACAGCTTGGAGAAGAAAAAGCTTTTTAAATTCAATGAGGAGGAGGGTGATGGAGCGTTTTCCAAACACAGTTACAACTAAATTCCTGGACCAGAGAGGAAAGACGGTAACCTTGGAGTAGAGATGACCTCTCATTTGCACTGATAAAACGTTCCTACTAATAAATATTTCATCTGAAACAAATCCAATGTGCCAAATTTCAGTTAATTTCAGAACAATTATTAATAAATGGTGTTTAGAAAATCATCAACTGACACATATGGAAGCCTATGTATGCCCATTCCTGTCCCTGCAGATACAAAAAAAAAAAACGAATCTTATAATGAGGAAGCTATCCCATAAGTGGGATTCGGTTATCTCATACTTATGAGATACCATTTCATAAGTATGAGATATTTTGAGATCTCATATTATGAAATACTATCTCACTATCTCATCAATGAATCCACCTCAACTTTATGAGAATATATCTCACTGTTATGACACTAGCTGTTTTTACAGGACCATAGCGTTTGCAAAACGGGATTTGCCGCGGCTCCCTGGGGAGGATGAAGGTCGTTTATAAGATCAGACCATGGTGGTAATGTGGCGCAATCGTGACTATTTTATAAAAGAGTAGGTGATGGCGGCATAATGGGGGTATGGGGCCGTCTCTGCACTGCTGCAGACTTCTGTTTATCATGGACACATCTTGCTTTTTATTGCGATTGAAGCCGTGATTGTTAATTTTTTTTTTTAACAAGCAGCTCCTAAAGGTGTCTGTCCTCATCAGTCCCTGTGCAGTCTCTGGTGATCTGAGCTTCAGCTCTAACAGAGAGGCTCATGGAGCGCTGCGGTGCTCCAGTTTGCCATCTCAGCTGATTGTGTTCAAAAGCAAACCTTATTGCCTGTGTTTACTTTCATTTTCATTTATTATCATCATAATAAGATAATAACATAACTATGATCTAGCTATCTCATAGTAATGCAATAGTATGTTACAGTTATGGTATCTTATGGCATATATAAGTCATAATTATGAGATACAAGATTTTTATTTTCTCAGGCTGGCAAGAATGAGCTTCCGTACACATGCATTCACAGGGTTAGGGAAACATTTTAAATTTGTATGCGTACATCCTGCAAGGTTGAAGACTGAATAAGCACAAAATGACCCAGTTACTTATATGAGCAACATCTGTAAAAATATAACTATTTACAGGAATCAACTGGGGTATGTCTTTTTTATGTAATCCTAAATATATATAGGTTTGACTACTCTAGCAAACATTTATGCAAAGTCAATCTTTATAGGTACATTTTTAGATATTCTTCTGTTCTGTACGTCCATTTTATTTAATGAAAAATAGAAAATCCTGCTTGCGGTGTCACCTCCACATACCTGGAGAGTCGCCGTGTTAAGTGGCCGTGAAGGTCGGCCACGAAGTGACTCTGAAATTTTCAGGGAAAATTAGCTTCCGTGGCTGTTCAGTCACCTGAAAAGCAGGCGTGAAAAAGCAGACTGGCTGTCTGCATCTTTCACATAGAAAAGAAAAAAACTGCTGCCCTGAAAAGTTGAACAGAGCAACAATCTGCAACAAGGAAAATAATAAAAATGGGGAAAGCAATCGATAATAAGACTTGAATTGAAATAGTTTTACTCTAAAGATTTCTCAGAGTCTGTTTTTTTTATACAGAGCTTTATTTTGCATTACTCAACAAACTGCACTGTTTATAGTTTCAGACTGCAGTTTAGGCTCATAAAACAATGTCAAAGGCTTCTGGGTTCTTAGATATGCTCATACATACTGTGGAAATACAGACACCTGCGTTTCCATCTGTTTCCCAAAGTGAATAAGGCATGACTCAGCCCATCCTGGCCTTCACCTCATATGGGACACTGATTGCATCTGCCATTCTGCAAACGCAGTGTGAGAGCTGCAGCAAGCTCTTCATTTTAACTTTTCACACTGCGACGTGCGCTGATCATCAGATGGTCCTAAAAGCACAAAGATGAAATCCACACCGTTCAGTTGGTGAAAAAAACAACTTTTTTTTAGTTTCTTGATGCTTCCCCTCCCACAGGACGCTCCTCGCTGCTTTCCTTTGCTTGCCACTGTTAGTTTTCCCTTTGCTTTGTTCTGATTGACGTGATGCCGTCCAGTGGGAGCTGCAGAAAAGGGCGGTAGAGTGAATGAAATGCCAGAGTAAAATGCCATGCCTTGAGGTTTTTGTGTATATGTGTGTAGGTGAAAGTGTTTGTCACAAAACAGAAAAGAGAGAAAGTAGGTCGCAAAGGTGCTCCCAGATGAAAGAGGAGGAGACTTAATCCGTTTTCCTCCTCTGTGCAGGTTTTCTACCTGCAAACATGGAAGGAAACAAAATATGTTATTTTTTTCTTAACCTTTCATTCAACCTGTAAAACGATGCTTCTTCATTTGCACTTTTTCTTGGAGAAAGGAAAGTGTCTCCCTCCCTCCGCGTGTATATTTAGCAAGCCTTCCCACAGCGACTCGACGCGGAACGGTGGGAGAATTAAGGAGTCGAAGAAGCAAAAAAACAGGAGAAGAAGATAAACACAGCTAATTAGGAGGCTATTGTTGGATGCATGAGCAAGGATGAAGTCACCCAAACAAAATATTCAGTGATACAGATGTCACTGTTGGGCGACTGATAAGCGTGCGCACAAGCAAAAGTGCACACAATTAGGTCAAATGCAAATCAGTCTGCAACGCGCATGAGGCGCGACAGGTAGAGACGGCGAGGGACCGGAATTCAGAGACTGGGAGAGGAAATTAAAAAATCAAAACCCAAAAACTGGAAAAGTCTGTGCCTCGTCTCAGAGAGAGGAGACGGGGAAAACAGTCGGAGATGCTGTTTATTGTAAGAAGTGGTTTTGTAGAGTGGCAGCCGTAATCAGCTGGCAATTATTCCGATGTCAGTCACCTACACATGCTTGAAATAGTTTGAAAACTTTTCCCCTCAAGCTGTCACCGAATCCCTGGTGTAACGTCTCTCATTGTTTCATGTAGATGCCGCTCTGTGGTTCAGCCCCCTTTGTGTCAATCTTTTCTTTTATTTCTCGCTGTTTTGACGAGTGAAACTCCTTCAGAGTCCCAGAGAGTGTCATCACAGGCTTTCTGTCCTAAGCTAAAAAAGAAAAGAACACAGAAAGAAAAATAAAACATAAACGTGTAGGACATCTGCCCCACTGCATTTTTTACATTTATTTATCTATTTATTTTGCTCATCCAAGAATTTGGAATAACTCGTCGTGGCCTGAGGTATTTTTTCCCCACACTAACCTTTCTCCTGCAGGTGGGCTGCTCCCCGGAACCCGACTCAGTCTGGAGGAAAGAAACAGGCGAATGTCCTCCAGACTCTGCCTCTATTGTGGACAGCCTGGACATTTTGTCTCTCAATGTCCAGACCAGATAAAAGGGAGAGCCCACCAGTAAAACCGGGAGTGCGGGTGGGTGCAAATTCCAACAGTTCATCCCGGTGTTTATTTTCCTGTGTCATCTCTCTCTCTCAGCGCAGCCTCCCCTTTCGAGCTCTAGTGGATTCAGGCAGTGAACAAAATCTTCTGGATCAAGCGGTGGTAGACCAACTCCGAATTGCCATGGTCCTTCTACCTACACCCATACAGGCCTCTTCCCTGGACGGAAACCCTCTCTCTCCTATCACCCACAAAACAATCCCCATTACCCTTTGAATCTCAGGTAACCATCACGAACAGTTAACGTTTTTTGTGTTTTCATCCCCCCAGTCTCCTGTAGTCCTTGGCCACCCCTGACTCGTCACTCATAACCCGCATATTAATTGGAGACCAAACAGTGTGGAAGCCTGGAGCTCCCGCTGTCTCAACACCTGTCTGCGAGCAGCTACGGTAACCTCTTCACACCATCCTTGCCCCACAGTTACCCAACTGGACGTGTCAGGAGTTCCTCCCGAGTACCACGATCTCCATCAGGTATTTAGTAAGGACAAGGCCTCTTCTCTTCCCCCACACCAAGCATTTGACTGTGGTATAGATTTGCTTCCTGGAGCCACACTTCCTTCTAGTCGTCTATATAACTCGTCTAAACCTGAACCCGAATGCATGGAGAAATACATCTCAGAATCATTAACCTCAGGAATTATAAGACCTTCCACTTCCCTCCTAGGAGCGGGGTTTTTCTTTGTCTCAAAGAAAGATGGTTCCCTTCGTCTGTGCATAGGAAATAGGGGTCTTAACCAGATCACGATAAAGAGCAAGTATCCCCTACCATTGTTATCCTCCACCTTTGAGCTGGTTCAGAATGCAACAGTGTTCACCAAGCTAGATCTTCGTATCATTTAGTTCGAGTACGCGAGGGAGACGAGTGGAAGGCCGCTTTTAAGACTCCACTCGGTCATTTCGAGTATCTAGTAATGCCTTTCGGGTTAACTAATGTCCCAGCTGTTTTCCAGACTCTTGTGAACTGTGTGCTGGCTGACTTCATTAATAAATTTGTGACAGTTTACCTTGATGATATACTCATCTTTACAAGAACCATTTCAGAGCACCGTCAACACGTACGAGCCATCTTACACTCTTGGAGAACAGACTTTATGTGAAAGCAGAGAAGTGCGAGTTCCACGCTCCATTCATGAGATTCCTGGGATTCATCCTGAAGAGCGGGTGGTTGAGAGCAGACCCTGAGAAGGTTCAGGCAGTGCTGGATTGGCCTGTACCATCTACCCGAAAACGGCTACAACAGTTTTTGGGATTTGCCAATTTTTACCGCAGGTTTATAAGGATTACAGCCAAACTGCAGAACCCCTCACTGCGTTGACCTCCATCAACAACGCCCCAGTGCTCACCCATTCAGATCCCTTGAGGCAATTCACCCTGGAGGCGGACGCCTCCGACACCGGGGTTGGAGCTGTCTTATCACAGATCTGCCCCTCAGACAACAAGTTATACCCTTGCGCCCTTTTCTCCCGTCGCCTGACGCCCGCAGAACCTAACTATGATGTCGGAGACTGTGAACTGCTCTTCATCCAGATTGCTTTCGAAGAATGGAGACACTGGTTGGAGGGTTCCAAGCACCTGGTCATAGTCTGGACAGATCACAAGAATCTTTCGTACCTAAAGGCAGCCAAGAAGCTTAACCTTCACCAGTCCAGGTGGTCTCTGTTCTTTTCCAGATTCAACTTTGCGATTTCTTTCAGACCCGGATCTAAAAACACTAAACCCGACACATTATCCAGGCAGTGCTCTTCGGATACCAACACAGAACCCACAACCATCCTTCCTCCCTCCGTCATTATTGGGACCGTAAGCTGGGAAATCCAAGAGAAGATTGAGGAGGCCCGCAAGAATGACCCCGGTCCAGGTACTGTGCCCCCCAATAAGACTTATGTTCCGCTTTCTTGCAGGGGGTCTCTAATACACTGGATCCACACAGCAAAGTTCTCCATCCACCCACGGGTTGGTAGAACTCTGGCACTCTTACGTCAAACCTATTGGTGGCCCCTCGTGTACCGCAATGTCAGGGAGTACGTCTTGGCCTGCCACACCTGTGCTCGGAACAAAAGCAGCACACAAGATCCGTTCGGGCTACTTCGACCCCAGCACACAAGATCCGTTCGGGCTACTTCGACCCCTTCCCACTCCGTTTAGACCATGGTCTCATATCGATCTGGATTTTGTTACTGGTCTTCCTCCATCTCGAGGTATGAGTGTGATATTAACTATTGTGGATCGCTTTTCTAAGGCCTGTCAACTTATACCCCTCAAGCACCTTCCCAGCTCCACCGAAATGGCGCAGCTCTTGATAAAGCATGTCTTCCGGCTCCTTGCCACCCCAACGGAGATTGTATCTGACCGTGGTCCCCAGTTCCTGTCATGACTCTGGAAGGACTTTGCTACTAGCCTGGGAGCCCAAGTGGCGCTCAGTTCCGGATACCACCCCCAAACTAACGCTCAGTGCAAATGCATGAATCAAGAGCTGGAAGATGTTGCGTTTTGTGTGTTCTGTAATGGGGTGACTCGAGCTGGGCGAGAGTTTGGATGTGGCGTGGCTTTTAACCGAAGCGCGGAGTGACTGACGCCGGGTTGAATGGACACGCTGTTTAATCTGGGAGCCGGGTGTGCAGCTGTATGGTGACACAGCTGAACACGGCGACTCCTGGTCTGAGGCTGGTCTCTAAGAACAGGCAGAGTTCTTAGATCTGGCTGGTTTGGTCTGTTCAGGCTTAATGATCTGAGATGATCGGATTTGGTACTCTAGGTTCGGTTCGGTTAGAAACGTTGACTGAGTGAGTCGGCGTTGTGCGGCACTTCCTTAAATAGGTTTGGCGGGTGAGGTGAACCGGAAGCCTGGTGCTGGGGATGTTGGGTAATGGAGTTCGGATGGTCTGAGCGGCTCTACGGTACCTCCCTAGAGGAGGTCGGCAGCTGAGAGGGAGGTTGCGTGACATGTTCCTCTAACCCCTCTAGTTGCTGTATGCATCTTCCCTGGATCGAGTATGCTCACAATGTCCACACCTCCTCCTCCACGAACTACTCCCCTTTTGAGATCACACTTGGCTATCAACCCCCCCTGTTCCCAACCTCTCCGCCTCAGTCACCGGTCTCCGTCCCGCAGTTCATTTGAGGCGCCAGTCGCATCTGGACTCACATGAGGGCCACATTGCAAAGGACTGCGGATCGCAACCGCCGTCTGGCCGATCGGCATAGGCGTCCGGCACCCTTCTACACTCCCGGTCAACAGGTTTGGCTCTCAAAATGAGACATTTCTATCAAGGGTGTTTGTAAGAAGTTGTTGCCTAGGTTCATAGGTCCCTACACCATCTCGGCCATCATCAACCCCACCTCTGTCCGACTTGACCTCCCCCTGACTCTGAGGATGCATCCGGTTTTTCATGTGTCACTGCTCAAATGCGCCGAGTCAAGCCCACTTTGTCCTCCGGTTGACCCTCCACCTCCGGTCCAGCTCGCCAGTGGGGGCCTGGGGTAAAAGATCAGACGCCTCCTGGACGTCCGCCCCCGGGGTCAGGGGTTCCATTATCTCGTTGACTCGGAGGGCTATGGACCTGAGCAACGGCAATGGATTCCCCATTCCTGGATCGATGACCAGTCGTGTTCGGGACTTTGAGGCTTCTCGTGCATCCTCCTCCTCCTCCTCGGAGCCACCAGGTGGCGTCCCTTGAGGCGGGGTACTGTCATGGCCTGAGGTATTTTTTCCCCACACTAACCTTTCTCCTGCAGGTGGGCGGTTCTGGGGAGCAGCCCAGCTGCAGCCACTCGGCTGCAATCACCGGCTGGCTATAAGAGGAGCAGTCTGAGACCTACACGACGTCGGATGATTAACTTAGTTTGGGTATTCGACCTAGTCTCGAGCTCAGTCTTTAACTTCAGGTGTGTTTTTCCTTGTTCCTCTAGTGATTGCTATTTTGTACCGCAGACATCACTTCACCTCATCTCTCCAGCCATAACCAACGGATCTCATCTCCTCATCCTCTCATCTGCTCTGTCAGCCGGCCCACTCTCACCCCCCGCCTGCCTCGCTTAATGGCTTGGATTCCTCATAATCCTCATTCCTCGTCACCAAAGCTTGGACCCCTTTTGAGCTCCTCTCTACCTAAGGCTTGACCTACCCTTTCCTCTGCATCTGCACCACCCTGCTGTCTAGTAAGACTGTACCGTTGGCATTATTTACATTCCCAACTGCCGCCTCCTCACCTTCCTGTTTTCTCCCGTTAGATTCAGACCCCGAACATCAGAGCTTCCTGGAGAGTGCTCCACCAACCATCACCTTATTTAATAAACATTATTGTTTTTTCTTACCTTGTCTCCCAGCTCTGATTCTGCATGTGGGTTAGAAAACTAAACATCACCATGACATAATTAAACAGCACAGTGTTTATGTATTTAGTTAGCATTTAGTTCTGGGAGTACTGAGGAAAACAATGAAGGGAAGAGGTCTAGCTGTGAAGGATAAGAAGAGATGCAGGGAGGATTCATCTGAAAGGAAGCCGGAGGAGAGGTGAGGCAAGAAAAAGCTTTTGTTTAGGGACAAAGGGAGAGAAGAGTGATTGGTCCTCACGAGGTCAGTATCTCACATTCATAAATATTGCAATATAAATGTGAAAAAGATGTTTTTCTTTGCAAATAACTCAACAAACGGATAGAAAAAGATCAAATTCATTTGTGTAGATGCATAAGGTATTGTTGTATCACATTTAATAAGTTTCCCGCTTTTCCCTCCCATTGGTTGAAAACAAAATTACAACTGTTGTAGACAACCTTGCAGCAGCCTGCTGCAGCTAACGCTAACAACTAGCTAACACCAACACAAGGCATTTGATTCTAAAAGGGCCACAAAGTAAAAAGATCCACACTGTTGGACGAAAAAAATATTATTACTTACAAGTCCAGTAGCAACATAGCCAGGTCACCATTGGCAGTGTTGGGAAAGTTTGTTTAAAAAACAAACTAGTTCAAAGTTCAGTTCACACATTTTAAAACGAACTAGTTTGTTTCTTTGTTTATAATTTAAAAAAATTTGAACTAAGTTCATTGTTTCAAAAACGAACTAGTTCATAGTTCTTTTTTCCCCCCACACACACACACATATACATATATATGTGTGTGTGTGTGTGTGTGTGTGTGTGTGTGTGTGTGTGTGTGTGTGTGTGTGTGTGCGTATATGTATATATGTGTGTGTGTGTATATGTATGTATATATATATATATATATATATATGTGTGTGTGTGTGTGTGTGTGTATATGTATATATATGTGTGTGTATATGTGTGTGTGTGTGTGTGTGTGTGTGTGTGTGTGTGTGTGTGTGTGTGTGTGTGTGTGTGTATGTAAATGTGTATATGTATATGCATATATGTGTATATGTATACATATATATACATACATATATATATATATACATACATATATATATATATATGTATATGTATACATATATATATATATGTATATGTATATATTTATATATATATATATATATATATATATATATATATATATATATATATATATATATATATATATGTGTGTGTGTGTGTGTGTGTGTGTGTGTGTGTGTGTGTGTGTGTATGTGTGTGTATATATATGTGTGTGTGTGTGTGTGTGTGTGTGTGTGTGTGTGTGTGTGTATATGTGTGTGTGTGTGTGTGTGTATGTAAATGTGTATATGTATATGCATATATGTGTATATGTATACATATATATATATATATATATATACATATATATGTATACATATATATATGTATATATATATATATATATATATATATATATATATATGTATGTATATACATATATATATATATATATATATATATACATATATATGTATACATTTACATATATATATATATATATATATATATATATATATATATATATATATATATGTAAATGTATATAATGAAATAATTGTCCAATAGCTGGCACTCGTTAAGTCCACACTCATACCCAGCTGCAGTTTTTACCCTACAATATATTCTCAATAACATGAGGAAAATGTTATTTTAATGGGAAATTATTAGAAAATCTTAGGATCCAGGCTGAGGTGGCAAACTCAAAGTGCAATATTAAAATAGCAAAACAATAAAATAATTTCAGTTTATTCCCTTTTCAATTTTTCTAATGAACTTTGACTCCTCCACGCAGCATAGACGTAGAAGAGTAGCTGCCGCTCGAACCGCTACTGCCTATGTTTGGCCACTTTTGTGGGTTCTACTTTTTATAAACTCTATGGTTAACAGGATGTTTTAGCTAGGCTTTAGCTCCGGAAAAGCTCCGTGAAGATCTGGAGCTAGAACGGCAAAAGAACGCGTTCATAAACTCGTTCACGCACGCCAGGATGAGCGCACTCACTTTTACGTTCGTCAGGCAAAATACAAACGAGTTCAGTTCACGTTCACGAAAAAAATGAACTAATTCACAGACGACCGATCAATGAACGCGTTCGGGCACAACACTGACCATCAGTCCGTGTTTTTGTAGCCTCCTTTAGCTCCCTCAGACTAGTATAGGCCACGTCGATGTTCACTCTTATTTTAGCGCTTTGCGTCACCTCCAAAGACATTGGGCTCCACCATGACGCCAACTAAAAAAAGCTACATTTTTCGTCCAATTCTTTTTATGGATGGTCTGAAAAAGTGAACTGCTATATTTATCTGAGCTACCAGCAGACTGAACAGCGGTTGCCATAAAACAGGCAGAGAACTCCCACTAGTGCCGACCCAAACCGTTAGTGATGTGAAATTCACGAACGAATCGAATCTTAAAGAGTCCTTGTAGACAGCCGTTCATCTTGTCTTCAAGTAACCCACCAGCCCCCTGCTCCCATTGAAATTGCTTCACTTCATTAAAAAAGAACCAGTCTTTTGAACGACAGCTCTCGAATTAAAGGCTCCATTCAAAGAGTCATGAGTCTCATCTCTACAAACCACAATAGTTATGCACAGGTTCTGGTCTGCAGAGTGTTGTCCAACAACCACTGAAACCAGTTTGAAAGCAATAGCTCAAAGTGTTAAAAACTCTTTAGTGTAGCTTTATAAAGGCATGAAAAGAAAAGAAAAACTCATTTATAGTAAATGAGGGGGAAAAAATCAGTTACCAATGGTGCTTGAAGAGTGGAGGTATGGGACATTTCATAGCAAGCTTTTAACATGTTCACAGCAGGGAGAGACACGGGGGAGGAGATGAGGCGAGGAAGGAGAGGGGACGGAGAGGTGGGGGTGTGGGAGGTGCGGGAGGTGGCGAGGGCCTGCCAATACAGATAAATATTTCATCCCACAACACAAAGAGTCATGGACTGGTGCCCAGTGGGGGAGCGAGGAGGTTTGGGGGGTGGCGTGGCAGGAAGAGCAAAAAATAAATAAATAAATAAATTACGGGAGAGAGGAAGAGAGAGGAGACTGGGAACTGAAGCTATAAGCCTGGAAGGTAAAGGTGTCCTTAACTCTCGCATCCACCGTCCATGATGCTAACCAGGGGTGACATAAGAAACACACACACACACACACACACCTGCTCACTCGGATGACACTTTACTGTTACTGGATTTTCTTATTGCAGACGTGAAATCTGATTTTTCAACTTCAGTAAAGAATAAAGCAGAGATGGCAAGAAGCTTGTTTCAGATTTTAATGGATGTCAGATGTGAAACATTTAAACACAAAATGTTCAGCAGTGTAATAAACAAAAGGGAGTTATTCCATGTGTCTAGCTGGATTACAGTAAGTGTTGGTAACGATTGGCTGTGCAACATCAAAAAGATAGAAAATGAGACGTGAAACCTGGTATTTTTGAAGTGTGTGTGTGTGTGTGTGTGTGGGGGGGGGTGGGGTGGGGGTAGTAAATACAGGTCTTATTTGATCAGTAAGTTTGGACTTTAAATTATCTGATTAAGTATTTCTAATCTTCTGCAGACCTCACCGCTTAAACAAATGTCACTTTTGAATAATAACAGAAAAAATTTAATTGTCTTCATATTTTATGAAGCTAAGCTTTAAGATGACCTCTAACTGGTGACTGTTGATGTCTCCACCCCGCATTCATTCAGTTCTGCAACTCAACTTTGTGTAAAGTCATCTTAAGTATGGATTTGACATGTTTGGCGTGTAGTTGCTCATGAAAAAACAAGCAACTATTACATTCAGTCATTTGTGCAATTTTTGATTTATTTTTCCTGTAATTCAAATGTTCAATTCAATGCATATTTTAGATTTTATTTGCTCTAATAAAATAATTTATTTTGCCTGCAAATATTACTTGTTCTGACAGAACATAAATCCTTTTATATGATGACTCTGTGTACTCATCGCTCTCTTGTTTAAAAAATGAAATCTATATAAAATATGTTTTAGAATGATTACTCTATCTGATATGTGAGCCATTATTCGGATGGACATAATGATGTGACTATGGGAAGCTTCTATTTTATAAACTGTAGTCTGAAGCATCCTATGAACTGGTACAAATGTGTGTGTGTGTGTGTGTGTGTGTGTGTGTGTGTGTGTGTGTGTGTGTGTGTGTGTGTGTGTGTTCAAGTTTGTATCAATCAGGCAGTTGGTCTTTTCGTTTGGATTCCCCGTTTTTTTCCCGCAGAAAGCAACTTCCTCTCATCATTAGTAATGAACCAGCAGCCGTGAAGGAGCCAAGCTACAATCTCAGCCCTGAGAGATGAATATTTGATCATCATCTCTCTCTCTTCCCCTTTGTGTGTGTCGGCATGTTTGTGTGTGTACTTGTGAGAGAAGAGAAAAACACTGAGTTCAGTGCAAAGGGCGCAGCTCTCTTGCTTTTACCTTTCTCTGTTGGTCTTTCACATCACTCCTGTTTTCCTCCCTGCCATTCCCTTTTCCCGTTCACCTCCCTCAACCTCTCCTTCGTTGAAATTCAGGGATTTTTCTTTCCCATCTCTCTTTCTCATGCTCATGTAGGACTGTGCAGAAACTGAAGTGGACAGGAACAAGTGCTGCACCTTGTGTAATATGTTCTTCACCTCTGCAATTGTGGCCCAGTCCCACTATCAGGGCAAAACTCACGCCAAGAGAGTCCGCCTGGTGCTCGGAGAACCCCCGAACCAACCCACAGCCATAGCCAGCCCTACAAACACAGGTACCCTGCACCTTTCACCTCTGATCTCTTCTGTGTCTCCGCAGAATTATTAAAATCATTAGAAAGAGACAGTTTTAGATACGCCTCAATTCTTTTTACTTTTGGAGTAGTCCGGAGTTTATTTTGTCAGAGGGCACCATCTAGAGGCGGAAAAAGTTTATTGCACCTTTAACTCCTCCCTGCTTCCGTGATGCAGCTGGAAGCAAAGCCTCCCATTTGTGAACATGTTTCTTTATAATTACATTAACAGTTATTCTCCTTTTTTGCTTTTTATTCACATATATTTTAAAATACTTACCTTTCCATAGTAAATGTCGCCCACTTTGCATCCGTTCCACATTCACGTTGACCATTGAAAATCAGGTCCACGGTAAATTATTTTTCGGTCTTAAGGTGTGTTTTCATTGCCGGAACATCGGGGTAATTTCTATGAGAGGGAAACTTACCGGCAGTTGTCAGTTGGTGTGTCGCCATTCAAAGACATCAACATACTGGACTACTTCAACAGTGAGTGATGTCATTGATCAGCGCCAAAAAGCGTCCGCAGTAACATTAAAAGTTTTACTCTATCAAAGTACGGCAGTTTAATCCATTTGGGAAAAAAAGGTGTTATAGGTGATTGCAGCTGCTCCATGATTCGCTGAGTCTTGTAAACAGCTTTAAAACATTGCTCAGGTCAGATTTTTCTGCTCTGTGATTGATATCTGTACGTGTTGGTTAATGCTGAGCGAGGTCAAGTTAATTTGCATGGGGCTTTGAATGACGGGGACGCGGTTTGCAACACTACATTACAGGGTCAGACCATCACTTCTACGGATTAAGAAAAATCATGCATCATTCAAGAAAAGGGGAAAACCGGACTTCTGCTTTACAACTGATCCATTCACATTAGATGCTTCACTTAGTTTTGGTTGAAACACACAAGGAATGACAGCCTCATTTCTATTTGGGAAAGATTCCAAAGGCTCGGAAACCTTTCTGTTTAAAGTTTCTGCAATAGCTCTTGACAGATTCACTCAGGTCCCACTTGTGTTGATGGGGAACGTCAGCACACAGCTTTTTACAGGTTTCTCCTGAGACGCTCCATATGAAGTTTCAGCCCAGAACTTTCTCAAAGATTTGCTGAAGGCATGTCTGTGTTTTACTGGCTCAGTACTTTGGGTGGTTGGATTACCAAAAAGTAAACCTTTGGCCCTTAAAAACTTTTTTACTAGGGACTGCACTATATTTTTGCTGCATCTGTTTTTTATTTAGTTTTTTGTTTGTTTTTTTGCCTATGCTGTCACAGACACATGGTGCCATCTTCATGATCATAAAGACCATTAATGACGTGATGCTGGTTTCCAGTTTATTTTTCCTCACACTGCCAAGAATATTGACACAATTTTTTCTGTTCATCTTAGTATGCACAATTTTCATTTTACTATTAGTTTGATTTAGTTTATTTGTATTGCATCAAATCCCAACAAAAGTCTTTGTAAAGCACAATAAAGACAATCCAGCTGACATCAGATCCAGATTCAAGCCTGATTCATTTCAATTCATGTTTATTTATATAGCGCCAAATCACGTCAAGAGTCGTCTCAAGGCACTTCACACAGTAAACATTCCAATACAGGTCAGTTCATTTAGCCAATCAGAAAAAAGTTTCCTATTTAAGGAACCCAGCAAATTGCATCAAGTCACTGATTAGTGTCAGTGACTATACAACAATCTTCATACTAAGCAAGCATATAGCGACAGTGGAGAGGAAAACTCCCTTTTAACAGAAAGAAACCTCCAGAGGATCCTGGCTCAGTATAAGCAGCCATCCACCATGACTCACTGGGGATCGAGAAGACAGAGCAGACACACACACACACACACACACACACACACACACACACACACACACACACACACACACACACACACACACACACACACACACACACACACACACACACACACACACACACCACACACACACACACACACACACACACACACACCAAAATGTAACGGGTAAACTAGTAGTAGCACATTCAATGTCAAATGAAGTAAAATGTTATTATCAGGAGAGGGAGAATGTTTAAGTGGGTAGCAACAGTGTTCAAGACGATGGCCCCCTCCATGAGGCCACCACAGCTCAGCGGAACACCATTGTAGCTTCTTCTGGGGAGAAAAACAGTTACAGAAAAATTAAGTTAACAGCTGAAATAGCAGGAAATAATACAGTTAAAGAGCAAATTGTAGAAGAAAGTATGATGAATGCAGCCAAGTCAGTTGTAATCAAATCTGACTGATTATAAAATACCAACTGTTAGAATTTACTCTCTGTAAAACAGACATGATAGCCTAGTGAACTAGACCAAATTCTTGCATTGCAAAGAATGGTCTAGGCATGCTCCATTGGAACCTCAGCAGCTCCTACCAGGACTCTGGCTAGCCAATCACAGCTCTCTAGAGGGGTTTCAAACACCTAAAGAGCTGTGATTGGTCCATAATGGTGGGCCAATCATAGTGCTCTATCTGCTTAGTGAACAAATCACAGAGCTTTATCCGCTTTGTGGGCCAATCAGGTCACTCTATATGCCTGGTGGGTGGGATGATGCAACAGAGTGAAACAAGAGTATGTCACATTCATTATCCAGTGGAATGCGGAGATCATTTGAAAGACAACGGTAGAACCCGCCCCACAACCGAGAGCCGTCAATGGAGCGTGGCCAGACTAAATAATACATTTATTTAGTCTGGCTTGCCAGGCTACAGACATGATGCATCAAACCATAACCAAACTGAGCAAGTGCAGTACAACGGGCGACAGTGGAAAGGAAAACTTGCTTTTAGCGCAAAGAAACTTCAAGTAAAACCAGAGTAAAGCTCTGAATAGGACTGCCTTCTGGTCAGAAAGTCCTCCAGCAGCATAACTAAAGAGGTGAGTCAGAATAACCCAACCTAGACCTAACTATAGGAAATACCATAGAGAAGAGCCCTAAACCTAGCCTTAAAAGTAGACAGGATGTCTGCCTCACAGATATAAACTAGAGCATCTAGCACCATGAAAGTGATTAGTTGGGAACATATTGAACGTTAATATCATTCAATGTGAAATACAATTTTTATTTCAACAGATGCTGAAACTCAAGAAAGTGTCGTTCTAAAACTGTGGCAGCAATATTTTGGATCAACTAGAATTTTTGCTGATTTTTTAAATAAACAAACCTAACAATAAATTAATGAATGCATGGACTACATTTTCTACATGACTTTGTGCCAGTAATTTAATGCTGATGGACAAATGCATTCTTACTATTTTACTACAATTAAATACCAAACAAGGCGTTGCTGTAGCTCAGAGGTTGAGTGGACATCTTCTAAGTGGATCAGATTGGAGATTTAATCCCCATATCATTGAAAAAGATACTGTATACTTTCATCACTTTTATGGTTTTTGAGGTCATGATTATGGGGATAAATAATATAAAAGTAATTAGGTTAACTAAGTGTCAATTTTAGAGGTTCTTCACTTATATTTTCACATTTGCAATGATTTCTAGTTGGAACGTATGCTTTCTAAATTGTTCTCTGGGGGAACAAAAGCTCTGGTGCGCCTATTTCAGCACAGAGAATTCAGCCAGAGGAGACAGTAGCTTCAGACAACAGGACTTCTCGCATCTGATCACTGACTGTATTTGCGCTGCAACATTGATGCCTTATCTCCATAAATAACACAATTCTGAACGAGTCCTGCGGTGTGGTGGAGTTGCTAATGCTAACGGGTAGCTTCTACCAGCCGAGACGCTCTCTGATGTTTCCTGGATGCTAAACCAACAACAGCCTTCCCCTTCGTGAGCCAAGATGGGTGAGTCCATGAATGTTAAGTGACAGTGAGATGTAGGTTTTTCAAATCCTAGAGTTTCACCGTCTTATTTCAATTAAAAGCTAATGCAGGAGATTGGTGTAGGAGACTATTTTCGTGTTCAGCCTGCATGTTAAAGTCAGAGTGACATACCATTTTCAAAATACTAAGCAAAATGTTTTTTTTCACTAATGTTTAGCACTTCACATGAGATCTTTTTCTCTATTTAAAAATAGTATTCTAGCGATGTCTAACAATGGGGCTCTTTTTACATTCTTACAAATCTGTTTTTACAGTGTGTTCCTAGAAGGAGTTTAATTTTCATGAGCAAAACTTACTGGTTAAGACGATGTTTTCCGTTTTGATAAAAATAAGATGAAATGGCAGAAAACAAGGCTTTCTTACTTTCTTGAAAATCGATTTTTGTACAGTTCCAATAATTTCCCAGAAATGCAGCCTGAAGTAGAGTAACCAGAACTAAAACGAAATTTTTTAATCAGCTCTCAGCAATCAGAGAGAAGGATTTAATTAGAATCTAAGCAAAGAGTATAAACTCAGGATGTACATCTAAGGTAACATACGTGTCTTTGGAGTTTAATGTGTGATATTAGGTACCTTTGGTGTTAGATTCTGGTCCGGTCATGGTGCTGCGTGGGCCTGGCCACAGGCTTTCTCTGGTTTTGATGTTGGTGGGTGATTGTGTGTGTGTGTGTGTGTGTGTGTGTGTGTGTGTGTGTGTGTGTGTGTGTGTGTGTGTGTGTGTGTGTGTGTGTGTGTGTGTGTGTGTGTGTGTGTGTGTGTGTGTGTGTGTGTGTGTGTGTGTGTGTGTGTTACTGGTGTGGTGGAGCATAAACTTTGTTTTGATGCACAACTGTGCAGCAGATTTACCAGATCTGGGTTTGGTTTTTGCCTTCAGGCTGTTTCTTATTTGCTTTTAGTGTCATATTTGTTTGCATCTGATTTAAAATGTGCATGAGTTGGATTTGAGTCAGAATGTTGAACTAAATAAAGCAACGAATGCTAGTCTGGTTCAGTATTTGGTTCTGTGAGAACTTCCTTATTATTATCGATGAGAATACTAGGCTTTGGGCTGATATTTAGAGTTGCAGAAATCTGCAGCTAGATCATCAAGTACACTGAAAAACATGTAAATGCTGTTTGTTTAAGTTATTTATTCCTTACATGTGGTTTCTACATTATGTAGAAAGGAATAAAGCCTGATTCATGCTTCTCCGTCTGCGTCAGTGCGTAGACACGCAACGTCCCTGCGGAGCTGCCGGAGAGCTCTGCAGGGACGGACGGAGTCCAGCTCTCTTTTCTAAACATCTGTCAGTGGAGACGGACAACGCAAGCTTGTGATCGGTCAGGACGCCGCTGTTGTTTACAGCACCGCCATTGCACCCTCAAAAACATAAAGAGAGCCGAGGATAACTAGCGGCAGACACGGAGAAGCTTGAAGAATACCTCGCGAAAAAACTCTAAAAACATGAATGTTTAATTCTCCCATGACTGGAGGAGTGAAAAGATGCGCAGCAAGCGTTTTATTTGTGGACGGAAATGACAGGAAACATGGGTTTAGAGGTGGCGAGCGCATGAAGCGGTGGAGGAGAGTGAGAGACAAATTTGTCTGTGTTAAGTCTCTTATATACGAAAAACACAATATAAACACACTATCTTGGACCGATACATGACAGGATACCACATCTTCATGCTATCATCACCTCTAAATCTATGTTTCCTTGTCTTTTCCGTCCACAAATAAAATGCTTGCTGCACATGTTTGTACTCCTTCAGTCATGGATGAATAAACGTTCCAAGTTTCAGACTTTTTCCTCGACGCATTCTTCAATCTGTTCTGCCTCTGTCGCTATCTTTTTCATGTTTGAGGGTGCAAAGGCGGCGCTGTTGATGAATTTACTGGAAGTAGCATCCTGACCAATCACAGACTTGCAGTTTCTGTCTCTTTTGATGGATTGCTAAAAATTGGTGCATGTCTCCATCACGAGCTCGTCGGGAGCTCTTGCGCCGACTGACTGATTAACATAGTCTCCTACACCTATCTCCTGCATTAGCTTCTGATAGAAAAGGATCTGAAAAATCTGAGATCCACATCACACTGTCACTTAACTCATTCACTGCCATTGACGACTAAAGTCGCCACTAGCATGTTTTTACTGTGTGGGCGTCGGATAGAGCCCCCGCACCATGAGAACAAACATCCCAGCTTTAAAGCTGATCTTCATCTGAGTACGTCACGTGATCAGGAAGCAGAAAATCCATGTGTTAGGAGATTGTTTTGGGCCGCTGCTGTAAAAGAAGTGAGGCGCGAAACGCTTCTGCCGATCACAATTCAACAACGGATTATGAAAGAACGGATAACGCTCGAAATGTGTGGATTCCTCCTGATGTAAGAGGTTAGTCTCCTCTTTGTTTTGGTTGTTTTGGCGTCAACATCATCCTAGCGCACAACGTTCTGTGACTCTTAAAAAAACTGTAAAAATGGTGAGAAACGTTGGCAGCGAAGGGCTTTAAAGATCAGGAAACGGCTGGCAGCGAATTAGTTAACATTCATGGACTCACTCATCTTGACTCACGACGGGGAAGGCTGTTGTTGATTTAGCGTCTAGGAAACAGCAAAGAACGCCCTGACTAGTAGAAGCTAACTGTTAGCATTAGCAACTCCACCACACAGCAGGACTCCTTTAGGCTTGTGTTATTTGTGGGGATAAAACATCAACATTGTACACAGAGTCATTGGTAAAGTCACATTGCTGTTAACCAATCACAGGCAAGATGTCCAAATATCAGGAAATAAGAATCTAAATCCTGCTGTCTGAAGCTCAGCTGTTATGTGGCTTATTTATAGTTCCTGAAAATGGTGCACCAGAGCTTTGTTTCCTCAGAGTACAACTTACAAGGCATTCATTCCTACTATAGACCACAGCAAATGTATTGATTAAATGAGTGTTCCACGCCTTTAAATCTGATTCATCTCACAGGTTTACAAATAGTTCTCCTCAGCTCTTGGGTTTGTTGTTTCCCGTCATGCTTGTGGCTGTTTGAGTAGTGTTTCACAAACGTGGCTTCCTGGTCTCCAAGGAAGCTTTTTCATAAAGTACTACAAATTGGATTGAAAGAGTAAACTCACAGTCCTCCAAGCTCACTGGTGCTTAAAAATGAAATGTTCTAATCAAACCCTTGCTCAACTTTGGCCTAATTTGAAAAACCGCCACTTCTGCACTGTTGTTGCTATGGAGTTCCAGTGTTTTTTTTATGACAGTGGGACCTGGTGGAGAAAAAAAGATGCAAGAGAATGAGCACAAGAAGAGAGGAAGAATGACCTGGGAGATTTCAGGAGAGATTACAGTCAAAGCTAGCCACTGTGAGTTCTCTGAGATCAGCGCTTCACCAAAGATACACAGCCAAGTTGACAGGCCTGGTCGCACATGGGCAGCTAAACACACACACACACACACACACACATGGAACTAAAATGATCAAAAATATGCCAATGAATGTATTCAGCTGCGTTCTCAAGAAACATGGACGCTAAAGGTAAAGAGCAACGCTTTGGCTTTGTCCCCTGCGCCAAACCTGACACAAACTTGAAATAAGCACTTCCTCCTTCTACACACACACACACACACACAGACAATCCCTGTGCCCCTCTCCATGAAGAACACTTACTTCTGCTCCAGTGTACAGAGATCACAGTCAGGAGGAGAGGAGTAGTGAGAAAACAAGGAATAGAGAATAGTAATGCTTTAGAGGATTTCTTCCTGTCAGAGCTGAGGAGCGTCAATCATGCATGGTCACACACACACACACACACACACACACACACACACACACACACACACACACACACACACGTCAACCACAAGTTTTACGAGCATCTTGTCTTTGAGGTTAATAAAAGAAGGGGAGAAAAATTAAGGACATGAGCGTTGCGCAGCCACAGGGTCGACTTTTGTAACCATGAAGATAAAGTGCCACGACAAAATAGAAAATATGAGTGGGTGTGGTTGGTGCGATGAGCAGAGACACAGCCATAGATACAGTAACTATGTGAACATATCAAGGTGAAGACAGCCAATCAGCTTACAGGAAAGGACTTAGGTCAACACAGGCCCACATACTGGAGATACACAAGCTCACAAAACCCTCTCCACTTTTGGTCACTGGTCAAAAATTCATGCTACGCAACGTGCCTGCTAGTCGTGAGCTGGTGGTGGTTGTTAATAAGTGATGTGACTCATTCTCTTTAAAGGCCTGACTGAGTGGGTTAGTGTTTGTGATATAAAACGTCTAAACGTGCGGCCGTATAGTCACAGACTGTAGCGCCATCGTGGAGGGTGAACTGGCACAATTGGACCTACCATCTGGCATCAGATCCTTTCTCTCACGATCTGGTTGTGGACAGAACCCCCCTTCTCCCTGGATGATTGGTGTGTTTTTTAGGACACGTGTTGTACTTCACGCGTGTGAGCAGCCTGTTCTGGGACTCCATCCTTGCACACACATTTTCTCATGGGACCACACATTCAGCCCGCCACCCAAACACCCACATACACACTCTTACACACACAGAGAGACAGTCTTTTCTGCCAGAGCTTCACCACGTCCCGTGGACACATCAGCGCCCGTTTGCTATTAATGGGCAATCACCATGGTAACCAGTGTCATGTCATGAGTAGCAGGTCACCTGGAAGTCGGCCATCCCCCTTTTTTTTTCCATTCCCTTGGAGGAGAGGAGAAGGGATGTTGAAAAAAAAAGGATGAAATGCGAAGGTTCAGTAGTGTAGTGATGTGACCAGGAAGCCAGCTCTGGCAGACTGGATCCTGGGGTGCAAAGGACCTCTCATCTGTTTTCTAAAGACATAGCATGCTGTGATCTGTTGGTAGGCAGACTCGATGAGCATAACCTGGACATCGCCTGGTTTAAAAGCACAGAATCGTATTTTATCAGACTGTGAGCGTAAATATCTCTGTTAATGCATCATATTTTCAAATCTTTATCCTTAAATGTTTAAATTATACATAACGTTGGTGTTTAAATCTATTTTCTCTTAGTTTTCTTTGGTGATCTGTGTGCTTTTTAAACTTAACATTTCACCACATCCTTCAGATTCTTCACCTTCCACCCCACTGACCACAGACCCCACCGCGTGCCCACCACCTCCCCCTGCGATACCCTGGCCCACGGCAGAGATTGGTGGAAATGGGGGCAGAGAGGCTGGAAAGTATTGCTGCCTGTGTGGAGCGTGGTTCAACAACCCTCTGATGGCCCAGCAGCACTACGAAGGGAAGAAACACCGCAGGAACGCAGCCAGGGCGCGCCTCCTGGAGCAGCTAGCAGACAGTCTGGATGCCACGGAGAGCACAGGTCAGCCTCTAAACCCAAACTGAACACTGTCCCAAAGGAAGGCTGCAGAGTGCCACGGCCATGCAGTACGATGGTAGTTAAGTGGGCGATCAAATGCAAGATCTGCTGCAGAGTGGCCAAATGTTCATACTGTTTGCCTTTCAACATGGTGTACATTTCACAGACGTCACACTGATGTAAGCTACACCTGTTAAGACTATTTAAAAGTCAGATATCTTGGTGATGTTCCCGGGAGATAGCTCATTATCATCTGAGACGTTCACTGAACTGACACTCTGTAAATGAATTTTATTATCAAATGTGTGATCTATATAGACCTTTAAGTAGGACTTTGCTAATTAAAAACCAGAGATTATTTTTTATTTCCCATAAAAACAAAACCTAAACCCAACAGACCCAATAGCAGAAAACCTAGCGTGCATGACCATAGGCAGAACTGAAGAACAGACCAACATAGTTTTTAAATAAATAAATAAATATCTGCCTGTAAAGGTGAGTGCTCCCATTAGTCTAGTGCAGTGGTTCCCAAACTTATTTAGCCGCGCACCCCCTTCTATGTCCCGACCATGACGACGCACCCCCCCAGCCCCCACATCAGGGCATGGCTATATATATATATATATATATATATATATATATATATATATATATATATATATATATATATATAAAGCTAAACAGACAGGGTTAAAAAAATATGATCAACCTTTTTCCCCATCACTTTCATTTTTTAAATAACAATTAATAAGCATTCAATACCATTACAATTTCCTTTGATTTAATTTTAAATAAATATTTAGAGTGCCCAGGTAGCACATAAAAAATGCAATTTAACGTTTTTTTTTTTAAAGTAGGAACGTTTAACCTGTGCGGCCAGAGCGCTCTCCTTCCTTCTGCTCTGCGTAAACCTGAACTGGCCACCTACTTGTGCGTAATCAAATGTCTATAGGGGAAAAGATGGAAAAGCTATAGACATGAGGTTCACTTTTGCCTCAGACCAACTTATTGCTGTTTTATGGTGTGGCTGAATCTGCGATCCGCTGCCACGCGGACTGGAATAACAAATGCTGCAGTAACAGTTGTAGAGAGGTTCGGAGTCACTGGGTGGAGCGGACCCGACTTTAATACGTCATCCCAAAATAGAAGCTAATATCTTAATTTTACCTGGAATGAAAAATGTTGTTATAAAACCTCTTAAAAGTTTTTTATCACGGAGGAGGCAGCGCTCATTTCTGTCTTCAGTCTGACGGCGCGCCGGAGTTTGCGCAGCGTGCGCGCTTATTGAATCTGTGTGTGTGTGTGTGTGTGTGTGTGTGTGTGTGTGTGTGTGTGTGTGTGTGTGTGTGTGTGCGCGCGCACGCGGCACAGCTCCATGAGCCGCTCCAGTCACCGCGTCTCGTTATTGGCGCTATTTAAACCAATGTTGTAAAATAACTTCTGCCCAGCCCAGATGTGCTCACTTGTGCACCCGTGAGCCGTGGTTCCGCGTCTGACCTCTGACAGACGCACTCTGAACTTCAGATCTTTAGCGCGCTGTTAATAGCCTGAATGGGAATCATTTCTTGATTTATTTTGTTACATCCACAATGTTCTGTGTGTGAGGTTTACAATGTCAGAACACCTGCATGAGACAGGTGTTAATTACAATCTGCCAGAATGACTCACCACCTTCAGATTCCTCCAACACCGTTAATAATGATCAAATACGCAACATATCGGCGTGCGCAGGCCAGACTGCTGAAGCTCGACGCATTGTTATTATGAAGCTATGGCACATGCGGAGGACACACGCACGCGTGCAAAAATATACTTGTTTTCAATTACATTTATTGGGCCCACTTACTTTTTCTTTGGCCCACCCACAAATGAGTTTCTGGCTACGCTAATGGTGACATATGACAGACTTCTCTGAGCTCCGCAGCCATTACACTTTTCACCTCGCGCACCCCCTAGTGGCAGCTCGCGCACCCCCGGGGGTGCGCGCACCACACTTTGGGAATCCCTGGTCTAGTGTCTTGCTGACGGTAAAGCATCCTAATGTCAATCATTTGTAGGTTTGCTTTTCAGCTAAAGGAGTGGATGTATTCGCAACTTAGCTTCTGACACATCCAACAATAGAGAATGGTACCTAAACATCCTCTGTGAGGAACTCCCCCAACTGACCTAAGAACAATTTGGTGATTTAAAACAATGTCTTTTCCAGCATGATGTAGCACAGGACCCTAAACCTAGCTCCTGACACAAGTTTTATGTCCATGGTCTGAAAACACCAATAATGCCCTTGGGAATATGGGGTTAAAGGTGTGGTTGACTGAAAAAAGCATTTTTTATGCATTATTCTATTTATTATAATGTGTCACTTTGAGTTTTTCATGCAAACTGAACAATGAAAATAGTCTCCTGCATAAGCTTCTGATCGAAAATAGATGGTGAACATCCAGCATATGAAAATTCTCACAGATCTATTTCATACTGTGAATTGGCATTCATGGACTCACCAATCTTCATAACGGGGAAGGCTGTTTCTTTATGTCTGGGAATAAGCAGAGGACATCACTGCTAGTTTAAGCTAACCATTAGCATTAGCAACACCAGCACACGACAGAACCTCCTCCAGGCTTCTGTTATTTGTGGACATAAAACACAAAGTCAGTGGTAGAGTCGAGTTGCTGTTATCCAATCTGGGGCGAGATGTCCAAATATCAGGAAATAAGACTCCAAAACCTACCGTCTGAAGCTCAGCTGTGATGTGGGCAACTCTTAAGTGAGAGAAATTGTGTACCGGTACATTTCTTCCTTGGAGTATGACTTACAAGGCTTTCATTCCTACAAGAGATCACTACAAATGTGTTGATTAAACAAGTAATCCAGTCCTTTAATCCCCATATGGCAAAATTCCAAAAATTCTGAAAAGTCCCAAGCAGTGATTAGGAATGAGTTTTCTCAAATTGGAGTTGTGTAGAAGACAGTGCAGACACTGCAAACATTTTACTCCTTGAATACAATCAATGCCTTCAGAAGTGATGAAATGTTTGTCCTTGTTCTTCAGCATGCCACAGAAACTTATTGAACGTATTTGGCAACACTGAAGCTGCAAACATTTTGAGATCCAATACTTGTTCCATTCTCAAACCTTTAGCCATGACTGTAAACGAGTAGCAATAACAGCCGTTTGGCGCAGGATCAGGGCGGCTGAGGTCAGCACAAGGAAATCAGAGGGTCAAACAGGCAAGCCACATTTAAAATATCAAAAAAAAAAAGGACAAACAAAACTACACCTAGGCCAATCCCATAACCCAAGCAATTCATTCTCACTCTGCTCTGTATCACAGTCAAGCTCTGGCATTTCTTTTTATTTCTGTTCGCCAGTCTAAATTTCCCTGCCAGCTCTCAGGGATCACCATTTGCTCATATTACAGTGCAGCTTTTACACTTGTTACTGCTAGCAGAGCAATGTGGGCTCAATGTTGACTCGGTATATCTTATTTAACCGTTAAAACCTTAACTGAGAGAATGGTACATAACACCAACGTACTTAGTCTGATAGTTGGAGCATGAAATCCCCCAAAAAATACTAAAGAAAGGGCCAAAGTGAAGGAAATTATTTATTTCTGTTCAATAGGATAACCGAGATCAAATGCAGTTGGCATGGTGAGTCCCAGGCTTTAATTACTACATCTTTCTCCCACCCTTTACCTTCTCCCACACAAATAAAACAATGCACAATGTAGCAGTGCAGCTTGCACAGCTACATTGTGCATGGAATTATTTGTGTGCAACTAAAGGTGTCAAGTAATAAAGGTTATTATTTAGGATTTCTACAGTGAAACAATGCAGTCTAATGTCTATAGTGTTGAAACGAAGGTTATATTGAAACAGATTTAATTCTCAGCCAGCTGAGGCGTGTCCGTTTTTCTCCTTTCAAAAAAAAAAAAAGAGAGAGAGACGTAGTCACTTACAATCGGTGAGTTTGAGAGGTTGCCAGGTCTGTGCCGAGTATAAACACTGCAACGCCGGCATTTGTCATTTGCCACCGGCAAGCAAAAAGCCTCATAGGTATTTAAAGAACCTAAGCCAGTAAACAGGAGCAGCCCAGAAGTTATTTCCTGTACCCCTAAGAAGCCACGTCATCCTTTTGTTTTACTCTAATATTAGGTGAAGCAAGCAACCTTGAGCTATCAATGCTAACTGTGAATTAGAAGCTCTTAAAATATTGCATGTAACTTTTTTAGTTAACAACTCAAAACAGCAAAATGTATGTGTGAAGTGAAAAAGGAGTCAACCGTGGCATTTTGCTCTCTTTAACTCAGGGGTGTCAAACTCAAACTCACACGGGGCCGAAATGAAAATCTGGGATGGAGTCGAGGGCCAAACTTAATATTTTTTGAAAAAGTGACGGCAAATTTGCACATTTTCTTTATCAACATATATGCAATTTTGAACCTTTAAATTTGGAAACAAACTTATTTCTGCATTAACACTGAATGTGGAATAACCAAATTACACACGAGCAAGTCAGTTTTAAATAAAAGGCATCAGTGGTATTCATTACTTGTGGTATATTCAGCATTTTTAAAATCTATTCAGGAGTTATGCTTTCTTGTTTATTCATTTTTCTTATTTTTCATTCTCCTTTTTTCTCCTGTAATACGCGTCATCGCTGCTGTGACGTCTAGCTTTCCCCACTGAGGAACAATAAAGGGATTTTCTATTCTATTCATCTATCTGCAGCCTTTCCACTTCCTGTTTACTGTAGGTTAAATCTTTTCTCACGGGCCAACAACAAAATAAAAATATCATTTTATCTTAAATGAAAATGCAACATCTCACCTGTTAACTTTCATGTTTTGGAGCAGAAAAAGAGCATAAAACCTAAATATTTAAAGCTCAGTTTGCTGCACTGGTTTACTGTGATGCTCACCTGTTCCAGCCAGATACCTGCATCATGGGGTTGATCTGAGCTGAGGAGGAGACTCCTGTTGTTTTGTTCATCTTCATCATCATAATGACAACATTAGATGACAACAGGTGCTCACATAGGTTTGTGCTGATGAACATGTCTGAGCAGCTTGACCACGTTGTTGTGTGTCGGGGAGGAAACACGGCAGCAGCCACAGAGTCATGCTGGTTTGAGCGTGTCGCTGCTCGCTAGAGTTATATGAGCTCTGTCTGGACGTTAGTTGGAAAACTTTCTCTTTCAGTCGTGAACACATTACTGAGCGGCTAGAATCTCCATTTCTGGGCTTCAACATCAGCAAACAGCTGAGTGAACTCGGCGCTGAGTGAGAGGAGTGTAGTTTGTCCGAGACAGCGGGGCTGCAGACACCCAACTACCCCTGACTGCCTCGGCGCTGGAAAAAACACAAAGGAGGGGGCACGTTGGCTCCACGCTGACGCCGCAAAGCATCATGGGAGTTGAAATATTTGCGGTAAAATCGGCCAGCGGGCCAATTTTAATATATTTTTGATATTTATCTCACGGGCCACATAAAAATGCTCCGCAGGCCGCATCTGGCCCGCGGGCTTTGACTCTGACATATGTGCTTTAACTCATTCAATGGCAGCTATTTCCTGATCAGAAAAGCCCTTCACTGCTAGCGTTTTTCAGCATTTTCACAGTTTTTTAAGAGACACAGAATGTTGCGCGCTAGGATGATATCAACGTCCAAATTAACAAAACAAAGAGTAGACTCACCTCTTTCATTGTGAAGAATCTGCGTGTTTCGCGCGTTATCCGTTCTTTCAAAATTCGTTTTTGAATTGTGATCGGCAGAAGCTTTTCTGGTTCGCGCCTCACTTTTTTTATAGCAGCAGCCCAAACGATCTCCTAACACGTGGATTTTCTGCTTACTGATAATGTGATGTGTGACATATGCGGAGGAAGATGAAGATCGGCATGGTGTGGGGGCACGTTCCGACACCCACACAGCAAAAAAATGCAAATGACGACTTCAGTCGTCAGGGGTAGTTAATGAGTTAATGGGTCATTCAGAATTATAATAGAAAGACAGATAACAACAAGACTTCCTCTAACACTGGAACACTCTAACAGTCATCAAACTCACCCAACAACAGTGAGAAAAATAAGTTCATTACATCTTTTTTGTTTTGGCTTTTCAGTGTTAAAAAAACACAAAGACAAAAAAACTATCCAGAAGCATTGTACCATTTAGTGAATTTGATTGCTGTTGGACAATTATTTTAACATCAACCATCGTGACACCCTCTTGGTTTGTATCATTTTTTAATGTAATTGCATTGCACTAAAATGCTTTAATTCTCAACAGGGTTCGTCCTTGGTTTCCATGGTGGCCCCACAGGGGTTTGCCCACAAAGATTTTAATGGGCTCATGTATGAGTCAAACCATCTGGGTCCCTCTGAAAACCCGTGCAGGGCCTGTTACAATCTATGTGGACAAAAATATTAGTAGGCAAACCCAAGAGAGTCTACCACAGAAATTGCGGACAAAACCTGTTGGGGCCCATACCTTTTGCTCATATGAATTCCATTTGAGGACCACTTGTGTACGCTGGCTGGGTAGTTTGACATCTTGACATTTGACATCTCTGTGTGCTACAACACAAACTCACATGCTTACATGCAAATGTCTTCCTAAGAGATATTTTAAGGAAATAAATAATATTTAGCGCAGAAAAATATTTCTGTTTATTCTCTGTGACATCATTGTTTCACAACATACTCAAGTTTTTCTGTGTTCATGGGAAAGCAGTGCACCTCCTCTGAGAGCAAAATCTGGACTGATCACGGCGCGCACCAGGTGCCATGACATAAACCATCATCTCAAGAAGCCAATCGCATTAAAAGCATTAGTCATGTTACTGCCTACAGTGGCTCAGAGGCTTTAAAAGTGCCATGTTACATACCGTCCTTAAGCCACACCCAGATGGCAAAACCTCAGCAATTTTTTTTATGTTTTGACTAAACGCCAGAATATTCATGCAAGTATAAATATTTAGAATTTCTTAGAAATTCTCCCTTTTTTAACATTTATGAGAAAACTGGCACAATCTACATTAGTCCATCGTACATGACTCTTTTTGACAGCTCGTTTTGGTTGTTTACTTCAGCCACATGACCAGTGGAGACACATTCTCACATTGGATTGGCATTAATCATCTCAGGTGTGAAGGTGTGCTGTGTGTATCTCAGAAGAAGGGTTGAAGGTGACACAGCAGCTGTGCAGAATGGAGGAGATCTATCACAGGCAGATTCATTTCTGTCCCATAGTTTTCCTTTACCCTTCTTTGTCCCATGTCTTTTGCTCGCTTTTGTGTGTGTGTGTGTGTGTGTGTGTGCGCGCATGCGTGTGTGTGTGTGTGTGTGTGTGTGTGTGTGTGTGTGTGTGTGTGTGTGTGTGTGTGTGTGTGTTGTGTGGCTTTGTTAGGCATTGTTGTGTTTTGTGTGTACATTCAAATGTGTGCAGCTTCAATTTGTTTTGTTTCTGTTTTTATCCTCGTTAGCTCTCCACAAATTGTCATGAATTCGACACTCGCTTCTAAATGTGCGGATCAACTTGACTCCACTCGGTTCATGTAGTTTTCTCATTACAACTGAGAAGTTGCTCTAGTGGGTGGTCTCATCATAGTGGGTGTTTTGCACATGAGCTCAGGGTCATCTGTACCTGAAGCAAACGCAGCACAAGGTGATCTGTAAATATCTGAAGCATCCAATGGCTCCCCCCTAGCCAATCATTGACCAACAGTTTTCTGAATTTGCATGATCTCCCTGTCTTGTTACACTAGGAGCCACATCAAAATCTGTACTGAAAAAGAGGTGACAACGTGGTAACTGTGGCTAAAGAAAATGCTGTGAAACGGTGCTAGCTTGTTGTTAGTGCTAGCTACAGCAGGCTGCTGTAGGGGTATTGTTGACATTTGTAATTTCACTTTCAACCAGTAGGACAGAGAAGCTAGACACTTTTAAGTGTTACTTTAAAGTCGATTGGTGTTTCTCAGTGTCAAGGCACCTGGCCTTGCAAGGCGATGTCTTGCGAGGCCAGGCGCCTTGCTTACGAGGACACTGTTCTTCCCTGGTCAAAGAAAACGTTTAAACGGAACAGACTTGCATCACGTGACCACGGCTTCCATGGCGGTCACGTAACGTCACGTGACACGGGAGATTACGTTATATTTTATATGTATTAGTTTCAATATAAATGTATAATGAGCCTTTTACTTTTTAAATTGTGTATATATTTGTTAAATTAAATATATAAGTGAGTTACTACCCGCTAGCCACTGAAGCTGCAACTACTAAGCAACTAACCAACCATAGATAACTTCTTTGGATCTAAAAAAAACCCATTTTAAATTAGTTGACTTACTTTTAGTTACTTACTTTTAGTTTAGTTTGATGATCAGGTTGCCTTTAACCTAATAATAGTCACCTGCACACACAGATATCCCCCTAAAATAGCTCAAACTAAAAACAAACTAAAAACTACTTCCAAAAACATTCAGCTTTGATATTAATGAGTTTTTTGGGTTCATTGAGAACATGGTTGTTGTTCAATAATAAAATTATTCCTCAAAAATACAACTTGCCTAATAATTCTGCACTCCCTGTAGGCTGGAATCAGTGTGTGAATGGTTTTGTCCTGTTTGTCTTTGAGTCACCCTGACAAAGATTCTGTCCAGGGTGTCCCCCACCTCTCACCCAACGACTGCTGAAGATAGGCACCTGTTCCTTGTAACTGAGGAAAAGGTGGTATAGAAAATGATTGAGTGAGAGGGTTTTGACCTTTGTTTCCTTTTTGGTCAGATTATTCTTCTTGGACCTACCTCAAATGGTCCATGTAATTGCCATATGAGATATTTTGCACAAAGTATGCTATTAAAACTAATTACTTTTTAACATAAGCCTGTTTCATTAAACAACGGCACCACTTTGCCACAAAGCGGAGGTGGCATCAGGGAGCCTTTGGTCATTTATAACTGGTCAGCCTGTGGTGCGATCATGTGTTCTTCACAAAAGATGAAGTGATGGTGGGATGAAGGGGGTATGGGGGTGGTCTCCATACTGTCGATGCGCTGTCACGGACATCCTTATAGCGTGGACTTAACTTGTTTTTATCCCGATTGAAGCTGCTCGATTCACAAGCCTCTCCAAAAGGTTGCTGCCCTTCACAATCCCTGTGAACTGTCTGGTGATCTGCGTTTCAGATGACCAGAAGCTTCCAGATTTATGTAATTCTCCAGTTTTCCATCTCAACTAATTCTGTTTAAAAATGCTAAATGGACTCCATGTGCTTACTTGCATTTACAATACTGTTACTGACCAAGGCTTGGCAGTCCACTAAGCATAGGGTGAAAATGCACCATTTGTTTCACGAAGGTGTGATCTTCATTCAAAGTCTGGTGTTGCGGTAACATTACTATTCATGTCTTCTGAAAGTGTCGATAGTGCCAGCTTGTTTTGGATAGCATTATTACTTTATTTAAACAAAGCAATCATTTGAAAACTGCATTTGTTTACTTTTAGTTTTCTTTGTCTAAAACTGACATTTGTTTCCTGATCTGTCAGGATCTGCTCCTTCTCCCTCTGGCATGTTGTCCCATCTCCCCTCGTGGATTTAAACCCTCTTTACTTGTCTTTGTCAGATCCTCATCTTATATACCTTCTGAATCATCCTGCCAGCCATTATTCATGTTAAACTGTTCATTTTCCTGCTTCCTGCTCACCTGTGTTTTGGGTCCTATTGCAACCATCATTGTTTCTTTACACGATCTTTAATGCAAAATAACAGAGGAAACCTGGAAGGGGGGCAAATAATGTATTTTTCATTTGTGGGACCTCTCTGCTGTAATTCAGCACATATAGCACTGCATGTTAGGGGATTTGCCCCAGTCTTGCAAAAATGCTCGGCTCATAGAGGAGCAGAAGGGAGTAGCTGTAAGTGTGGCTGCTGGCGAGGGCTGGAGCCTAGCTGACTGGGTTGTGTCTTTACATAAATCACAACAGGAAGAGAAACCCCTCAGGACAAAGCAGGCACTTTGTCTTCACTCCCTGGAGATTTGTTGAAGAATTAGAAGCAGTGAGATAAGCGTCTGGGATGGGAATGTGTGTGTGAGGACCAAGCCCCCACAATGCGGGTCTGAAATTGAGTCCAATGCAGAAGTGAAATAAACTGCAGTTCCACCCTCATCCGCTGGGGGCTGGTGTCAGAAGCAAGCAAATCCTCTTTGACTCCCATGTTAAAAATATCAATTTCACAGCAGAAATAAACATGTTTACAGCCTGGTACCAAAACATGTTTTAGGTTTAAATGATCTAGTTTACTGATCAGACCCAGGTTTCAGCTCACCTGCCCTGCAGGAAATTAAAAACACACAGTCATCACCTGCTGGAGCCTGTTGTGCGCCGTTGTTCACTGGATCTGGCCCAGGTTTCAGCTCCTCTGCCCCGCCATCACCTGCTGCAGCCTGTGGCGCGCTGCTGCGGGCCAGCTTCGACCCAGGAATGAGCTCCGCTGTCCCGCTGGGAGGGTTTCAAACACCGCCATCCTCTGCTGGAGACCGTGGCGCGCTGCTGCGCCCGTGTTATTTATTCTGTTATTGTTACCGGTACTTGTCTTGCAGTGTGAAATGCTTGGTCTCAGATTTTGTAAGAAAAATAATACAATTTCCCCCCAAAATGCGACTTATAGTCCAGTGCGACTTATATGTGTTTTTTTTCTTCTTCATGACTGTGACTTATAGTCCAAAAACTGCGATACGTTAAAAATATTGAAAACTTGCTCAAAGCAAAATATATTTTCATTAAGGAAATGACTTATAAAATTACCGATTTAATACTTTTTTATTCACAGAAAGATAGTTGTCATGAAAAAGCGCTGCAAACCTCCACACAAACTCCGTGTGAGCTTCAGGTCGCTGGTGTTCTACAGAGTTAGCTCTGGTTGTAGCTAGGTAGCTACCTCCATTAGCTTAGCTCCCACCTCAGCGTTAGCTTTGGGTTAGCTTCAGGTTAGCTTGTAGCTAGTTCGACAGGGTGTGTCATTTGATCACAGCCTTACAGCCCCACCCTCAGCTCCACCTCTCTTCCCTTTTGTGGAATTGTCTGGGCTTGATGGAACCTGTGACTAGAGCCCTGCACGGGCCTAAAATCTGAGCCCGTGTCCGGCCCGGCCCGAGGGAGTGGAGCCCCAGCCCGACCCGGCCCGAAAACGTTTTCAGGATTCTCTGGCCCGGCCCGAGCCCAAGCCCGACTTTTTTTTTTTTTACCAACTAAATGAAAACAAAGTGCGTCAATCCTGACCAATGAGTTAAAAGACATGCAGGATCCGAGCGTCGCAGAAGCGCATGCGGGAAGCTTCCTCCCACTGAAGCGAGTGTTTTCCAAACGCTGTCGCTCAGAGAGACTTGTCACTTAGAAAATGTTCCCTGATTATGAAACTTTGGCTGAATAGCGCTTGTTCCTGTCTCCAATGTGCGACACATCCAGGAGCCGTCTGAGGAGACGCCCAGAATCGCACATCCTCTTCAGCTCATAAGCGCCTATGATTACGCACAAGCGTGACCCAACCCGGTCTCACAGTAAGACCGGGTTTGAACTGTTCAGGTTCACGCAGACAATCTTCACATAGAATTGACTTACAGATATAAAATTAATTCAGTAAAATATAAAGCATTTTATTTAAATATCCATTCATTATTTTACAAGCACATAGAGCCGCATCAGATGGATGGAAGAGCCGCGGGTTGCCGATCCCTGCTCTAGTTCAAGATATCATTAAAATTCCAAAAGTGCTGAAAAGATTAAAAATGGGGCTTTCCGTGCATATACAATACATTACGGTATCCACCGGGATTCCCTGTCTTGAGCGCAACGAATCACAACACAGATTCAGAGACATGCCGAGTTTGTCATCCAAAATGCTCCGTTTTATAACTTTTGAATGGCTGATCAGATTCAAATAATTCCAACAGTTCCTAAAAGTACATAAAAGCAGCTTTCCAACAATCTATAGCATGAAGCAATCAGAGTTAGGGAAAATATCGCTACGAGGGGAAATCCTGCTGTACAGCCTGATTGAAACGGAGTGCAGCTCCGCGGTGAAAGCGGATAACCTATAAAATGACATGTTGAGGACGCAAACTCAATGCATCTCTTTTATTGTGAAATAATAATTTCTCTGAGTTTTGGGGTTGTGGGCGGGAGTAGACATGTACGCTGCAGGTGCAGGCGGGAGTGTAACACACACGTTGCGGTTGCAGGCGGTAATGGTCAGAAATTCAGCAGGAGCGGGCAGGAGCGGGATGAAGAAAACAGTCCCGCGCAGGGCTCTACTGCTGCGTTTAAGTGTTTTAATTTTTTTAAATGATTTCCATTAAAAATAAAGGCGCCCGGCCCGGCCCGTGTTCGAGGTAATCACACAGTCGTTGGCCTGAAGCCCGGCCCTCGGGCCGTCGGGCCGGGCCGACCCGAGGGCCTAGGGCTTCAGTGCAGGGCTCTACCTGTGACACGGTCAAAATGGCGGTGGTGGCCATCTCCCATTTTTCCTCGAAAATGTGTTATTGGAGCCTATGGAAACCCATTGTACACACACACACACGTGTATGTGTGTGTGTGTGTGTATGTGTGTGTGTGTGTGTGTGTGTGTGTGTGTGTGTGTGTGTGTGTGTGTGTGTGTGTGTGTGTGTGTGTGTGTGTGTCGATGGTGAGGACTTGAGAGGGTTTGCTACTAAAACAGAGAGAGGAAACTGTGTAATTGATGACTGAGCCTGAGTTCTAGGATGAAGAAGGCTCCTGATCCCCGGAGATAGGGCTCTCTGTGACTAAGTCACACATCACCTCTGAACACGCTCGTGATACACTGTTGATACTTGGGAGCAAATGTTTTGGAGTACAGATAAAGAGCTTAACTTCTACAATAACCATGCGTGTTTATGTGTAATTTGACAGTAAATTCGTACAAATGTCATTATTTCTGTCTCAAATTGACTATTTAATTAAAAAAAACTTCACATATACAAATATTCAACCCTTTTTAGCTCCTTTTGAGTATTTTTCTGTACATTATTTAAGTAGTTTCAGTTATTTTGATCAGTTTAGCCCAGGAAACTGCACCATCAGGCTGTTTTAACCAAAATTTACAACACAGACATGCACAAGCATGGCAGACAAAAAAGGAAAACATTACCTGCTTCTTGGTGACTCTTGTGGAGCGTTCAGCAGCTCAAGAGTTCACGAAGAGCAGTAGTGGAGATAAATAGCAATAAATATTCAGCATGCACTGCTAACTCCCTGATTTCTGCTGCTGGTAACTGAAAGTTTTACAATGTTTATCACATTAAGGCTGATTATTCACACCATATCACTCTGAACTGCTATTTTCCACATGCTAATAAAAACTTTTTACATTTCTGAAACAAAAAATTTGTCGCTAATTAGTTTGTCGACTTAGAATTTTAATGGGCAGATAAAGCAATTTGCATCTCGCTTAAAATGCTCATCCAGCTGCTGGATGTAAAGCCACTCAGGTGTGACAGTTCTGTTGTTTATTCACCAACACGAGTCTGGTAAACATGCATCACTGATGCACTCTGTCACTTTAGATTTAAGATGATTTGAAGCATAATGCAGAAGCTACAGCTGTTCAGACAACATAAACATCAGCTAAACGTCACAATATCTGAGGATTTTTACAACATTCTGCTGCTGCATTCATCAACAAAATCATCTTTTAAAGACATCTGAAAAATCTGCTTGATTTGTTTATTTTTAAAGGTTTTTATTTTTTACATTTAACTAAAATTTATTTTATTACAGATGGTTCTCAAAGTTGGGGAGCTCCTACATGACCCTCTGCTGCTCAAAGTTCAATGTTGATTGAGTTCTTTTTTTTTTAACCAAAATTGTGACAGAAACAGCTAACATAGTCAAAAATTGTATAACTGTTGTAAAAATTTACCTGTTAAATTGGCTCTCAGTGTTTGTTATGATTTTACCAATCAAATGTATTTATTAATTTATTGATGTAGTGCATCAGAAGCAGAAAAGTTCAGCAGTGACTACATTAAGGGTCGAGACTGCACAAATGTTTTCCATTGCTCAAAATAATCGTGTTTTCATCATGATTCTAAGTATCCTGATCAATATTAATGCTGTTGATGTGTGAAGCGTTGCTCACACATCAGTCTCGTATGTTAATGCAAACCTGATATCATTTATTCATCAGAAAGCTGGCTGCGTGCCCTGAAATGTGGTTTTTAATTGAATTTTAAATCAAACCGAATCTGGCAGACTGTGAATCTGACCACGCTGGATTCAGAAAGCCAGCCCAGCCCAGGATCCCTCTATGGCCTCCATTCTTTTGTTTTAAACAGATGGCGTTTCCACTCACTCTCCCGTCAGCTGCAAAATTAATTAGCCTCCCTTTAAGCTCTTCAAAGTTAGCTGGTATAATTCCACCTGGATCCAGTCTGACTGGATCAGCGTTCAACTGTTTTCCTAGGAGGGTTGAGTATTTGCAGAATGTTGGTTCTGATCACATTTCAATAACTTTCTTTTTGAATTTGGTTCAGTTTTACTCTTTGAGATCTCACGCTACTCTCTTGTTGCAATCAGCACAAACTCTCGTAGGAAAATCTGCACGGACATCCAAGAAACTGGGATTTTCTGCACAGGAAATTTCTCTGTGCATTCACCCATATGTTACTTGATTTCATTGGTTGTACGGTGAAATTAAGTGTTCGGCCCATTGTGTTTGGTTTAATGCTGTTTAACCAAATGCACTGTGTTGGTATCTGAAATTCCTTGGAGGCATGTAAAGGCTGGTGCAGTAAGAGCTTGGCAGAGCATTCATATGGAAAAAAACACTAATATCTTCATTTTAAGCTAAAGCAAAGCATTTAACTCACATGAACTGAATGCATACGTACGACACAAAACAATAAAACTCTGCAACAATCCGCTAATTAGGAATGCACGCCGCCATTCTCAATGAAGCACGTTCCTTTTTAGATCAGCATTAACTCCAATCATGGAGCGCCTGCAACACCAGAGCGCTTTGCATTCAACGACAGCCACATCTCCACACCCACTGCCTCAGCTCATCATCTCACCACCTTTTTTTTTTGCTCACCCTGGCATATCTGCTTGTGTAATTAACGAGGCTTAAAACACCCTCACAAATACCGCTCATGGAACAAAAAAAAAGACATTCCCAAGCCCGGGATGCTCGCTGTCACTGGAGTTGCATGCACACTTTCTCTGCATGTAATTAACATGGATTAGGGCAAAGCATGGTTTGATGCCAGAGCAACGTATTGTCTGTTTGCTCATCTGTGTGTGTGCGTGTATGTGTGTGTGAGTGTGGTGACGACTGGCGCTGGCACAAACCAGCAGCATATTGCGCATTCTGGGCCAGGCAGAGGGGAGGTGACATCTATAAAGGCTGTCCCACATACGCACGTGCACGGACAACACACGTAACTGTGCACACCAAAATAGACATCTTTGGCAAAGGAATAATACGAAGAGTATCCTTTTCGTTTACAAATGATCTCTCCCCCTCCTTCATTTAGAGAGAACAGAAATAATGACGCTCTGGCAGAAGATGTATCGTCTCTTTTTTTAGACTCCTCGTCGCACAAAAAGACTTAGTGATTAACTCCTAATAGCTGCAAAATATCAACATTTATGCTAAGACGGCGTTTACTCTGGGTAGTTAATTTGGTCGTGGCTTTCTTAAATGACTTCTTGTCCCTAATCACCCCGCTACGGCCCGGGCGACTCTCGAAGCAACATGAAGCCGATGTGCCATATTATGCAGCTCTGGTTCGGTGTAAATGACCTCCCACCAGTCCTGACTGTATTACAACTTCATCTTCAGACACAGTTCTTTACCAATTACCGCCACAGAAGGTCAAAAGGTGACGAAATACACCGTCGAGGCATAAATCTCAAAGACAGTAATGACAGCAGAGTAAAGGGCAGACACACACAGAAGAACACACGCAATTCCACTCGCCGCACACGCCACGTGTCGTTCGTTCGTCCTTAAAATATTAAAAATAACTACAAATAATGCAGCAACAGGGTGGAGGGTTGTTCTAAGCGAACTGTGAATGTTTTGAATCTAGGATCTGACCTTTGTGGAGTTGTAAGAAGCGATAAATAGCGCCTGCTTGTATCTCTGACCGGGGTTACACAGACAATATGTCACATTGCTGATTGCCTCACCCTCATTGACACGGAGAGCGTTCCCTCCACCTCCTCTGCCCTTGTGAAACAGACAATTTTAGAACCGTTGCTGCTCTTCCAACAACTCATCTGTCTTCCCTTCTGTGTCTGTATGCACATCTCACTTTTCTTTGGAAATTTCCTCTTTTCCTATCACGTTAACCCCTCCCCCCTCCCGTCCTTATCTCCAACCCCCCCATCTCCTAACTCGTCTATTTTTGGGGTGTTCATCGCGACCACCTGCAAACCCTGTGATTAGTTAACATCTGTGTCTGAGACGCCGCCTTCTGCAGCACGCATTCACAGCCACCACAAAGACGAGCATGCACGTTCGCTAAAATGATATTTTTCTTCTGATTCTTCGTGTCCCGATTATTCTGTTGAACCTCGCTCGAGTTCACGTTTCAGAATCGGTTGCACACACACACACACACACACACACACACACACACACACACACACACACACACACACACACACACACACACATTCAGGCACTAGAAGGATGGAAACACTGATCTAATGATCTAAAACTGTAACTGGTTTTCTGCTAATGATCAGTCAAATCAAATCTCTTTCCAGATGCACTCTAATCAGGAAAATTACTTTGCATTGCTGAAAGTAAAAGAAGAGAAACATAAAAATAAAACTTGTGTTCATACTTTTATTGTTGCTCGTGTTGGCCTCATTCCTGCAGGAATGCTGATAATTAAGACAATGGCTTAGAAGAATTTTTATCAATTCTGCATCTGAAATTTGCCCTCACAGTAACCCCTGCACTTGCATGGTTGTGCTCCCCCCCTTCTTCCCAGGACTGCGCAGTAGTTACTCATGCAACGTCTGCAGTGTGGTTCTCAACTCCATCGAGCAGTACCACGCACACCTCCAGGGCTCCAAACACCAGAACAAGTGAGTATGTGCACAAGAATTATTGATCAAATGTTTTATTAAACCTTGATTTCTAATAGTTGAGCATCTTTTGGAAATATGATTCGAGGCATTGTTCATCGTTTTAATACAACAGATTTTCATTTGGACACATTTATAACTGTACTCTCAGCTGTTAATATTGCTTCAATGCATTCAAATTCATCACAAAGATGTAAATATGAAGGAATCATTACATCTGTTTTTACTCAATTTTGTGTTTTATAATTTGAAATGATTGGTTCCACCACTCTTCAATTATGCTACGTTATAAATGATTGTGGTTGACAAGTGAAACTGTAGAGGACAAATACAGTAAAGAGAATTTACATACAGCACAAATTTAAGGCCCAGTTGTCAAAATTCAAGACTTTTTAAGGCATTATTTCCAAATTCTTAAATTCAATGCTTTTAAGACTTTATACAACCCCACGGGAACTCTGTGTCATCAGCGTGAGTTAATCAAAAGTTCTGCTCAGCAACTCCTCCAGGCCTTTCCAAGTACCTACCCTTGTTCGGTACTTCGAGAGTTCCTGAAAATGGACCGGAAAACAGCCTGTTCGACCGACCCAGTGAAATGGAGACACACACAACTCAGGAAGTTCTTGTAAAATTACCCTGAAGTTTCGACAGTGGAAACACGCCTCATGTGGGTCTGAACTGCCTCCATAAACACTCCAAACATGAAAAAAATGGCCATTCATTTTCTGTCGGTGTTTGGTTTTAGGAATCATTTGCAAAAAGTCCTTATTTGTGATGTCACAAACAGGGAAACAAGAATAAAACCACCTGTAATGTGTAATAATGATCTGGTGCTGATGAAGCAGCAGCTCTACTCCAGACCATCTCCAGGATATCTGAGCTTCTCAGCTTATAGCAGCCTGAGCAGAGGATGGGTGGGCGTGGCCAACTCCAGCTTTTTTTATTAAAGTGACAGAGCCCTAAAACACCATGAAGGTAATGAAAACATCAACAATTAAACTGCTGAAACCACTTAGAGGGATTTAGGACAAAAGACCTCATGAACATTTTTGCTATTGATCACAGAACTATTGTAATTTAAGGAAAAAAAACATAATTTGTCCCCTTTAACCACTTTTCTCTCCTTTAAATTTTTCAGAATTAGATGAAACAGTTAAAACAAAATATAGAATAAAACAAAATAAGTATTATATTTGTTTTCCATTAAGATGAAATAATATTTATGCTTTAAAAACTAGTTATATTTCTTGTGTCAGGCTTTCAAAGATTGATCATTGTTTATTTACTGTTTTCTTAAATAGATTATCTGTTTTCAATAAATAAATGCACTTACATCTAAAAGTCTCCTTGTACTTATATTATGTACATAAAATTAGGCTTTTATAAATTTTCTATTTGAAGATGATGAGATCATAAAGAATACAAAACATTCAAATTGACTAAATACCAGATTTGTTGGATCAAACTGTAAGGTTTTACTGTCAATTCCCTTCTTAAGTTAATTTTTGTAAATCTTTCTGAATTTTGCTCATAGAGGGAATAATAGGCCCTGAAAATCAAATATATTAGGACAGTATTTGCAGAACTTAATGCAAGACATCCAAGCAGTTTCTAAAAGGTTTGGAAATGAAATCAATTTGACAAAAATGAACAAATAAAGATCAGAGGACCTGAGTTAGAGGATCATGTTTATACAAAAGTCAGTAAATTTACTTCATAATAGGCATTTACCAAAGCCACTTTCACTGTTTTGCAGCCGGTGTAATGTCAGCTGAAAAGATGTGTCACGGACAAATATTTCATACAAGAATGTAAACAAACAATAGCACAAATTTAAAAAAAATAATGGCTGCCATGCGCTCAGTAAATCTTGTTAAATGGCTCTGTATGGCATCTATAGTTCCCTCCACTCTTTTTTTTAGTTTTTAATAAATCTGAAAGGTTTTTTTCTCTAGTCTCTTTTGTCACATTATACATCCTCTATCTCTTCACCGGCTCCTTTTCCTGCATTCACACCTCTCCTCAAAGAAAAGAGAGAAGAGGAGGTGAGAAAGAGGCAAGATGAGGCAGCAGACATTTAACCGAACCGAACTGTTGAATCTGTGCTGTCATTTTAATCTAATGTCAGATAAAATATGAGGTGTCCATTGTTCTGCCACAGCCGAGCTCTGCATTTGATTATTCCACTCATACCAGCATTACAATGGATTGACAGAAGACATTAAAGCAGATAATAGACATGAGATGTTGAGCTCAACATCTACATTTTTGCAATAACTTGAAAAGCAATTTAGATCCACTCGAAGGGAAAGAATGTGACATAGAACAGCTAAATTTCATGCATTTGGCATGAGGTAGCTGTTAGCACACTCTGCGGCTGTGTTGCGGTGCATGTCAGCATGCTTGTTTGTGTCTCTGTAGTCAAAGCAATGGAATGGACATGGAGTGCTGTGAATGGTCTTTGTCAGATAAAAGGCTGCTCCGGGATATAATGCTGTAGCTTTCTGTTTTTCTTTTTGTCTTCTTTATTTTATTTTATTTTTTGTTGAGGCAACACAAATGTCTGTTTTCAATAACCCCAGAGCAAAAGTTGTCTGCTGTTCGCACAGCCAACTCCTGCAAACAAGTCCCAGAGATTTGTCTGTGTGGAGGAAACAAAAGGGCAACACTAATAAAGATGTAAGGGTGCGGATGGAAGGGAGAAGGAGCAAAGCATAAATTAGTGATGAGGAAACATTCGATAAATTTATGTCTTAATAAATGCACGTATGTAATATTATAGATGAATATTTAAAGAAAACTCACACAGGACCTGGATCCCTCCACACCAGTTGGTGGGATTAAAACTGCAGACAGTGTTTATTTTGTGATTCAGACAGTGACTCTAAAGGCAGCTCTAAGCAGAACCTCTTTAATGATGTGATTAGTGGAAAAAACACACAAACTGTAAAAGGATGAGGAAAAGAACCTCCACCGCTACATTGCCTTCAGTTTCATGTTGACCCAGGGTATTTTGTTTTAAAGTGTGTATTTTTCCTGGCGATAAGGGGCAGTAGATGCCTAAATCGTTGCAAGCAAGCAGTAGTTTTGTGTTGGATGCATTAGGGTCAAAAAGGTCCTGGGAGTGCAAACTTCAGCTAAATGACAAGCACACCAGACTCCCTTTCATCACTGCCAACGAGTGAAGAGGTAAATGTGTAAAACAACATTTATCAATGGCGAAAGTTTTGAAACCATTTGTTACAAATCAGTAAATGTGTTTTGCCCTCAAGGCCTCCCGTAGAAGAAAACATGACATCTAACATGGCGTCGCCCAGAGACTTAGACCCGCTCCCATTGTATTTTAGACCTGCTTTTTATGGTTATATGTTACCAAGCTGCCATATTTTTCAACAACTGGGCATCATTTAATTGATTTTCAACAACATTTTGATGGATATTTCCAGAGATAACGATAAAAACTACACATTGTCACTTTAATGAAAAAACATTTTTCAATTCTTGATTCTGATCATAATTGGTTATTCTGAGTTTTTCATGCAGGTTGAACATTAACATAGTTTCCTACACCTACCTCCTGCATTAGCTTCTCATAGAAAGAGACACCTGTCACACACGTGCCGGTGAGCGAAGCGGAGATGAGGTGAGGATCCACACGCGGGTGAGGAAGGCAGGCAGACAGGTAGGAACGGTTTTACATTAGGTTTAATATCAAGCACGCGGGACATAGAAACAATGAACCAACAAGAGACACAGGACTGAAGGGGTTTAAATACATGAGAGCTGGGAGCTTGGGTGATTGGAAAATGAGAGGCACACAGGAACACAGAGCACACAGGAACACAGAGCAGGGCGGGAGGAGGGGGACCAGAAAGGAGGGCCAAGAGGAACCGAGGGACCGGTGGAGAGGAGGCAGGAACCAGTAAAGTCCGGGGACCTGCGTCTGGGGCAGAGGAGGAAAAACGACGAGCTCTTGGGGGCCTGCGTCTGGGGCAGAGGAGGAGACGAGGATGGGCTCTTGGGGGCCTGCGTCTGTGGCAGAGGAGGGGACGCCGACGGCTCTTGGGGGCCCGCGCCTGATGAGGGCAGGACCGGCGGTGACCGGAGGCAGAGACGCCGGAGGAGACGTCCTTGGCTTCTGGACTGGAGGCGGCGGCGACAACCTCTGGGCTGGAGGCGGCGTTGTCTGCTTCTGGACTGGAGGCGGCGGCGACGACCTCTGGACTGGAGGCGGCGGCGTCGACCTCTGGGCTGGAGGCGTCGGCGTCGACCTCTGGGCTGGAGTCGTCGGCGTCGGCCTCTGGGCTGGAGGCGACGTCGTCGGCCTCTGGGCTGGAGGCGACATCGTCGGCCCCTGGGCTGGAGGCGTCGGCCTCTGGGCTGGAGACGGCGTCGACCACGGGACTGGAGAAGGCGTTTACCACGGGACTGGAGACGGAGTTGACCACGAGACTGGAGACTGCGTCGACCACGGGACTGGAGGCGGTGGCGACAACCTCTGGACTGGAGGCGGCGGCGTCGACCTCTGGGCTGGAGGCGGCGTCGTCGGCCTCTGGGCTGGAGGCGGCGTCGTCGACCTCTGGGCTGGAGGCGCCGTCGTCGGCCTCTGGGCTGGAGGCGGCATCCTCGGCCTCTGGGCTGGAGACGGCATCGACCACAGGACTGGAGAAGGTGTCGACCACGGGACTGGAGACGGCGTCGACCACGGGACTGGAGGCGACCACGGGACTGGAGGCGGCGTCGTTGGCCTCTGGGATGGAGGCGGCGGCTTCGGCCTCTGGGCTGGAGGCAGCATCGTCGACCTCTGGGCTGGAGGCGGCATTGTTGGCCTCTGGGCTGGAGGCGGCGTCCTCGGCCTCTGGGCTGGAGACAGAGTTGACCACGGGACTGAAGAAGACGTCGACCACGGGACTGGAGATGGCGTCGACCACGGGACTGGAGACGGCGTCGACCACGGGACTGGAGGCGGTGGCGACGACCATTGGACTGGAGGCAGCGTCGTCGAACTCTGGGCTGGAGGCGGCGTCGGCGGCCTCTGGGCTGGAGGCGACGTCTTCGGCTTCTAGGCTGGAGGCAGCATCCTTGGCCTCTGGGCTGGAGGCGGCGGCGTCGACCACGGGACTGGAGAAGGCGTCGACCACGGGACTGGAGACCGCGTTGACCACTGGACTGGAGATGCCGTTGACCACTGGACTGGAGACGGCGGAGACGTTGGACTGGAGGGAACGTCGACCTCTGGACTGGAGGGAACGTCGACCTCTGGACTGGAGGGAGCGTAGACCTCTGGACTGGAGGGAACGTCAACCTCTGGACTGGAGGGGACGTCGACCTCTGGACACGAGGGAGCATCTACCTCTGGACACGAGGAAGCGTCGACCTCTGGACACGAAGGAGCGTCGACCTCTGGACACAAAGGAGCGTCGACCTCTGGACACAAAGGAGCGTCGACCTCTGGATACAAAGGAGCGTCGACCTCTGGACTGGAAAGAGCGTCGACCTCTGGACTGGAAAGAGCATTGGCCTCTGGACTGGAAAGAGCGTCGACCTCTGGACACGAGGGAGTGTCGACCTCTGGACACAAGGGAGTGTCGAACTCTGGATACAAAGGAGCGTCGACCTCTGGACTGGAAAGAGAGTCGACCCCTGGACACAAAGGAGCGTCGACCTCTGGACACAAAGGAGCGTCGACCTCTGGATACAAAGGAGCGTCGACCTCTGGACTGGAAAGAGCATCGGCCTCTGGACTGGAAAGAGCGTCGACCTCTGGACACGAGGGAGTGTCGACCTCTGGACACGAGGGAGTGTCGAACTCTGGATACAAAGGAGCGTCGACCTCTGGACTGGAAAGAGAGTCGACCCCTGGACACGAGGGAGCGTCGACCTCTGGACACAAGGGAGTGTCGAACTCTGGATATGAAGGAGCGTCGACCTCTGGACTGGAAAGAGCGTCGACCTCTGGACTGGAAAGAGCGTCAACTTCTGCACTGGAGAGAGCGTCGACCTCCGGACTGGAGAGAGCGTCGACCTCCGGACTGGAAAGAGCGTCGACCTCTGGACTGGAAAGAGCGTCGACTTCTGCACTGGAGAGAGCGTCGATCTCCGGACTGGAGAGAGCGTCGACCTCTGGACTGGAGAGAGCGTCGTCCTCCATCGAATTCTGGTCCGGAGGCATCGACTTCTGGTCCGGGGGCGTCGATTTCTGGTCCGGAGGCGTCGACTTCTGGTCCAGGTGCATCGACTTCTGGACCGTCGACTTCTGGATCGTCTGCTTCTGGACCATCGACTTCTGGTCCGGGGCTGTCGCTTCTGGACTGTCGGCTTCTGGACCATCGACTTCTGGACCATCGACTTCTGGACTGTCGATTTCTGGACCATCAACTTCTGGTCCGGGGGCATTGACTTCTGTTCTGGGGTGTCGACTTCTGGTTCGGGGGCATCGACTTCTGGTCCGGGGGCGTTGGCTTCTGGACCGCTGGCTTCTGGACCGTCAGCTTCTGCACCATCGACTTCTGGTCTGGGGGCGTCGACTTCTGGTCCGGGGACGTCGGCTTCTGGACCGTCGGCTTCTGGACCGCCGGCTTCTGGACCATCGGCTTCTGGACCGCCGGCTTCTGGACCACTGGCCTCTGGACCACCGGCTTCTGGACCGTCGGCTTCTGGAGTGGAGGAGGAGTTGCTGCGGACAGGACCGCTTGGACAGGCTGGACCGCATGCGGTGCGACCTCTGGGACCACCGCTGGAACAGGATATGGTGCGACCTCCGGGACCACCACGGGAACTGGCTGTGATGCATCCACCGGGACCACCGCTGGAACAGGATGCGGTGCGACCTCCGGGACCACCGCTGGAACTGGATGCGATGCGACCTCCGGGACCACCGCTGGGACAGGAGCTGACTAGACTGGTGGTGCCGGAAACTGGGAGAGCAGGGAGGATAGATTGTCCAGCTGGAGCTCCTGGAGACTGAGGCTCTGATGGAGTTGGGCCAGCTCAGCTCGGAGACCGGCGAGCTCTGCTGGGTGGACTGCGGGCTCGATCCTTTGGCCAAGAGATGAGGGAGCTGCAGACTGTACCGGAACCTTCTCCTGGTAATTCGGGGAGGATAGGGTGTCCAGCTGGAACTCCTGGAGGCTGACAAGCTGACGGATCCAGCCAAGCTCCGCCTGGAGGCCGGCGAGCTCTGTCAGCTGGGCTGTAGGCGTGGTCCCTCCGCCTGCAGATGACGGAGGCGCTGATTGGACCGGAGACGGGACTGCTGGTTTGACTGGGGGTGGTCCAAGCTGGCGCGCCGAGCCGGAGCTGCAGTGAGCTTGCGGCTCCATCCCGGGACCAGGGGTGACGGTGGAGCCCGGCATCCTTCCCAACGCCGTGGGCCAGCTCCGGGGGAGCACACAGCCAGTCTGGTGCCCACGTAGCAGGAGCGGTCTAGCTGCGTCTCCTGGTCCAACCTCACATCTAGCTCCAGGAGGGCGGAGGGGATCGTCGCAGCTGGGGTTCGGCGACGGCGTCTGTGGCGAGACGAGGCCAGAGGAGGAGAAGCCGGCCGGTGATCAGCGGTTAAAAACTGGAGCAAACACCCCCAAGGAAGAACCTCCCCGCTGGATCCTTTATTGGGTTGGTTCATTCTGTCACACACATGCCGGTGAGCAAAGCGTAGATGAGGTGAGGATCCACACGTGGGTGAGGAAGGCAGGCAGACAGGTAGGAATGGTTTTACATTAGGTTTAATATCAAGCACGCAGGACATAGAAACAATGAACCAACAAGAGACACAGGACTGAAGGGGTTTAAATACATGAGGGCTGGGAGCTTGGGTGATTGGAAAATGAGAGGCAGGTGGGAGCAATTAACAGAGACACATGACTAAACAGAACGGGGAGACAAGACAGGGTGTGACAAAACCAGGATATAAAAAGCCTGACAGATCTGTGTCACACTGTCTCTTGGCATTCATGGACTCACCCATCTCAACTCACAACGGGAAAGGCTGTTATTGCTAGTAGAAGCTAACTTTTAGCATTCGCAACTCCACCACACATCAGAACTCCTCCAGGCTTGTGTTACTTGTGGGGATAAACATCAATGTTACAGAGTCAGTGATAGAGTCATTTTGCTGTTAGCCAATCAAAGGGGAGATGTCCAAATATCAGGAAAAAGGACCCCAAAACCTTCCTGAAACCGGCACACCTGAGCCTCCCTCACAAGAGACCACAGCAAATGTGTTGATTAAATGAGTGAACCACACCTTCAAAGGTAACTCATCATTTAATCTGCTGTGGTCTCTAGTAGCTAGCTTCTTCTTTTTCAGGGGGTGAGAGTTTGTCAGTTTTGTTCTGAACACTAGGGGCAGTATAGGCTCTCACTGACTGCAGAAGAAGAGGAGTGCTAGATGGATGCATGATGGATGCTGGAAGTAACACGAGGTCTTGCAATAAAGTTAATCTAAGTTAATACTGCCTGCTTTCTAAACTTAGCACAGAGGAGTGGGAGGCAGAAAACTGCAAGGTTTGTTGTTAATATTCATTAACATGCATGATGTATACACAAACCTCTCGTTTCTGATTGGTTAACTGCAACACAACTCTTCCACTGCCTTCATTTTGCCTTCTTTCCTGAGTAAAAAAATGTTATACTGATGTGTTATATCCACAAATAATGCAAGCCCAAACTTGTTCCGCCATATTGTAAAATTGCTAATGGTTAGCTTGTATAGCTCTGCTCTCTCCTGGCCACTAAATCAGCACGGCCTTTTCCCGTCACAAGCCAAGAATGCTAATTATCCCTGTGACATAGAAGAGCATGGCTTTTTCTTACTCAGTCCTTTTCCTATCTATTTCTTTTCTGTGGCTAATGCAAGCAATGGGCATTGATGTAAACAAATGTTCCAGCTTCAGCTTACAAATGCTATTCTGAGTGGTTGATTGTATTTCAAAATGAACAAGTTTTACACTTTTTCTCAGTGAACGAGACCTTTAAAGCAAGCAAACGAAAAGTTCAACTAAATTCGAGGATTTACTCATGACTCCTATAAAACGTTCATTAGCTGTTGGCCGCCTTGGTAAAAAGATGAACTGAACTGAAGTGAAACCATAACATAGAGGTCAGCAGTAGAGATCAGGAGCTGAGCATTGTCTTACCAGGAAAATGCTTTGACTGGGACCCTGATTTGATACTTGGAAGTGGATCAGTACAATCCTCACGAACACTTCTTCACTGAGTAAGGCCTCAATGCCACTGACACTAAACATTTAGAAAATAGGAAGAAAAAAAATCTTTACTTGGCACAGCGTCTTTACTCCGGAGGAGGTTTTCCCATTTTTATTTGATTCAGTCTTGTTCTAAAAGGTTGTGGAGAGCAGAGTGTGAAGAAGAGGCTGTTTATTTAGTGATGGAAGCAACAAGCCAATGATGTCTAAACTCAGCTGCTTTGATGTATCTGAGAGGACGTGTTGTTTTGAAAGAGAATAAAGGTCACGCTGGCGACTGCAGAAGTTACATGCAGAACATCGACCCCAAACTCACCATAGGCAGACAGAATAGAAACATCAGCCTAATTCCTGAAAAGACAAAGCACCAAATTTCAGACATTAATTTATGGGGGAATAGAAGTTCATAACTCTATTCTGTCAACTTTACTATCATGAAGCAGAAAGGAGTGCAGACACGTTGAAAGAGTCATGTTTGTGTCAGAGAACGAGAGAGTAAGCAAGACTAATAGACGGGATCCACTGCTGGCATCGAGTGACAGATGAGACGAGGGGTGCAGAGAGACAGAAAGAGACATCATGTTTGAGGAAACAAATGTTTGGAGATAGCAGAAGACTGAGACAAAATTAGGGCATAAACTACTGACACGGAGGACTGTTTTAAAACAGACAAAGCTGGGATGTATAAGGGACGGAGAAGTGCAAAGATAAACAAAAGGAGGGAAAAACACCTGCAGTTAACACTAAATCCCCAAAACTGAAGCAAAAGATTGAACCAGTGATACAGAGGAGATTTGAAGTGGACAATGAGGTGAGCCCAGTTGTGCTGATAGCTGCACAGCTTTAGGATGAAGTGGCCATGGGTGGATAAGAATGGAAGATTTTCAGGGGTATGTACAAGTCCGTCCTCCACTACAAATGAAAAACCTACAGGCAGTGATGTGAAAAAGAAGTTTTGTAGCCACTCTGGCTGCTTTAATGTACACATTTTATCTAAAAATAAACTGAAACACTTCATGTGGGAAAGACTTCCAATCCCAAGTGATTTCTTCGTCTGACAACTCCAAGCCTTCGCAGATTTATTTCAAATATCTTTGAGGGAGAACACTCGTACTGGAAATAACTGTGGCCAGGTCTATTGCACTGCTGTATCGATCTTCTGGGAAACAGAGAACAAGCCAAAAATTCCACCTCATCAGCCTCACTTCCTCTGTCTTCACCCAGTCATTCAGGTGAAACACAACAGCGGTCCATAAGTGTGTGTTTGGAGCCACCTTTGCGTCTTCCTCTCCTTCCCTCACGAGTCATGTTTGAGTCTTTATAACATGGTGCAGTGCAGGGGAATGACATGATGGAAAATAACGCCTCACATGTTGTCATGTATCATGCAACAAACTCACACACACACACACACACACACACACACACACACACACACCTCTAAACCGCACGTTTACTGTACAATTTTTGGGCCATTTTGTGACACTAGCTGCGTTTACATGGGCGCAAGTATGGAATGGCCACCCTATCGAATCGGAAATTCTTCATGTAAACATGTCAATCGGAATATTCTGATATGATACGGTTTTGTCCAATCATCATTCCGATTGACGCCCATGTGCACACCCATTCAGATTGTTGGAATAAAATAATGCCCACTGCGCATGTGTAAAACTTCAGTGTGACGGTTTTCCTTTGTAGACGCTCAGGACAAGTCTGAGGACCTTGAGGACAGTGTGAGCGGGCGATCGTTATCGTAGTACATTATCCTTCTCTCCTCTCCTGTAGCGGAGGAGCAGTAGCGTTACGTACTACTGTGCCTGTGGTTTAGTTAAAGCGATCAGTACAAACAAAAGCATACAGGTAAAAGTGCAAAGAGGGTCCATAACAGAGAAAAAACGTAAGTCTACGGACAAAGCTAGAGAATAAGAAAATAAAAGATGAGGGGAAAGACGTGCGGAGAAGATGACATTTGTTTACGCTTTTATTTTTCTAGGAAAGACAACTGCGCATGCTCAACCTATTTCATCTGACTGAACGCTTGGTGCATGTATACTTACAGCATGATGGGATCATTTCAGTTAGTGTCCAAATAAACAGAGGTTTGATTTCCAACCAACTAAGATTTGAATCGGATTGGGGAAATTTGGCGCATGTAAACATAGCTACTCTTTGAGATAGGGCTCAGTTTTATGTTGTAAGGGTAATGAGAAGAAATGAAAACATTACCCAGCCTTTCCACTGAATTCGTAAGCAGCGTTTCATATAACAGATGCGTTTTACCCACGAACTACCTTCCAATCGGAAGCGTTTCAAACACAAAACAGGAGCAAAAGCATCCCACGCAGCAAGTCCCACAAGGTCACAGAATAATGGCAGATTTGTGTGAGTTTGAAGATTCACGTGATAACAAGCAAGGACGTTTCATAGGAAATGGCCTACGTTTTTTATTAGTTCATCAATGGAAAATCTGCACATGACTTTTATGTTGAAAGTTTGCAGAAGTATTTACACTACTTTCGTTTTTGACTACCTGTCCGACCCAACCTTAACTGCGGAGTTTGGTGCGTTCTGGAAGCATAGAGTGCAAAAAATAAACTAATCTCTATGCTTTTGGGATGCATCCAAAACATGATGCTATGCACGCTTGTGGATGTCGGAAAGGCACCATCCACTACAACAGCGACTAATTGGTGCAAATTACGTTTCATGGCCACTAAGTGATGCTTACTTAGTGATGCCAGTGAAAAAGACGGTTTACAGCAAACTCCTTATCAGCAATTGTGCAGTTGCTTGAAAATCTAAAATGTTAGCTCAACTGCTCACACACCGCATGCACCAAAACATGAATTTCCATCTCCATACACAGCATCTCCTTTTGTTTTTACACTTTCTTCTGCACAGAATAGTAAGGATTGTCAAGGAAGTAAATTTATTTTTGTTGAAAAATCACTTATTTTCAGGCAAGTGTCTTTGTAATGTTTGCCGTTTTAGGTCCCAAATGTTGCTACCACACGTACAGACTGAGCAGTCAGGTATCGCGTACCAAGTGTAGGGTGGTACAGAACAGGAACAGGATTCCTGAGCTGTGCTCTGTGATGAAGTCATACAGCTTGACATGGAGTCAAACATAATGAAAGATGGGGGGGAAGCTGGCAGTTCTACACACAACACACAAACCTACAATATAATGGCACACCACTGCGGGCCGGACCTGGCCCGCGGGCCACCTATTGAGTACCGCTGGTCTAACGTGTGGAAATATTTGCTAGTGTGAGTCGACTTCACAGCAGAGGTTATGGAGATTCTTTTCCTCGTACATCGGAACAGTTTCTGGATTGGCCAAGAATTTGAATGACAAGGTCACTTACTATCTTCCACCCCAAGTTTGACAGAGTGTGTGTATGCTTGTGTCGTGTATGTGTTCCTGCACACTAAGGACGAGCTTTGGCTTGTGTAAGAAGCTTTCCGGAATGAGATGAAAGCACAACTGGCAGCGGCAGAGGATTAGCTCTCACCGAAGAAACATCCGTGAAAAGTGTGTGTATTTATTAGTTTGTGTGTGTGTGTGTGTGTGTGTGTGTGTGTGTGTGTGTGTGTGTGTGTGTGTGTGTGTGTGTGTGTGTGTGCTATTTTTCGTCTGGTGCTTGGCATTAGAAATGCGTCACCACAAAACAACAGCTTTCTCTATTCCGTAAACAGCTGGATGTGCCCATCCAGCAGCTCCACTTATCGGTGCCGAACATCTGCTTCATAGGCATCTGCAGGTCATTGGAAACGCTGCAGACTCTCCGGCTTGGCCCAGACAGGCTGCTGTAATTGGACCTGTAAGGGACAACAACAGCAGAGATATAACGAGATAAATTGACAGAACATTTTTACAGTTTACAGTATGTTGTGATTAAGCCAGCGATCTTGGCTGGCCAGCAGACGAGGACACATAACGGAAGCAGACAGATGAACACTAAATCCCAATGTAAGTCTCTGACTCAAGCACTCTTAAAAACTAATGGCCAAGTCGCTGGAAGTACAAATTAAAGAAGGAAAATAAGGCAGTCAGCCAGCAGGAGTGAAAACTTTCTTCTTTTATTTTTTATTTTTTTCTTTAGTTTTAGTTTTACTGCTGTGCAAAAATCTGGTTTCTGTGTCATGATCACTGCTCTCAGCAGGGGTTTAAAACCTGCAGTCATAATGCAGGTAATTTAAAATGGAATTATATAGAAGTTAAAATCCATATAACAGTTAAACCAAGAGTTAGTTCACTTTGATGCAGAAAATGCAGTGTCTTTACATTTATACATTCACAATGACCTTGCTTCTGCCAATATACAGAGATATTTTAAGAGTCTTATGCAAAAGTCTCACTGATGAAGCAACTGCAGCTTGTTCAGAATGCTGCTGTGAGACTCTTAACAGGAACTGAGAGATCAGATCACATCACTCCTGTTCTTTGATTCCTACACTGGTTACCAGTAAACTGCAGAATAGATTTCAAAGTGTCCCTACTAGTTTATAAATTACTTAATGGCATGGGAACAAAATTCATGTCCGATCTCATTCCTGTACATATACCCAATAGGGCTCTGAGATCCCTTGGAAACAATCAGCTGGTAGAACCTCGGATCAGAGCAAAATATGGTGGAGATGCTTTTAGTTACTATGCTGCTCACATATGGAATCAGCTTCCCCATGACTTGAGATCTGCCCCAACCCTAGTGTTGTTTTAATCTAAACTAAAAACCCTGATGTACTCATCAGCATTTTAAAAGCATTGATGCGGATACAAGCGTCCAAAAGGATTTTTCTCTGCAGAGTGGCTGGGCTCTCCCTTCGAGATAGGGTGAGAAGCTCGGTCATCTGGGAGGGGCTCGGAGTAGACCCGCTGCCCCTCCACATCGAGAGGAGCCAGTTGAGGTGGCTCGGGTATCTGGTTAGGATGCCTCCTGGACCCCTCCCTGGTGAGGTTTTCCGGGGACGTCCAACCGGGAGGAGACCTAAAGGTAGACCCAGGACACGTTGGAGGGACTATGTCTCTCACCTGGCCAGGGAACGCCTTGGGATTCTCCCAAAGGAGCTGGCCTAAGTGGCTGGGAAGAGGGAAGTCTGGACCTCTCAACTTAAGCCTGGTTTATGCTTCTCCGTCTGCGTCAGTGCGGAGACACGCACCGTCCTTGCGTAGGGCTCCGGCAGGCACGCAAGTACGTATGGAGTTGAGCCCACTTTTTTAAACATCCGTCGAACGAGACGGATTACGCAAGCTTGTGATTGGTCAGGACGCCGCTGTTGTTTACAGCGCTGCCATTGCAAAGAGAGCCGAGGATAACTAGCGGCAGACACGGAGAAGCTTGAAGAATACCTCGTGAAAAAACTCTAAAAATATGAACGTTTAATTCTCCCGTGACTGGAGGAGTGAAAAGATGCGCAGCAAGCGTTTTATTTGTGGACGGAAATGACAGGAAACATGGGTTTAGAGGTGGGGAGCGCATGAAGCGGTGGGAGAATGAGAGACAAATATGTCTGTGTTAAAAGTCTCTTATATACACAAAAAACACAATATAAACACACTATCTTGGACCGATACATGACAGGATACCACAGAACAGCGCTACGCCCTCTGTTGTCCTGCCGGGCAATTGCTTTGCAACACACTCCAGGAGACGGAGAAGAAAAAGAGCAAAACGCTTCCGTCAATCCGTGCGTGTTTGTCCCTTGCGGAGCTGACGGAGAAGCATAAACCAGGCTTTAGGCTACTGCCCCCACGACCCGACTCCGGATAAGCGGAAGAAAATGGATGAATGGTTGGATGTTGTGTTATCTCCATTGCAATCTGCGCTGGAACTTAGTCTTCTCCTTTAGCTCGAAACTGTAGTTCTATCTCTGTGTATTTTAATTTGTGTTTTTATGTTGTTTTCATGTCATGTTCAGATAATTGTAAAGCACATTGAATTGCCTCTGTGTTTGAAATGTGCTCTACAATTAAAGCTGCCTTGCCTTGCCTGATGAAAAACATTGCATTAAAATGTAAAAATCTGGGCTTGAAGTTTTTGTTTGACATCTGTATTCAGTCATGTTATTTAAAGGTGTGGTTGAAAACCATTCTTTAATGATTATTTCTGATAAAAATCAGTTACTCTGTGTTTTTAATGCAGGCTGTACATGAAAACAGCCTCCTACACCTTTCTCCTGCATTAGCTTCTGATAGAAAATAGACGATGAAACTCTAGGATTTGAAAAGCCTAACAGATCTACGTCACACTGCCAATACAACTTACCCAAATTGACTCACGATGGGGAATGCTGTTGTTGTTTTAGCGGCCAGAATCGGCAGAAAACGTCTCAGTCAACAGAAGCTAACTGCTAGCATTAGCAACTCACTCACATGGCAGGAGCTCCTCCAGGCTTGTTTTTTGTCCCTGAGCAAACAGAGTTAGTGGCAGAGTCTAGATCCTAGGCTAGTTTAAATAGTTGTCCATGTCAGGTAAATTTTTACCATTAACGTTTTTCACCTGTCAGTTTTTCACGTCCACCAGTCTGTCAAGCTTTTATTTCTCATCTTTTCTTTCTCTTCCTTTTTGTTTTTGTTCCCAGGTTATACCACGTCTAGGGAAAAACACTGCTGTGTTGTATCAATGAAAAATTCACATTCGACCTTTCGGATATGAAATGTCATCATTCCATTCTCTTTCCAAGTAAAAATCTGTGCCAAAGTTAAAGAAAATTCCCTCAAGGTGTTCTTGAAATGTCACGTTCATGCGTATGGGAGAAATGTGGGTCGCAGCAAGTTTGATTTTTAAACTTTTACAGCAAACTTCTAGTCAGTTTGTATTTAAGTCCAAGGGATGATATGTGTCAGATCTGAAGATGAAATTTCCTCAAGGTGTTCTTGAGTGATATTTCACACCTGATAAGAGACCCAGAGAACCATTATGCATGTGGTGATTATGCCTGGCAGAGGCCACTGCCAGGCATAATTTAAATAAAACGAGAGACGTAAACAACTGCATAAATTTTACCTGCAGAGTCGTTAGTGCTGAGCATAGTGCCATGAAGATGATTCAGTCTTTGCTCCTTAGCTGTAGTGTTTAATTGGCAAACACATTAGTAGAAACCAAATAGGTTATTAACAGACTACAAATCAAACGGGGAAAGTCTAGATATGTCAGCAGCAGATGTAGGACAGGGCAAAGATGGCCACTTCATTAAAAAAATGATTTAATCAAGTCTGGTGGGAGACCACTTTTCCTGGCCCAGGAGAAGTGCCAAGTGCTCTTTCACATAGTGCAGAGCCCAGCGAGCGCCAAGTGTGAAAATTAAGTCGAAGTTGAGAATATTTCGCTTCAGGCTGTAAATTTTTCACACAGACTTGCTTACAGCCTTCCAAGTAAAACAAGCCATTGATCATAAAATTAAACAGATGTTTATTCCCAGATTTAATGTCGTCCAGACATGAGGACCCAGCTGTGGGTCACAAAACATTCAGTTTTAGGTCTTGAGATGATTTCTAGAAATCAAATAAAACAGACAAATTATTTCAGGTAGTTTTACTTTAATTATGCAAAAAAATTATTACTGAATATAAGTACTGCCATGCAGGTTGAGTCTAGTATTGACCCTGTATTACCTTTTAGCAATGTTTGTGTAGTTCAACGTTTATCCTTTGCCATTGTTATTTTGTAGATTAGAAACCAAGGAAATGGAAATTTAAAAACTGTACCTGCCTATATAATCAGAGGAGTTGACAGTGCAGTGGGAAGATATTTGTGTCTATGCAGAAAAACATTTAATAATTCCCCAAAATGTGATATTACAATTTTAATTTTATTTGTTAGGATAACACTGAAAAAAACTTTTTAACTCCAACATGTGCTTTTTGAATTAGACTAAATACTACCAACGATACAGAATTTCATAGCTTGTTTTTGTCATTATAGATGATACTGAAAACACAGCACCAGCTATATAATGAGTCTTAATGTGAATAAAAATCTTATGAGTGAATGGATGTCATTTTTATGTGTTTATTTGTTTATATTTGGCTCTTACTAGCTTCTGCAATATCTGTGTGACAAAATATCTTTAATGAATAGGATGTGGTTCACTTTATTTATTTTTGATTGTATGAAATTATTTTAAAGATGTAATAACCTCAGAGAAGAGGCTGCAACAAGCAGCTCCTGTAGATCTGAAAGTTAAAAATATCTCCTCAGATGGTCACTTCAGCCTGGAAAAGCAGGTCAACCCACTCAGACCACCTGTTACAAGCAAAAAAAAAAAACAATTTCACAGGTGTATTTGTGTGTGTGCCTCTTTTTTCTCTGTCACACACACACACACACAAACACACACACACACACACACACATGGGCGTTGCACCCGTGGGGGATGCAACAACCACACTTTTCTTATTGAGATCATTCAACTGACACCCTCACTTTTCCAGCTGTTTTGCTCACCTCCACGCCAGTCTGGTCTCTACGTCGCAGTCTGTTTGCCTCGGGTTTCGGTTTCAAGCAGCAGCAGGAGAGGGAGGGAAGGAAGAACCCAAGGGCTTCCAGGGGCTCTTCCCTCCCTCCCTCTCCTGTTGCTCTGACACAACTGGCTTTCAACCAATCGATTTGCTTCCCACCATAAATCCCGCCTGTTCGGTCATTTTCAACATTCGGCTTGTAGTGGTGAAAATACACCGGGTATGTACCTACACAGAAAAGGCTTACACATATTTTATCTTAATATTTTAGCAGATATTACCCAAAAAACATTTCCTCAGTCATATTAGGAAGATCCATGTCAAAATCAAGCTTTTATTTACCTATTTCTCACTCAGTATAACAAAGATGCAGAAAAGGAAAAGGCAGGAGAGGATTGAGCGTCGCACCCATGGGGGATGTGGGGGATTCAACACCCACACTTTTCTTGAGATCGTTCAACACCCTCACTTTTCTAGCCGTTTTGCTCACCTTCACACCAGTCTGGTTTCTTTACGTCACACTCACTCTGTTTGCCCTTCTTCACCTCCTGCTTCTGACAGCCGATGTCGGGTTTCAAGGAGAGCAGGAGAGGGAGGGACGGAAGAGCTCAACTGAATTCATATCTTTGCATCTTGACATTAGCTGTACAAAGTCTGACTTTGATAATGTGAAGAACAATAATTTGCAGAGGATTATAACAGGCACTGTGCCAGGTTTTCATTTTTGGGTGGGCCACAGTAATTTTGGACGGACCTTAATAAGCAGTGACTTAGTGAAGCAGGCAGGTCGCGCTAGAAAATTTAGTTTAAAAAGACGTCATAAATGTGTTCCCCCGTCATTTTTATTTCTAAAATATGAAGTAAAAACTCAATTTAATTTTCATTCATTTGTCATTAATATGTAGTCTACACCCGTGCGTTAAGTGGACCATCTTCCAGTAAAAGCAAAGCCTCCAGCCCACCTCTCCAAATGCGTAAAATGTGCATCAGCCGCTAGTTAGGCGCGCCGCGCGCACCGTCAGCTACGTCAGCCCAGACAAGAGCAGAGCAAATAGAATAGAGGATAATTGTGTCTGGATGTGGATGGAGATTACATTTTACAGCAGCCTGATCATCATTTAAATACGTAACCCATCACCTGTCTTCTAGTCCACGCTATCAGCATTATTTTAATTGGTGTGTGTGTGTGTGTGTGTGTGTGTGTGTGTGTGTGTGTGTGTGTGTGTGTGTGTGTGTGTGTGTGTGTGTGTGTGTGTGTGTGTGTGTGTTTTCCACTTCAAACACTGGTCTAACCAACCAGACCAGCGTATTAATGTTACAATTAAACAATTTCACTTCATGTAGGGAACATTTCACCTGCCGTGGCCCGACCACTTCTGCTCCACATAAACTTTGTGCGTGATCAAAAGTCTCTACAGGTGCTTTCTGAGCTGAAGAGGCTATTCTGCCTCAGACAGACTGGATGCATCATGCGTCTCCATATTAGAGACGGGAACAAGCGCTATTCAGCCAAAGTTTCATAATCAGAGAACATTTTTCCAGGTGACACATCCCTCAGAGAGACCGGGTTTCTTGTTCTTTCAAAACAACCAACATCCTTCAGTTTATCCGTCAAAATAAACAGTCAAATGGAAATATCTGTAACCTGCAATTTAACTGTTTTGCCTTCCTGTGAAGATTGTTGCAAAGAGAAACAACTAAACTTTATTGACCCCAGAGTCATGCGCACTGCGCTGTACTGACTGTAAATGGAGGGGAGACGATTTAATCGGATCCTTTTCTTTTCAACATGGTTTCATGTAAAGTTTCATTCAGTACAAACTTTAGTTACACCGATCTAACGAAACAGAGCCTGGATTTGTATTCTGAACAGTTTAAACATGTTTCAAACGGAGACATGCGTGACGCGTATAAAATTCGCACCTGCTCCGCTATTATGGAAATTAAACTAACAAGATGAATAACATGAAATTATTTTAGGCACAGAAAACATCTCCCACACTTTTGAAAAGCTTGCAACGCGCCTGCACACACACACACACACACACACACACACACACACACACACACAGCATGCTAAGGTGACTTTTACTCCCCACAAACACCTCCAGTGGTTATTAGTAGCACATGCACTCTCTCTGAACTCCGTATATGTTCTCCTCACCATATAGCTCACATACGTGACCCCTGGGTCAGATTATTGGATTGTTCCTTTAACGACCTTGCTCATTCACAAACTGTGACCATTTTCTACTCCGTGTTCTGCTTCCGTTAGTCCATCCTTTACATCACTTTTTTTTCATGCCATGTCTTTTTATGTCACCTTTGTGTTTTGCTGTGTTATTATAAAAAAGAAACGTTTAGCAAAAAAGCACACAAAGCGACTCCTGGTGAATATGTGGAACACATTTCTGGTGAAAAATGGAGCAGAATAATAAATTCCCCTCAACTCAAACACATCAGAGTTTATTTGTCCTGAACTTGACAAATGTTAGCACAGCCAACGTGCGGTCCCGACAGCGAAGCACGGAGGTGAGAGTGTGACGTAGTGGAGGTGCATCACAGCGAGAGGTGTTGGTGAGGTGATATTTATAGATAGCTCTGTGGATGCCTGTGGATTCACAGGAATACCCGCAGAGAAAATGATGCTTAGGCTCCTCCTCTCCTCCTGTATGGTAACGACCCAAAGTGCAGCTCTGAAATCACTCACAGGTTTAAAGGGAAGAACAAAGTTGAAAGCAGTGTTTAACCCTTCTAACTTCCACACCATTTTATTTTAGGGCAATGATGCTTCATAATGTAACACAAATGAATAATAGTTAAACAGCTGTATTGTTATTGAGATACAAAAAATAAAATATACTTTCTTTTTTTTAGCATTCATATTTGTTTTCATTGCATGCTTCAGTAATTGGGACTAAGTAATGCTCCTCCTGGCTGTTAATCGGTTAAAGAGAACACAAAAAAACCACCCCAGACAAAGGCTAATAAAACACGTCTCCTAAATGTTTTCTCCAAATGTATCTGGATTTTGTGATCAATGAAGAATGGTTGAAGCTGCTTTAATGAATCTCCAGAACAAAATTAGGTTTTCGATGCAGATCACCCCTTCCCTCAGGTATCTTCCCTGAGTCGCTTCTGCCAGAACCAGAAACCCGCACTGAGTCAGTAAACGAGAGAGCACTAAACACCAACAGTATTGATACTGTTGACCATCACCTGCTACTGGAGAGGCTGAGAGACTGGGTAGGTCTATCAGGAACTGCGCTGGAGTGGTTCTCTTATCTTTCTGAGCGCTTCTTCTCTGTGGTCGTCTCCAAGTTTAGCTCCTCCACCACCTCCCTCACCCATGGTGTCCCACAAGGTTCTGTGCTGGGGCATCTGCTCTTCCTCCTCTATCTGCTTCCTCTTCAGCACATCCTGAGCTTCTTCAAAGAAATCTACCATCTTTACGCAGATGACATCCAACTGTACATTTCGCGTGTCTGAGCAGAACCTCCCTGAACCGTGTACAGGTGGTTCAGAATGCCTGTGCTCGGCTTCTGACCAAGTCCTTCAAACACACCCACATCACCTCACTTCTCCTCCAGCTTCATTGGTTGCCAGTCAACTTCAGGGTTCATTTCAAGATCCTGGCTCTGGTCTATAGGGCCTTACATGGACAAGCACCATCATACATTGGTGATCTTCTCAGTCCCTACACCCCCAGCAGGTCCCTGAGGTCCAGTGATCAAAGCCTACTGGTTGTGTAGCGCACCAGGCTAAAGACCAAAGATGACAGATCTGTGGCTCCCCTCTGGATCTCTCTCCCCCTGAGCTTGAGATCAGTAGACTCAGTGGACTCCTTTAAAAAGCAGATGAAAACTCACTTGTTCAGGCTGGCTTTTGTATGACCCTCTTCATCACTCTCTCCTTTTTGTGCTCCCCCTACCCTTTCCACCTTCCTCAGGATCCACTGATTTCCCTCTTTCCTATTCACTCTCTCTCATTCTTAACATTTTTATAATCACAATTGCCTATTTTGTGCTCATTTTAAATATATTTTTAATCATTTTCTAAGTCCTTTTCTATATTTTACATTTTTTGTTTTTGTGAAGCGCCTCGTGATTTTTATCTTGAGAGGCGCTATAGAAAGATCTTCTTCTTCTTCTTCTTCTTCTTCTTCTTCTTCTTCTTCCAGTCATTGTCTTTTGCTGTGTGACTTCAAATGGTGTTTTTCTTTTTGGGACTGGTAGTTTATCCTAAAGTTGAAGTGGTAGCAGCCGGCTGTTTCTCCTACTCTGATATAATTGAGCCATGAATCTTTCACACCAGAGGAGTTCTGTTACTAAATATGCAAGTGCATAATGAGTGGAGGGCCCATGCAAGTGCAGCGGTTCAGTGAGACGACAACCGGATGATCCAATAGATGATTTTGGTTCAAAACGTGTTATGGGTGGAGGTTTTTAGACAAGTGCAAGAGAACCACTTTATTATTTTTTATGTTTTTGTTTTTATCTGTGCAATATATTTATAGTTATACTATGATAGAATGTTGTTAAGAGGCATGAAAAATTGTTTTAAGTAAATTTGCCGTTGAAGCTTTAACAAACATTTTTGTCACATACACGAGGCCTAAGGTAGTCTAAAAATGCACAGGACTTTAAAACTTATAACTTCAGTGCATCTTAAGAGATAATTATGTTAACTATTTGACAGCAGTGTCATTGATGACAATGACATCAATAAAACTGAAAGCTGCAAAAAAAGGAAAACTTGCTTTTAGAGGTGGGCGATATATGGACAATTTACTGATACGTAGATTCATTTTTACTACCAACATAATATTTCCTGTGTCAATATGTTAGGTATTTGAAAAAAAGCTACCAAATCCAAAATGTCGCCCAACGGTTGCTGAAGGGTTTTTGCGGGAATGGGCTTCTCCTCGACCAGATCACCGTTACTCCATCTAACTGTCACTGCATGGGTAGGTGAACTGCTCAAAAAATGGATATTGATCTGACGCCCTATCACCCAGACCTAGTTGCAACTGCAATATCTCTGCTCCACATTCAGCAGTCATGTCTCCTAGTTTCTCAGTTTTTTTTGTCAGATCCAGCTGTTTTCATGCTTGATTCTCAACACGTTTTCTGTTCTTGCTGTTCTTGCACCTTGATAGACTTTGTGCACAAAAAGTTAGTAACAATACTGAGAATAGACTGACTTGTGTGCTTTTCTCCAGCAAGCATGTAAAAAAAAGTATCCATGTTAAATATTTTCTTTGATTAGCCTTATTGGCCAGTCTAAATGATCCCAGGTGGAATAAACAACACAACACGGAACTATTACATTGCATCCTATAGGCAGTCAACAATGCCACAAAATGAACCTGGAAGCTGTAATAATGTGTTTAAAGTAGGGGTGGGCAATATGGTAAAAAAAAATCATATCCCAATTTAGTTTTTGCAAAATCACAATCACGATTTTATCACAATTCAGAAATTTTGGAAGTTATTTAACAATAAAATACATACATTTTAAATCATATCCCTGCACAGAAAATAGGATAAAATATTTCAGAATCCTAAAAAAAATCTTTAAATTCCTTTCCCTCACTCTCTCTCGTTCTTGTTTCAACCATCAACATATAAATATTGGCCAGGCTCCAGTAACACGTTTTTGTGCCAAAATGGGAGGTGGCCACCACCGACATTTTGACCGTGTCACAGGTTACCGTCAAAACCAGACAATTCCACAAAAGGGAAGAGAGGTGGAGCTGAGAGTGGGGCTGAAGGCTGGGATCAACTGACGACACCCGGTCATACTAGCTACAAGCTAACCTGAAGCTAACCCAAAGCTAACGTGGAGGTGGGAGCTAAGCTAATGGAGGTAGCAACCTAGCTACAACCGGAGGTAACTGTGCACAACACCAGAGCTTCTGAGTCAGAGATACGCCGGGCTGACCGCTGGGTAAAACCGGGTGGAACACAGAGGTCTCCCGAGAGCTCCGCAAGCCGGCAGCTGCACAGCAGACAAGCGCAGCTGCGATCTGAGATGTGCAGAGCTGCCGCTGGGGAGAACTGGGTGGAAAGTTTTCCATCCCAGAGCTCTACAAGCCGGCAGCCCGCACAGCAGACAGGAGCCGCGATCAGACAGAGATGCGACGAGCTGCGGGGAGGGGAGAACCGGCTCAAATAATTTCCAAAAAAGAATGCACAAACGCTACAACTAATGGTCTAAGTTGAGAGACTGAAAATGACCGAACAGTTTTCAGGCGAGGCCGAGGCTCAGACTGAGGTCTTTCCCCGGAGCTAGCTCTGCGGTCACGTGGGTCTGATGCTCTTTTTGGTGAGCTGAGCCAAAAGAACCGGCTCTCTAAAAAGAGCCGGAATTCCCATCACTATCAGCCAGCATGTGAAACTCATAATGACAGATTGTTAAAAATTTACAAGTAAAAAAACAATTACTTTACTCCTGCTACACCCCACCCCCACCCCTGTTGCTACCTGTCCCCTCGCACAGACCAATACAAGCTACCAAAGCCATGCCCTCCTCCCTCTTATGAGGGTCCGGTTCCCCAGAGGAGTCTTCACAGAGCGGACAGGGTGCAGAAGCCGCTGTTTTTACAGCCATTACCAGGATAGACACTGACAGCATCCTCCTCCTCACACTGCAGTTTTTGTGAATAGAGATCTGGGCAGATGTTATTTAGGAGTGTACCATGAAAGTGGCAATTTACCAAAGACTGTGACGTCAAAGGAAACGGTGGAATGTGTTTTGCCGTCTGCGGTGTGTTTTCATTTCAGACTAAAACTGACAACCGCATATGGAGGAGAGCACTTTCAATCTGTGTGTCTGATATTGTTTGTCTCTCCCAACTTAAGCGAAGGCACACAAGGATCAGCTTGCACTAAAGCAACCCGTTTCAAATAAATAATCTGAATGTAGGACCTGAAAAGAAAAGCAATTACACAAAAAAGAAAATGACCCAGAGATGAAAAAGGCACTTTTTTCATCATATCTGTGATTCGTGCCGTGACATTTGTTCCATACATTTGTTTTTGACTCTGAATGACACCTAGAACTGATCTGCTAATGGATTTTTCACACTATTAGTTGTTTAAAAGACTTCTTGACCACAAAATAATTTCAAAAGAAGCTTTGTCGGTGTGGTGTGTGTTGCTTCCTATGATAAATGATAAATGACCCGCACTTGTATTGCGCCTCTCAGAGTAAGGACTCCAAAGCGCTTTACACTACAGTGTATCATTCATCCATTCACACACACATTCACACACTGATGGTGATGAGCTACAATGTAGCCACAGCTGCCCTAGGGCGCACTGACAGAGGCGAGGCTGCAGAGCACAGGCACCACCGGTCCCTCCGACCACCACCAGCAGGTAAGGGCGATTAAGTGTCTTGCCCAAGGACACAACAGCAGAATTCTCTGTCCGGAGCCGGGATCGAAGCTGCAACCTTCCGATTACTGGACAACCCACTCAACCTGTTGAGCTACTGCTGCCCCTATGATCTTCTATCCGACTTATCTCTTTGTTTTAATTGAATATGGCTTCTCTGCTCCTGCTGTTGCTTTGTTTCATGGTGATAAAGCTGCAGAATGCCGCCACAGTGGCTGTCATCCTCAAAAGCTATTAGCTGCTTGCGATAAAGGCCAAATCCACAGCAAATACACCACTTTAAACATGAAGGTTTATGCTCCAATGTGTTTTCTTTGTTTTAATTTGGAGCTCAGCCAGATTGTGGCGGTTATAGATGGCTGTAATTATGAGATGACTGTGATTCAAGCTCACTGCGTAATGCTTGCCTTAGATTTGTAGAATTTTTGTATTAAAAACAATAACTGTAATGAAAGATTACAGTCTACATCTCTGCACGCCAAATAGGACTTTTTTTATTATGCTGCTTTGTATTAAAAACGCCATGAGATACAGGTAAATAGGATTACTTCCCATGAAGAAAAATAAAAATATTTTCCCCCTGCAGCGGCCCCGATGCTCCCTGTAGGTAAAGAGCCATGTCTTGTCAAATCTGCACTAACAAATTCCTTCCTGTGTTTTGTTTTCAGCCTGAAGCAACACCAGCAGTAAGTCACCAAGACAAACCACAGGAGATGGACGACAGAGATTTGTGGGATAAACAAATTCAGGAAGGACTAAATGTCAGAAAGTAGTGCAGAAGAAACTTTTGTTTGTGTGTGTGTGTGTGTGTGTGTGTGTGTGTGTGTGTGTGTGTGTGTGTGTGTGTGTGTGTGTGCGTGCATGAGAGTGAGTTTCTATATTGAGCACTTTGTGTTGGATGAGTTCAACACAACCTTCAGGAGACTCGCGGCTGAGGAAGGAACTCCTCTGTGAACCACAATCTTTGAACTGAACTGATGTCAGTGCATCACCCAGCCTGGTAATTACCATTCTAATGATAGTCAGACAACAGAAGAAATAAAAAGAACTCCCCCAAGTGCTCTGACAGTGATCCCAGTCTGGACACAGTTTACTATTTGTTCACGTTTCTAAAAATGAAGTGATGATGATGACGAAGGCCCGTGGATGGCTCACTTTCAGACCACTTGAGGAATTACTCAGGCCCAGACCTTCAAATCAGAGAAAACTCCCTCAGCCATCCCTGACTGCATGATTTCATAAATGATGTTCTTTCAAAACCCAAAAACTGAAACTTAAGTGATAAAAAAAATACTAAGAAAAAAATCTCATAACTCTGTGAATCATCTACTGTTGAAAACATTCCCATGAGACTAAATAGTGATGTCAGAAGCAAGTTGGAGGAGATTGAAACACTCTCCAACAAGGGCAACATGTAGATATTTCTTTTTGCTGTTGCTGTAACCAGGAGATGAAAAAGCCTTCCCACTCATGTAGCAACCAACACAACTGGGCTGTATTTTCAATGCATGCAAACGGTGCATTCACTTGCCTTTTAGAAGCCTGTTTATCGTGCTGCTTTCTAACGATTGCTTCGCAACACATCACAGCACACACTTGTAACTAAAACAAGAGGCTACCAACATTTCCATACAGAGATTAGCTGTCACTGCAGTTTAACAGCCTCGTGTGTGGAACCTTCAGTGAGTTTCAGTAATGGTTTGTTGCACCATGTTAGCCGTGTTTCCATTATAGGTGTTCCGGGAAATTTCAATGCCGTTGTGTCTTCATACAAAACGTCAGCATATGCCGACCATTTAGGCAGTGAGTGATGTCATTGATCAGCTCCAAAAGACATCTACGGAAATTAAAAATTTTATTCTGCAAAAGTTTGCAGTAATTTTATACATTCAGTGGACCAGGACAGCCGTGTTCAATGGCCAGAAAAGGTGCCATTTTTGCCGCTCTATAGGAGAACTATGGAAGCGTATTGCTGTCGGTATGGGTAAATATATAAGAGCAGCATATCGTAAAAACTATAAAGTTTCTCGATAGAACGTGATAAAAATCTTGTCTTGATGAAAAACTTTCTTGTAATACCAGCATATAAAGGTAATTTTAACAAGAAAGTTTCTCAAAATAATGTGTTCAGTATCTCGTAATATTGAGATATCTCTAATGGGTGAAATGCCGACACACATTAGCCAGTTTTTTTTATTTTATTGTTACTATTATTACTTTGCCTAGAATGCAGATCGTCATTTGCTGAAGCAAAATAATTTTGCTTTGCATTACGGTCTAGCAATGCTCCATTGGAACCACCGCAGCCCCGGCCAGTATTATGGCTGACCAATCACAGCTTGTTCATTTAGAAAAAACTATTAATTTGCGTCCTTCTCTCTGCATCTTACACGATGTATGGCGGACTGCCCTGTCGACTGACTAGCGGTCCTATTAAAATGCTTTATTAGTTTGGTAGGCCGATCACAGCGCTCTAAAGCTTGGTTTATGCTTGACGCATTCACTTTCCGCGCGGTGATGCGGCTCGCGGCTGGAACGCGCTTCACAACTCGCAGTGTTTATGGTTTGTGCGGCTCGTCTCTGCGGTGAGCCAATATTCTCCCAAAGTGTAGGGGGCAGCATGGAGCTCTACGGCAAGCATCCAACACTACACCATAGTAGAAGTAGAAATTACTGTTTACAACATGACATTTCAGCATTTTTAACAGCGTTCTCGTCGTTTCCGACAGTGCGAGCTATTTCTCTCCAAGAACTATTAACAACATGTTGATCACGGTGATCTTTGAGAGCTGAATCATACAAATGTCTGTATTTACGAACCTCTGCTGTGCCGGTCCGCCATGTTTTTCCGCGTCTGACCGTCCGCGTGGTTAGAAATTTTCCGAGGTGCGCGTTGCGGAAATCTTGGGCCGTGCGGAGACGCGGTGGAGGGGCGTGGTTGTTAAAATGACGCAAAATGACGCAACTTTTCCGCGCGGAGCCGTGCGGACCTCGCGGATGCTTCAAGCATAAACCAACCTTAAGTCTGGTGGGCAGGATGTTAGTGCAAATGAGTGAAACTAAGATGGCGGCTCTGTAGTGGTCTAATCACAGCACTCTGATGGTGGGCGGCTTTGGCATCAAATTTGGACTATTTTGACCTGTACCTTTATTTTACTTGAGCAAATAGAGGTACTTAAGTTTATTTAGAAAAAGGATGCAATTGCATCTTCTTTGATGGTGTATGGCAGACTACCTCGTTGACTGACATCCGTAGTGGTCAGTATGTCTCGTTTGTACACCAGCGTGTGGAGACATTCTGAAAGACAACCGTATATCCCGCCCCACGACTGATTGTCGTCAATGGATGGTGGCTAATTATATATCCACATACATGGCTTGCCGAGCTACCATTGTTCGGCAGTTTCGCCCTGTTGTCGAGGCACTGATGCTGATGTACTTCCTAAAATTTAAACACAAAGAGCTGGAATAACTATTTCAATTATGCGGAGTAAAATGCCACAACATATTAACTGCAATTTTACCATTACAATGCTACATTTTTATTATTACGTGATATTAAACACATTATTTGTGAACATTTCTCATTAAAACAAAATTTATATGTCGTTATTACAAGAACGTTTTTTTTTGTTATTACCGTATACTGCTCCTTAATTTTTTTCTTGCGCTGACAGCAATGCACTTCCAAAGAAACCACAACTTCGCAAAAATGAAAGGTCTATTGGGAGGGTTGCATTTTGTGGCGTTGGGAATAGAAAAATGGTGATTTTTTTTTCCCATCTTGCTTCACCAGCAACTCTTCCAATTTTAAAAATGGCGGTTGTTTGGCAGCATCTGCTGATATAATTTTCCTACTGACTTACAACCAATCAACATGAGTTAACTACAAGTCCCCCCATCAACTCTACCAGGGCATTTCGGAGTACACAGGGAACCTAAGTCACTTCTGCGTCATGGTTCCCCGGAAGAACGAAAAAATGAATGCAAGTCAACAGGGCTAAAAACGTTATTATCTAATACGCCTTGCCTTACACCATGGATTGCACATATGTTGTACTGCATTTTAAATGAAAATTATTGATGAGTGTTTCGACCATGACAGTCACATACTTTGAGATTTATCAGCTTGTAAAAGTTCGTAATCAGCATGACTTCAAACCAGAAATTGGCACGTCGCATATGTGACGTCACTACAATCTCCTCTCCCCAAACGTAGCTGCTACTTACCAAATGACCAGATTTATGGTGGTTCTTTCCTCCTGTTGGAAATTTGCTGAACTTGCAGCCATTTTCCCTCAGTTTTCTCCGTGTCTGGTTTGATGACGTCACTTTCGTGAAGCACATTGGTAGTTCTGGACTTATTTTCACACAAAACCTAAAATATTGTTCCCCCTGTTGGATAATAAGCACATTCTTGGTATCGAAATGCATCTTTAAAATTCACGGACATCATATGTGAAATCCATAACACAAAACAAGCGGAATTAGAAAATAGCATTTTTAGCCCCGTTGACTTGCATTCATTTTTTCCTTCTTCTGGGGACCCATGATGCGGAAGTGACTTAGGTTCCCTATACCCCACTTGGTTACTTCTTGACATGCCACGAACGTCCGGTAAAATTACTCGGAAGTTCCGATAGTGGAAACGAGCCTATTGATGAAGAAAAGATGTACTCTACTTTCCCTTGATGAGAACGCTGTCCTCTGTTAGTTCTTTTTATAATTGGAAACACATTCAAATTTTATAATTTTTTTGTTTTACTATCATAAACTACCCATAATCTAGACAGAAACCATTTTTTCCCCCAGCACACGGATGAATAAGGGTTTTTATGCAATCGCTTCAGATTTGAAAGTGGGGCGATGGTGGCACAGGAGTTAAGTGCTCGCCCCGTAATCGGAAGGTTGCAGGTTCGAGTCCCGCTCAGTCTGTCGCTGTCGTTGTGTCCTTGGGCAAGACACTTAACCCACGTTGCCTGCTGGTGGTGGTCGGAGGGACTGGTGGCGCCAGTGCTCGGCAGCCTCGCCTCTGTCAGTGCGCCCCAGGGCAGCTGTGGCTACATTGTAGCTCATCCCCACCAGTGTGTGAATGTGTGTGTGAATGGGTGAATGACTGATTGTGTTGTAAAGCGCCTTGGGGGGTTCCAGGACTCTAGAAGGCGCTATATCAAATACGGGCCATTTACCATTTTTACCATTTAATGAGTCACATAGGTGAGATGTGTGTTTTTAGATGAAAAAAGATTTGTAATTATAGTGTTATCTTCACTGAGCCACGAGTAGGGAAGTTTCTTAAAAATTTTGAGAAAAATGCATAAACACTGGCAATAGAATGAGAATAAACTGTCTGTTGTGTTTTTAGTGGATAAAAATAAACCTGGAAGTTGTGACAATGGACCAAAATCCAGCACATGGAGGACATCGCTATAAAGGGAGTTTTAATAGCTGCAGTTTTCATGAGAAAACCTACAATCACCAAGAAGGGAGTCGTTAAAAACTGCCAAAACAATGATGCAATGACACAAACTGCTGGACTTTTCAAACATCACAACAAAAGTGCAAAACCAAGAAGTTTTTTTTTTTTGGATGCGCTTCAGACTGTTTGAATGACGGATCTCTGCTGCTCGGGTTTACTCACCGTAAGCCGTGTGTGCCCATGATGCAAGAGGCTGACCGTGCCAAGAGTCACACATTTTAGTAGATGTTACATAATATATTACAGAAATGTATTTATGGCTTAAAAACTGTGTGAGGAAATGTTTTCCAGTGGGCGTCAGTATGTGAAGTTGCACTGGCAGTGGGAGACTCTGTTAGCTGTGTGAGCACACTCGTAAACACACCTGATGATGAATACAATGAAGCTGACAACTATATCTGTCTTCTCTTGAAAAATCCAGAACCATTATTTTTTATTTTCTGCTTGTTTACACCTCCATGGAGACAAGTAAAAAGGGATTTTACTCACATTCTCTGCTTCAAGGTGTGAATAATCTTTTATGTGTTTTAACGTGTTGATTCATCCTCTTTGTCTTTGGTATGTTTTGCACAGGACATGTCAAACAAAAATACACATGAAACTACTGATGGAATGGCTTTTAGGAATTAAGATTTAAAGGGTTCAAAGGTTTTAAAAGTTACATATTTTTTAGAAACATAATTTGGAAAATAGTAGCATTGTTCCTCAGTTTGTTTGTTTTTATTCCTTACCTGGAATAATTTAATTTATTTGTTCAAGAACATTCTAAAAAAGGCTTGAGTTATTACCTATACTTTTTCAACTTTCTGGCAATATCTCTTAAAAACCAACACTTTCAGCTGATTTGAGGTCATTTGGTGTAAAGGCAGATAAATTTCACATAATTTAGACTTTCTTATTTAAAAAAATCAAAATATGATGTTGTGGTAAGTATCTTATTATCAAGAAAGTTTTTTTTAATTTTTTTTTAAATTAATTTGAGTTTTCTTGAAGACATCTAGTTCATAGATAACCAACAACCAGAATTTTTTTTATCCTAGCTTTTTCAAAGGGGTTATGTTGCAACCTAATGCTTGTTTTCTCTTAAAGGTCAACTTTATTCATATTTTTAAACATTAGCAATGAATGCCTTGTAAGTCATTCTCTGGGGACAAAAGCTATGTTGCGCCTGTTTGAGGACGGAGAAGACAGCTGGAGGAGAAAGTACCTTCAGACGATTTGGACCCTTATTTTCTGATGTTTGGACATCTCATCTCTAATTGGCTAACACAACGCTATCACTGACTCTGTTTGCTTTGCAAAGTTGATTTTTTTATCTCTACAAATAACACAAGCCTGGAGGAGTACAGTTGTGTCATGAGGTTGCTAATGCTAATGGTTAGCTTCTACTAGTCAAGATGTTCTCTGTAGTTAAGATAAATGATAAATGACCCGCACTTGTATAGCACCTCTCAGAGTAAGGACTCCAAAGTGCTTTACACTACAGTGTATCATTCATCCATTCACACACACATTCACACACTGATGGTGATGAGCTACGATGGGGCGCACTGACAGAGGCGAGGCTGCCGAGCACAGGCGCCACCGGTCCCTCCGACCACCACCAGCAGGCAAGGGCGGTCAAGTGTCTCACCCAAGGACACAACAGCAGAATTCTCTGTCCGGAGCCGGGATCGAAGCTGCAACCTTCCGATTACTGAACAACCCGCTCAACCTGTTGAGCTACTGCTGCCCAAAGGCCCAAGTTTCCTGGCTGTTAAACCAACAGCAGCCTTCCCCGTCGCGAGTCAAGATGGACAAGTCCATAAATTTTAAGGGACAGTGTGAAGTAGATATGTCAGGCTTTTCTAATCCTAGAGTTTCACGTCTATTTTCTATCAGAAGCTAATGCAGGAGATAGGTGAAGAAGCCTATTTTTAAGTTCAGCCTGCATGAAACCTTCAGAGTAACTGATTATATTAGAAATAATAACTAAAAATTGTTTGTCTGTGAAGTTGACCTTTAAATATTTATTTGTTCCCTTATATAGATATATTTAACTTCATGAAGTTGATGCTTATTCTTAGGGTCTAGTCGATTTGTATGTTTTAGCCTACAGACTTCCTAAACCTAACCCATCCAGGCAGTTTTGTGAAAACAAGTGAAGGAATCTACCAGGAAACACAAATGTGATCACAGACAGCAGTTTCACTCTAATGGAGATTCAGTCTAGCCTAGTAATCTAGACGGACAGTAGCCAAAGCTAAATGACTTTACTCTGTATGTCGACCTAGTCACACTCAATAGAAGCCTCAGCAGGTCTACCACTGGCCTGGGGTCTCATTTATCAAACATTGCGTAGAATCCTTACTAAAACCGTACTTAAGCCCAGCAAAAAAATGTACTTATGCCAAGTAGGTTTGTGATCTATAAAACATGGAGTACGCACAGCTGCATGCAATCTCCGCTTCATAAATCGGAGACTAACGAGAATGTTTCTCAGATGCATTTTAGTCACATCCCGCCCTCACTACTCCCACTTACTGCCATAAATAGTCAATGCAAAGTGCCTTGTGGATCTCATACATATACATAAGCCGGCCGTTGCAGCGTTCCACCAATGACGATGGCGACCATAGATCAAGGCAGATCAAGGAAGCGCAATTTCACAGAAGCAGAAATTGAGGTAATTGTGAGTGAGGTGGAGAAATGAAAGGAAGTGCTTTTGCAAAACAAATAAGAGAAAATCCACGGAGTGGCACAGCATTGCTGAAGCCGTCAATGTTGTGAATTCTTCAGAGAGATCTGTGGCGGATATAAAAAAAAATATCCGATCAGGGTTCAATCCCCAGACTCCCAGGTGAAAGTCGCGCGTGCTAACCAGTCAGCCAAACGTAGATCTCCCTCGCCCAAGTAGCCAGGGTGCATGATCAATCGGGTCACAGTGACAGGACACACACTGCCACAGATGCTTGACATTCTGTCTCAATCTGTCCCCCTGCTGATATTCTGCATTCCGTATGCTGCGCTTAAGGCTGTGTGTGTGTGTGTGTGTGTGTGTGTGTGTGCGAGCGTGCGTGCGTGCGTGTGGGGGGTCTTTTTCTGTGAAAACGAAGCAGTACAAGTGATAATGCTGCAGGATTTCATAATTTTATCCTTCCCAGCAGCAGCACTGCAGGTGCTCTCCATGTCCAAAATGTGCGTAAGCCAGGTCCTTAGTCAGCTTAAAGTTGCGCGCATTTTTCCGCTAAGTTTTCTTTCATAAATCCCAAAGTTTGCATGGAAAGTTGCTTACGCAGTTTTCCGACCCCGTTTTGTGCGTGAGCAAGCTTGATAAATGGGGCTCCTGAGCAGTATTGTGTTATGCCAATCATAGGTCTCTATTGGTTTGGTGGGCATGATGATGCCATGGAGCGGTACAACAATGGCGGTGGCTCGTGAAAAAGCTTTGTCATCAACTTTGAACTATTTAGGCTTGGACTTTTCTTTGAGTCAAGAGCAGGTAGAGGTACTTAAGTCTGTTATTTAGGAAAAAGGATGTGTTTCCTCTTCTTCTACAGTGTATGGCGGACTCTCTGTAGAGATGAGTGTCGCATTGTTCATTGACCAATATCAAGTGGAAACAGTTTGAAAGACAACATTAGATTCCACCCCACAACCAAGCCCTGTCTATGAGCCATGACTAAAGTATGTATTCACATATATAGGATGGCTTGCCAGGCTAGATTCATCCTTACTTCATGAGTAAAAGTCAAACATTTAGGGGATGTGTAAAGAAGTGTGTTGGTTTGATAACTTTGGATTTGATCAAAGCTGCATGAAAACAGTTTAAAGATGGCTTACACAATCTCTTTAAATCTGGACACCATTCCCTTTGTATGAGTACTGCTGGCTCTGTTGGGTTATTCTAATACTTTAGCTTAATTCCTTTCAAGATGAGTAGTTAGACTGAAGTGCAACAAGAAAAACAACCCAATTGAGCCAAATGTTTATCATATTTTTCATAATTCCTTGATTGGAAAACAAACTTGTTATTCACAGAGGAAAGCAGAGTAATTACATGAAACAAACAAGAGCTAGTCAGGGAGGAAAGGAAGCAGCAGGAGATAGGAGGAAGCAGCAGGAGATGGGAGGAATCAGCGCAGACCGGAGATGATGTGCACTCTTAATGGTTCATTGTAGTCAACAGTAGATGATCTGAATAAAACATTAAAGCTAGAATTATGTCATTTCCACTGCAACGCCCATCCTCCATGTCCTAAAACTCAGTGGGAGTGGGAATTTGAGGCCATCACCCCACTTAGCCCTCAGTAGAACAAGCCATCTCTGCTCATACATATTAATCACACCATCAACGAAACCCCATAATCTGCCGGATGTGTTCTTGAAAAGGTAATGCCGGCACCCTAGGTGCACATTACAGGTCAGTTTCCTGAACATGTTTAATTGAAGTGCTGGCAGCCTTGCTGTGGATTTGACACTGAATTAGGGTTGGTAACGGGGATGTGTAACCGTCTCGAAAACACAAGATGGAGTAGGAGTGAGTCATGGTGAGGATTCCCCACAAAACATTAGATGTTCCTGTCTCTGAGTAATGAAGCTAAACTGCTGAATTATGAGATCTGTGTCATAAAAATGTCAAGTCAAGCCTAAGTTTTCGGTTAACATTTATTAGAAAAAGTGTAACTGGAATTGCTCTGTAACTCGCTGGAGTTTTTGACAATTAAAATTGCACCCACATTTTCTAAGTTAGACACATCTGTTCTAACAACTGTAGTTCCTGCATCTTCCTTCAGCCCTCTCCCCCCTCCCCCTGCGCAGCGGCCGCAAACTCACTGATGCACCTGCAGCCTCTCAGAGTTGCTGCTGCTCTAAACATTAAAATAATTATTTCATTTTCTGTTCCTCACTTCTGATTACCTTCAGTGGTGTCTGTTTGTTGCAACCACCAGGCACAAAAACGAGTTTGTTTTTTATTTGACATTTTTTCTGTCCTGTCTCTGTTTATTATCTTCCTGCATCTCGTCTCAATCCTAAAGAAAAACTGCTACCTGGGTTCATATATATTCACCTTATGAGATACCTTTGAACTGCAGTTCTAAAAGATCTACCGACTGCACAAACAGTAATAAAAGTAGAACAACTGTAGTCAACAATCAGGGTCACTTCCTTGAGCTATAGCACCAGAAGGAGAGACAAAGATAAAGGCGTTGGGGCTTGTGGCTAGACCTAAGTTTGGAGGAATTGACGTTGGGTAAAAGTTTGTGCTAGTAACAACCTGAGCACTAAAAGTGGATTTAGAAATAAATCAGTGGTACTGAGGGGTCGGATGAACAAAGCATCTGGTTGACTAGTAGTTGGTTGTCTGGGAAGATCTGCACCCATTACATGGAATAAGTGAAACCATGTCTGAGTGAAAAACAGGTGGTCACCTGACAGCTCTTCTCAGAATAGTCCTTCAAATTTGTTTTTGAAATAGTATTTGAACTTTTTTCTTGACATTTTTATTCTGAACAAGTATTTTCTGGAAATAGTCATTTAAGCCTTCGCCTTGTCATATGCAGTTTCTCTCACCATTCTAACTGAAATCTTAACACTTCCTCTTTTTTTCCTGCTGAGTGGTCCAAATACATAATTGTATTTTCCAATTTTCTTTAGAAACACATTTTGTTTTAAATTATCCCTGTGTGTGAAATGTCCTATACTGGTCTAGTCTTTAGAGCAGGGGTATTCAATTCTGGACCTGGAAGGCCGGTATCCAGCACATTTTAGTTTTTACACACCTGATTTGAATCAGCAGGTAATTAACAGGCTTCTGTTGAGCTGCTGCACAGGTGGTTCAACCACTGAGTCAGGTGTGTTGGCATAAAACATGCTGGATACCGGCCCTCCAGGCCCGTAATTGAATGCCCCTGCTTTAGAGGGTTATAGGAAGGTTTGACTGTGAGATAGAGAGTGTGTCTGGGGGCCATGACCCCCACTGTGAGCCCCACCAGATTGCAGGGGCTTCCCATATTGATAAAATCCAAAAAATACACCCAACTGGCAAATCAAAATTCTGCATAAGAGTTGTCTTGCAAACAGGAAAGGGGTCCTCAAGGAAAAAAGGTTGAGAAGAAGCAAATATCCAACTAAAATTACACGAACATCAATCGTTTAGTGACTGAAGGGCTGCAAACAGTCTTTTTGAAAGAAAGTTGCCCTACAATAGCAACTTAAATAATGTTATACATTATTTTTCTAAGACTTTGCACTTTATTACATATTTTCATAAGATAAATATTAATGTAAGACTAATAATCCATGATGTGTACATGACACATACATTTGGTGTGTAATGTTGAGGGATTAAAAGGACAAACGATACTGCAGACTTCTACTGTCTCGATACTGTAGGTTCTGGTATATTAATGTGGCCTACTTTCAGACTGGTGCCTGGAATAAAACATCTGTTTTTCCCACACAGAAATCAAGGACACAATTCCCCCTCTTGGTTTGGCGATTAGGTGGTTTAAGAGTTATGGAGTGAACCCAGAATCTATTGTTTACATCTGTGCCCCTGTAGTTATTTGTGTCCCATTTTGCTAATGTAGCCAAAGCCAATAATGAATGCACACTGCTAAAAGTGTATTAAGGTTGACCTTAATGACTCTGCTGAAGTTTTATTTATTTATTTATTTACTTTGATTAAAGCTAACAGGAAAAACGAAGGGTTGTAGCTCCAGTCAAGCACAGATTTCAGTAGCAATCCAAATATGTCCCTCGCTGTTTTTCAAATAGGGAAGCTTTGCCAAACACTCTGTCAATAAAAGCTTTTTGCTGTTCCTGCTCTGCAGCTGGCTGGAGAATCAGTAATTAAAGGGGTAATATGTAAGAATTAAGTAAGAATGACATGCTGTGGTCAGGTTTGGGCAAGTGTAATTCTTTGTACCTTGGAGTTTCACAATCCTACCTCTCATGTCTTCAGTTGGTGCAGAATGCAGCTTCACGGCTGCTCACTGAGATGAAAAACATAGAGCATGTTACTCCTGTCTTGGCCTCACTGCACTGGCTGCCTGTTTGTTTTAGAATCCAGTACAAGGTGCTTTTACGGCCTTTTAAATCTTTGCATGGCCTTGCTCCAGATTACCTCTCTGAGCTAGTGGTTTTTTACTCCCCTACACGGCCTCTGAGATCAGCTGATAGGATGCTTTTGGAAGTTCCAAAAACAAAATGTAAGCTCAGAGGTGACAGGGCTTTCTCTGTAGTGGCCCCTAGGGTCTGGAATGCTCTGCCTTTGAGCATTAGGTCAGCCTCTTCACTGTCTGGTTTAAAATCTCTTTTGAAAACCTGTTTTTATAATTTGTCTTTTATTCAGCATGAGTCTTTTTACTGTTAGTTCTTAAGCTTTAGTTTTTATGCATTTTTATGTTGTGTATTGTTTTTTTTTTATGTTTTAATTTCTGTGAAGCACTTTGGTCACTTTTATACTGATGTAAGGTGCTAAACAAATAAAGCTGCCTTGCCTTGGATTAATGTTTCCTTTAGGGGAAGTTAAACTCCACGATTGACTCATTATTCACTTCACATAAATTTTAATATAATATTGAATTTTTGGTCCTTGAAAAAAGCATCTTGAGATGTTTTTAGTGCCATCTATTTGTTTCTAATTCACCATTAGCATTTTTTGCGTAACATTAGCCTTTAGTCTTCTTTACTTGATATTAGAGTAAAATGTAGCTGTGTCAAGATATAACTTCTAGGTCGCTCCTGTTTACTGGTTTTAGATTTTAAAGAACTCTGAAGCTTTTTGCCTGCTGGTGTCGAATTACAAATGCCGGCGCTACAGCAATAGTTCATCGCAGATTCGGCAGCCTCACAGGCTCACAGATAGCAAACGGTGACCACGTCCCTCTTTGTTTTTTTAAGGAGAAAAACTGACAACCTCTAGTCAGCTGAGGAGTGATGATTTATCTGTAAACACCTTACATATTGCTCCTTTAAACCTTTAAATTTGATACGTTCGCCCCAAGCTGCCAGCTTAGACTCCAGGGCTTGTTTATCTGTATGCATAAATTAAATAAATAAACAAAGAGCAAGCATCCATTCATCTTGTGTGTGTTTGTGAATAAAATGTGTGTGTGTGTTTTTAGCTATTTGTTGCATATTTATGTTCGTATGTAAATGCGTTTGTGTGACAGATTTATGTGAGCGTTGTGGGGCAAATAGAATACGAGGAGAGCAATCGCTCTTAAAAATTCATCACTGAGACACTCACTCTCTGAAATCTGTTATTCTGTCAGGGAGGCTTATAACAGTTCAATCTTGTTTCTCCAAATAAAACGCCCCCTCAAATAAACAAATACTACCTAAATTGATTTGAGGTTTTATTTTAATATTTTGAAGCACTTTGTTGTTGATGTTAAATTGAAAATAAAGAGGATGGAAATATAGAATTGTTTTAATATATGCATTCCTCTAATATTGAGTAGCGAGGCAACATCTGGCCTAATGCTTTATGTGAATAGGCCTCAGCTCAGGACGGGGACAGCAAGTGTGACATGTCTGTCAGCTGATGGCTACATCTGATGGTTCCTTCCCTCTGTGATTGCTGTCATCAAGACAGCCTGTGGAGCTCAACCCAACCAGAGGTCTAAATCTGTTTCCAACACACATAAAAGGCGCCTGTCGGCAGCAGCACTGTGCCTTTGGTGGACCTTTGAAAATGCATTTTGTCCCTGCAATCAACCATTCCCACATCTATTTGTAAAGATTAAAACCAGCCCACATTTTTGCTCTGTCTAAAAAGTGATTGTTTACTTGCCAATTTCAAACAAAGCTGCAAGGTAACAACCTCAACAAATTCATATTCATAGTTTTCTTAGCTAAGAAAATGTACAATGAGATGCAAACAATCAATCAATCAATCGTTCCCGTCTTCCCAAATTTCCAGAAAACCAGATATCCTCCCACTCCAATCAGGAGAAATCCAGTGATCATCAGACCAAATATCCGCACGTCTTCGATATCCTCAATGGACAGCTGGCTGAGGCATACGATCTACCACACCTTCCAGGAATCCAGCATATACCCCACAGGGTGTGCCCCCTGTGGACCTGTGGGAGCCCCCTGCTCCATTCTCATTGTTGAAAAAATCGTATCAGTCGCGTTGAATGACCAATTCATCAAATCCATGGTTAGTAAAAATAGGGTTTTTCAGAAGAAATGCAGAGAAGCGCTCTGTGGGCCGACAGGACAAAGAGTCTTGGGAAAAAAAGATAAGGGAGCGAAAGAGAGAAGTGTCGTGTTGATTAGATGCAGGAAGGTATGACCTAGACTGAAACTGCTTAGCAATGAGATTTAAAGCTTCATTATAGGTGCTGGAAAGGTGAAATCTAAGCCCCCCACCCTTGTTTAAAGTGGACATAGATAGCTTCCTTTACTTCTCTCTCTGTCCAGAATGTGTACTTTTTCATTTTCAAAAGTGTGTCCCTTGTCCTTCAGGTGTAGGTGGACTGCAGAGTCTTGACCTGGAGGATTCCCAAGGTGTTCCCTGGCCAGCCAAGAAACAAAGTCCCTCCAATGTGTCCTGGGTGTTCAAAAGGTCTACAAAGCTTGCAGTACTGTAGACGCAGCACCAATCCACCTGTTGATCTAATGCTCCATCTTTCCCTCACTTCCCGCCAAAGGTCACGGTCGAACGCCTTCTCCAAATCCACAAAACACAAGTAGATTGGTTGGGTGAACTCTCACACACCCTCCAGGACCCCCCTAAGGGTATAGAGTATATATAAGCCCTTTTTACAAGACACACTGTGCCGTCAAATCAGCGTAATATTACCACAACAGTGTTTTTTATAAAATATGCGGCATTCGTTCCACCCTCGCTTGGTAGTAATACTGCGGTAATTGCCTGCCTCATAAATGGCGATTGCGCCTTGGTGCAACAGAGGGAGGTGTCTCGATCATGTGGGGAGTTGCTGCCGAGCTCCGGCCGGCAACTGTATTGAACATGAAAGTAAACACGGGTTGTAAGTTTCGCTTAAGCTGAGCGGACACTGTGCGACTTTTTCACTCGTAGCACTCAGCTTCAGCTCAAACTGTACGACTTCCTCGCAGGGCAGATCTCACGAGTCATGTGCTCACACTGTACGACCCAGTTCTCGGATGCGACCTGACTGCTCACACTGTATGTCTGGTAGCAACACATCGGACCTAAAAATATGCTAAAAATAGCAGTTTTTACTCAACACGTCAGACTTTTTTGTCTTGTTTTGCCTGTTGTCCTTCAGGAGTGCTGCAGGAGGACACACAGGGATTTGTGGGGGTTGGATGAGGAAAACGAAATAAAGAAATTAAATCTGTGTTTTGTGATCAGTTTAATTTGACAAGTCGAACATGCTTTCTTGACAATCCTTGTCATTGTGTGTAAAAGACGAATAGAAATAAAAACTAACAGCGTGTGTTATTAGGGGAATAGCGGGTGAGCGGCGCTGACGCATGATTACGCATGCGCCATGAGCGATTCTGGTACTTTTTGGGTCGCAGCCGCTCGCTGCGCTGCTTCAACCCTCACGTGGAGCGAGCAAAATATCAAACACTACAAAAGTCCATGTGAGCTCACAATTGCTGATCGGTAGCTGGTCACGTGGTGTTTATCGCCTCTCGTAACCCCCTGTAAACTACACGACGCTCAGCGCAAAACTCGCCCCGATCTTGTGGATTCTCGCACGAGTGGAAAATCGGCTCAAAAAGGTGAAAAAGTTGCACAGTGTACGCCCGGCTTTAGTTCAGCTGAGATGGCAAACTGAAGAGATTCAGCACTCCGGGATCTCTTTTTCCATTAAAGCTGGAGCTCAGATCTACAGAGGCTGCATGGGGACTGTGTGTGTGTGTGGGGGGGGGGGGGGCAGACATTTTAGGAGATGCTTGTTAAAAACATTAATGAGGACGGCTTCGATCGCAATAAAAAAGCAAGCTATGTCCAAGATAAACGGAAGTCCGAGGCACCACAGTGACTGCCCCCATACCCTCTTTATGCAGCCGTTGCCTAATCTTTTGTAAATAGGACACGATTTCATTTGAATTTCCTCCACCAGACTCACTAATATCTCTCCTGGGGCGTGAGGAAAAGTGCCCATACATACAGAGATTAAATTATATATGTAACTGTTGCAGTAAAATGTGTTCATATGGTCTCAATTTATGAGATTATAATGTTCAAAACAGGATATCTAATCAAATTTCTGTGTAGTGTTAAAGCCACCTACTGTTGGAACTGAGTATTGCACTTTGAGATGTGCACGCTTTTAGCAGAAATTCATTGAAACACAGAGACTGAAAACTGAAGCTGGAAAACAAACTAAACTAAAAAGAGAATAAGGACAAAACTGGACATTATGTGCTGTAGTTGTAGTTTGATAGAAAGATAAACACATGTTGTGTTTGAGTATTATTATGGTAAAACACATTTTTATAGACAATTTGATTATTGACTTTGCAAAAAGTAAATAAATGATTATTTTGGAATTTTTATTTATTTTTAACTGTTCATTTGAATACTTCTAATAAACTAGGAAGGGAGATCTTTTAGTCACGCCAAGAATGTTTTTCATTGACTGGATGCAAATAATGAATCTGCAGCCTAGCTGTGAGTCTGGAACGCATTGTTACTATTTTCTGACATCATGTTTGAGTCCTGAACTCTCTGGAGCCGTTTCACCACTCATCGCAATTGATCTTAATCTAAAGCCTGGCAGCAGCTTCTCCATTCCCATTCTCTGTAGCATCTTGAGAATAAATGTTGTCAATCAACTCCACATTCAGAAATCAATCAAAACGGAGCGTGCATGCTGACACGTCGGAGTGCACCACACTTTGTTAGGTTAAAACAAAACAGCTTCAGCTGCAGCCGGCACTGTGAAACTGGGACAAACTCCAGCAATAGAGAAACTAAAACATTTATTGTGTCACAGATGTTATAGTAATGGTTTGTATTACACATAATATACGTGAATAAAGCTGCCGTCGTTGTGGGTGTGGCATTGTGTCTAAAAGTCAAACAAAAACAAAAAATATCCCCAAAAAGCCACAGAGTCAATTAAGAGTTTCAGCTAAGCAGAAAATGACCTTACAGGGCTGAACACAAATCAAATCAAAGGTGTGTGCAGAAACAGAACAAGGCAGCAGCCTTTTTACTGTGTCAGCATTATGTCGGTGAGGAAGAGGGAGAAACGGGGGGGGGGGGGGGGGGGGGGGGTCCACTTCTTTCCCTAAAGCTCCTGAGAGCAGCACGGCACAGTGACACGTTTCCAGCTGTTTGGGCTTTTGTTCTTGAGAACATGCAATTTAAAATTAGGGTCTAACTTTAAGGAGCTTTTGAAGAAAATTTTAAGCTTTCCGTACAATTACCAGTTCCTGACATTCCACTGGGTGCATAATTACATTTATTTTTTAGAAACTTTTTATTCAGTTTTATTGTGATTTCTTGTGTAAAACTGATGTAAAATTGTACTTGATGCGTGTCGGAGCGGTTAAACATTTAGTTTATTTTACTGATATTAAAGAGCAAGTCACCCCCAAAGCAACTTTTCTTCTGATAAACTGTATAAACGCATGTCTAATCGTGCTGCAGACACATGTGTAGTCAATAATTTAGCACTTTAGTGCATTATAGTTCTAATTTAAATTTTCTGCCTAAAACTGTCAGTGTTGTGTTGTTGTCAGGTAAAAACTCTGCACTGCATTTTAATTTAAATCTGTCATCACTATTGGCTAAGAGGTACCCTAGAACGTTAGCTGGTATCATATGATGTCACAATGTCATTCTGAGCCTCTGTGTGTGTGTGTGTGTGTGTGTGTGTGTGTGTGTGTGTGTGTGTGTGTGTGTGTGTGTGTGTGTGTGTGTGTGTGTGTGTGTGTGTGTGTGTGTGTGTGTATTTGTTAGCGGCTCCGCCCTCTCGGTCTGCTAGGCAACAGCATTTGTTGCAAAGGGTCAATAGGAATTTGGCCCCAAGTTAGTCAACGGTCTCTGTGTGATTCGGAGAACCTCGTTCCCCGAGAATGGCTTGACTTTAAGGTTCCTTCACTTCAGCTGCACCGAAACGTGGAAATCAGAGTGCGGGTCAAAATGATCAAAAACGATGTAGAATCAGAAAAACTATTTTAAATTAATTTAACTCTTATTGTGAGAACTTTACCGGACCAAACCAACTTCCGGTTTGACGTAGAAGATCTAACAAGAGCAAATGGAGTTGTCGCTGAGTTTTACTGTAACTTTTGAGAGCTAATAATTGAAAACTTTGAGAGAGACGACGCTGCTAGGCGAGATGGAAAAGCCTAGCAGGGATTTGCTTAAGCATCCTTTTGTTCTTTGCTCTGCTGCCACTAGGGTGAACTCTGGCCTCTTGTAACCTTTCTAGGGCACGCCCACATAAATTTCACTTATTAGCCTCTGGATGGCACTGTGGCTCTTTCAAATAAACTCAACCTTTTCAACAACGAAAGGTCCATATCACAATTTACCAAAGTTATCTATTTGAGGCATCAAAAAGTATTGCTTTAAACAGGACAGAACTAAATTCATGACTGTATTACAATGAATTTTAACTGGAGAAACTAAAATGGCAGAGGTTTAACATGAAAGAGGAGCACAAACAACATTTATGTCTGTAACAGAAAAGAGTTTCACGTTTACTTTGAACACGTTGATTCTTTTAAATGGTAAACAACCTAAAACACCTTCTTTGACTGTTGATAAACAAAAATACAAGGTTTCATGAGGACTAAAGTCTGGAAACTTCCAGAAGAAAACCCCAGAGAAGTGTTATGACCACCCATATCTTGTGTAAAGCTTGGTTTATGCTTGACGCATTCACTTTCCGCTTGGTGATGCGGCTCGCGGATGGAACGCGCTTCACAACTCGCAGCGTTTATGGATCGTGCGGCTCGTCTCTGCGGTGAGCCAATATTCTCCCAAACCGTAGGGGTCAGCATGGAGCTCTACGGCATGCATCCAACACTACACCATAGTAGAAGTAGAAATTACTGTTTACAACATGGCATTTCAGCATTTTTAACAGCGTCCTCGTCTTTTCCGACAGTGCGAGCTATTTCTCTCCAAGAATTATTTACAACATGTTGATCACGGTGATCTCTGAGAGCTGAATCATACAAATGTCTGTATTTACGAACCTCTGCCATACTATGTTTATGTTTATGTTTATGTGCTTAGCAGACGCTTTTACCCAAAGCGACTTACAATTTTTTATTTTTTTTTTCACCTATAGGGCATGTTGTGATCTGTGGGGGAAACCGGAGTACCCGGAGAAAACCCACGCATGCATGGGGAGAACACGCAACTCCACGCAGAAAGGCGAGTTTTGAACCTGCGACCTTCGTGCTGCGAGGCAACAGTGCTAACCACTGCGCCACCATGCAGCCCAGTTCTTGCCGGTCCGCCATGTTTTTCCGCGTCCGTCCGTCCGCGTGGTTAGAAATTTTCCAAGTTGCGAGTTGAGGAAATTCTGGGCCATGCGGAGACGCGGTGGAGGGGCGTGGTTGTTAAAATGACGCAAAATGACGCAACTTTTCCGCACGGCTCCGTGCGGACCTCGCGGACGCGTCAAGCATAAACCAACCTTAAGAGTCAGCCTTGACAGGCGGATATAAAACAGACCGATTTCTGATATCGTCCTGCTTCTCCGATTGGTAAAGAAGGGAAAACCAAGTCAATTGGTGCAATTTATGACCCTGGGAGAGAATCGTAGGAGTTAACTAGATGTGCTGGAAAAGAAATCTTGGAATTTATATGTCTGCAGGTCAGTTTCAATTTTCCCTTTTTTGCTGCAGTGTAAGGGAAAGAAAAACTTTGTGTGAAATAGTTGCTGTCCTTCTTCTTGTGAATCCAACCAAAGTTAATTTGAGAATGTGAAATGTGGATCTCCGCTACATAACATTTAATAAAATAGCTTTTCAGCCAAAGTTAACTTTCCTATGTATTTAGATTTTAGCCTGGCAAGCCATCCTATACATGTAAATAAATAATCAGGGCTCTCCCTGAGACAGGGGTGGGGAACCCTGGTCCATCGAGGGCCGCTAACCAGCATATTTTAGTTTCAACCCAGCTTCAACACACCTGAATTCAATCAGCAGGTGATCAACAGGCTTCTGCAGAGCTTGATGAGCTGCTCGTCAGGTAATTCAACCACTGAATCAGAAGTGCTGGAGCAAAGATGTGCAGGATACCAGCCCTTGAGGACCAGGGTTCACCACGTCTGCCCTAAGAGTTAAGGTGTGAAGCTCGGTCATCCAGGAGGGGCTCAGAGTAGATCCACTGCTCCTCCACCTCAGGGGGAGTCAGTTGAAGTGGATTGGGCTTTTGGTTAGGATGCCTCCTGGACACCTCCCCAGGGAGGTTTTCTGGGCACATCCAACCGAGAGGAGACCCAAAGGAAGACCCAGGACACGCTGCAGGGACTATGTCTCTTGGCTGGCCAGGGAACGCTTTGATTCTGCCGGAGCGGGCTCAAGTGGCTGGGGAGAGGGAAGTCTGGGCCTCTCTGCTTAGGCTGCTGCCCCTGCGACACGACTCCAGATAAGCAGACAATAATGGATGGACGGATGGAGCTCTAGTGTTAAGCCCGCTCAACAAATGTAATGGGCTAAGACTCAAAACTGATCAGGCCAGTGGTAGACCTGCTGAGGATACAATGAAGCGTGGCTAGACCGACCTGTAGAGCAAAATCTTTTCTTTTTGAAAATAAATATTGTACATTTGAAATTCCCAATGTGTAGTTCTCTTCATCTGGTGTCAAAAAGAGAAACGTTAAACTCTGAGCTCCAGATGTTGCAGTAATAAGCCAACACAAAACCCGTTTTCTAGGATAAACCGAAAAATGCCAAATGCAGAAAAACCATGAAAATATACTTGTGAATAAAGTTACTTTCAAAGAACTGACTAAATAAAACTAACCCGTCCTTTGTTCAGGTTAACACGGCAGGGTGGTGTTTTAGTGTCTACAATTTATGGAAGCATCAACTACAATTAACTAAAAAAAAAGCCACAAAACTCAACACATTCCCTTCAACTCCTACGTCCATTCAGCTCACCACATGCATTTTATTCTGCTCATCAACCCAGCTGCTCCTTGATTTGCTAATCACCTGCTCCTGCAAGCATACGACTTTGTTTCCTCAGACGTTGCCAGATCCTGCTCTTACCCTCTTGTTCAGCGTTTGCTCCTACAGTTTGGGCTTCCTGTGAATCTCTTTGTCTTTGCTGCCTCGTCAGCCTTTTGTGTTATGAATAAAGTTTAGCTTATTACTTCATCTCCTGGCTTTTGCACATTGGTTCCTCACCTCCACCACTTCATGACAAAATTTGCTCTATGTCTCCTAATAAAGGCTTGTTGGTGAATTATTTAAACATTTGATAACATAAGCTGAAAAGGGCAGTTCAATATAATGCTGGAAAAATTAATTTGTTTCTAAAAATTTTTCTTACATAAGTACACTGAATATCTGTGGTCTTGAAACTGTAACAGGTGCACTGCAGATGGAGCTTATGAAGCTTAACCATGCTGAACTCATTCTAGCAAATAAAGATATTTTTTTTCTCTAAATTGAGACTCCTGGTTTCACAGGTAATGTGAGAGAAAAGCTATGTTTAGACAGCACGAAGATCCTGGACATTTGGGCAGTTTCACAGTGTTATTGTTATGAACATGAGAATAAAAACAAAGTATAAACAAGCTGAATCAAATTAAAGCTGGAGTCAGCAGCTTGACTTCGTGAGGAAGCTGACAGCCACGCCTCATACCGTGCACAAGTAGCCTGTAGCGCTAACGGGCAAGTAACGTTTCAGACACGCCTGGTTGTAACTGTTGAATTATCTCTTCAGCCTTCATGGGGTTCTGCAGGAGCTGCTTGTTTTAATCAAATCTGCAGTGTTGAAGCAGGGAAATGTCTAAAACCAGCAGGAATCCGGCCCTCATGATGCTAGCACACCCGTGCTAATGCAATAGCAGGCTATAGGGAGCCTAAGTCTCCTCCCTTTCTGGTCGGATTATGGGTCCCCAGAAAAACGGATAAATGAATGGAAGTCAACGGGGCTAAAAACGCAATTTTCTAATCCGCTTTGCCTTACGCCATGGATTGCACATATGATGTTCTTCAATTTAAATGAAAAGTAATGATAGGTGTTTCCACCACACCAGTTACACACTTTGAGATTTATCAGCTTGTAAAAGTTCGTAATTAGTGTGACTACACACCAGAAATCGGCACGTCGCATATGTGACGTCACCACATAATCTCCTCTCCTCTAGCGCAGCTGCTACTTAACAAATGGTCAGATTAATGGCGGTCATTTCCTTCTGTGGGAAGTTTGCTGAACTTACAGCCTTTTTCCCTCAGTTTTCTCCGTGTCTGGTTTCATGATGTCATTTACATGATGCGTATTTGTAGTCCTGGACCTATTTTCACACAAAACCTAAAATAGTGTTTCCCCCTGTTCGAAAATAAATGCATTCTTGGTATCAAAATGTGTCTTCAAAATTCATGGACATCATAAGTGAAACCCATGGCACAAAACAAGCGGAATTACAAAATAGCGTTTTTAGCCCCATTGACTTGCATTCATTTTTTCATTCTTCCAGGTACCCATTGTCCGGAAGTAGATGGGCGTGACTTAGGCTCCCTATTGTGCGATGTAGCACAAGATTGAACGCTACACTAATCACTTGGCTCCAAAACACAAAAATAAATCTCTTTATATTCCTCTCCCTCCTCTTCCACTTCCACTTTACCAACTGACATAAATTCAAAGCAGGCCGGGTTAGCATTCAAGCTAGGTTGGTGTGCTAAGCTGGGAGAGGCTTCAGTGCATCACCACCTACAGCATACTGGGAATTGGGTCGCATTCTTGTTGACTGACAGCTCCTATTTATGGATATGCAACTCTATTTGTCAATGCTCTAGGCTTATGCGGTAGAGGCCAGGGGAGGCACTCACCCCTCGTTTCCATTGGAAGTGAAAGTGACGTGTAACGTCATAGAGGCGTAATACCTGCAAGCTTCCTTCCAATCAAGAAGGTTTCAAACATGAAACAATAACACACAAGGAGAAAGACGGCTGCATGTAGCCTAAAAAGTCAGTGGTTTATTTTGTGTTTTGTTCGCCCTGGCTACGGAGGTTTCAAAGGAGGTGATGTATGTTTTAACTGGGCGTGACCATCATTTTTGGAAATTTCTGGATGTTTTACACTGCTTTTGTGTTTGACTTCCTGTCTGACCCTATCTCAACTTCAGAGTTTAACGTGTTTTGGAACCATAGTGTGCAAAAAATAGACTTGAAACGTAATACCTTCGCTTCTGGGATGCGTCCAACACGCTACACTTCGTGGCTGGTGGAAATGGGACCTATTTACAATAACAGTGGCTAATTGCAGCAAAGTACATTTCGTGGCCGGTTTGCAGCCATTTCGAGTCTGGTGGAAAGTAGGAGTTACAGGAAATATAATTTCTGAAAGATTACCTACTTTATAGAACAAGGTCAGATTTTAAAGTATTTCTTAGTTACTTTAAACATTTTAAACTATGTACCCCAACTTTAAAGAACATTAACACCTTCTTTGTGACTACTCTACAATCAGGACAGAGTGTCCATATTAAAGCACATCTTTACACTGATTTGCTTTGTGAAATTCTCAGAGTTCCTAAAAGTTGTATGAAATCAATAATTAAACGTTGAAATGGATGAAGCCTCCTCACCCTCTAACAATGCACAGCCCCTCTCCTCCGTCAAGTAGAATATCTGTGATTCTTGGCCTTAATCAGGCTCCGTTGTGTAAGCGAACCAGATGAGATGGGTTATAACGCAAAGCCATTAGAACACTAAAACTCACTTAGCCTTCATTAGAGGGAGAGGAAGTGGGAAGCGAACACACAGCAGCAAGCAGACTCATCTTTTGTGCTGGTAAATGTAAAAAGTTCAGGAGTTAACTAGTTCAAGCTCTCTGTGAAGAGAGACGTAATGTTTTAGGTCACAAACCGGAGTACGGCTGTCATCACAATGACTGTGGGATGAAAAACACCACAAGGATTTGAATGGACTGCTAATGTATGTCAGATCCCCAGGGCGGATGATGCCATTTGTCCTAAAATCATAGGTTGCTTTGACGTCTGTTGTGAAATGAGTTGACAGTTTGCTCCTTTGAGTCACGAGAGACTCACAACTAAAAGAAAAAGGGATTACTGTGTTTGATTCCAAATGAAAATATTAGGGATGTGAATTTAATGCATTGATTATAATCAATTAATTTTAAAAATAACTTTGCCTTAATTAAAATGAACACATAAGGGCACCCCATTGGGGAGCATTGAAGTTTAGCTGCGAAATACATTCCCAAAATATAAAAATATATCGTCAAGCTGCACCTCTAAAAAAAACATCTGAACCTTTGCTGCATGCAAACCTTTTTTATGTGCACCAAACACCAAAACTACAATCAAGTGAGTAATTAAAAATCCCTCTTCATGTGTGATTGTTTTTGCCTTCATTTCTATCTCTTTTTATCTTTTCTTTCCGGGGTCCTGTCTGGCTGTGAAGCAAACAGAATTGATGTCTGAATGGTGGTGACAAGCCTTACAGATTTACTCTCAGGTAGAGCATCAAAGCTAGTTTATTGTTATTGTTTTTGGATGCTTTTTAATTCCGACCAGACACGGAGACAAAAGGAAGAGTGAAGAAATATACAATCAACATTGTTTTGCTGAACAATCACACAATAGTAAATCACAGTGCATTTATTGCCAACCACAGCCTTAAGACATGTGTTGAAAATGCCTAAGTCTTTATTTATGAAAGCACCATGTGAGCACCTGTGTGCATATACGCACTTGTATATGTAAGGTTTCTCTATAAGAGCGTCCAATAGAGAGTGCGAAGGGTCACAGCTTTACCCCACAAAGATGTGTAGGAGATGGAGGGAGCTCCAAACCCCAGAGGTCTAGGAGCTGCCCCAGAGTGCAGGGACGTCAGGGAGACTGAAACCAGAGAAACCCCAGCCCCATCTCAAGAGGTGCAGAGGATTGCCCCGGGGGGCCACAATCAGAAGACAGCAGAGTCCCAGGAGATAACAGCGGCAAGCCAACAGGCCCACCCACAGCCTCCCACCCCAAGACATCTGATCCCGGAACCTGGTGGCTCGGGACCCAGGAGCGACCAGACCCGCCAGGGACTCAACAGAGCCCAGAGACACAGATCCCACCAAGCAGCCACCGGGATCAATTAGACACTCAAGCAGTATAAATTTGATTTTAGACCTACTTCTTTTGTCACACTGAAAACCATTTAGACGGCAAACAAAGCCATTTTGACCAACAAACAGACTCCAAACTTAAATATCCCGATTTCACTTTCCTGGTTTCTGTATGTTCAGGCTGACTTTGCTGTTGATCTAATTTTGGTGAGTACCACTTCATTTTTGGTCCTAATGATCCAAAAGAGTTGTCAATCATCAGAACTGACCAATCAGTCACGGAGGTAGAAAGCTGCGTAGTGAAGCCTCAGGAATTGCATTACGTGCAGCAGCATTTCAAAACAATTTTATTATCCTTATTTCAATCAAAGTACAATTTAAAAGCATTTTTAGAAGTTTAAAGAGCTTGAGTTTACAACAATAATGTCCATGTTTATTGTTTGATTCTCTGCCTCATTATTTTTAATTAAAAAAATTGCTTTCTGGGAAAATCTTCTTGAGCGAATAAAATGTGATTAATTCCGATTAATTCATTAGAATGCCTCTACACACACACACACATATATATATATATATATATATATATATATATATATATATACATATATATATATATATATATATATATATATATATATATATATATATATATATATATATATATATAAAATGGTGAACACAACCTGGATTTACCCCGGGTCGCATCTTGAGCACAAAGATCTCCCTGGTTTAGATGAAACTACATCTAAATCTCCACTCTGACTTTTAACAGAAGCTGCAGAAACATCTGAGCTGAAAAAGGAATTACATGTGTGACTGTGTTTAAAATCCCCTCTGAGACAGCATTACTGCGAATTTTAACTATCATTTGGACCATCACAATTGAGCAGCAGCTCATCAAAGGCCTCGTTTATGCGACTGTGTCCTCTTCCAGCACATAAACGGCTAATTGAGAACATCTTTTGCCAATCAGGCTATTCATTTAAAGATAATTGCCAGTGAGCAGCTAACAGATGCATTCGTCTGAAAAGAGAAAAGAGAGGCCCGTTGCCTGACTTCTGTCACACAAACAGCATCCAATCAAGCTCCCAGATGTGGGAAATTGCAGCATAACCACCGATGTGGCAGATGACAGAGTAGCCATGGAGGCAGGGAGGGTGGACGGGGACAGCGGACGTTAGACTGGCCACCCTGTGTACAAATAGCAGCAGAGAGCGAGCCTGGGATTGGAAAGGAAGGTGCATTTTTGTATCTCGGTCTTGGCCACACACAGGTTTTTTATTAGATGACAGATGACACGCTTCACACTCTGCACACTGCAGATATCACTCAGCACTCTACTCCTTCCTCCCTTCTCACTCATTTCTCCTTCCGGCTACTTCCTCATCCTAATTTTACCACCTTCACACGCTCCCTTCTCTCCCCATTCTACACATTCATTGTCTGATTCTTTGTCACCCTCTCTTCTGTCACAAGAATGAAGCTTGAGCCAGGTATGGTAATGAACTTAATCAGATTGTCACCTAAGGGGGAGAAGAGGCACAACTTTAACAACGTTTTCATTTAATTTCATCTTAATTTAATCAGCAAATTCCCGTCCTCCATGCTGTGTTTGTGTGTGTTCGCATGAAAAACATGTTTGTTTTTGTGCTTTTTGGTTCTTATGAGCCACATTATGAGGTGTTAGGCAGAATTTCAGTATAATCACGCTAGCCGCTCTCCCTCCACGTCTGCAGCGAGCATACAGGTATGGGACAGAATTAGGAGGTAAATTCCCTCACAGTGGTCTCACGACTGTGATGCACTCTCCGAACTTAGGCAAATAAATAAAATGGTGACAAAATTGTCAGGAAGTGGTGACACAGTAAGTGCAGCTAAAGACCAGGATGTTTGACCTTGTCTTGGCTCATCTTAAGGCTGAGGCATCATCCATGATGGGTTGCTTCGCTAATAGGAGATGATGGGTGTGTCCGAATCCACGGGAAGGATGCTTGTAAGAGCGCATTTTGAGGTCGATGACGTCACAGCGCAGCAACAAGTACTGTCCGAATTCCAAGAATACTCATTCTCATGTCCTTAAACGCGTCCTCGCTCCGCCCACATTTCGAGGACGGGTCTGTTGTATCCTCACAGAACAAGGCTATCCCAGCATGCTTTGCGCGCCGGCTGTGGATTTTTTTAGGAAGAGAAAATGGGGAGAGCTACGAAGCTTTAAACGTAAGTTTGTTAAAAACTAGCCGTATAAACCTAAAAAGCTTAAAGCGGTTCTGTTTATACATTTTTGGTTTGTATATTTGTTTTTTAAATTACATTTTAGGCAGAAATCAGCCAGAATGTGTTTGTATCACAGGCCCCGTAGTTATTCCCGCGCGTGTGTGTGTGTGTGTGTGTGTGTGTGTGTGTGTGTGTGTGTGTGTGTGTGTGTGTGTGTGTGTGTGTGTGTGTGTGTGTGGCGAATTAAACTTGTCATTTGTTTTAAGGACAACGGAGCAAAGAAGCATTTTTATTAAGCTTCGAGGTGAAGAGTGAAGATGTTTACACACAACCACAGAAGTTCTTCTGTGAAAAGTAGTTTTACATTCAGGGATTTACACAGCTGACACGTTTTAATGAAGTAAAAATTGTTTGTGTGAAGAATATAATTTTTATCTTCTCATGTGGATAAACGTAAAAATGTGTTTATTGCCTTTTTGTCACCTGTGGTCTCTGATTTTCTCTGTAGGACTGCAGTCGTCCAGGGTCAGGAGAGGCTTTACCTGTTGGTCATCCTGGGAGAAAGGCCTTCTACTGTCATCCTGTTAATGTTATTTGGCTGTTTGATATTTGAACACATTTATTAAAACAAATACTAACTGATAACTCTGGTCATTGATTTTATCACCAATTTTATTAGATGTTTTTGAACATGTTACATGAACAGAAAATGAAAAGATGGTAAGGAGACAAGATTATTTATAATGCGTTACACTTATTTACAGATCAAAACCAGTATGGACCAGTTATGTACGGTTAAAGCAGGATTAACCTGAGTGACTCTTCCTGGATCATTTATTTAAACTGAGTGAGCAGGAAGTCTTTATCAGTGCAGCTGGATCTGCTGCAGGAGGATCCAGACGTGGATGGAGGGCTGGAGCAGACCCGTGGCTGGACGTTTCTGGTCAGAGGAACATCATACAGGACGATCTGCAGAGAGAGCTTTGGGACGCTTCCTCTCACTGTCCACTCCATCGTCCATCTACAGGGCCTGCTGGGCTGGCTCAGACGACGGCTGTTACATCTCTGTGAATGACTTGCCTGTTAACAGTAGTGGTGGTCTGCTGGTACCTCCTCCAGGACTGAGCACCACTGACCTCCTCCACACACATCTTCCTCAGGCTCATCCTCCCGACCCACAACTTCACCAGCACAGAGGCAGATGTGCAGCACAGTGCATGCTGACCTGTAATAGATTAAAAGAGGTTTTTTTTAATTGAAACATGTAAAACAAAACATATAACCTGCAGAACACTGGTTCTGTTCAGTTTAAAGAAATGCAGCAGGGAATAGTTAAAAAAAACTACAGAGAATTTACATTTTTAAGACAGATCTAATCATTATTAGGCTTAAGTTGAATAAACAAATGCACATTGAAAACACTTCAATGCTATTTTATTAAAAAGCCTGTATTTTAAAACGTTTTACCCTCATTTGATGCAAAATAAGAAGTTCTAAGGTCCAATTTACATTAGAAAACATCCTACTGCATTCAACATTTATAATGCATTTGATTTATAATAATTACCTACATGATGATACTCTGTAGTAATGTGTTGTGTGTGTTTAACAAGTTCATTCTGTAGCTTAAAACATACATGAAACCATCTAAAGTTAACATGTAAGTCCTGAAAGCTTCTAGAATAAACAAAGTTACTTTACCTGAAAACGGTTGTGAACAAACGCTGCTGATGGACGTGAAGCTGCTGTAGCTCCTTAATATTCCTGCTCCATTTTACCTAGCTTTAACATTTTTCCTTTGCGTGTAGCTGCCGCCACGGCTGTGACGGGACCTACGGGCCACCGTAGAGGTGAAGGCTAGACTGACCGAATTCAGAGCTGCTGGTTTTCGGTCTTAGCGGTCTGGCAAGGATCCGGCCTTGCTAGACCAGCGAGGACCCGTACTCATAAGCATCCTGCCTGTGGATTCTGACACACCCTGTGCTTCCCAGCAACAATATTCTAAGATTATTTCCTCGGTAGTTAAATGTAGATATGGCTGAGGTGGTTCAACGCATGCCACGGGTTTTACACGCTCCGGTAGGTTTCTCCGTGTCTGTTCCACCCTGACGGTGACCTTGCTGCTCCGCACTCTGTCTCCTCCAAAGTCTGAATGCCAGAGCTGTCAATCAAACAACCTCCTCACCTCCCTCCGGTTCCACCGTGGGGACTCTTCTAATGAGGTGCACGTCAGCATTAAGGGACAAAACGCTGCCTGCAAAAAAGTTTCTTCGGGTGTGAGAATGTGTTGCATGAAGACAATGAGACTTAATTAGAAATCAGATCTACAGTAGACTTTTTTGTGTTGAAAATTTCATGTCGTTTGGGTTTATATTTTAAAAAATACATTACTATAAAGAATATTAGGTGAAATAAGTTTGTTGGGTAAATTAAAAAAATTGATTATAGAAGTTATTTTTTAGGAAATTAATTCTAATTACAATGTAATGTCCCTATTATTCACTGTAAACACTGAAATGATCCTAAGCATGCTCTGGTTACAGTAAATTATGGAAATAATTAAGTGAAAACAGGAATTATGATGGGCTTATTATGGTGTGTAAAATGGAATAAATATTTTCGTGCAGGCTGAACATGTAAATAGTCTCCTACACCCAATTCCTGCTTTAGGTTCTGATAGAAAATAGACAGTGAAACTCTAGGATAAGAAAAGCCGGACAAATCTACGTCACACTGTCACTTAAAATTCACGAATTCACCCATCTTGACTTGCAATGGAGAAGGTTGTTGTTGGTTTAGTCCAGGAATCAGCAGCGGAAACCTCGGCTGATTAAGCTAACCAATAGCATAAAAAATGTCCACATCGCAAGTCAGTGGTAGAGTTGTGTCGCTGTTACCCAATCTGAGGCAAGATGTCCAAATATCAGGACATAACGCTCCACATCCTGCCGTGGTGTACCAACCTCTGCAGCAGCAGACTTGTCAGTGCTGATCCAAGCGTTTCTGGACTTTTTTGCCCTGAGTACGGCTTGCAACGCATTCATTCCCGCCAGAGATGTATTGATTAAACGAGTGAACCACTTTAGATCCTACACACAAAACGATGGGTGTAGGTTGCCGAAGTTCATTTTCCTGTAACATGCTGTGCAGCAAACACAATGAGAAGAGAAAGACGGTGAGGATGTTGCCAAATGGTTGAAGGATTTTTGTGAGAACAGGCTTCGCTCTGAAATCTGCCACAGTTGCTGCTCCCCCTAACTGCTGCTGTTGTCATCACTTATCGTTATCGAGGTGAACTGCTCAATAAATATTGATTTGAGGCAATATCACCAGGTCCTAGCAGGGTATGCTTTTTGCAGTTGATGTGGTTCTTTTGACGTCTTCAAGCTACGACCTTTAGCAAAACAGAAATGAGGACTTTTCTCCAGCCGGTGAGGGTTGAGTTTCTCAATATTTCTCTTTTTTCAATTTAATTTTTCATGTTTAATCCTCGGTTACTGCAGTTTGGGGGGGACTTGGCAAGGATTTGTGTGTTTGTTAGTCTGCAGCTGCAAACACTGAGATGGAGCTGCAATTTGTGTGCATTCCAGGAACACAGAAGAGTGGGGTTTATGAGAATTAGTGGTTGCCATGGAATCCTCAAACACACTCTTCACACAGAATATAAGAGGATTTATAGCTGCATTCTCAAACCTAGTTCCCTTTTTATTTCCTCCCCTAATTCTCACACTAACACAAAGACACGTGACTCTCGCGCATGCTCACACACTCACAAACCCTACAATAAGCTGGTTCTAAAGGTGGTCGATCAAACATATAATTTTCCTCCGGTGCTGACAGAGGCCTCTCGCCGCCGAACAGAGACAAGCCGCTTTTATCGACTGGCATCCAGAGGGCCTCGGCAGCCATAATAGCAGCAATAAGTGACTAGCCCAGTCAATAGAGTTTCTATTAGTGCACTGCTCCCTCAGCTGCACACCATCACACACAGCGAGCTCGGGACGAGGAAAAGGAGGGAGAGGCTTGGGAGCTGTCAGAAGGTCAGGAAGGAGCAGCATACCCCTGTGGGAAATTTGTTGTGTGTTAGTGAGCGTGTACAAGAGAGAGGACCTGGAGTCGATCAATAAGGGAATAAATAGGCACCGACACTGGGTTCAGATACCACAGACGTGATGTAAGCAACCGCTAAATAGGTCAACAAGTTCTTGCTCATCACATATGCATGTAAAACACACAGATTAGGCTGTATGGACAAATGTAATCCAAAACTGTGCACTGCATCATTAATTTGGCACAAATCTAGGTATAATGTGAAACTAAAGAAATATAAATCATTTCTATAATGTGCAAATTGTAAGGCAAGGCTTCAGTGACCTTGGTTTTGAATCTGTGCAAGGTAATCATACCGCTTCGCTCTAACAGAGAGGGTAATAGCCAAAGCAAACACTCTCATCCACCTCCGAGCATCCCACATAATACCACCTATCATTAAATTAATAATGCTACACTGCTTAAAGAGACAAAGATTAATCTGGCAGCTCAGGAGAGAGGAAGTGAAACAGAAAAACTGTTTCAGACCTCAACCTAAGCTGCATGAACAAGAGTATGTATTTTCTAATGTTTTTAAACAAAAACTTTACCTTTATCTACTAAATTCAGAGAACATGCCTGCGAAGTGAATGAAGAGACTTTCTGTACTGTTATGTTCACTTTAATAACAGCTCTAACACACACACTACTACAGCTTCAGTTCCCCAACTTCCGGGTTGCCGTAAAACGTGCCACACCCCATGTCGCAAAATCCCAACATACACTTGACTAAACCAAAACATCGGTGTGTGCTAACACTGACTGGATATGGCATCTCCCCCCTTTTAACGGCTATTTATATTTCTTTAAAAATCAAATTAAATAGTGGTTAGCCTAAAATAAAATGAATAAACTTATCTTGCAGAACAAACGCAACCAAGTGAACAGGGTCTCAACTTAACCCATTGAAACTAGTTACCCTCTTCGGTAACAGGCCATAAGGGCGACTATAAGTCCAGTCTCTGAACCGGCCTGGACACACGACCTGACCTTGTTACAGTCTGGTTAGTGAGTGGAGGGTCATCCGCGGCAGCCGCCTGACTAGCCGGGCCAGCTCCCATCAAAGCAGGAGTCAGAGGCTGACAGTCCATCACAGGAGGTGTCTGTGTGCTGACAGGCTGCGCTGCAGTGGGGTCATAGAGTGGCTCTGGCTGCAGGTGACGCCTGTTCCGACGCAGCGTGTCCCCATCCTGTGTGCACAGGATGTAGGATCTCGGAGTGATGCTCTCTCCGGTGATGACTGCCGGTGAAGCCCACAACGCCTGATTGTCCAGGTTGGACAGCACTCTGTCCCCAGGGTGCAGTGGTGGCAGTGATCTGGATCCGTGGTGATGATTGTAGTAGTAAGCCTGCTTCGCTTTTCCTCTTCTGTCATTCTCTCTCACCACGGATTGATTGGGCCACTTGGGTTGGAGATTTTCCTTCAGGGTGGGGAGAGTAGTGTGTAACTTCCTTCCTAACAAAAGCTCTGCAGGACTATAACCTGTGGTGGAGCAGAGTGTGGATCTGTAGACCAGCAAGGCCATCACAGGGTCCTGTTGCTTCAGTATCTTTTTGGCAGTTTGCACGGCCCGTTCTCCGCGGCCGTTACCTTGTGGGTGGTGAGGGCTCGAGGTGCAGTGCTTGAAGTCCAGACTCTTGGCGAACTCCCGGAACTCTGCACTCGTGAACTGAGGCCCATTTTCGCTCACCACCTCGTCCAGCATGCCGAATCTGGCAAAAACAGTCTAAAGGTTAACCTGTGCACTAGTGGTTGTAGGGAGAAGCAGTATCTCTAAGAACCTTGAACAATAATCAGACCCGACTAGGAAGTTTTGATGATTGTACTCACAGAGGTCCGTGGCAACCCTTTTCCAGGGCCGATCAGGCAGGGGTGTTGAAATGAGAGGTTCTCTCAGTTGTGTTCTTTTCTCTTCAGTGCATTTTGGGCAAGTCCTCAGAAGCTTGTTCAGCTCTGCAGCGAGTCCCGGCCACCAGACAGCCGAGTATGCTCTCTGTCTGCACTTTACGAGGCCCTGGTGACCCTCATGTATGTTCCCCAATATGTTACTCCTCAATGATTTTGGCACTACAATCTGATGACCCCTGAGCAGGAAGCGCTCATGCTCTAACAGTTCATTCCTGACTTGAAAGTACTCTTTGGCCTCTGCTGGTACCCTCTGCTGGTGTTCGGGCCACCCAGACCTGCTGAGCTGTATCATGGTTCTGAGTTCCGGATCTAGTGCAGTTTCAGTCTTTATTTCCTCCAACTTGCTCGCAAATGCGGGGATCCCCTCGATCACACTAGCTGCATAGGAGGTGATTTCACTGTCTGTGATGGTTGCATCTTTCGTGCAGGTTGACGGGCAATGTGACAGGGTGTCTGCAACTACCAGTGTTTTTCCCGGTGCGTACTCCGCCACGGAATAAAAATCTCACCAGTCTCACGAGGAGACGCTGACACCCGATCCGGACGTTGTCTAAGCTGCGGGAGTTGATGAGGGGCACAAGCGGTTTATGGTCTGTGATTAACTGGAATCTTCCTAGTCCCACCAGATATTTCTGAAATTTTTCACATGCCCATGCACCTGCCAGCTGCTCCTTCTCGATTTGAGCGTAGCGGGTCTCCACTGGCCGTCGTGGAGCTGTAGCCACCCACCCACCACCCCACCCCACCCCCCACCCCCACCCCACACACACACCCCACCCCACCCCACCGAGCCCATAGCTACTCGCGTCGGCTGACACAGCTGTCGGTTTGGGCACATCATAGAATGTCAGCACCGGTGAGTAGCTTTTTGATCTTTTCAAACACTGTGTGTTGTGGGGTTCCCCAGCTCCAGGTGTTTTTCTGCTTCAGCAGCGTGTCCAGGGGGTCTCCAACAGTTGCCAGGTTGGGAAGGTATTTCCCCACATAGTTCACCATTCCTAGGATTCTTTTCAATTCCTGCACATTCGTGGGTGGAGAGAGTTGTTGTATGGCGTGGATTTTGTCTGGATCGGGTCGGACTCCAGACTGGTTGATAAGTAGTTCCCTCTGTTTAAAGGAACATTTATGTTGGTTGAGTGTCAAGCCTGCGCTATTTATGCATTGTAGCACTTTATCGAGTCAGCTATCGTGCTCTTCCTCTGTGGCACCAAAGACCAGGACATCGTACATGAACACCTCTACTCCTTCCAATCCCTGCAGGGTCTCTACCATCTTCCTCTGGAAGATTTTGGGAGCGCTGTTTATTCCAAAGGCCAGCCGCTTAAAGTTGAACCTGTCGAATTGTGTGATAAATGTGGTGACTTTGTAGCTTTCTGGGTGCAGGTGGTATCCGGAAGAATCCACTGGCTGCATCTAGTGAGGTGAAGGGTGTTGCACCACTTAACTTAGCTATTATTTCATCAGCTGTGGGGAGAACTTACTGTTCTCTTTTGACTGCTTCATTCAGTCTTTTAAAGTCCCAAAGCTTGACGACGGATTGAATTTGGCCATGTCACCTCAGTAGCTCCTTCTTTCATGTGCATCTGACACCATGTGAAATGAATGAAGAGACTTTCTGTACTGTTATGTTCACTTTAATAACAGCTCTAACACACACACACACACACAACTACAGCTTCAGTTCCCCAACTTCCGGGTCGCCGTTAAACGTGCCACACCCCATGTCGCAAAATCCCAACATACACTTGACTAAACCAAAACGTTGGTGTGTGCTAACACTGGATATGACAATGCCTTCATCTCATTAAGTTAACGTATTAAACACACCATACTATGATTCATTATTCTTATTTCCCCCATTCTTGTTTTGGTTGCGTCACCCTTAGTTGTGTGGCATTAAAACATTGGTTGCACTCTAAATTTTCTTTTAACCTAGTAATCCTCATTGTTTAATTTGCAGATCAAAAGCCTGATGATCATAAAGGCATTTCATTGTTCGAAATTTTTGAACAAATCACTAAATAAACTACTACCATGAAATCTTAACTTTAACCTGCATTGTCTGAAGCTCCTGATGCATCTGTTCCTGCAACTCACATATTGAATTAGCGGAAATGATGTCATCTAAAGCAAGAATATGAAAATTTGAAGATATGCATTATAAACGGTGTTGAATTATCATTAAAATAAAGCAGATTTAAGCTCTGGAGGCTGGGCGATACGGAAGCGTGTTGCTGTCAGTACAAGGAAAACATAAAGGAGCAGTCTCGCTTAATGAGAACGTTTCTCATTATAACCTGATATAATTCTTGTTTTAACAAGAAACTGTCTCTTAATAACAACATGTAAAAGTCTTTTTGACAAGAAAGTTTCACTAAAAAATATGTCCAATATCTTGTGATTATGAGAAAGGTCGTAACTAGAGATGAGCCGGATACTCGTTTCAGACGAGTATCCGGTACAGATAAAGCATTTTTGACGAATACGAGCATGAAACGAGTAAACCTCGTAAATATCTGTAATCGTGCTGAAGGAAAATCCTCATTGGGTAACTGACTGTCTTCACGCTCTGTGATTGGCCAGTCACATAGAGCGCCAGCCCCTCCCTACACACAAAACTCTCTAGCCGGCCGGGAGCGCAGTCCGTCCGGCTCATCCACGCACACACACAGACAGTAACGGATCTCGCTGTGATTGCTTCACTGTTGCTCACGTTTCTTCAGTTTTCCCTAGGTTTTCTTCAGCTCGCTTCTTTTTCAGTTGAATATTTAAAGTTACTTTTTTCGTAACTTGCATGGTGCATTTGACAAGACAGAGCTGACGTGCTGCATCAGTCACTCACTACCTCCGCTCCGGTCAGGTTTTTTATTTTTTTTAACTCCATCTCTCTCCCTCTCACCCTCTCTATCTCTCTCAGACACACACACCTTAATCAACATTGTTTTGTTTAACTTTGTGTGTGGCAAAATGCCAAGAACATTCAAAAAAAATTCTGTTTAATCAAAAATATACATAAAGTTGTGTCTGGTTCTAGCATTTCATATTTCCTAGTTCCTACTGCATGAGTTCAGATGTATTAATCCATTCACTTAAATAATAATGTTCTGATTTTATTGAAACACTTTTTCTGTAATAGTTTCTTTACTATTGTGATCAAAAATAGTTAATCTAAATTCTGAGGCTGCTTAGTTTTCAAATAAACAATACACATATCAACTTCTGATCATTCCATATCAATTTCAGACTTAAAATAATATATTGATGTAAACCACACCCACTTCCAGTTAAACCACGCACACTTCCGGGTTATGCCACGCCCATTCCGAGTACAGATACAGATAATTTAGTTGGTTGAACAGATACAGATACAGATGCAGATAGTGGTGTACTCGCTCATCCCTAGTCGTAACAGGAAAATGGCGATTTTATGTTGTGCCGTTCAGTTCCAAATGAACGAGGTGGTTTTCCCAGTTTTGATGTTAAACTTTAAAGAATTACAGCAGCGCCACAACTGAAGGGGTAAAACCACCAAACAATGGTGCATAAATCAAAAATGTATCCTCGCTAGCTATCTTCATTAGATCTGCCGTGCACACCTAGTTGCCAAGGCAACAGACAGACAGCCTTTCAGCATGGCATACACTAAAAGCACCCACAGATTTCCCACATGAGAAAATATCCAATGTGATACTGGGAAAAACTTTTTTTATTAATGTAAAAACGTTTGAAAGTTTTTTATTGAAAAAAAGCACAAACAGGAAGTAACTTTTACTCTAGAAACTGCAACCCAACGCAGAAATATCGCAAAATTGCATGGACAACATCGACATATACATAGAGACAAGGAGTCCAATTTTATATAGCGCCTCCCAAGATAAAAATGGCGAGGTGCTTCACAAGAACAAACCTTTTTAAAAGTAAAAAGATTTTTATTAGAAAAAAATTGTGATTAAAAAATGTGAGGAAAGAGAGAAAATGAAGAAAGAGGGAAAATCAGATGTATTTTTTCCGTTATGACCTTTCTCTTTATTACAAGATATTTAACCCATTATTACAAGAAACTTTCTCATTAAAACAAATTTTATGTGTTGTTATGGGGGCACGCTGACAGAGGCGAGGCTGCTGAGCACAGGTGCCACCGGTCCCTTCGCTCACCAGCAGCCCGCAAGGTGGGTTAATTGACTTGGCCAAGGTCACAACAGCAGAATTCTCTGGCTGGAGCTGGGATCGAACCTGCAACCTTCTGAATACTGGAGAACCTGCTCAACCTGTTGAGCTACTGCTGCCCCATGTTATAATGTTGTTCCTATTTTCCCCCCACACTGTCATAAATGTGCTTCCATATAATTGCTATGGTTTCTCTTTGTTCTGTTTTGTAAAATACCAAAAACCTTTTTTATTAAAATCATAATAAAACTGCGTAAAACACTTTATTGATCTTTATTACAAAGGGAAAATAAACAGATTTGTTTATTTTCATTGACACAGGAATGTGCTTTTTAGGTTAAAAGTTAAAAAGCATACACACGCCAAACTTTTTTAAAAAGTTCTTTACAAATTTGAGAAAGCTAATTCGTCATATTTTTAAAATGCACAAACCAAAGCAGCTCCATCAAACAGGCACATGTGAGTGAAACACTGTTTGAAGTCTTTACTCAGAGTCACATTAATCAGCAAAACAAAGCAGAACAAAGGAAGAGACTTGTGAGCTCAGCTAGGAAAAAAACAAGTGATACAAAATAGATGTGAGCTTCTGGAGAAGCTGAATCATTTTGAAGCTGCCGTCTCTCTGAGGCCTTTTGATCCTAAAGTGTTCAAGGCAGATGACCAAAGTCTGACCAACACTTTTAGTCAGCAGCTAAAAAATGTCAGCTGAAATACAAAAGAAAACCAACGTGGCATTTCAGATGTGTCACAAAAAGTAGAATAGACGAGTCATTTTTATTTTTAAACCCAAACTACTCAATAAATGATGCGTTATGCTGAGCTCTGAATAAGACAGTGGCACAGCCCTCTCCTTCTTAGTAAGATTACCCTGAATTTATCTTTAGAAGCCACGGACGGTCATTTTGCGCATAATCTGAGGGGACAGCAGCACAGCTGAGCACGAACACAAACTAAACAAGGGCAAAATTAAGGAAGACACGGAGAAGAAAGCCTTCACTTGTCGTAAATTTATTTGAACAGACACCGAGAGGCCAGATGTTGTGGATGAAAAGCCATTAAAGGAAAACCAGAACCAATAATAGATGCTCTTCCACAATAAAACCCATCTTGCTCTCTCGTGGTAAATAAAAAAGGCCCCTGGAACCTGTATACATTAAAGAAATTTTAAACAAGAAGTCTGGAGATGCAGTTTGAGTCAAATAAAAACACAAGAATGCAGCATCCTGAATTTAATCTAAGAGGTTTCTGAAAGACACTTTAGAAATTGGATTTCGGCCTCTGTGCAGCGGCTGAGATATTATATCTTGTCTGGGAAGACGTCGGCCATTGACGCGAGTGCCCTGTGCGCTGGCTCGGGCTGGAAACAGCTGGTGATGGATGCAATTTAATCGTTACCAGGTCAGGCTCGAATCACAAAAGGTGTTTCTCATTCCCCTGATGCACATCAAGCACTAATTGCTTTACAACGAATGCACTTGTTGTGGCTGATCGAATCACTGACCCCAAATCAGATCCATCAAAAATAAAATCTCTGTGATTAAGCCCTAATATGATCAAATAGATTTGAATAAAACCTCAGATTTCATGTTTTATGAATTGTTCAAAAAGTGTGCGTATTTTGATTGTTTTATAACTTTATTTAGAACGAAACATATGTACAGTAAGTTGAATGAAAACAAGAAACAGACAAAAGTATAGCAAATGCATGGAATTTTTTATTTATTCTTTATTTAACCAAGAAGTTCCCATTGGCATTAAAAACTTCATTTCACAGGCATCCTGGCCAAGAGGCAGCAAAAGTTAGTTACACGTTTATTCAGTTATACAGACATGTTATCCACAAAATTACAGAAGGAAGTTACAACGCAGGGGGTGTTTCTCAATGTCAAGGCGCCTGGCCTCACAAGGCGATATCTTGCGAAGCCAGGCGCCTTGCTTACGAGGACACTGTCCTTCCTTGGTCAAAGAAAACGGTTAAATAGAACAAACTTGGATCACTTGACCGCGGCTTCTACGGCGATCATGTAACGTCACGTGACATGGAAAATAACGTTACATTTTATAAGTATTAGTTTCAATATAAACATAAAATGAGCTTTTTACTTTGTAAATTTTGTATGTTTATTAAATGAAAATTATAAGTGAGTTACTACCCGCTAGCCACCGAAGCTGCAACTAATAAACAACTAACCAACCACAGAAAAATTCTTTGGATCTAAAAAAAATTAATTTTTAATTAGTTGACTTACTTTTAAACCTGAAATTTGCCACCAAAGTAGCTGCCGGCTTCTGATCCGCCATCCTTCTGAAAATACTGTGCTGTATACTGGGTAATTTTTGACCAAGGCTAGGCTACAAGACACCTCCTGTGTATCCTTGCTCAGCTAGCTAAACGGCTAACAAACGGAGAGCACACACCTCAGTAGAACATGATCACTGGAACACGTCTTGGCGGTTCCTGATGACGTATCTCCTAGGCAACCGGGGCAGGGCCAAGACATCAAGGCAAGGTTCCTTGTCATGGAGAAACACCTAGGGAATCCATCTCCAAATGAACGTGATGGTATGTATTGTTCCTGGCAATAGGGGGCAGTACATACCCAAATCACTGCAAACAAGTGGTACCTTTGTGTTTTGCCAACGGATGGCCATTAGCGTAAAAAATCCCTGGGAGCACAACCTAAAGCTAAATGCAGGGCCGGCTCTGGGTATTTTGGTGCCCAAGGCAAGAGTGCCCATTTGCCCCCACCACCACCCCCACATCGTGCCTGCACGCCTCTCACCCAAACCCAAGTCCACCCACCCACCACACATTGGAAAAAGTAACTCCACAGTGATTCCTTAGTTACTAATTTTTTATTTTAAATATTCACACAGCAACTCTTTAAAGCCAACAGCCTGAAGAATAAATGTAAGTTTGAAAGATAAGTAACCTGAGAAAAAACCAACAACTCAAAATGTTGTGCAAATGTCATGGGGGGATGCAAAATCAAAAGCAGCATTAAACTGTGCAATCAAAAGCAAAACTCAAATATCAAAGTGTCATCATAAAGAAAGTTCTACTTTCCATTTTGTTCAACTGCTGTGGCCAGTCAGCAGGATCCATGGGGCCAGCAGCTCATATATGTTCACAGACATCTGTTGAAGCTGATGATGATGTCTCTTCAGGCTGTTGGATTGGAGCACTGAGGCCCTGTCCACACGTAGCCGGGGATCTGCCAAAACGTAGATATTTTTCTACGTTTTGGCCTGTCATCCACACGAAAATGGAGTTTTTTCACACAAAAACGGATCTTTTTTAAAACTCCGGCCAAAGTGAAGATCTGCGTTTTCTCTGTTTTGGGTGTCTGCGTGTGGACAGACAAAACCGGAGTTTTAAGGTCTGCAACGTCACTTTCCGCAACAAAAAAAGGCCGACATCATGTGTGCGACCTGTGTTTACACTAGCAGACAGCATGGATGCCCTCAGAGCTGCGCTCGTTTTATCAATTGTCCAAGCGCTTTTTGCTTGTTTGTTTTTGCAAGCGGAATTACTGCTCCTTGCGGAAGACCACAGACGAAGGACGAGGTTAAGAACGGGGGAAGTACTGCCGCCTACAGGTTTGGCATGTCCTTAACAACGTATTTATCCGGGTACGTGTGGACAGAGTTTTTTTTTAAAACGAGGTGGTGTGGAGCAAGTTTTTGAAGGGGTGCATATTCGTTTTTAAAAAAACCCGGCTACGTGTGGACTAGGCCTGAGTCTGCTGGTGTGGTGTTGGGTTCTTCTTCTGTCAGAACACACACACACACACACACACACACACACACACACACACACACACACACACACACACACACACACACACACACACACACACACACACATACACACACACACACACACACACACAAAGCAACTTAACCCTCTGATGCATGAATTACTTAAGAACAGTGCCACTTTCACATTTAATATTCCTCAGTCATGTGCAGTGATGCTCTTCATTATTTTTAATGTTACTGGACTTTTTTATTGATCTATTTTTAATCTGTTCTATGAAAGCATGAATACAATTATCAAAAACAGGTGGAAGTGAGTGCATCCATGGGGAATATTTGAAAAAAAAAACGTATGTCTCACTCTCAGGTGCTCTTCAGCATCAAATAAATTTAGAATATGAGGAAGAAGAACCGGTGATCTGAGGCACTCCGATGATTTCATTTATTAAACAAGGAAACACCGACGTGTTTCGGTACGACCTTCTTCAGGGCATAAACCTTTATACCTTGAAGATGACTCACTAATGTCACAAAAACTAATGTCCATCCTTTTTTACAAATTTACAGCCTAATTGACAATAACATCTTAAGGAGACAATTTCAGATGTGCATATTCAGATTATTTAATATTCTCAATGCTAAATCAATGCTGCACTGATTGTGCCAAAAACAAGTGTCTGGTGTGGATTGAAATAAATTAATTTTTCATATCGATATATGTGATAAGCCGTTTAATTTGAAAAAGCCAGTTTCTACTGCTGATTACAAATAGTCACATGGTTCTAGATGCTGAGGATGTAGCTTAGTAAATTTGCTGCTGCGTGATGCCTGGATAGAAGACGCTGCAGCGTAAACAAGAAAGAGACGACGTAAGATGTCCTGCTGTGTTTAGGCAGTGCAATAGGCAGTTCTCACTCCTCGCCGGGCCCGGCGGCAGTGGGGGAGTCCCTGCCATGGACTGTGCATGGCAGGAGAGGCAGTTAGCTACAATGGTAATGCAAAAAGTTCCTTTGCCAAATGTATAAAGTCTACATACCTCTGCTTTGGGCCCGTTTTTTTTTCTTCCTCCTTCCTTCGCTTTCAGAATGCTGATCCCGATGGCTTAGGTGTTCTTTTCATCGTAAAAAATATCAAAAGTTTAAATGCGACAACAGGATGTCCTTCTACAGTGCTACTCAAGCGCACGTGATCCACGGCACCCTTAACGGTCAAATGCATCGGAGCGGTGGCCCAAGCGGGAGCTCGTCATGCAGCCAGATCATTAGAATTTAAATATTGATGTTTTAATTTTATGTCATTTCAAAGGGAAATTTTGAGTATGTAGAGAGTGCATTTCATATAACAAACATAAATTTAATAAACTTTTATTTATTTATTTATTTTTGAAATTTTTGAAATTTTGCACCCTATCCCCCCATGTGTCGCCTGTCAGCAAAGCCGGCCCTGGCTAAATGACAAACATCAGACTCCCTTTCATCACTGGCAACAAGCGAAGAGGTAAACGTGTAACACAACAACATTTATGAATGGCAGATGTTTTGTAACTGTTTGTCACAAATAAGTAAAAGTGTTTTGTCATCACGGGCTCCCATAGAAGGAATCACAGTGTCTAATATGGCGTCTCCCTGAGACTTAAGCCTGGTTTATGGGCTCGACACACGGGAGGCGACATCGCCTCTCCTCCATTCATTTTCAATGAGACAAGCGCGACAAAGCGATAATCGCGGGTCTCCCTCCTACCAAGCGAAACGCGAAAAATGTGCGTGTGAAATTTTGCGCTCGTGCACGTGTCGTGCACAGGCAACCCAGCGACGCGATCCCAGAAAGTTGAAACATTTTCAACTTTTCATCGCTGTCGCTCGGACGAGGACCAATCAACGGAGGTTTAATTCACTGACCAATGAGCGGACATTTCCGAGCAAACATGGATTATTATTATGTTTTATAGTAAAATCAGAAGTAAGATTTCACATAACTCTAGCAGCAACTTGTGAAACATCATATCTACCGCTTTATTAACTCTGAACCGCTTAAATAACCTTAATTCCCTCCAACCTGACACAGCCAAACAAAACAACGGAAGTTTCGATTTCGCCATGGAACATAACGCGTAGATGGCTTTGCCGCTGGCGGCTGCCGCGGATCGCCTCCCGTGTGTCAGGTAATAAAAGCGACGGCGACAAATTTCGCTGATCGCGGAAGCGTTTTGCTCTCATACTTCTCCGTCTCCTGGAGAGTGTTGCAAAGCAATTACCCGGCAGGACAATAGAGGGCGTAGCGCTGTTCTGTGGTATCCTGTCATGTATCGGTCCAAGATAGTGTGTTTATATTGTGTTTTTTGTGTATACAACAGACTTTTAACACGGACATATTTGTCTCTCATTCTCCCACCTCTTCATGCGCTCCCCACCTCTAAACCCATGTTTCCTGTCATTTCCGTCCACAAATAAAACGCTTGCTGCACATCTTTTCACTCCTCCAGTCACGGGAGAATTAAACGTTCATATTTTTAGAGTTTTTTCGCGAGGTATTCTTCAAGCTTCTCCGTGTCTGCCGCTAGTTATCCTCGGCTCTCTTTGCAATGGCGGCGCTGTAAACAACAGCGGCGTCCTGACCAATCACAAGCTTGTGTAATCCGTCTCGTTCGACGGATGTTTAAAAAAGTGGGCTCGACTCCGTACGTACTTGCGTGCCTGCCGGAGCCCCACGCAAGGACGGATAATGGCGTTGCGTGTCTCCGCACTGACGCAGACGGAGAAGCATAAATCAGGCTTTAGACCCACTCCCAGGTATTTTAGACCCAATTTTTATGGTTAGATGTTACGAAGCTGAAACTGGGCATCATTTCTTTTGATGGATATTTCAAGAGATTAATGGTAAAAACTACAGATGGTCTCTTTAAGGAAGAACATTTATATGTTGTAAAAGATGGTAATTTCTTAAAGCTTATTTCACCTGTGTTCTTTACTACAACAATGTTGTAGTTTGTGTGTGAAATAATTTCTGTGAAATTGCCTTAAAACAAAATGATGAAATGGGGATTTAATTTACTGCCATAATCTGGGTAACCAAACAAGATGTTTTTCCCAGCATGAAGAAGAAAGGGGGTGAAAAAATGCACAATTTTGCTCTAAAAATCTTTTCTAAATATCAGATAAATACACCCCAGTTTGTTTATTAATGTCACAACAAATGTAGTTTGCAATAATACCACATTTAAAACTTGACTCTAGGCATTAAAGCCCAACATCCTGGGACTCATTAAGATTTTAAATATTGTTTCCAAACAGAAACATCTCAAATCAGGCAGCCTTCCAAGAGAACCAGCCTGATTAAAACACTAAATCAATTCATTTCCTGAGAGAAAACTTGCTGAATATGATACATATGTACATACATAAGTTAGAAATACAAAATGTTGTAGCCATTGGCCATTAGTTAAATATTTGAAAGTTTGACATTTTAAAATAAGATGAAGATATTCAGCTGTAGCCTGATTAAAGGAGAACAAGGCAGCTGAAGCGTCCAGGGTCACTGCAACCCTCCAACCTTCAATGCTCCTCCCCCATCCACACTGAGGTGACATGTGCTGCTTGTTGTGGCTGCAGGAACTGAAGTGAGGATAGTCCCAACCACCCCACCTGGTGGACACTTATGATGTGTTGTCTGAAGTCTGTTGCATATCTGTCTGAGGTGTTTTTTTGCAGAGCAAAGCTGTCCTCCCGGTGGAGGGTAACTCTGAAGTGCCTTTTTTTCCTTCCACCTGAACCAATCCTCATGTAACCCTCTTATCTCTATTAAGGTAGCGCGATTCAAGGTTGCAAATGACCACAGTCACCAATTCTTGTCATGTGTCTTGCCCATGTATGTCTGATCTCTGAATTGTGTGTACTGAAACTCTAATTTCCCAATCTATCTTTGATTGATTGATTGATTGATTGATTGATTGATTGATGATTGATTGATTGATTGATTTATTGATGGATTGATTTTGGCTTGCTTTTAGCACCCCTTAGTGTCCATTTGTAGAATCCTCGCTGTGCATTCGTCTTAACACCTTAATCTAACAGCTGAAACATCTCCCCAGCCTTCCTTAGTGTCTACAGGGGGTGATGCATCACTAAATGAAACAAATCAGCTGCGTTCATGATCTTAAATTGGCAGGACACATGCTGGAAGCTTTTCTAAAGCCCGATTTATACATCTCCATGACATCCCCAATGGAGAGAAAGGTTTTCACATTCGAATTTCTGTTCAGGCAGCGGAGCATTGCAAAGTCATTGCCCACCAGGACAGCAGAGGGCATGTATCCGGTCCACGATAGTGTATTTACTAAAGTGTTTATATATTTCAGAGACTTTGAAACAGGGGTGTCAAACTCATTTTAGCTCTGGGGCCACATTGAGGAAAATCTAGTTCCAAGTGGGCCAGACCGGTAAATTAAACCTGCTTCTCCCAGTCATTGAGGGCGCACCATCTGTAGCGAGGCTTACAGCGCAGGACCATTGCACTCCGACCCTGTCCAGCGCTCCAACGAGTGCGGTGAAAATATCAGCTGCTGTTGTTGCATCCATCATGGGCACCAGCTCAACAAACTCCTCTGTGACGGTCAACATGTCATCAACTCCGCGGATGAAAATCGCCAGTTGAGCAACATCTGTAATGTCCGTGCTTTCATTAATAGCAACTGAAAAAGCAATAAAGGACTTTACTTTTTCCTTCAATTGGCCATCCAAATCCGCTGAAATATCAGAAATCCTGTCTGGAATTGTGTTTCTGGTCAGGCTGATATTTGCAAAAGATTGGCGCTTTTCAGGGCACACAATCTCCGCTGCCTTCATCATGCACGTTTTTACAAATTCCCCCTCATTAAATGGTTTTGAAGCCACTGCAATTTCATTAGCAGGCAGGTAGCTGGCTTTCACTGCAGCATCACTGATATCTCGGCTGTGAGTAAACGCAGACTGCTGTTTCTTCAGTCCGGTCAACAGTTCATTCACCTTCTCTCTTCTCCGTTGTCCTTCAAATTTGTCATATTTTTCGGCATGAAGACTCACATAATGGCGACGAAGATTCTATTCTTTCAGCACTGCAACATGCTGTAAACACAACAAACACACAGCTTTTCCGTTCACTTCCATGAAAAAATAAGGGGATGTCCTATTTTCTTGGAACAACCTGAACTCTGTGTCCACTTGTCTCCTTTCTGACAGAGGCATCTTGGGCTGAAGCACAAAATGTAGATGCCGGATTAGATATCGGGGCCAAAACAAAGTAGCTCATCAGAACACCTGTTGCACTTGGTTGACGTACTTGCTCTGGCTGAGGATAAACGGCTTGCTTGCTTAACACAATGCCTATTACACCATCTAGTGAACGTATTGGGAACATCAGGTTTTTTATTGAAAAATTAGAGTTAATTTTCCCTCTACATTGTAAAGTATGAAAATAAAGTTTATACAACCATCTCGCGGGCCAGATTTAACCCATTTGCGGGCCGAATCCGGTCCGCGGGCCTTATGTTTGACACCCCTGCTTTGAAACATGGCCAAATTTGTCCTTCATTCTCATCCAACTCTTCATGCGGTCGCCACCTCCAAATCCACATGTCCCGTCGTTTCCATCCACGATTGCTCCGTATTTTGTACTCCAATTAATGTTCGTATTTTCTGACTTTTTCTGCGATGCGTTCTTCAATCTGTTCTGGGTCTGCCGCTAAATATCTGTCTACTTTTTAACAGAGCTACAGCGGTGCTGTGATGAATATACAGGAAGCGGCGTCCTGACCAATCACAAGCTTGAGGTCTCCGTCACTTTCGAAGGATGTTTAAAATTTTGGGCATGTCTCCGTCACCCTCTGTGAGCCTGTCGGAGAGTCCTTGTGTCGACGCATAATGGTTTCGCGTGTCTCTGCACCGACGCAGACAGAGAAGTAAATATCAGGCTTCTGTCCCGCCAGTCTGAAGTTGCAAATGCAGCATTCTGGCCACAGGGGGGCAATAGGGGCTGGCTGACCTTTCATTAGCCCTGTAAAGGGTCCTTTTAGCACATACTGGCTCAAGAAAATCATTTTAAAAATATGAAAAAGTTGCAAAGTACCCTTTAAATGTACAGAAGAAGAAAGTACAAGTTCATCGATTGAAAAAGATCCAACTGAAAAGGTTCAACTCTTCCCAATGAATTGAGTGCTTTGTTCTGATTTTCAGCAGAACAGCACAGACTGTAAAAGTTTCCAAGCTGGTTCCTCCTTCTCTCAGACACATATCTTGGCAAAGTCTCTGACTTGCTCACAGTAGCTTCTATTTAAGAGTTTTTTTCCCCCACAAGCAGAGACTTTATAGCAGCACCCTTCTGGCAGCTTAATCAAGCAGTCAGGAACACAACAGATTCAAATTACAGGGACAAGTTAGAAACACTGACTTCAAAGGACTTCAGGACGTGACAGTTTCTTATGCTTCACACATATTTTGCAGACAGTTTCACCCGACACGGATTAAAATTAGGATCCTTTCAGGCATGATTTAGCAGAATCCTCTCATCTTAAAGTCTTAAAGGTAAAGACTAACGTATTACGCACAAGTGAGAAAGACGAAGAAACCGGAAAACACAGGAAATGATGGAGATATAGAAAGTATTTATGTTGATGGATCAGTGAAGTTCCCAGTGCTCCTCTCCGAGCTCAGTGTAGCATAGGTCTTTCTCCAAGGCTTGCTTAGTCATCATTTTCAGTGCAATGTCAGCTCATCTATATCAGGAAGAGTGTGTTGGTTTGAAAATCTGATTCAGAGGTCTAAATTTGGTCCATTTTGTCTGTGTGGTGAAATTGTACCCAGCCGCTGCAGATGGTGCAGTGCAGCTTGACTCCAGCTTTAAATCAGCTAGAAATGATAGAACAGGTTGGCTCTTTGAGCAGCAAAAACAAGTAAATCACTAAAAGTGCAACTAGTGGAATTATGTGTTTTTGTTTGGGGCGACGGTGGCACAGGAGTTAAGTGCTCGCCCCGTAATCGGAAGGTTGCAGGTTCGAGGCCCGCTAAGTCTGTCGCTGTCGTTGTGTCCTTGGGCAAGACACTTAACCCACGTTGCCTGCTGGTGGTGGTCGGAGGGACCTGTGGCGCCAGTGCTCGGCAGCCTCGCCTCTGTCAGTGCGCCCCAGGGCAGCTTTGGCTACATCGTAGCTCATCCCCACCAGTGTGTGAATGTGTGTGTGAATGGGTGAATGACTGATTGTGTTGTAAAGCGCCTTGGGGGGTTCCAGGACTCTAGAAGGCGCTATATCAAATACAGGCCATTTACCATTTACCATTTGTAGCCAATATGATTATTTGCATGGCATGGAGCATTTATATATTTACATATGTATATATATTTGTAGGAGCCACGCTAAATCTATCTATGCAACCATTATAACAGTTTGATTTGAATAAGCAATTTTGTTTCTCTGCTGCAAAGATCCAATTTACACAAAAGCAGGGCACAGAATGTGAGGAAATTCTAACGAAAAGTAAAACTTCAGTTTTCATGTGTCATCAGTGTATGTTTGTCAAATTAAGGTGGACAAAGTAAGGACATTTCTGGCGAATTATTAATATACAAACCAAAAATCAAGGGTTCTAAAGTAGAACCTTGTGGTTTTTTTGACCACAAAAACCAAACTTAAACCTTTTGGCTTGTAAAAAAATGTTTGTTTATTTATTGTTGTCAAGAAACGAGACATCTAAAGAATAAATAAGTATCCAATGTCTCCGTTGGAGGGTTTGCTTCTGAAAAAAAACTTGAGTCTCTTAAATATTGTTATTCGGGCTGCAGATGTCACATTACAAAGCTTAGTCAGAGTTATTATGAAAGGCTGAATTTTAAGCTGAAATCTGCGACCTGCCAAATTTAAGAAGTTCTGATTCTTAAAATAGAGACGAGACATGACTCAGAATTAAAGAAGATGAAAGAACTCAGACTGAGAAAGAAAACAGGATAATGCTGCTTTGAAATGGTAATAGTGATTTGAAATTTTTATTCTGATTTTAGGACTTGTTTGAGTGTATTTTATTCATCAGAGGGACAGTTTGTGAAGCGCCTTTGGGGTTTGTAGGACTCTAGAAGGTGCTATGTGAAAACAAGCCATTTACCATATTTTCACCATTATTAAAAGCTTGATTAACAGTATTTTATGGTTTTAGACTATAAAAGCACAATCATCATATCAACAACTACCATTACTCTCTAACTATAACAACATGTCTTATTTGAATCCATTCAGATTTAAAGAAATGTAAGGTGATGCGCAGAACGAGAGGATAAAATGCAGATCTGAGTTTTGGTCCTACTATGGTGTGCAGCAGCACAACAAAAACTACACAGTACAGATTACACATGAATATTTCTCCATTGAAATCTTGGAAGATCAAACGTGACTCGCTTTCTAATTGGCAGCAGCACATTCGACAGGCACCATGCTTGTCTGTCCTAAAAGTCCGATCAAGACAATCCAACACGTTTCAAATCCCAGATTTATGATCGGAGCGGTCCCACCTTCCTTTTGAGACCAGAGTGCTCCTATAACACAACACAAACATCAGGACTATCTGCTTTACCGGGAGATGTCGCCAGATTCGGAGGAAGAATTCACCCACAAATTTGGTGCTGAAGGTCCACAACCATATAATTTTGAGCCAACTGCGACACCTAATGTTGGCAGTGAAGAGAGGGATTAATCAAACGGAATGTTAGAAGGAGAGGATTGGGCAAGTGTGAATTGGGCTTTAGTTGTGTGGGTTCAGAGTCCTTTTGGAGAAATCTGCATTTATCCTGAATAGGATTCAGCGATCTCCCGCCCCACCGATGTCTCTAGTAGGTAAATTCTTGTTCAGTCAGATTAAAGGTGATGTTCACAGAGAAACGTTTAATACTTGTTCTTTTTGTAAATAAAATTGGTCATGCTGAGTTTCTCACGCAGGCTGAAAGTGAATAGTCTTCTACCCCAATGACCTGCTTAGTTAAATAAAATAAACTGGGAAATACCATGGTCAGAAAATGCCACACATATCTATGTCACAATGTAAATTAGCATCCATAAAGTCCCCCATCTGAGCTCCCGACCACGGAAGGCTGCTTTGATTTAGCGGCCATGAGAGATCGGCGCTAACAATTAGCATTAGCAACTCCACAGGCAGAACTCCTTCAGACTTGTGGTATTCGTGTTGTGCTGTTAGCCAATCAGAGCCGAGATGTCCAGATTTCATGAATATTAATTGGTAAGTCTTCAAATCCGGCAGTTTTCATGTGTCATCAGTGTATGTTTGCCAGATTAAGGTGGATAAAGTAAGGACATTTGTGGAGAATTATTAATATACAAACCAAACATCAAAGGTCCTAAAGTAGAACCTTGTGGTTTGTTTGACCACAAAAACCAAACTTAAACCTTTTGGCTTGTAAATAAATGTTTGTGCATGTCATGGGAGCATTTTCTGCCTCTGTATTGAGGTCATGCTGCTGTTTGCAAATCCCTGGTGATAATGTAGTCAGATTAAAATGAGGCTTTAAGGTATGTTTGCAGCACTTCTTTGATATTGATCTATGTCACGTTTTAAATATGGAAAGAAAGTGGTCGGTATCCCCTCACCACACTTTGTAAAGTCATGTTTACATGTTTGCAAAGGTGTGCTCAGCTGTGCCTGCCTAATGAGACACCTGAGCCACTGCTTGATCATATTTGCCATCTGGAAGCAAAAACAATAGCAATAGGATGATCTTAAATTGTGGGTGACAACCGAAGTCTGAGAAGGTTCAGGGAAATTACTGTGGTGGAAAACAGTGTTCACAGGAAAACAGAGACACTGAAGAGCAAGTGCAGGGCCGGCTTTGGCGACAGGCGACACAGGCGGCCGCCTGGGGCGCCATCTGTTGGATAGGGCGCAAAATTAAAAAATAAATAAATAAATAAACAATTTTTAAAAAGTTTATTAAATTTGTGTTTGTTATATGAAATGCACTCTCTACACACTCAAAATTCCCCTCTGAATTGACATGAAATTAAAACATCAATATTTAAGTTCTAATGATCTGGCTGCATGACGAGCTCCCGCTTGGGCCACCGCTCCGACGCATTTGACCGTCAGGGGTGCCGTAGATCACTGTAGGACATCCTGTTGTCGTCGCGTTTAAACTTTTGGTATTTTACGATGAAAAGAACACCTAAGCCATCGGGATCAGCATTCTGAAAGCAAAGGAAGGAGGAAGAAAAAATGGGCCCAAAGCAGAGGTATGTAGACTTTATAAATTTGGCAAAGAAACTTTTTGCGTTCCAATTTTAGCTAACTGCCTCTCCTGCCACACACGGTCCATGGACGGACCCTCGCTAGCCATTTACATACACAATACAGTATCTCACAACTTTAACCAATTAATTTTACTTTTGAATCGTCGTGTCCAGATGCAGTGAGACAACATCTGCAGCCACACAGGCACCTGTTGACACCACGGGGGCGGGACTGTCTTCTACACCTGTTGAGTCTCACTGTTATGATGAAGAATGTAAGATTATTTACCGTTTTTTGGAGTATGATTGCAGCCTTTTTATGAACTTCGATTCAAGTTTTAAGTACGCATACAATATGAATTTAATATTTTCATATCAGAAGAACATTAGGTGTGTGTGTAGCAACATTTCAACTTTGTCAGACACATCGGGCGGGCGGCACCGCCGTGGCAGGGACTCCCCCGCTGCTGCCGGTCCCGCGTCGGTGTTTCCTTGTTTAATATATGAAATCCTCAGAGTGCCTCAGATCACCGATTCTTCTTCCTCATATTCTACATTTATTTGATGCTGAAGAGCACCTGAGAGTGAGACATAAGTTTTTTCAAATATTCCCCATGGCTGCACTCACTTCCACCTGTTTTTGATCATTTTATTCATGTTTTCATAGAACAGATTAAAAAAGATCAATAAAATAAAAAGTCCAGTAACATTACAAATAATGAAAAGCATCACTGCACATGACTGAGGAATACTGAATGTGAAAGTGGCACTGTTCTTAATTCATGTACTAGAGGGTTAAGTTGCTTTGTGTGTGTGTGTGTGTGTGTGTGTGTGTGTGTGTGTGTGTGTGTGTGTGTGTGTGTGTGTGTGTGTGTGTGTGTGTGTGTGTGTGTGTGTGTGTGTGTGTGTGTGTGTGTGTGTGTGTGTGTGTGTGTGTGTGTGTGTGTGTGTGTGTTTATTTTCTCACAGAAGAACCCAACACCAGCAGACTCAGTGCTCCAATCCAACAGCCTGAAGAGACGCCATCATCAGTATGAGCTGCTGGCCCCATGGATCCTGCTGACTGGCCACAGCAGTTGAACAAAATGGAAAGTAGAACTTTCTTTATGATGACACCAATATTTGAGTTTTGCTTTTGATTGCACAGTTTAATGCTGCTTTTGATTTTGCATCCCCCCCAATGACATTTGTGCAACATTTTGAGTTGTTGGTTATTGTAATATTCTCAGGTTACTTATCTTTCAAGCTTACATTTATTCTTCAGGCTGTTGACTTTAAAGAGTTGTTGTGTGAATATTTAAAATAAAAAATAGTTACTAAGGAATAACTGTGGAGTTGCTTTTTCCAATGTGTGGTGGGTAGGTGGACTTGGCTTTGGGTGAGAGGCGTGCGTGCGGCGGGGGGGGGGGGGGGGGGGGGGGGGGGGGGGGGCGCATGGGCAGTCTCGCCTTGGGCACCAAATTACCTAGAGCCGGCCCTGAGCGAGTGTTTATACCCTGACTAAGAGACGTTGTTTTAACTCTGATGTACAGTTTCTGATGCTGGTAGTCTTTGCTGGTCAGAGAAGAAAGTCCACCATTGCAAATCATAATCCTCATCTCAGCAGCTCTTTCTTTACAGGCGCATTTCCACTGTTGGAACTTTCAGGTAATTTCATCAGACCTCTATGGCATGTGCATGTCTCCATTTCATTGGGTCAGCCCAAAAGAACCTTTTTTCGGGCGATTTCATGGACCAGACAAAAGCCTGAACTGAGGCATGTGCTAAGGCTTTAAGTGGGCCAGCACTTTAAATTATTTCTCTCAGCATTTTGGGACTTTTTCTTAGCGTATGATGCGCACCGGTAGTTTTTACGGCCATTTGTCTGTGGAAATCTCAGAAATAACTGAAACAAATGTGTTTGTACAGTGAAGATCCGAGTATGGGCACTTATTCTTTCCAACTCCAAGCACTGGTTTGTACTCAGAAAAGCCCCAGTAGAGTCACTGGGTGGAACTTGTGGTTAACTTATGCTTATTGGTTGTAACTCAGTAGGAAATGATGTCACCAAACAACCAGCTTTTGTTAAATTGGAATAATTTTTGGTGAAGCAGAAATGAAGGATAAGAAAAAAACAACAGTGATGCAGCTTTAGAAGTGCCATTTTAAAGTTCCCAAAATCAAAAATATGCAAGCCCCCCCCCCCCCCCCCCCCCCCCCCCCCACACACACACACACACACACACACAAAACCAGAACATGCACAGGTAGGCTTACCCTACATTTACACCACCTTGTGGTCACCTACAGAGTGCCATACAAAACGGTGCTTCTTCTGGTCATTAAACACATCACAGCTGCTCTCCCAGACCACTGAAGGGATTAAATTGCGGCATACTTTGACAAAATAAAACTTTAATGTTTATGTTTATTTATTTGGCAGATGCTTTTATCCAAAGCGACTTACAATTTATAACCTATAGGGCATATTGTGATCTGTGGGGGAAACCGGAGGAAAGCCACGCATGCATGGGGGGAACACGCAACTCCACTCAGAAAGGCTGCAGCCGAGTTTCGAACCTGCAACCTTCGTGCTGCGAGGCAACAGTGCTAACCACTGCGCCACCATGCAGCCCTATTAAGGTACTTTTTGGTGCTCATCGGTGATGTCACTCAATGCTGATGTCGTAGCAAAATCTAGAAAGGACCGATTTTTCATGGAGACACAACAGTGAAGTAGACCCAGTCATCTTCCCCTGTCTCAGAAATTTCAGAGCACTCCTAAAGTAGAAAGCTTTTGAAACTCTAGTTTGGGGTAATTGTTGTGGGTGTGGGGGTAAAATTTGTGCTTCTGAGTCACTTCCCAAAACCCAGATTGGCTTGGCAAAAACACACTGTGAGCATCAGGGATTGTGTGAAATTCTCCATGAGAGGGCAAGAGAAGAAGAAGGAAGTCGGAGGGGGGATTTGGTGGAAGATGGATGAAGGCTGCAGAAGAGAGGTGGAATAAAAGAGGGATGAGGCATGAGCCAGATGGAGCAGAGAAAGAAGAAAGAGATATGAGAAGGAAGAGCACGCCAGTGCACATGAAGTGTGTGCTTCTTTGCTCCTGCTCCCGCTCTTGTATGTGTGCATCTGACTGGGTAAGCCTTCCTTTATTTGCTATAAGGATTAAGCGGGACGGCTCCCAACACATGCACATTCTCGGGCTTAACGCGGTGCCAGACTCTGAGGCACGCTTGCAGGAAAGTGTGTGAAAAAGCTGCGAACACACAAGCACACGGCTGCAGAAGTGATGAGCACATTCAACAACTCGTTTTGAAGGCTCCACCACAGGATCGGACGCAAAAACGTGGCTCGTTCAAGATGCTGCGTGGGAAATTGTTGAATTCCAGGACACGTCGTTAACATGTCAAGACAACTGTTGGGATTCTGTACCCTGCAGGAATTTTTACATCTCTAAATTCAAAACTGGGAAATATTGTGTCTGTTCTATTCTGTCTGGTAACTTCCTGCTTTTCCTGGAGGCAGAGCTGTGTGCTGCAGATGATGAGTGAGGATTTTCAACCCAGAGTCACGCAGGTCAAACACCACTGTTGGAGAAGTCTCTGGGTTTGAGTAAATGCTAAACTCGTCTAGTTTTGGAGTTTGGATCATTCATTTAAAAAAATCCAAATCACTAAAGCAATCCCTTTAGCACTAAACACATAGGCCAACTTCAGCTGTTTGGACTTGTAGACATTTTGTGGATTTTCTGTTAGTTTATCCTGCAAAAAGGGGTAAAATGCACCAAAATGAAAGCATTGTTTTGTCTTCATTTAAAAGGAACCCCTTGGACAAATATAATGGAAAACTAAAAGAAAACCAATTTTCTGAGGATTAAAGGTATACATTGCAAATTTTTGATGTTTTTATATCATTCCTTGAACCAGTATGTGTTAAAATGACCCTTTACAAGGTTAATGAAACGTCACTTAAACCCCACTACCCTCTGTGGCCAGAATACCGCACCTGCAACTTCAGAGTGCCGCGCTGGTCCCTGTTAGACCCAATCCCAATACTCGCACATCCACCCTTGCACCCTTCAATTGCACGATCTCGTCCAGGGATGCGAGTGCGTAGGGTTTCCCGATCCTCAAGTGTGGAAGTAGACCACGCCCTTTTTGCAACTTTGATCCGCACTTTGCTCAAGTCCGCATTGATGCAGACTTCGGCGAAGGGTATTTCCCACAATCCATTACTGTGTGGGAATTTTTGGGAGAAGGCAGAACAGCGGCTCAAGCGCATTTTCTAAAAATATGCATTTTCAAACAAAAGAAGTTAATTTTAAGATTATTAATTATATTTACTGATGTTCTGAATGTTTTAGACTAAGATTTAATGTGGACAGCATAGAATGTACACTTTGGTTGTTTGCTTGAAAGTTGTTAATAAAGATTTTCTTTTTTTAAGTAGCACAGCAACCGGTGTCAGTACAAGATCTGTTCGGGTGCAAGATTGGCTCGGGGTCCGTCGACTGCAGGTGACGTCAAAGTAGTTGATTGGCTGAACATGAGCCTTACGGAATTACGTAATCATATTACGTTGTTATCACGTTACGTTGGTCCAGGCAAATCTTTCTGTTGGAAAGATGGACAACTTTTACAAAGAAATCCATCATTACCTCTTTGAAAATACACTTTTAGCATAGAGCTGCATGTATATTAGGGCTGAACGATTAACTTCATGTGCAATTAAATTGCGATGTGACAAAAGGAGATTTTCTAATCGCAAAGGCTGCAATTTGGCAGCGAGTGGTTAGCGCAATGCTAATATACATGGAAAAACCCATAGGAATGCTAATGCTAATTTCACCGATTACATTCTTACAAATTATGAATTAGAAACGTGCCAAATGATTACATTTGGAGTCTAATAGAAAGTAAAACTACCATCAATCAAATAAGTACAGACAGGTATTTTAGTAAAGCCAGAAAACTTTAAACTCCAGAGTTTTGGCTAGCAGCTATGAGCGTACCTGAACTACACATGGACAAGACGTCAAAAACTAAACACAAAATACTTCAATAAACGGGACACACTTCTTTCCTGCAAATACAATTTCACAGGTGTTGCTAATAACTATGGTCCTTCAAGGGATGTGCTCAAAGAGGAGTTCAACATTATGAATACAACATAGTGTTTTATTTTACAAATACCATTATAAACACAAACTTACGTCTTAAGAAACATTATTTTAATAACGAAACTGCTAAATTCTTTCCAAGAGTATAGATGTGTAGTGTATTTTGTCCGAGTAGGTTTGCCGTACTTTTACGTCATCGGCAGTCGAAGGACCCCGAGCCGATCTTGCACCCGAGCAGATCGACACCGGCATGCATTATGGTCAGGTTAGCAATACCCCCTGTCCCAATTCAGCAATTATTTGCACATTTCTGTGTTACGCACTCGAAGCCTTACTGCACACTTCCTTAAAGTGCACTTCACAGATGACCGTAGGGTGCATTTCAAGTATTGAGATTGCTGCAGACTTCTTCCTGCAGATCGTGAACACAGATAATTTATTTGATTTAAGGACAAATCACTCCTGTAGAAGCTAATGAAGGCTGAGGAGACATTTCAGCTGTTAGATTAAGGCGTTAAAAAGACGAACGCACAGCGAGGAGATAAGTTTTACTTTTGGTTTTTCTAGCTGCCTATCAGCTTTTCTATTAATTAGATTTTCGGTTTCTTTTAAAGTGACAGTGGGTGTTTTTCCTGGCAATAGGGGGCAGAAGATACCTAAATTGTTGCAAGCAAGTAGTATTTTTGTGTTGGAATAAGACCTTACCAACGGATGCCCATTAGGGTCAAAAAGCCCTGGGGAGTGCAAACTTCAGCAAAATAACAAGCACATCAGACTCCCTTTCATCACTGGCAACAAATGAAGAGGTAAGTGTGTAAAGCAACCGTGTTTAAGAATAGCGGAAGCTTTGTAACCGTTTGTTTAGAATCAGTAAATGCATTTTGTCCTCATGGGCTCCCGTAGAAGGAAACATGGCATCCAATATGGCATCGTCCAAAGACTTAGACCCGCTCCCATGTATTTTAGACCTGATTTTTATGGTTATATGTCACAAAGCTGCCAAAGAGTTTTCAACAACTGGGCATCATTTCATTCATTTTCAACATTTTGATGGATATTTCCAGAAATTAATGGTAAAACCTACACATTGTCACTTCAAATAAAGAAGAATGTCAAAGTCATTCAATCAAAAAATACAAAAAAAAATCACTATTTCCATAAAACTTTACAATTTAAAATCATTTGGTGAGTCAAAAGAATCTTTGTCCTGGGACCTGTTTTTTTTCTTATTTGACCTTTATAAATGATGCCAGGGGTAACTGTGTGTTTACATGAAAAACTGTGGCAGGCTGTCAATAAATAATTCAGAACGGAAACGATCCTTTTATTTTACCTTGGTGTCAACAACATTTAAGAATACTTTTATTCAGATTCTGAGTTTAGCTTGTTCAAGAAAAGCCTTTGTCTTAAAATTTTAAACGATAAATTTCGATAGAAATAAAACAAAGAAAGAAATCCATTCAAAGATATATAAATATCCATTTCTCTGTGGTGTTTTTGACAGAATCTAAACTTTAAAAAAAAACTATTAAAACACTTAAAAAGCTGATTTAAGATGGGTAAACATTAACTCTGCAGCATCTAAAAGTGTTAACTTTGAACATTTTCCAGGCCTGCAGAGAAATACCATCTCAGCTGATCACTATTATCCAAATCCATAATCATTCATACATTCAGAAACTTGAGTCTGTAAAAGTTTTCTCTACTTGTTTGTGTGTACAGCTCTGTTCCCTCAGTCTTTGGGATATTTTGCCTCTAACACCACCAGTTGGGTCTGCACTCGTTGATTTGATCAACAGAAATAGTTTTTCTTTTAATAATCAGAAACAATTCAAGAGCCTTCCAAAAGTCTCACCTCTCATCCGCTGCAGGCCTTCACTGAGCCCTGATGTTTGTTTACTGCACTCACTTCAGAGTGCACGAGATTCACCCCATAAAACTCTGACACACACACACACACACACACACACACACACACACACTCACAGAAAGAGAGACACACATTTTCTTCACATAAACATAAACTCGTGTCCATGACCTATATATGAGTAATTTGCCAGCACTGCAACTCTCTCACTTAAGATTCCAAACAGTCTGCCTCTTTTCTGTCTCCTGGAGCAACGATGTTTGTTTGTGAAACCCTTTTACGGTTTTGTCATCCGACTAGCGAGAGGAGCTTCATCTTTTACCTCACCAATGCTTCAACGCCTTAAAATATGCTGCCTTCATTTAAGCATCAACTCGTGATTTTGTTAATATGTGTGTGTGTGTGTGTGTGTGTGTGTGTGTGTGTGTGTGTGTGTGTGTGTGTGTGTGTGTGTGTGTGTGTGTGTGTATGTGTGTGTGTGTGTGTGTGTGTGGAGATCACACTTCATAGCATGGGCGTCATTTTCGCTTTAGAAGTGGGGGGACACGGGGAGGGGAGGGGGGGCATCTTTACAGTATGCTCTAATGGGAAACAGGCTTCAACACAAACGGTTGTTTTCAGCTTGGTCCTAGAGCTCAACCAGTGTCAGTTTAATATAAAGTAATATTGTTTTTGGATGGTTAAAAAGAGCAGGGGTCAAGACTTGACTTTGGAAAAAGTGTGGGGGGGGGGGGGGTGTCGTCCCCCCCCCCCCCCCCCCAAAAAAAATTATGTCCATGCGTCATAGCATGATGACCGCAAATTAATTATAAGGTGTGATAATTCCATATAAATATGAAATATCAACCTGATTGATCTTTGAATGTTTAATCAGAAGATTATAGTCACTTTTACTTGTTCAGGGACCATAAACACACTTCGTATTAATTCAGACAGGTATAATTAAAAAGGAACCTTTAATCAACTTAACCTGCATGTTTAAAAGCATGCAGGTTAAGCTGATTAAAAACCATAAATTGTCACCAGGTGTGATTGGGTGAACGGTTATAGGTCTCCAAAGATGATCGAATAATGGCCACTGGACTTCTTTGGTTTTGTGAAGACATTTTGCTTCTCACCCAAAGAGCTTTGTCATTTCTGACTGGAATATGGGAGAGTCAAGCTTATAAACTGTAGCTGTCTGCTGTTGCTTTACGAGCTGAAACTACCTATAGTACTCCACCTCCCTACCCCTGATGAGTCATTGAAGTCGTTATTCCCTATTGTGCGGGGATGGTTGTTTTGATTAGATGCAGGAGGATGTGATCTAGACCGAAACTGTTTTGGAATTAGTTTTATTCTAACCCCTTTGGATTACCATGACCTGGAGAACCTTCATCAGCATGTTGTCTGTATCAGGTGCCTCTATGTGATGGACTGGTAACCTGTTCCCCGCTCATCGCAAGGTGACTGCTGGAATAAGACGCCATCTCCCCATAACCCTTATGAGGAATAAGTGTTTTGGATGGATGGACGAATGAATGGAATTGCATTAACAATGACAACAAAAACTTATGATTATATATTTGTCATTAGTATTTTTTTCTGTTTTGATTTGTTTTATTATTTTCAATTTGCATTTCAATAAAGCTTCTTAAAATTAGTTTGATCCTATTTATCTAACATTTTTACACAGAAAACTTCAAAATGATGTAGGAATGGTATACGTGTGTATTTTGGGTGCTTTTAAACCTCAATATACTACACTACATTTGACCAATAAGATGTGAATTTCTACATAGATATGAAAATCCAGTCTGATTGGTCTTTGAATGTTTAACCAGAAGATTTAGAATTCTTTGTTTATTCAGAGATTGTCAGACACTTTGTATTAATTCAGACAGTCAAGTTCATAAAAAGTAAGAAATTTGTTTTCTAAACAATTAAAAACATGACAACTAGGAAACACTTTATGTGATGAATGAATCTAAGTGGATGGAATGTGAGGTGTGATGATGTGTGAATGTGATGTTATCAGAACCCCTCGTATCTGAAGAAACTGAGTTCTGAGTGCAAGTGAATTTGGTATACTGTAAACTATAATTGATGGCTTCTAAAACCACATCAGACGCAATCTGTCGAGTCTACGTACCCTCTCGGAGACCCCCGTGGCAGATCCGGAATGTGTTGAGGTCCGGGGTCCCCAAAGGTACCGAAGTCCATAGAAGAAACCGCCGTGCCACTAGACCGGTCTCGAGATGTCTCCAGGTCAGGACAGGTAGTTATTTGCGTCTATGGAGGACTCTTTAAGGAGTCGAAGCTGGTTCAGCTTTGTTCCGAAGGAACCGTTTGCGGTATCAGCTGCAACAGGTTTTGACAGCTTGTCAAAGATGCGATGGGAGCAGACAGTGGCGGTGCTACATCGAATTACTCCCCGGGTGAGGCCCCCTTTGAGCGCCCCCCACCCCCAACCGCCCCCCCCCACCACCACCACCACCACCACACCACCCCACCTGCATGAACACACGCATGTTTTCTACAAACAGGCATGTTTTATTAGAATGACTATTGAACATTCATTTTTCTAAGTTGCACATATTTACATTAATTACTATGAAGTTGTCAGAATGTAAAGCAATATACATTATATACTGTATCAAAATATATAGAATCAAATATACAAAAACAAACAATAACTAAATATTAAGAATATATGAACATAATAGATAATAAATATTCTAAATAGCAAAAATATTTCACACATAACAAACTAAAGATAATCACTACAGCATTGCACTTAGAACAGAAAACACAAACTAAAATTAAAACCTAACCTTGATGCAACGTCATCAATAATGTCATCATATGAAATCTGCTCCCCTACTGAGTGATTGATACTAATCAGAGACAGGTTAGTGAGCCGCCCCTGAAACATAGGTGACCTCAGGTATGACTTGATCAAGTTTTGAAAAGCTCCTCTCAACTTGAGCCACAGTGACTGGCAGAGCAGTCCAAAAGTTGGGGTAGATCTCCAATAGATCTTTATCATGATCCATAATATTTCAGAATTGCCTCTGAAATTGTAATTTAAACTGACATAAAAAACTGTAGACTACCAAAAATGCCAACTTTTACAGAACAAATCATGTAAAAAATTATCAGTGCAGCCATCTGCAATAAACAAACAGGATAGTTAGTGGTGACTGGGGAGTTTTCTTCTGCTTGTAGAGTTGTTTTATTTATTATTATGTGAACATGATCAACATGTGTGTGTTGTTGTTCAGGCAGGCCACAGGCTGCAGTGAGCATTTAACAAATCCTAGTTTGAATCAGTAAAAAATGATTCAAGGACTTTTTTCGAACCATTTGAATATTCGTTTCAATATTTCAGCCCTATTAGCTCTGTTAGCAATTAGTTGACCACATTTAACCGTTAAAATCCCAGTTAACTGGTTCAAAAAATTGAAAACATGCATCATGAGAGCTACATACCTTTATCTTTCTCCTCTTTTTTCTTTTTTTTCCCCCTGAATGGGGCACCTGGTGGTTTTAGCCTTTTTATGTTCATCTCTTCTGTTTGGCTCCTGACTCAGTAAGTTTCCTTTAGTCAGGACTGAACAATTTGACCTTGATGGGGGGGTGACCACAAAATCGTTTTGTTTTTCCTTTTTTTATTCGGCCATTTCACACAATTCAGAGAAACCTGAAAGAATGATAGGCCTGTGTTTATGATATTATGAATGAAAAATGGAAGAACGTTAAGATGTGATTGACTTTAGCCATGTTAATACAGTTGATTCAGCCCCTGCACGCTCATTTCATTTGGGAAAGACGCAGAGGTGAATTCCCCCGCCGCACCCCTCCCCTTCCTGTTCTTCATAGACACACGGTGCACGTGAACGTTCTCAGTCAGCAGGAGCGCCTGCAGCTGCAGGGGGCGCCAACTTGCTGTTTCCAATCCAGACACTGTCATATGACAGATAATAGAAAACCTCTGTGCGGCGCAGATTTCCTTTTTTTTTTTTTTTTTACTCAGCGCTTGTGCGCCCCTTTTGTGTCATGAAAAAATGCCGCCCCGGGCAACTGCCCTGTCTGCCCATGCCTAAAACCGCTACTGGGAGCAGAGTTTTCCTCCGATGGCCAGTCAGAGTTAGGCTCGACTGAATTCACTGAGGAAGTGATGCTGTTTAAACAATGGCCATATTTTGGTTCATTGATAAATCAGAACATGCCCTGTAAAGGGGTTTTGCCAACAAACTCAGATACACACCTCCCTCAGATATGAAGGTGCTGATTTTTAGATAAGCATAGCATAGTTTTAGCATAGTTTAGTTTATTTATATAGCACGTTTAAAATGCAGCATGGGAGCTGCCCAAAGTGCTGCACAGGCTAAAACAAAACACAACCATTACAAGGAGCTAAAACAAAGGATAAAAATCTCAATCAAAGGCAGATAAACCATGATGAATACTAAGAACACATTAAAGAAAATAACTATGTGCAGTGACGTTAATTCTAACTTGCGTCATGAAGATATGGTGAGTGTGTCTTGTCCAGTCAGTGCGCTGATTAAATATATGGGTCATATTTCATTTCATCCTTGTTAATCTTTCAATGTAATAATAACATTCATTTCAACTTCAGTAATTTAAGCACAGATTAATCAAAACATTTCATTTAACCATATTTTCATTTCATTATATGATTAGTTACTCATATTGTTCATCCATCTTGTTCTGTGAATAAAAACCAGTCTTAGATAAGAGTGAGCTTGTGAGGGACCTTGGCCAAGCAACAGTATCTTTCTTGCAGTTTAAAAGCACTAGTTAAGACTTATGTCTCCAAGTGGCCAGATACTGAAGAGGTCAGACTGTAGGTGGAAAACTGACCATTCCTGGAGGCTACAATGATCAAAAAACACCTTTAGGAGCAATTCACACCAATCTTGCACCTTATGGAACCGGCCCAGTGATTTATTCCACCCCTAAGTAAAACTGAGTCCGTTGCCATATTCCCCAGAGTTGGATCAGAGGGAGACGTCATTTTGTAACAAGCCCAGTCATTCTCCTGACCTGGCAGTACTCCTATAGCTTTAGCTTAGCACAAAAAGTGTAAGTGAATGGTAACAGCTAGCATTTTGCAGAGGTGTGAATTTGAGTCACATGACTTGAACTTGAGTCAGACTCGAGTCATTATTTTAATGACTTCTGACTTGACTTGATAAAATCTATAAAGACTTACAACTTGACTCGGAGTTGAATGCCAATTGTAGGAGCCATAATATATCTTGGGTGAGTTGATTACTGGGGTTTTCATTCTTACTTCCCCTTTTGTTGTCATGGTAACGTAATAAGGGTCACATGGGTGTGGGCGGTCGGAATTAAAAGGAGCTGTCATTCTGTCACCTGGTGATTTTTGACAGATAGAGGAGGGCTGGGCAGCCGTAGCTTTTGTTGACCGCAAATGTTCAGTTAATCACATCTCAATTCAATTTGTTTTACTCCATTTATAGTCACGTTATGTTTAAGGATTTGACAAGAATAAGAGTCACATGTAACAATAAAATGGACAAAAGCATTCCACCTCTCTGTGAATTAATCGAAGCAGACAGCGCGTCAAACAAATAGACCTGGGCCCAATCTCTGCCTCTACAGCGACTGTGGAAGTCGCAACAACTAAGTCAACAAAAAAATCGGCTAAAGGAAAAGCATCGAAAGCAGCAGAGGAACCAGGAAAACGCCAAGTAAGCGCAGCGCACCACAAAAGGGAGCTGCAGCGCAGCAGTCACACCCGACGTAAGTCTAACCCCAAGATTCCGCTACCTCCGCTCCGCCCCCGCCCCCGCCTTCCACAGCCGCTCGCTTCCAAACTCAATTTTTACTGGTACCCGCTCTACAACGGCTCCGCACAGATGCGGAGACCTGAGGTGCGCAAACAGGCATTTTCGAGATCTTGCGATACAGTCCGAGCAATAAACACGGAAGTTAGATCCAAACACCCGTTGTGTGGGAGAAGCATCGAAATGAACTGTTGAATCTACCCATCATTTGTGTTGAGAGATCAGCAGTGTTTGGATCAACAAAGTGTGACTACTTTGATAGTGGAAACTGTATTTATGGCTTATTTTTGTGCATTTAAAGTTCAGCCGCCACTGATAGTTATTAAAAGTTGTTAAACCTGTGCATATGAAACAAAAAACGCTTTTTGCTATCGATTTATTGTGAAATAACGGAAGTTGTGCTTGCTCCTTTTCCTGTTGGGCGGTTGTGATTTCTGTCCATTGACTGCGGAGGTGCTCCGGCATCCGGCAAAAATAGAATCGATCCTATTTTTGCCGGATGGCGGAACGGCGGGCGGCGCACTGCGCCGCACAAGCGCAGTAGTGGAACAGCTCTGATTGACTACAACAGGACCATTTTTGCTGCGGAGTTCGTGCCAGAGCGGAGCGGAGGTAGTGGAATTTTGGGGTAAGCCTACCTGTGCATGTTCTGGTTGTGGAAAAGGAAGCCGCGTTGCATAAAAGCTGAAATGTCTCCCTGAGGGACCCTGAAAGGAACGAACGTTGGCTAAAAAAAATAAATAAATAAAAATGCGCATGTTGCTGCTGGCTCTTCTATCTAATAGACTTCTGCATGTCCTCTCATTACGCTGCTGCCTGGATGATGTTTAAATGGACAATGAAATATGCTGATTTGTTGAAAGGATTGTTGTGAATGCCAGTGGAAACAGTTTCATGTATGGTTATTGAAGATGCAAAAAAGGGTCATGAGCCAAACAGGTGGAGATGTTTTGTCCTCTGACATGGATTTGGAGGAAAAGAGAAAAATAAAGCTCACTGAACAGGCATTTTTGAACAAGATGGAAAAATTACAAAATGACTGCAAAGCATGTGTTGATAAAATTAAAAGATTAATCCAACAGATAAAAGTGCTCATGAAACAAAAGGAAAATCTTTCACAAATCAAGCAATATGAAGAGGATTTAAAGGCAACAAGTGAAAAGGCTTCAACTTTACACAATGAACTGCTGACTCTGATTCCAGAGGAAGAAATCATAAAAAAGACAGGAATGGTTTTCAAGCATCATGAAATATAATAATGTCTTTCTAAAGGACATTCAAGAATGGATGGATGAGAAAGAACAAAACCCTGCTGTCCATACAAAGCAATTTGAGTTATGCAGAAGCGATGTTACAGCAAATACTGAAATAGAAATGGAGGATGATATCAAGCCAAGTGGCAGTGTTTCAAACATTGGAAGCCACAAAACCTTTTCATCAAGATCTTCAGCTTCATTTGTCTGTATGAAGGCCGAAGCTGAACTTGCAGCTTTGACTGTGAAGCAAAAATTGTTGGATGAAAAACATGCGCTGGAAGAAGAAGAGGAATGGCTACGTAAAAGAAAGGAAAGACTACAACTGACACTGAAATTGCTGAAAATATGGCAGCATTACACGTTCTTAATACGCAAAGCATAATAAGCAAGAAAGGATCGCGTAAGGTTTCGGATGGAATGAATTCCTACATCAATAAGCAAAGAGTTAAACAACCGCCTAACGCAGAGGCATTGGAATTTATACCTCCCATTTCTGCTAAACAAAATACGATTAACGATTATTGCTGAAACTCAGGGCAGGGCAAAGCAAAAACCCAATAAATGCACCTTGCAACAGGCAGCAATAACAGACTTTGACCAAAACAACCAACTTCACCAATGTTTAACTATTATTTCAAATCTACCTGATGCAAACGAACAAAATCATTACTGTGCAAATGACACCATGGACCAGGAACCACCAAATGATGTGATTGAAATAATGAGGAAACTAAATGAAATAACAACTCTCTTAATCCAATAACAAAGCTTGCCTTTGGGGCATGCTGGTCGTAACCACATGTTGTCTAAGCTGAGTGAAAAGTATTGGTTGATTGGAGCCAGTGCAGCCATCAAGAAAGTCCTGCCCAAATGTGTTGTCTGTCGACATCTTAATGCACTGCCAGGAACCCAACAGATGGCAGATTTGCCCAAGGAAAGAATAGTTCCAGATGAACCTCCATTCACTCGTGCAGGAGTTGATTACTTTGGACCCTTTAATGTAAAATGCAGAAGGAGCATGGTGAAGCGGTATGGTGTCATATTTACCTGCCTTGCCCTCCGTGCTGTTCACATTAAGGTTGCTCCATCACTGGACACTGATTCCTTCATAAATGCATTCAGACAATTTGTTGCAAGACGAGGTCAGATTCGACAGCTACGTTCTGACAATGGAACCAACTTTGTAGGAGCAGAACGTGAACTCAGGATTGCCACTGAACAGTGGAACCAGTTGAAAATCAACACCGTCGCTCTGCAAAAGGGAGTCAAATGGAGCTTTAATCCACCTGCAGGCTCACATCATGAAGGTTCTTGGGAACGACTGATACGCTCAATTCGCAAAGTGCTGAATTCAGTCATGAAGACACAAAACTTGGATGAAGAAGGTCTTCATACAGTGCTTTGTGAGGTTGAAGCCATCATTAACAGCCGCCCAATTACCAAAGCCTCCACAGACCCAAATGACTTGGAAGCTTTGACACCCAATCATCTCCTTCTGTTAAAGATTTCACCATCATTACCACCAGGAGTGTCCCAACCCACTGATATGTACGTGCATAGAAGATGGAAACAAGTCCAATACATGTCTTACTCGTTTTAGAAAAGATGGGTGAAGGAATACCTATTGCAGCAACAGGAACGTCAACGATGGATTGGCGTGAAGAGGAATCTCATCGTGGGAGATCTCGTCCTAATCATGGACTGTTCGGCGCCTCGAAACTCATGGCCAGTGGGACGTGTGATAGAGACTTTTCCAGGCCGAAGATTTGTTCGTCAAGTTCGGATAAAGGCTGATACTAATAGCCTTGATCGGCCTATTACCAAACTGTGCCTGCTGCTGGAGGCGGATCATGGCTGATGACTTTTCCGTTTTCCGTTGCTGGACTTTAAGATTACCTAGTACCTCTCAGTCGGTAATATTGATGAACTGTAGCTAGTGATTCACTTTTCTATGTGTTTGCATGCTTTATGACTCCTACTCCATTTGATGCAGGTAATTATTATGGGCGACACTAATAATTAGGGGCTGGTATGCAGGAGCCATAATATATCTTGGGTGAGTTGATTATTGGGGTTTTCATTCTTACTTCCCCTTTTGTTGTCATGGTAACGCAATAAGGGTCACATGGGTGTGGGCGGTCGGAATTAAAAGGAGCTGTCATTCTGTCACCTGGTGATTTTTGACAGATAGAGGTGGGCTGGGCAGCCGTAGTTTTTGTTGCCCGCAAATGTTCAGTTAATCACATCTCAATTCAGTTTGTTTTACTCCGTTTATAGTCATGTTATGTTTCAGGATTTGACAAGAATTAAGAGTCACCTGTAACAATAAAATGGACAAAAGTATTCCACCTCTCTGTGAATTAATCGAAGCAGACAGCACGTCAAACAAATAGACCTGGGTCCAATCTCTGCTTCTACAGCGACTGTGGAAGTCGCAACACCAATGACTTGTGACTTTAATCTACTTGCATCAGTTGAGTTGATGATGACTTGAGCATATATGATATTTTAGCACAAAAGTGACACGGCATGGACGAAAATCATGAATCATTCTTCGTTCTGGGTTTGATCTTGTTCTGCTAATTGCAGCAGCACTTTGTTTAGAATCAGTTTCAGTTGCACTTTCTGCTTGTTTGAGCAAATAAATGAAGCTTTAAGAAGTTTTATTTCTGGAATTTATTTATTATCATTGTCATTAAATTGAAGTTGGACCGATGACTTGATTATGACTTGAAAATTTAAAGTTAAGGACTTTGACTTGACTTGGACTTCCACATCATTGACTTTGGGCTCGACTTGGGCTTGGTTGTTTTTGACTTGGAGTTGACTTGAGACTTGACTGGAAAGACTTGTGACTTGCAAAGTAGTGGCTTGGTCACACCTCTGGCATTTTGTGTGAAAAGATTATGAAAGTTACTCAATAATCATCCTACGTTTGTCCTGGTGACCTCAAAATTTGTATCAATTGCAAATGAAAATAACACATAACATGAAGGAGTTCCAGGAGCTGATTTATACTTGGAACTACACTGCATCAAAGCACTGCAGTAAGTCGCTGCTGCAAGGCGCAAGAACACGATGTAGTGGCCCCAAAACTCACCGTCTGTCATGTTTGGAGTTAACTGTCTGACCCGAGACATACAGAATCAACTCAGAGTCAGGAGGATGGGTGAGAAAAAACAAACAATAATTTATTAGTCCCAACTAAAGGAGCACCGTAAAAGGTAGGTGATGATTAGGAGCTTAGCTCAGTTCTTTTAGTCCAAATCCTGGGGCTCAAAGTTCGGGGTAAGGGAGGAGAGGAGAGGAGGGGAGAGGAGGGTCCAGGTCGCAGGTGAGTAGCAGGAGGTGAGTGGCAGGAGGAGCGCGGGACAGGGTGAATCCTCGGAGTCCTGAGGGGGGTGCAGAGGCGGCGGAGAGCTGGTCGGTCAGAAGAGGCTGGAGCGGGAGACAGGCGTGGATCCGTGATTTATGGCAGGTTCTGTAAGTGGAGGCTCGACCTGAAAGAGAGGAAGAAGCAGGGTAAGGTTACTCGGGACGAAGCTCGGAAGACAATCTAGTCAAAAGATAAAAGGCTTGTGACACTCAGGTAGCTCTACCAAGATTGAGTCTCCCTGCTCCTCAAGATGCCTACTGATGAGTGGCAGATGGCTCGCTGCTCTCCGGTTCCGGCCATCTGCATTCAAACAGAATGAGAGTCAGGTGTGTTCACTCACCTCCAACCATGACAGTACCCCCCCCCCCACCCACCCCCCAACCCCCCACCCCCAAGGCACCCAAGAGTGTTCCTCGGGACCATAACCCTCCCAGTCGACCAAGTACTGGAAACCACGCCCCGGGGCGGACATCGAGAAGGCGATGAACTGGGTAGACGAGACCACCCTCGAACTGCCTGGCCGGAGGCGGAGGAGCAGGAGGGGGGCAGAGGGGGCTCGTGGAAACCGGCTTGCTGAGGGACACATGAAAAACAGGATGCACTCTCATTGTGGGGGGGAGATCCAAACGGACAGCGGAAGGGCTGTTAACAGAAGTGATCCTGTATGGTCCAATATACCTGGGCGACAGCTTCTTGTTAGAGGCCTTGAGACGTATGTCCCGGGTGGACAACCAGACCTCCTGGCCTGGAACGTATGCTGGAGCGGGTCGCCGGTGGCGATCGGCCAGGCGCCGATTCCTGACTGCTGTTCGACTCAGAGCAGCAGTGGTGGCAGCCCAAATCCTCCTGGAGCTGCAGACGAACTGGGGAACAGATGTAGTGGGTCTATAGTCCTGAGGAAGTACAGGGGGTTGGTAGCCCAGGGATACCTCGAATGGAGAACGCCCAGTGACAGATGAAATTTGACAGTTATGGGCGTACTCGACCCACGGCAGATGGGTACTCCAGCTCTTAGGGTTGGAGGAGCAGACACAGCGTAATATGGCCTCCAGCTCCTGGTTCATGCGTTCACATTGCCCGTTGGTTTGGGGATGAAAACCCGAACTCAGAGCCACATGAGTACCCAGGCTAGAGGCAAACTCCTTCCAGACCTTGGACAGGAACTGGGGCCCCCGGTCAGGGACTATTTCCTCTGGAATGCCGTGTAGCCGGAAGACATGCTTAACCAGGAGCTGGGCCGTGTCTGCGGAAGAAGGGAGAGATCTTAATGAGACTAGATGACTGGACTTGGAAAAACGATCAATAACTGTGAGAACTGTACTGAAACCATGAGAAATGGGTAAGCCAGTCACAAAATCCAGGGCAACATGCGACTATGGTCGGGATGGCACAGGAAGGGGGTTGAGGAGTCCAGCTGGAGGTTGGTTAGAACACTTATTTTGAGCACAGGTTTGACAGGCGTTAACATAATCCTTGACATCACGAAACAGTGTAGGCCACCAAAAAGACCTACGAATGAAGGCTACAGATCTACTTATTCCAGGATGGATGGAGAACTTAGCTGAATGAGCCCAACGTATCACGGGACCTCGAACCTTTGAGGGCACATACATCCTGTTTGGAGGACCATTACCTGGACCTGGCTCGGTTCTTAGAGCCTCCTCCACCTGCTTTCGTATATCCCGTACCACCGCTGCTCTCACCAGGCAGGATGGGGGAAGGATGGTGACAGGTACCGGGTCGGAGTCTGGTGAATACTGGTGGGAGAGGGCATCTGGTTTAGTGTTTTTGCTTCCTGGTCTGAAAGAGATAACAAAGTTAAATCTAAAAAAGAACAACCAGCGGTACTGTCTGGGATTAAGCCGCTTTGCCTCCTTCAGATACGACAAGTTCTTGTGATCAGTCCAGACAATTGTGGATAAGTCAGCCCCCTCCAGCCAATGTCTCCATTCCTCGAAAGCCAGTTTAACGGCCAACAATTTGCGGTCTCCCACTTCATAATTATGCTCGGCCGGGCCCAGACGTCGGGAGAAGAAGGCACATGGATGAAGACGGTGATCAGCGGCGGAGACTTGAGACAGGATGGCTCCTACTCCCGTGTCAGAGGCGTCAACCTCAAGGGTGAACTGCTTGGTGGGGTCTGGTCTTGTAAGTATGGGAGCGTGGGAGAACTTGTCCTTTAGGTCGTTGAAAGCCTTATCGGCGTCTCTGGTCTAGGCAAAGGGTTGTTTAACTGAGGTGAGGTCGGTGAGAGGGGCAGCAGTCTGGGTGTAGTTGAAAATGAATCTCCTATAGAAATTTGCGAAACCCAGGAACCTCTGCAAATGTTTGCTTGTTGTAGGTGTTGGCCACTCGAGCACTGCTTTTACCTTGTCAGGGTCCGTCCTCAACTGCCCACTCTCCAAAATAAAACCGAGAAACTTGACTGAGGGAACGTGAAACTCACATTTCTCGGCTTTAACGTACAGACGGTTTTCCAATAGTCTTTGGAGTACTGCTCGGACATGAACTTGATGCTCAGCCAGGTCTTTGGGAAAAATTAAGATATCGTCAAGGTACACAGACACAAACTTGTTAATGAAATCACCGAGGACACTATTTACCAGAGCTTGGAAAACAGCGGGAGCATTGGTCAGGCCAAACGGCATTACGAGATATTCGTAATGCCCCAGGGATGTCTTAAATGCCGTTTTCCATTCATCCTCTTCCCGCACACGTACCAGATTGTAGGCATTACGGAGATCTAACTTAGTAAACACAGTGAAATCTTGGACTGGTTCGAAGGTAGATGACAACAGTGGGAGGGGGGTACTTGTTTTTAATGGTTATCTGATTGAGCCCCCGGTAGTCAATGCAGGGTCTAAGGCACATATGTCAGAGTCAAGGCCCACGGGCCAAATGCGGCCCGCGGAGCATTTTTATGTGGCCCGCGAGATAAATATCAAAAATATATTAAAACTGGCCCGCTGGCCGATTTTACCGCAAAGACTACAACTCCCATGATGCTTTGCGGCGCCAGCGCGGAGCAGACGCGCCCCCTCCTTTGTGTTTTTTCAGTGCCGAGGCAGTCAGGGGTAGGTGGGTGTCTGCAGCTCCGCTGTCTCGGACAAACTACACTCCTCTTACTCAGCGCCGAGTTCACTCAGCTGTTTTCTGACGTTGAAGCCCAGAAACGGAGATTCTAGCCGCTCAGTAATGTGTTCACGACTTAAAGAGAAAGTTTTCAAACTAACTTCCAGACAGAGCTGATATAACTCCAGTGAGCAGCGACACGCTCAAACCAGCACGGCTCTGTGGTTGTGTTTCCTCCCCAACACACAACAACGTGGTCAAGCTGCTCAGACATGTTCATCAGCACAAACCTATGTGAGCACCTGTTGTCATCTAATGTCATTATTATGATGAAGATGAACAAAACAACAGGAGTCTCCTCCTCAGCTCAGATCAACCCCACGATGCAGGTATCTGGCTGGAACAGGTGAGCATCACAGTAAACCAGTGGAGCAAACTGAGCTTTAAATATGTTGGTTTTATGCTCTTTTTCTGCTCCAAAACATGAAAGTTAACAGGTGAGATGTTGCATTTTCATTTAAGATAAAATGATATTTTTATTTTGTTGTTGGCACGTGAGCAAAGATTTAACCTACAGTAAACAGGAAGTGGAAAGGCTGCAGATAGATGAATAGAATAGAAAATCCCTTTATTGTTCCTCAGTGGGGAAAGCTAGATGTCACAGCAGCGATGACACTTATTACAGGAAAAAAAGGAGAATAAAAAATAAGAAAAATGAATAAACAAGAAAACATAAATCCTGAATAGATTTTAAAAATGCTGAATATACCACAAGTAATGAATACCACTGATGTGTTTTATTTGTAACTGAGTTGCTCGTGTGTAATTTGGTTATTCCACATTCAGTGTTAATGCAGAAATAATTTGTTTCCAAATTTAAAGGTTCAAAATTGCATACATGTTGATAAAGAAAATGTGCAAATTTGCCGTCACTTTTTCAAAAATTTTAAGTTTGGCCCTCGACTCCGTCCCAGAATTTCATTTCGGCCCCTGTGAGTTTGAGTTTGACACCCTTGGTCTAAGGGAACCATCTTTCTTTGCCACAAAGAAAAACCCAGCACCCAGGGGGGACGTAGATGGCCTTATGAGACCAGAAGCCAACAACTCGTTTATATACGTCTCCAAGCGTGCTCTCTCAGGTCTGGAAATGCTATATAATCTGCTGGATCGCAATGTGGCCCCTGGTAGTAGCTCAATAGCACAATCAAAAGGTCTATGAGGGGGCAGAGAGGAGGCTGTAGTCTTGTTAAATCCCTGATGCAGGTCATGGTAGGCGGTGGGCACACCTGACAGGTCCGGCGGGGAGCAGTTCTCGGGCGTGGGAGCCTCCGGGGATGGATGAACCGAGCGTAGGCAGCTTGAGGGGCATTGAGGACTCCAGGCCACCACTTGGCTGGATCGACAGTTGAAGTGGGGTTCGTGAGTGGCGAGCCAGGTATGACCAATACCAGAGGGGACTGAGAAGGAAAGACATAAAAAAAGATGTTCGTAATGATTGCCAGATACCTGCAGTTGTATGGGTACTGTCTTGTGAGTGATGGATGGAAGAACCTCTCCATTGAGTGCAGCTACAGGAATGGGTTCAGGAAGAGATGTGAGGGGAATCTGGAGTCTGTCCACGATGGTCCGGTCGACGAGATTCTGTTCACATCCTGAGTCGACAAGGGCTTGGGTAGTGTATGAATGTCCGTTAAATGATACTACACAGGGGAGGGAACACCAAGTCGCGTTTCTTCTGTTGATTCCACCCACCAGTATACTCGGAAATACTGGTGGGCCCTCTCTTTTAGGTGCTGCGGACACTTGGAGACAAAATGGCCGCCCTGGCCACAATAAATACACAAACCACCCTTCAGCGGCGTTCACACTCCTCTGGCGTTAGGCGAGCCCGGTCGACCTGCATGGGTTCCTCATATTGCGTGCTGGGCCTGACCTGAGTAGAGGAGCGAGGAGCAGAGGCAGAAAAGGTTAGTGAGGGGTCGCTGTGTACCTCTACGCTCCTGCTGCCGTCTGTCGATGGCCAACGTGATCAGGACCTCCAGTGTCCTGGGCTCTGGGCACAGAGCCAGCTGGTCCTTAATCCTGTCGTTGAGAGCTTGAACAAAAGCCCCCTTGAGAGAATCCTCATTCCAGGTTGATGCAGCTGCAACAGTCCTAAAATCTAGAGAAAACTCTGCAACAATTTGCTGTCCCTGCTGCAGAAGCCATAGCCTTTTAGCTACGTCAGCTTGTGTCTCTGATCTGCCAAAAGTTAGCTTAAACTCAGTAAGAAAGTCTGCTAGTGGTCCCCGTAAAAACTCAGGCTGCCGGCTTCTAGTTTCGGCCCATCTCAAGGCTTTACCTCGTAAGAGACCCACAATGTAGGAGATCTTGGATGCTGCCGTGACAAAGGACGAAGGCGAGCGTTCAAACGCGAGGTCACACTGCAATAAAAATCCTAAACAATTCTCAGATTTGCCACTGAACGTCTCAGGAGATGGCGAATCTGCTGCTCAGAACAACAGAGAGCTCGGGACCTGTGAGACTTCCAGTCCGGGTGAAACAGGTGGGGGTTGAACAGAGGGTTCCGGAGCAGCGGCTCGTTCACAGAGCTACTGCACAAGTGTCTCTAGCTGGTATACACATTGTGTGACGTTGGCCAGTTGCTCAGTTAGTGTCTGAATCTGATCGGCCTGCTCAGTCAGGAGACCCGATCCTGGAGTTGATCCTGAGGGGCCAGATATCTGATGGCTGGATGATTCTGTCATGTTTGGAGTTAACCGTCTGACCCAAGTCATACAGAATCAACTCAGAGTCAGGAGGATGGGTGAGAAAAAACAAACAATAATTTATTAGTCCCAACTAAAGGAGCACCGTAAAAGGTAGGTGATGATTAGCAGCTTAGCTCAGTTCTTTTAGTCCAAATCCTGGGGCTCAAAGTTCGAGGTAAGGGAGGAGAGGAGAGGAGGGGGGAGGAGGGTCCGGTTGGCAGGAGGTGAGCAGCAGGAGGAGCGCGGGACAGGGTGAATCCTCGGAGTCCTGAGGGGGGTGCAGAGGCGGCGGAGAGCTGGTCGGTCAGAAGAGGCTGGAGCGGGAGACAGGCGTGGATCCGTGATTTATGGCAGGTTCTGTAAGTGGAGGCTTGACCTGAAAGAGAGGAAGAAGCAGGGTAAGGTTACTCGGGACAAAGCTCGGAAGACAATCTAGTCAAAAGATAAAAGGCTTGTGACACTCAGGTAGCTCTACCAAGATTGAGTAATCATCTAGCGCTGAGGTGCGTCTCCCTGCTCCTTAAAAAGCCTACTGATGAGTGGCAGATGGCTCGCTGCTCTCCGGTTCCGCCCATCTGCACTCAAACAGAATGAGAGTCAGGTGTGTTCACTCACCTCCAACCGTGACACCGTCATGCTTTGTCGTAATGCTGTTCCTATCGTCTCCTATAATTGTGTTACTTATTATTTTGTGTTGAGGTCAACAAGAAAAAGTAGGATTATCATTGAGTCATTTTTATGACTACATACAAAATGCTAGCTTTTACCATTCACTTACAGTGTTAATGCTAAGCTAAAGCTAATGGAATACTGCCAGATTAGAGCAACAAAATGCTTTTTCTCACTTATCTAACTAGGTGATGTAGCGGGAGACTAAATTTCACTTGGGGTGGAACATCCTTTTAAAAGCACTTGTTTTTGTGACAGTAACATTTAGTATTTGCATTTCAGCAGATGATAACCCATTTTGATCATTGAGGTGATATTTGCAGAGCTTCTTGTTTGAAGTTTGTTATTTTATTTCTCTACAACTGACCTGGAAAACACTTGTAGCTCTATCTATAGAAAACATGGACTTTTAAAACACTATAAAACTGCCTAAAACAAATATCTGCACCCATTTAACATTTTTTTCTAAGTTTAATTCAGTTAAGTAAATTAAGTTTTTCCAAGGCAGTGCCCCCACCTACTTAATGGAGTTCTTAATAAAGCATGTTCCCTCCAGGTCATAACAGTCGGCTGACCAGAAATTGCTTATAGTCCCTCGCACCCGATTTAAGACTCGTGGTGATTGGGCTTTTCAAGTCCTTGCACCCTCTCTCTGGAACCAGCTCCCACTCGCAATCCAACAGTCCATCACTGGCAGTCTAAGAGCAAGTTGAAGACTTCATTTTATAGGATGGCTTTCTCCTAAAGCTTTTGGTTTCTGGTTTTTATTTCTTTGTTCTTAGCTTTCTTTCCTCTAATTAATTTTAATTTTCTTTTATCTAAATTTTACCTAATTGGCATTTTATTGTTCTCACAAATGTCTATGTTCTTATTTTGTTTTTAATGTTTTTATGACTTGTTACTTTTATCTTTGCTACTTTTCTTGTCCAGCGCCTTCGGCCCCCTTTGAGGGTGGTGGAAAGCACTGTATAAATACAACTTGATTGATTGATTGATTGATTGATTGGTTGATTGATTGATTGATTGATTAATTAACTGAAGTCCAGGTACTTGCCAGTGTTCATTACATAAACTGAGTAGTAAAAAACCATTGACCTAGATGAAGGTTCAGAAGGGGTTTGGTACAACAGGAAAAACAACAACAACTAAACTAAGTCAAGAAAACAAACCCCTCTTTTGCAAGTGAGGAGAGTCTAGGGTAGCTGTTTGTGTACAGCAAGGCAGCATCTGTCAAATAAAATATTCACATTCAGTTTCTCTCCTTCATCCTGCCTGAACTGTAAACTTTGTACACGTGTCAAACTGAAAGTGTACTATTTCTCTTTCTCTCTCGCTCTCTCTCTCTCTCTCTCTCTCTCTCTCTCTCTCTCTGTCTCTCTCTCTCTCTCTCTCTCTCTCTCTCTCTCTCGCTCTCGCTCTCGCTCTCTCTCTCTCACTCACTCAAAAACAAAATGAAAAAACAAAGAGCGCTTCTGTGTTACTGATCTAAACTAGACATCAAGCTAGGCTTTGTGTGATTGAATTGAATTGAATTTTATTCAGTAAAAAAAACATAATAATAATATAATCAATACAACATTGCATTACATTTAAAGTGACTGAAAAGGCTCAGGCCGAAGCAAAATGCTTATATTTATGCCTGTCCTTTTTAACCAATTAAACAAATTAATCTACCCCTTTAACACACAAATCTGTGCAATTTAAGCAAAAATAGAAAAGGAGAGAAATTTACACCATTTAGTCAAATAAGTTCACAATACTCTTACATTTACAACACAACTTATAAACTCTTGTAACCGTCAAACATTATCTTCAAAACCATCCTTTTAAACAACAAAAATGTATCACAAGTTTTTATATTTACACTGGCATTATTCCATAGTTTTACCCCCACCACAGATATTAATTTCCTTTTAACTTCTTTTTTTGCCAATATTAATATCTCTAAAATAGTACTCAGTTTCTACACAAGAAAAAAAAACTTTTGTATACTTTGCGGAAGTAACTTTCGTTTAGCTTTATACATTATTTACATTATTTTACTTAATCATTAAATTTCATAACAAGTGATTTTAAAAACAACAGATGTGTATGTGCCAAATAATCTGCCTTATTATTAATACGTATTGCATGTTTTTGTAAAAGAACTATTGCACTAACTACATTGATATTAACTTATATGGCCTGCTATTCTTTTGAAGCAACCAATCATGTTCTTTGATGTTTCATGTCCTGTTTTTTTTTCTGTCATGGCTGTTAACAACATGCAGGTAAATAAAACATGATGGTGGTGCAGATCTGCAACTACTTACATAGTTTTTGTTGCGTGTGGTTTACTTGAGCCAAACATCGACTGCATTATTTTCTCCTGAGTCTCCAGGGTTGCTGAGAAGTTTGTTGTTGCTGTACTTCAGCGGAGAGGTGAACACATCGGCCGTCTGATCGGTTCTGAACAGCTCCCAAACAAACTAGCCCATAAAAGTTTAAGTGTCCATTCTTTCTTAAAGGGATGGCTTTCCAGGAACAAGACTGAAACATTGCTCAACAGCACTCCGCTCCTAAATGCTTTCTTTGTTTCAACAATGTGTGAAGAAAATAATAAAAAAAAGTGTTATGTTAGTAGAAATGTGCAGCAGAGAAACTGCTGATCTTCTGCTCTCTTTCACCAACATAACATAATGAAAATACATGTTTATTCAATGGCCTTAAACAGAGATTAAATGTGTGGTTGACTGAAAAATCCCTTTTTTCTCTAATTATAATTGGTCACTCTACATTTTTCTGTAGTTGTTTTGGTGTCCAGGAACCAGCAGCAGAAATCTCTACTTGTTTAAGCTAACCAATAGCATTAGCAACTTCACCTCACGGCAGAACTCCTCCAGACTTGCACGTTGCAAGTCAGTGATAAAGTTGCGCTACTGTTATCCAATCCAGGGTGACATGTCCAAATACCAGGAAATAAGACTCCAAAGCCTGCCATCTGACTCTCAGTTTTTGTTGTTTTTTGTGCCCTGAGTACCGCCTGCAAGGCATTTGTTCCTATTAGAGACCACTGAAAATGTACTGATTAAACAAGTCATCTTTGACAGAGTTATGTACATACAGCCCAGGGTCTGAACATGAGCAAGTAAACTGTTGCTGCATGAGAATGGGATCTGTATGTGATGTAATGAGGATGCAACAATTGCTAAGAAGTTTCCATTGAATCAAACCAGTTGCTGGATGGCTTTTATTTGTCAAAGTGAAGGAGAAAAATGCACAAGAGACCAGAGGCGATTTGCAATGGGTTGCTTCATCACCTGCTAGTTGTAAAATAAATGGTTCATTACAAGCTCAAGGTCAGAAATAGGTAACGTGATTGCTTTTGAGGGATCAATTTAGACTTCCAATTCACCATCAGGTAGGTTTTTTAAGGAACCATTCCCAAAGTCGGAGACTCTCTTGCATAGGCGTCATTTTAACCGGGGACGCCGGGGACATGTCCCCGGCAAAATTTGTGATTGGCAGCTGTGTCCCCCCCACTTTCAAAAACGCCTGCTGATGAGGATTTTTGTTTTACCAGCTCAGATCTTATCCAGGGGTCGGCAACCTATTCCCATCAAAGAGCCATTATTACCCGTTTCCCACAGTAATTCTGGACGGACCTTAATAAGCAGTGACTTAAGTGAAGCAGGCAGGTCGCGCTAGAAAATTTAGTTTAAAAAGACGTCATAAATGTTTTCCCCCGTCATTTTTATTTATAAAATATGAAGTAAAAACTCACAATTTAATTTTCATTCATTTGTCATTAATATGTAGTCTACACCCGTGCGTTAACCATCTTCCAGTAAACGCACAGCATCCAGCCCACCTCTCCAAATGCGTAAAATGTGCATCAGCCGCTAGTTAGGCGCACCATCAGCTGATCAGCCCAGACAAGAGCAGAGCAAATAGAGACAGAATAGAGGATAATTGTGTCTGGATGTGGATGGAGATTACATTTTACAGCAGCCTGATCATCATTTAAATACGTAAACCATCACCTGTCTTCTAGTCCATGCTATCAGCATATATTTTAATTGGTGTGTGTGTGTGTGTGTGTGTGTGTGTGTGTGTGTGTGTGTGTGTGTGTGTTTTCCACTTCAAACACTGGTCTAACCAACCAGACCAGCGTGTCCAGTAACGTATTAATGTTACAATTAAATAGTTTCCCTTCATGTAGGCTAGGAACATTTCACCTGCCGTGGCCCGACCGCTTCTGCTCCACACGAACTTTGTGCGTGATCAAATGTCTCTACGCATCATGCGTCTCCATATTAGAGACGGGAACAAGCGCTGTTCAGCCAGTTTCATAATTTCATAAAAAGAACATTTTTCCAAGTGACACATCCCTCAGAGAGACCGGGTTTCCAGACCGCTTCAGTGGGAGGAAATCATTGCATGCACCATGGTTCTGCACTGCGCTGCGAACCCCAGATCTTCAGCTCACTGTCCACCATGGGCGCTCCGAGCCGCGCTGAACACAGTGTCCAGTATAAAGCTCTGATGTTCTGATGGGAATATTTTACCTCCACGATGTGCGTTAACGATTAAAATGTCAGCTCATCCATGTGCATTAGTGTGCGTCGGGGTAATTCTTTCAAACCAAGCAACATCCTTGAGTTCATCTGTCAAAATAAACAGTCAAATGGAAATATCTGTAACCTGCCGTTTAACTGTTTTGCCTTCCTGTGAAGATTGTTGCAAAGAGAAACAATTAAACTTGATTAACCCCAGAGCCACCCAGGGAACCAGTGCGCATGCGGGAAGATTCCTCCCACTGAAGCGAGTGTTTTCCAAACCCGGTCTCTCAGAGAGACTTGTCACTTAGAAAATGTTCCCTGATTATGAAACTTTGGCTGAATAGCGCTTGTTCCCGTCTCCAATGTGGCGACACATCCAGGAGCCGTCTGAGGAGAATCCCAGAATCTCACATCGTCTTCAGCTAATAAAGCGCCTATATGATTACGCACAAGCGTGACGCGTCAACCCGGTCTCACAGTAAGACCAGGTTGGACCTGTTCAGGTTTACGCAGACAATCTTTACATTTAGAATTGGCATACAGATATAAAATTAATGCAGTAAAATATAAAGCATTTTATTTAAATATCCATTCATTATTTTACAAACACAGAGCCGCATCAGATGGATGGAAGAGCCGCATGCGGCTCCAGAGCCGCCGACCCCTGTGCTAGCCTACTTTATTGTCCCCAATAATTTTTAAACCCCACTCAAGTGTATGGTTATTGTCCCCAGCAATTCTGGAAACAAACTGACGCCCTTGCTCTCTTGGTCAGCTTGCTTCTCACACCAAACCCTCTGTCAGGAATCTTGGCGTGACCTTTGACCCAGCTCTCGCCCTGGATTCTCATGTCAGTTCTCTTGTTCGCTCTTCCTTCTTCCATCTCAGGAACATTGCTAAGCTGAGTCCTATTCTGTCTCGTTCTGAACTTGAGACAGTTCTCCACACCTTCATCTCCTCACGCTTAGACTACTGTAACTCTCTTTTCACGTGTCTGAGCAGAACCTCCCTGAACCGTCTACAGGTGGTTCAGAATGCCTGTGCTCGGCTTCTGACCAAGTCCTCCAAACACACCCACATCACCTCGCTTCTCCTCCAGCTTCACTGGCTGCCAGTCAACTTCAGGGTTCATTTCAAGATCCTGGTTCTGGTCTATAGGGCCTTACATGGACAATCATCATCTTACATTGGTGATCTTCTTAGTCCCTACACCTCCAGCAGGTCCCTGAGGTCCAGTGATCAAAGCCTACTGGTTGTGCAGCACACCAGGCTAAAGACCAAAGGTAACAGATCATTTGCTGCTCTGGCCCCCAGACTCTGGAACTCTCTCCCCCTGAGCCTGAGATCAGTGGACTCAGTGGTCTCCTTTAAAAAGCTGCTGAAGACTCACCTGTTCAAAGTGGCTTTTGTATGACCTTCTTCACCACTCTCTCTTTATTCTGCTCTCCCCACCTATTCCACCTTCCTCAGGATCCACTGATTACCCTCTTTCCTATTCACTCTCTCTCTTTCTTAACATTTTTAATCACAATTGTCTATTTTTGCTCATTTTAAATATATTTTTAATCATTTTCTACATTCTTTTTTATATTTTTACATTTTTTGTTTTTGTGAAGCGCCTCGTGATTTTTATCTTGAGAGGCGCTATAGGAAAGATTTGTTCTTCTTCTATAAATGTTCCGATAATACAGTCAGAATCTCCGATTTGAGATCAGATGAAAGGCATTGAACTACAACAGGAGGTATTCCTGCTTTCAGTGTGTGCTCAAAACTAAAGGAGGACTCCTTCCTCCTACAATCTCAGACATTCGCTGAAGGTCACATTGGTAAAAATGAGTTTTGGTCATCTCGCACCACCCCAGATAAAGACACAAGTGATGATTCCCCTATTTCTGGGGGGTGTCACCGCTTTTTTGAGCAATTGGTTTTTGGCCCAGAGAGAAAAGAGGCATTTGTTGAAATGGGAACAAAAGGTACAGGAGGACAAATGAATAGTGGAGCTGAATAATTTAATTTGGAAAGCAAAAACATGTCATCTCGGTATAGCCTTGCACACACCGGCATGCACACCCTACAGGAGGGCAATGGAAGCAACTTGAGTCTGGAAAGTTGATTAAAACATAAAATGAGAGGAAGGAGAGACACAGAGGGACACGGCGGGGGGGGGGGGGGGGGGGTGTTTAGGGAGAGAGAGAGCCATCTGCCTCACAATTTAGCATTAAAAGTTGCAGACAGGCTCTGAGATGCAGTGCTTGAGGATAAAACAAACCTCTCACACTTGTCACTCTCATCTCAGCCTCCTGTCAGAATCAACACACACACACACACACACACACACACACACACACACACACACACACACACACACACACACACTCCATAACTCAAAGACAAGCATGTCCAGTCTTCCAGTAATGAGCAGCTATTTCACAGCTAAGAAAAACATTTACACGTCTCTATCCACCCTTCCGAAGCTTTCAGAGCGGTGAGGTATATTTCATCAGAGAAAAAAGAGACGCAGCAGAGGATGAATCCTCTCATTAATGCAGCTCTCATCCCTACTTTAATCCTCATTTCAAGCACCTGTCAAAACAGGAGCTTTCACTTAAACCTCCACTTAAATCAAACACTGAACGTACACAGAGGCCACAGGAACCAAAACACAAGATTAAAGGCTCCGTTCTGCAGAGAAACATAAAACATAGATGCACATCTCAGAACAGCTCATCAACAGGGGCCGACTAATCCAGCTGTTTCCCTGCAGATGCCTGGAAATTACAGCAGTCCTCTTGTGACTTGCACATTCTTCACTTTATAAATAAATATTGACACATTTATTTTCAGCTGCTGATGTCTTGTGTGCACCAAGCAGGGCACACTCCCGTGTAAACACGGGGCAAATCCCAGGCTCCGGGGCAGATTAGCAGCAGGTTACACTGGCACCTGGGTGTTAAAAGTCAGGACATCTAAAGCCATCTCCGGCTCAGCTGATGCATGTCCTTAACTTATATCATCCCCGAGTCTAGTGCAAAATTAATTCTGTTAGCTGAATCACAGCCTTCATCACAACAGTGACCTATGACTGGAAGGCTGGGCATGAGTGTGATGGTGCAGAGGCATATGAGACAGTGTGGGGGTCTGTGGATTCGGCACTGACGAGTGTGTAATGTTTGTTTTGTCCCCAAGCGCTGCTCTTTTGGAAAATCTGTCTCCCTGAACCCAGAGTTTTGTAACGCACGTGCAAAGCAGCAGAGCATTTAAATGTGGCACTTAGGAATGCAAACTGACTGTTGGGTAATGTGCTGTCTATGCCCTCACTGGAGATTTTACTAAAGCACAAAATGAGTGGGGTTAAGTGATCATTTTCTTAGGTTGAGGTAAAGTCAATTCTAGGGACAAAGTGATTTTCCTTAAATCGTCCCCAAAAAATTCAGATTACATTAACTTTTTTATGAAGGTGAGCTCGGCCTGGGCCTGGTTGTGTTTACAATCCCTTCTCAGTAATGTGGGCATGGGCGGGCTCTGCTTAGCAAAGTGGCTCGAAGAAGTCAGTGGTGTCACTGGAAAGTGGGATAAGACAGTTAAAAGCAATGGACGACGCTATGGTACTACTTGGTTCTCGGACTGTGGCTCCTTTTCAGGAGGAAAGTCCATGAATGCCATGCGAGAAAGTGTCACCAAGGTAGGCTTAAGGCATGGACGTCACTAGGATTGAGATATAGGGGGGGGGCTTAGCCCCAGGAGCTTGACCTCGAATGTTTTTTGTCACACCCTGCAAAAACTTTGTCAATTAATTCATTATCTGAAGAACATTTAACAAAACCTATTATTTTATCACTTTCTTTTCCTTTCCTACCTTTGTGCATTTTCTCTCTTCTTTTTAAAAAAATAACACTTAATCAGTTAATTAGTGGGGTCTATGTTGAAGAAAGATTTGATGTAAGTCCATTAAAAATTAGATGTGTTATATTTCCAAATAAAGCTATTCATTTCAGTCTACTGCACTTAACAGGGGGAAATGTTGTTGTCATTAATTTAATTTGTTTAATTACAACTTGTTTAATTATAAATGTTACTGAAATGTGACAATAAAGAACAAATGAATAATTGTCAAACTTTTATTCTGCCAAATGAGTGTACAGTTGACAGTTTTAATATATGAATAACACTGCTATGATGTGGAATAAAGGAGTATGTAATTAACAATTACAAGACAAAATAACAGTATATATGAAAATATCCAGCAAGTAGTAGAACTTATAATACAGAAAGTCAACTATACAGATACAACTTGACATATGGTTGCAGGTCAGATGATAATTATAGTTGTTTTTTTTCTCAAGGTCTCTTACCTGTTCACTCCTAAATAGAAAACTGTTCAATTTTGCTTGGGAACTTTGTGCTCAGATAAATGCTCATAACGGTGCGCTCGCCCCTGTTTTCTCTGTAGATCACTGACCTTGACCATGCAGATCTCCTCAGCATCAACCACCTGGTCTCTCTCCTGTTCCTCACTCACTCTCTTAAAAAATCTTCGTATATCCATCTAGCCAACACATTGAAAAACATTTTCAATTTCTAATGCCAAAACAAAAGCTACTATGCCATTTAGTTTTCACTCACAATAACTGAAACAGCCATTGGTGGATAGATGGTACAGAATATGGACAACTGTTAGCCTAATATAGCCTATGTTTGGTTGCTCATGATGATGGCATTTTCCATAACGTCACATTGAGCTGCCAAAATTTATGTTAAAGTTAGATGAGTACAATATCTCCTTTCTTTACCATAGGTAAACATAGAAAATATTAGGCAACTGACAACCCACATGGAAAGAAGTCATAAACATATAGGTTTTAATATATGTTTTGATATAGCTTTTGAATATATGTGACATATATAAAACTGGCTGTTTACTATATTATAGATACATATACAGTATGTACCTATAATATATATATATTATAGAAATAATATATAATATAGAAAAATGGTCAATAATATACACATTCGGCCATATTCTGATTCAGGTTTTTAGTGTGGAGTGATTTTTGTGCCACCAACTGGAGTGTGCAGTGATCAATCTGCAAGAGCAACACCTGCTCTGCAGTCGTATGCGGCCCTCTCTCTGCATGCTCAACTCCGTCTCTGTCTGCAGAAATCTCCCTGTTGTTGCTCAATTTGCAATTTACAAAGCAATGTAGCCTCTCCGTCAGCCAATCAGACAGCTCTCCATTATGCAATCAAAGCATGTCCAGGAAATACTGCCAGGAAAATTGCACTTTTTTCAGATAAAGAGGACTTTATATAATTATATTTTATTAGGTTGATTAACCCTCCTCTTTTCCTGGGACATATCCACTGTTCACTTCCTTTTACACATCAAGGGCTCATTTATGTCTGACCAAACAGAGAAGAAACACTTTATATGTTGAAATTAAAAGTCCTTTTTAACTGAAAAGAGTGCAATTTAACAGTTTTAGGAATAGGCAATGTGTCTTTTCTGGAAGTCAAATATGGTCACTCTAATCATGACACATGAATTACAACAAAGTATTTTGCAGGCAGTGGATGGTGACTGGTAGCTAACCAGCAGCAGAAAGCAGTTTAATAAGCTGTTAAATTGGTGTTTTTCTGTAAAGCAGTATTTCCTGGACATGCTTTGATTGGATAAAACAGAGCTGTCTGTGATTGACTGTTGGAGAGGTTACTTGTTGAGGAGAGCAGGGAGACATTTGCATGCGCAGAGACAGAGTTGAGCCCACAGAGAGGGCTGCAGCTGCTGCACACAAGCGCAGAGCAGGTTCTGTTTGTGCATACTCATTACTGTATGCTCAAGTTGGTGGCACTGTCACTCAATGAACTGGCTAACCCATTAATCATGTCACTTCAGGGGAGTTTTCCGACCATTTTACTTGACATCAAAGCTTTTCATGATGGTTTGCGGCATGTAAACATGCTAGCGGAGTTAGCATTAGCATGTCGGTGCGGTAGCATTTTCCTCTCTCTGAAGTCTGAACTATAACCTTGAAATATTAACGGTGTGCTGCTGTTGCTGTCTTACCCTAATGTGATGTTGAGTGACTTACATGAGCGCTGAGCAGGGTTTGCTCAACGATATATAGGTTTTGCTGTATCACCCCGCCCCTGACTTGTCAACAAAGCTGCGGGAAGTGGAGGAAGTTCTTTCTTGATACTTCCTGTGTGCAACGGTGCAGTTCTATATTCATTAATTATTATTTCCATTTCAGACTAAAAAACTCATGTACCAACTACACATGTCGTGATTGTGTTGAGCATGTAGATGTGAACAAATAAAAAAAAGTTAACTGAAAAAAATAAAACAAAATAAACCAAAATGATAGGGGGGCTTGTGATTAGTTTAGGGGGGGGCTAAAGCCCCCCTAAAACGGACCTAACGACGTCAGCGGCTTAAGGTCCAGAAGAGGTTTGTAATCCTCCAGGAACCAACTCGGCAGCAAGAAGAAACATTACAGCGGCTACAAACCAAACAATGCATCAGGGTAAGCGCTTGCTATTCAATACTGGCATACATATAGCTGGAGAGGCATGAGAGTGACATCACTTCAGCCAACCACACAGTCCATAAGTGGGTGTGTAGGGTCGGCATGGGGTCACAGGAAAGCAGGGCTGAGAAATGCAGTCAGCTCGGCACGGACAAGACCAATGTAAATACGCTGAGCCCACCCAAGCCAGGTCCAGCTGACCATAGTGTAAACAGGAAATAAAAGGGCTACTCTATCAAAAGAAGATAACAGAATCTCGCTCTTTATCCTGCCTTGTCTTCTTCTGATCAATATCAGTGTCTCCAATCAACACATTCTCACACCCAAAGTGGCTAAAACGGATGCGGGGTGACCATGGGAGCTCCAACGCATCGGGAGGTGACAAGCCTGCAGTAAAATGGAGATTTCACATAATTGTGACCTTTACTCTTTTGCAATTTAACCTTCCCCTCACCCCCACCCTAACCTTAACCCACTTGCTCATGCAAAACCTTCTTTCTAGTTGTATCGTCCGTCTCAAAGACGGTTAACGAGAAGTTTAGAACAAGAAACTGGGTTAAGACTCATTATGTTAAATATGTTTAACATATGCCCATGTGAATAGAACTGTGTCCTCCTGTTTTTACTATCTGCGTCGTTTAGCGAAAAAAAGCCATTCCTGACAAAACAACAACTGGAAATATTATACTGCATTTATTACAACACGGATTGACTACTGTTATTCCCTCCTATTTGGAGTGACCAGGGCAACTTTGGAAAAGCTGCAGCTAGTGCAAAATGCAGCTGCAAAAATTTTGGTGGGAAAAAAGAAATTTGACCATGGGTGTTTCTCAATGTCAAGGCACCTGGCCTGGCGAGGCGATGTCTTGCGAGGCCAGGCGCCTTGCTTACGAGGACACTGTCCATCCTTGGTCAAAGAAAACGTCTCGTCTCGTCTCGTCTCGTCTTCCTCCGCTTATCCGGGTCCGGGTCGCGGGGGCAGCATCCCAACTAGGGAGCTCCAGGCCGTCCTCTCCCCGGCCTTGTCCACCAGCTCCTCCGGCAGGACCCCAAGGCGTTCCCGGACCAGATTGGAGATGTAACCTCTCCAACGTGTCCTGGGTCGACCCGGGGGCCTTCTGCCGGCAGGACATGCCCGAAACACCTCCCCGGGGAGGCGTCCAGGAGGCATCCTGACCAGATGCCCAAACCACCTCAACTGGCTCCTTTCGATCCGGAGGAGCAGCGGTTCTACTCCGAGTCCCTCCCGAATGTCCGAGCTCCTCACCCTATCTCTAAGGCTGAGCCCGGCCACCCTACGGAGGAAACTCATTTCGGCCGCTTGTATCCGCGATCTCGTTCTTTCGGTCATTACCCAAAGCTCATGACCATAGGTAAGGATTGGGACGTAGATCGACCGGTAAATCGAGAGCCTGGCTTTCTGGCTCAGCTCCCTCTTCCCCACGACAGATCGGCTCAGCGTCCGCATGACTGCAGACGCCGAACCAATCCGCCTGTCGATCTCCCGATCCCTCCTACCCTCACTCGTGAACAAGACCCCGAGATACTTAAACTCCTCCACTTGAGGTAGGACCTCTCCCCCGACCCGGAGGTGGCAAGCCACCCTTTTCCGGTCGAGAACCATGGTCTCAGATTTGGAGGTGCTGATCCTCATCCCAGCCGCTTCACATTCAGCCGCGAACCTACCCAGCAAGAGCTGAAGGTCAGAGCTGGATGAAGCTAGGAGGACCACATCATCCGCAAAAAGCAGAGACGAGATTCTCCTGCCACCAAACTCGACACACTCCACACCACGGCTGCGTCTAGAAATTCTGTCCATAAAAGTGATGAACAGAACCGGTGACAAAGGGCAGCCCTGGCGGAGTCCAACCCTCACTGGGAACAGGTCCGACTTACTACCGGCTATGCGGACCAAACTCACGCTCCTCTGGTAAAGGGACTGAATGGCCCTTAACAGAAAGCCACCCACCCCATACTCCTGGAGTGTCCCCCACAGGGTGCCCCTGGGGACACGGTCATAAGCCTTCTCCAAATCCACAAAACACATGTGGATTGGTTGGGCAAACTCCCATGCCCCCTCCATCACCCTTGCAAGGGTATAGAGCTGGTCCACAGTTCCACGGCCAGGACGAAAACCACATTGCTCCTCCTCTATCTGAGATTCAACTATCGATCGGACCCTCCTCTCCAGTACCTTGGCGTAGACCTTTCCAGGGAGGCTGAGGAGTGTGATCCCCCTATAGTTGGAACACACCCTCAGGTCACCCTTCTTAAAGATGGGGACCACCACCCCGGTCTGCCACTCCCTAGGAACTGCCCCCGATGACCACGCAATGTTGTAGAGACGTGTCAACCATGACAGCCCTACAACATCCATAGCCTTGAGATACCCAGGATGAACCTCATCCGCCCCCGGGGCTCCGCTGCTGTGTAGTTGTTTGACTACCTCAGCAACTTCTGCCCCCGAGATCGGACAGTCCATCCCCAGGCCTCCCAGCTCTGGTTCCTCCTCGGAATGCGCATTGGTGGGATTGAGGAGCTCCTCAAAGTATTCCTTCCACCGTCCGACTATAGCCTCAGTTGACGTCAGCAGCTCCCCATCCCCACTGTAAACAGTGTGAGCGAGTTGCTGCCTTCCTCTCCTGAGGCGCCGGACAGTTTGCCAGAACCTCTTTGGAGCCGATCGATAGTCTTTCTCCATGGCCTCACCAAACTCCTCCCACGCCCGAGATTTTGCCTCGGCAACTGCCACTGCTGCACCCCGCTTGGCTGTCCGGTACCTGTCTGCTGCCTCCGGAGACCCACAGACCAGCCACGCCCTGTAGGCCTCCTTCTTCAGCCTGACGGCTCCCCGAACCTCTGGTGTCCACCAGCGGGTACGGGGGTTGCCACCACGACTGGCACCGGCCACCTTACGGCCACAGCTAGCAACAGCCGCCTCGACAATCGCAGAGTGGAACAAGGCCCACTCGGACTCAATGTCCCCCACTGCTCTCGGGACGTGGTCAAAGCTCTGCCGGAGGTGGGAGTTGAAGACCGTCTTGACAGGTTCTTCTGCCAGGCGTTCCCAGCAGACCCTCACTATGCGTTTGGGTCTGCCAGGTCTACGCGGCATGTTCCCTTGCCATCTGATCCAACTCACCACCAGGTGGTGATCAGTTGACAGCTCCGCCCCTCTCTTCACTCGGGTGTCCAAAACATACGGCCGCAGGTCAGATGATACGACTACAAAATCTATCATCGACCTGTGACCTAGGCTGCCCTGGTACCAAGTGTACCGGTGGGCATCCTTATGTTCGAACATGGTGTTCGTTATGGCCAAACTGCGGCTTGCACAGAAGTCCAATAACAAAACACCGCTCGAGTTCAGATTAGGTGGGCCGTTCCTCCCAATCACACCCCTCCAGGTCAAGCTGTCATTGCCCACGTGAGCATTGAAGTCCCCCAGCAGGACAATGGAGTCCCCTGATGGAGCACTATCTAGCACTCGTCCCAGGGACTCCAAAAAGGGTGGGTACTCTGAACTGATATTTGGCCCATAAGCACAAACAACAGTCAGGACCCGTTCCCCGACCCGAAGGCGCAAGGAAGCTACCCTCTTGTCCCCCGGGGTAAACCCCAACACACAGGCAGAGAGTCTCGGAGCTAACAAAAAGCCAACCCCAGCCCTCCGCCTCTCACCCGGAGCAACTCCAGCAAAGTAGAGTGTCCAACCCCTCTCCAGGTCTCGGGTTCCAGAGCCAATGCAATGTGTCGAGGTGAGTCCGACTATATCTAGCCGGTACCGCTCAACCTCTGCCACAAGCTCCGGCTCCTTCCCCGCCAGCGAGGTGACGTTCCATGTCCCAAAAACTAGTTTTCTTGTCCGGGGATTGGACCGCCAAGGCTCCCGCCTTGGTCTGCCACCCGATTCGCATTGCACCGGACCCTTCATGTTCCTCCTGCGGGTGGTGGGTCCACAGTTGGACGAGCCCATGTATCCGGTTCGGGCTGGGCCCGGCCGGGCCCCATGGGCGAAAGCCCGGCCACCAGGCGCTCGCTCACGGGCCCCAACCCCAGGCCTGGCTCCAGGGTGGGACCCCGGTAACCCTCCGGGCCGGGTACTCCGACTCTTCATTTTAACCGCCATGAAAGATCCTTCGAACCGTTCTTTGTCTCACCCTTCACCTAAGACCAATTTGTCATGGGAGACCCTACCAGGGGCACTAAGTGCCCCAGACAACATAGCTCCTAGGATCATTAGGGCACTCAAACTCCTCCACCACGATAAGGTGACGGTTCAAGGAGGAGTCAAAGAAAACGGTTAAATGGAACAGACTTGCATCATGTGACCACGGCTTCCACAGTGGTCACGTAGCGTCACGTGACATGGGAAATAATGTTATATTTTATACATGTTAGTTTCAATATAAATGTATAACAAGAATTGTGTATATATTTGTTAAATTAAATATGTAAGCGAGTTATTACCTGCTAGCCACCGAAGCTGCAACTAATAGGCAACTAACCACCCACAGATAACTTCTTTGAGTCTGAACAAAAACATTTTAAATTAGTTGACTTACTTTTAAACCTGAAATTTGCTCCCGAAGTAGCTGCCAGCTTCTGATCCGCCATCCTTTTGAAAATACTGCGCTGTATTCTGGGTCATTTTGACCAAGGCTAGGCTACAAGATACTTCCTGTATCCTCACTCAGCTAGCTGAATGGCAAACAATTAGAGAACAGACGCCTCGGTAGAACATAAACTTTGGAACACGCCTTGGCAGTTCCTGATGACGTATCTCCTAGGCAACCGGGGCTGGACCAAGACATCATGGCGAGGTTCCTCGGCATTGAGAAACACCCCATGTCTCCCCGGTCTTGGAATCCTTGCACTGGCTGCCTGTGGATTTACAGATTCATATTTTAAAGTCCTTTTATTGGTTTTTAAATCATTAAATGGACTGGTTCCTGCATATTTGCACTCCGCTCAGACAATAGTCTCCTACTGACAGTTCCTAGTACTTGTTTAAAGACAAGAGGAGACAGGGATTTTTCTGTGGCAGGCCCGAAACTCTGGAATGAGTTACCCTTTAATGTACGTGCTTCACCACTGGTGACAGTTTTTAAGGTCAGGCTAAATACTTTTTTATTTGATTTGGCCTTTACCCATGGCTGTTAGCCACTAATAAAAGAAAATGCAAGCAGGCTAAGTCACTTAGATTGGCTCTTAATAACATGGAAAATTTATGTTTCATCAGAGTTTATTCATTGTCTCAGTTGATATTACCTTAAATCATCATTTATAATAATTTGTCCTGCATCATCAATATTAGTAGAAGTATATTAATGAATAGATTTTTATAAACTATATTTTTGCCTCTATGTCAAATTCTTATAAAGTGTTGGTTCCCTGGCGTATACTCAAAATACCTATTTTCCTCATCAATCAACTATTAAAGGTTCAATAATATTGATAATTCTTATTTTTATGGAGTATTATCATCATAATCAGTCACTTTACTAAAGACACAAGAAGGTCCAAAACAGATAATCTAAAATAGGTAAAAATACGTGCAAGCTATTGTAACGTGAGGAAGTATGGGTTTTCTGTGCCAAAGGTCGTATTGGCCCGGCTGCGTCAAAGCTGGGTCACGCAGCACCTTCACCCACAGATTAAGACCTAAGACGCCAGCAAGTCTGAAGGACTCCACAACATCCAACACCTGCTCTTCAGAAGAAGGACTTCAACCCACAGTCTAGTCATAATAAAACAGTCTTAAGCTTCCTTTATTTTTGTTAAATAATCATTTGATCACTTTGCTCATTATAAATGTATTTTAATCAAATGAATGATCATTATGCTTTGGGTAATCATAATGAACTATAATGAATCAGTACTTAATTAAATAATGTTTTTGAAGATGTTTAGCAATGACCTTCACATGTGCTCACACAGGTCCATATCCACAGTAACTCAAAACACATTTGCTCTGACGCACAACAAGTTTGCTTTGGGAAGAGAAGTGGTTTTGGTAAGTTAGTCAGAACGAGAGTGAGAACGAAAGAGAGCGGACGTGCGGAACGAACGCCACGGGGAAAGGAGCCCTGCCGGCTCTTTTCTCCCTCCACGCTATTTCGGTCAAGCCAGACAGAATAGCTGAAATGCAACCCGCTAACGCAGACTCGTCCCAGAGTCTTTTGATTTCTGAGTTAATTTAAACTTGAGAAAGCGCATCTGCCGAACGCTTCAGCAACGTGTACCGAGGTCAACCCGGGACTGGACCGTCGCATACCTTTGTCTCCTCTGCCAGCCAAGGTGTCACCTGGATAACACATCCTCCGAGGTCCGGATCTAAAGGGGGTCCTAAGTACGGTGAGGCAGAACACAATAGATAGCGTTCTGATGCTGTTTTTCTAATAAGAACTAAAGTTTAATTGCAAAACATCATTTTTCACTCAGACACCTTTTCTCTCCCTGAAGCAATCTCAGACACCTGCATGCACGCATTCATAATTACATCATCCTCAATCTTAGCACATCCAACACAAGGTCTATTTGTGCAAGCTTAAAATATCAACTGTTAAAGATTGTCCAACAAGGTTGCCAATGTTGATTGTTTTTCCTATGATTGTCATTTCAAATCGTTAGTTTGAATTGAAGAATTAAAACTCTTACATTTTAAACTTGTCTTTTCATTGAACTGAAACACAGACAAACGGATATGATCGTCAGTTTATCGATGAAAACAACCTTTGAGTCTTCTTATCTCTATAACATTTGGTTATTAATTTCTAAAAATTAATATTCCAGATTATTATGTAGAATGGTTTATCTTTCATAAAAGAGCCAACAACCATTACGCTACACTATTTTAGGCTCACATAAAGTTTAAGACGCCAATTATTCCACATGTTAGAATAAAACTTGACATAACTCCATGTGGGGTTTGTCAGGGACAGGATTATGATGTTCTTAGAGTTCCCTAATCTACACATACAACTGTACATGAGATTCTGTCTCACTGCACGGCTTGTAGGTACACCCACACTAACAAACATTGTGCTTGCACTGCACCATCTAGGCATTCTAAGCATTGTCCTTAACCCATCATTATACGCAACAGTGACTTTCCTCATGCTGCTTTGCTTATTACGCTTCCATAGGTGGGCAGTGTACAAAGGGGTACAATATGCTTTAAACAGTGCAGTTTTCACAGGTACAGAACACATTCCAAATCTGCATGCCAGTGTGTTCGCCTGTGCATACAGTAGACGGCACTGTCTGTAAACGTCCACATCGTCTGTCAGGTCAGCAGATATGTGATGTCCCAAATATTTAATCACAGTACATTCATTTAGAACAGCACCGGATAGAAGGGGATCTGGAAAAACCAGCTTACTGTCCTCCTTGCTTCTCACTATGTTCTATCTAAGTAGAAGACCAGTACAAAAGAAAATTGTGTTTATTTGGTCTAAAAAGGGGAATTAGATCAAAAGCCTTCATTTAAATATTAAATATATATTGATAATGTTCATACATGTTATTTGAATAATCAATGTGCCTAAATAATTAAAGGGTTATTGACTGTGTGCAGCTTTTAATGAGTGAAAGCGAGCCATCGGGCTAGGATGCCCTCTGTTCCTCGAACTCACAACTACATTTCCAGAGATTCTCTTTCCCTCTCTCTCTGCTTTTAGAGCGACAACACAAACGAAGCTGTCCTTTATGTCCAGTTGTCCCTCAGGCTATCCGCAATAGCTCTGCTGTGTGGTGCAATGAAGTAATTAGGCTCTGAATGCAGAACCCCACGGGGGAGGGCGATGGAAGCAAGGTGACTCCACATCTTCATAGAAAGAACTACTTGGTGATTTCTTACTAAAGAGCCAACACTGTATGCTCCGCGGTTAAAGAGAATAAATTAGAGGGAAGATTAGAAAATGTTAGGTGACACTGGAAACATGGGGGGAAACAAAGTAACCAACACACTGTGATGTTAATGTGAAATTACTCAGACAAGCCACTGACACTAATAGTAGTTGTTTAGTGCCAATATGACCTCCCAGACAACAGGATGCTGAGGAGAGGAAATGGCTTCCTGTTGCTGCTGCTGCTTGTCAAAAGGGCTGCTGCAAAAACAGAAAGCCTTGCACTTTTCTTTATTTCTCACTTTCCACATCAAACTCTGCAACTTTTCATTCTAGCTGGCATGAATGTTCATAATAACACAAATTCTCATGAACCATTAGATCATGTCATATCACTCACAGCCAGAAACTAAAGCATATATTCTATTATGTACACTTGTGTAACGTTATGAACTTCAGAATTTTCAGCTCCACACAGCTGCCCCTGTACACAGTAACACCCGTGTAGAAAACGCCAAGGTCGGGTGTTCCTCAGACTGTTTACATTCCAGGAGAAGAGCCAGAAGGAGAAGAAGAACGCTTTTCAATAATCAAAGTACTTAATTTGTGATTAAAGCTATTCGAAACATATGTTGATCAATAATAATCAAGTGAATGATCTGTGGAATAAAGATGTCATGATTTATGTGTTTAATGAAAACAGGACTACTGCACAGACAGACTGACCCTCATCTCCATAGAAACGCATGACACATTGTTCCAACCATTCAGAGCTTTCGGCTGCCGCAAGAGAATCTGGCTTGTTGACTTAAAGTGTCCATTCCGCTTTACTAAAACTTATCAACAATTCAGAGATATAAAACAAGGCAACGCCATTTTAAGCTCAGTTCCATTTTGACTTCAGTTCTATTCACCGTCATCCCAAAAAGAAGCACAGCCTGGCCAGATGTGTTTTCTTCTTTAAACTAAGAACTGTGAAGTTGGAGATTTTCGTCGTTTAACAACCAGACGACATCATTTCAAAATAAGAGCACCTGCTGACGCTGCCGATTGTTACCTTGGTCGACCCTTCATACGGGCTTTGAAACGCTGTGACCGCGGTTTCGACCAGCTCCAGCGCACATCCGAGGTCTTCAGACCTGGCATTTCCTGATCTACCTGGGAGGCCCCCACTGGGTACGTACACGGCAAAATAGCAGCTCATGTCATCACTTTATAAGCCTCGTGATATCTAGTCATAACAATCAGACTACCAGATTCAATGACGTCAGCCTAAAGATCCTGAACAAAACACACACACACGCACCAACACAACATCCAAATCCATTTTCATCCATCACAGAGTTAGTCCTGGTAGATTGTTAAGAATTTATAATTGAGAAATTAAAGATTCTTAAACGATCCCAACTCTCTCTTTTCTTGTCTCAAAGTCAATACAGAGTGTTTAATTAAACTCCCTGATGATAAAAACAGCCCATCTTCTGATTATAACAAGTGATCTACTTACAGTGTATTAAAATACAACTCTAGATCGTTACATCACTCTATTCCTCTACACTTGTCTTTTTTTTTCGCTGACACTTTTGCCCAGAAAAAGAGGACAATGTGACTGACAGTTGCCAGAGGCAACCAGCTAAAAGACTGAAATAGCTTGGGCCAAGGTGTAAACATGCCTCCACTTTAAAGTTCTCTGATGTTTTGTCTGTGTTTCACATTTATTTTAAGTTTTCAGGATGATGGGAGCAACAGCACAACTATACTGGATGCAGAATTTAAATTAATGGCTTTCATTTGAGGGGTGAGAACTGTTGTAGATTTTAGATTTAAATCATTTTATGTGAGAAATGATTGAGTCAAATCCGTTTATGTCAAATCTTGAAAATAATGGTTGTAATCTCACAGAACATAGCTGTTTTTTGCAGTCCATGTCCAAGTTTGGAGTTACTAAAACAGGAAATTATAGCTCAGTATTTGAAAAATTGTAAATGTGTATTTGCTGTGGTCAGTTAGGCTGGATTTAAACCTAAAAGTTGAACAGTTCTGAGATGTGAATCAAGTCTCTGTTTTCTGTCCTGTAATTCATGGGATATTTTTCTGAACTGGTTTGGCTCTAAAATTCCAGATTTGGATTCAGAAAGGTTTTCCCTACCGGGAAACGATTCAGATGTGCAAGCAAATGAAGATACAAGAACATTTGTGCTAAAATAAAATCTAAATTAGGAAAATACAAAACTGTATTTTCCTAGATGGTTCAATATATGGTTTTACTTGAAAAAAGCTCATTTAAAATTAAATTATTGGGGTATAAAATAATTTATAGTCCTTATACATCCAATCTGAGGTGTTCTAGGATAGGATAAATACAATAAAGTTTATCTCTCACCAAATAGGATATTATTTACTAATAAATCACAATGTAACCATAGAAACATTACTTGGTGTGTGTGTGTGTGTGTGTGTGTGTGTGTGTGTGTGTGTGTGTGTGTGTGTGTGTGTGTGTGTGTGTGTGTGTGTGTGTGTGTGTGTGTGTGTGTGTGTGTGTGTGTGTGTGTGTGTGTGTCTGCTCTGTCTTCTCGATCCCCAGTCAGTCATGGTGGATGGCTGCTTATACTGAGCCAGGATCCTCTGGAGGTTTCTTCCTGTTAAAAGGGAGTTTTCCTCTCTACTGTCACTAAATGCTTGCTTAGTATGAGGATTGCTGTAAAGTCACTGACACTAGTCAGTGACCCGATGCGATTTGCTGGGTTCCTTATAGAGGAAACTTTTTTCTGATTGGCTTAATGAACTGACCTGAATTGGAATGTTTACTATGTGAAGTACCATGAGACGACTCTTATTGTGATTTGGTGCTATATAAATAAACTTGAATTCAATTGAATTGTATTGAATTCTGTATTTCCGTCCTGAGGTAAGTCAAACTCTCCAAGCAATGTCCAAGGTTGTAACAGCTACCTTAAATTTGGTTGACTCCATAAGTTAAAGAGCAAATCATCCCCTACCAAAGTATTACCCTACTCTCACTTCCTGTTTGAGAAATGCAACAAACACTGTTGCCTGGCAGACCAAAGACCCCTTCAGACAGGCCATGAAAAACGGAAATGTTCCGGACTCTGTCCGTAAGACCTTTGTGTCTGAATACAAACATCCGGATAACGTGTTCCGGAATTTTACCGGACGACGCCCCTATTAACAGGTCCGGAATTGTTACGGACAGGGTGGCTGCTTCAGACTGGTGAGGTAGAGTTCCGGACAAGGGGGAGGGGGAGGAGGAGGGGACCGGGGGACGCTGTGCGCACCTAGATAGCCCGCTGCTGTAGCATGCGGCGAATCACGGCAGCTCGCCTCCTACGGTACCGCCTAGACGCGCGACGGAGCGCTTCACACCGCTTCAGTGATTCCTTTAACCATTGAGCTTCATCATCCAGGTCTCTTATGCGTCTTCGTGTGCGCAGAATTATGCTTAAGTGCCTCGTAATTTTTATCTTGAGAGGCGCTATAGAAATGATATTTTCTTCTTCTTCTTCTTGACATAAGTCCGATCCTACACCCCACCCCCACCCCCCGCCGCCGTCAGACATCTGGAACTTTTCCCTGCTGTGTGAACGCAGCCGAAAGGACAAGTTCCGGTACAAAAGTGGTGTGTCTGAAAACACAGTTCCGGTTAAAAACCGGATTGAATTGTCCGCAAATGTTCCAGAATGTCTATCTGAAAAGGGCTCAAGAGAGTGGAGCCTCTAATAAATACACACACACACAGGCTCACAAAGGCTATGTGACATCAAATGGTACCAGCTGATGTCAGATAAGACTGAGATCATCATCTGTGCTCCAGACAAGCTGCTTCCCAAGGTCAGAGACTCTCTTGGTCAGCTTGCTTCTCACAGCAAACCTCCGTCAGGAATCTTGGCGTGACCTTTGACCCAGCTCTCACCCTGGATTCTCATGTCAGTTCTCTTGTTCGCTCTTCCTTCTTCCATCTCAGGAACGTTGCTAAGCTGAGTCCCATTGTGTCCCGTTCTGAACTTGAGACAGTTCTCCACACCTTCATCTCCTCACGCTTAGACTACTGTAACTCTCTTTTCACGTGTCTGAGCAGAACCTCCCTGAACCGTCTACAGGTGGTTCAGAATGCCTGTGCTCGGCTTCTGACCAAGTCCTCTAAACACACCCACATCACCCCGCTTCTCCTCCAGCTTCACTGGCTGCCAGTCAACTTCAGGGTTCATTTCAAGATCCTGGTTCTGGTCTATAGGGCCTTACATGGACACGCACCATCTTACATTGGTGATCTTCTCAGTCCCTACACCCCCAGCAGGTCCCTGAGGTCCAGTGACCAAAGCCTACTGGTTGTGCAGCACCAAGCTAAAGACCAAAGGTGACAGATCATTTGCTGCTGTGGCCCCCAGACTCTGGAACTCTCTCCCCCTGAGCCTGAGATCAGTGGACTCAGTGAACTCCTTCAAAAAGCAGCTGAAAACTCACTTGTTCAAGCTGGTTTTGTATGACCTTCTTCAACCACTCTCTCTTTATTCTGCCCTCCCAACCTATTCCACCTTCCTCAGGATCCACTGATTTCCCTCTTTCCTACTCACTCTCTCTCTTTCTTAACATTTTAATTGTCTATTTTTTTTCTTTTTAAATATATTTTTAACCATTTTCTAAATTCTTTTTTATATTTTTTTATTTTGTGAAGCGCCTCGCCATTTTTATCTTGAGAGGCGCTATAGAAATTATATTTTCTTCTTCTTCTTCTTCATTGGGTATGTTTTAGCCAATGGTGTTGGAAGATTTAAATTTATATGCAGTGCAGAGTTTTTACCTGAAGAACACTGACAGTTTTAGGCAGAATACTTAAATTTTAACTAAGATGCACTAAAGTGCCACGATTGACTACACGTGTCTACAGCATGATTAGACAGTCATTTATATAGTTTATCAGCAAAAACAGTTCATTTGGGGTGACTTGCTCTTTAGATATTACATTTCTTTGGTGGTTCATGAGATAATTGACCAACATAAACAAACCAAATTTTCAAACTCAATCTGTTAGTTCTCTTATTATCAGTCGAGATAGTCTTTCAGATTTCTGTTTAATAGGTGTGTTTCCACTACCAGAACTTCAGGGTAGATATACAGGAACCTCCTGACATGCGCGTGTCTCGACCCGACCGGGTCGTTTGCAGCAACCTTCTAAGTACCTGCTCTGGAGTAGGTACTCTGAACGGCCCGGTGGAGTGGCTGGGCGGAACCTCCGGTTAACTCACGCTGATTGGTTGTAACTCAGCAGGAAATAACATCAGCAGACGTCTAAAACAACCGGCAGCAGTAAAACTAGAACAGTAGCTGGTGAAGCAGAATGGAAGCAAGAACAAATAAGCGCCGATCTCACTTCATATCTGTCTGGACACCTGAAAACTCGGTGGAATTCCCCCACAGACTTAATTAACGGGGCTTGTCTCACAAAACCCAGAGCTGCTCTTGTCCTCTGAATGGATTAAATTATGATACTCTTCTATAACATAAACACTTTTAACTATATTAATGTTACTTTGGGTGCGTTTTGGGGCTGATCAGTGGCATCACTCACTGCCAAAGCAGTTGTGACACACTGACATCTGTGCAAGTTCTGAAAGGGCTGGATTTGAATGGAGACACAACAGCTGAGAGGACTGGGACATCCCATGTCCTGGTCAAGTTCCCACTCCCAGGAACTACCCTGGAGTTCTGGTAATGGAAATATGACTGTTATCTGTGGAACGGACTGAGTTAGAGCCATTCCTGTGATAATGCTGATCAGTTCTCACTGCCATCTTTGGGTTGACTCCATAAATGTATCTATTCATGGTATACACATAATGATTGTTTTCTCAATTGGGCATTCAAATAATTCCAGTGAAACCTTTGCTAAAACTACATAAGAGAGTCTTCAAATCTGAAATCTTGAATGAAAAAAAGGTAGAACACCTTCTCCAGGTCAGGGACGAGGTCCTGCCTCAAGTAGAGGACTTTGAGTATCTCGGGGTCTTGTTCACAAGTGAGGGAAAGCATGGAGTGGGAGATGGATAGGTGGATTGGTGCTGAGTCTGTAGTGATGCGGGCGTTGTACTGGTCTGTCATGGTGAAGAGAAAGCTGAGCTGGAAGGCAAAGCTCTCGATTTACTGATGGACCTACGTTCCCACCCTCATCTAAGGTCACGAGCTTTGGGAAGTGACTAAAAGAATGACAATATGGATAGAAGCGGTCAAAATAAGGCTCTCCCTTAGAGATAGAGTGAGAAGCTCAGTCATCTGGGAGGGGCTCGGAGTAGACCCGCTGCTCCTCAACATCAAGAGGAGCCAGTTGATGTGGTTCAGGCATCTGGTTAGGATGCCTCCTGATGAGGTTTGCCAGGCACTTCCAACTGGGAGGAGACCTAAAGAAAGGCCCAGGACAAGCTGGAGGAACTATGTCTCTCAGCTGGCCAGGGAACGCCTTGGGAGCTGGCCCAAGTGACTGCAGAAAGGGAAGTCTGGGTGTCTCTGCTTCAGATGCTGCCCCTGAGATCTGACCACGGAAAAGCAGAGGAAAATCAATGGATACATAAGAAAACAAATAAACACTTTGACACGCTGGCATTTATTCCTCAACAGACAGCAAAGACAAACCATTCAGATGCACGGCATCACATTTTATCTCCTAGTTTGTAAATTTAAACAAGATTACTATGATTCTTTATTCAATATTACAAATAGTCTCCCTGTGGCACATGAGGGTCTGTGTTTGTTTTAACTAAACTGGCACAAGTCACTTCCTGTAGCATCACTCCCATTTAATTGACTTTGATGTTGTTTCACTTGAGTTTTTCAGCTCGGCTGGGGCAATGTCAGGGTAACCTGTTGCCATGGCGATATCAGCAACAAAAACTGGAGGGATGCTGAAAATACGAGGGGAAGGAGGGAAAACGCTAAACGGCAGACACTTTGAAAGGAGGAGGGGATAAGATGAGGTATTTTTTTCACTGTCAGCTCTTCAGGTTCAAAAAGCCAACAGGTGCAGGATGAGTGCAGCTGCCCTGAAAGAAAAGCCGGCATCACGTGGAAATTCGGGTAAAGGCTTGAGTAAAAAGAGACAACTGTTTTCTTCTCCACCCTTATCTCTCTCTCGCCGTCTCGCTTTCACTCAAAGATAGTTCTCTGTAGTCATGAATATTTTATCCCATACTTCTAAAACGAAGTGTGCTGTTTTTACTTTGACTCCTCTGCATACTAACGAGGAGCTTCTTCCTTTTAAAAAATATCATCTTATGAATTCAGTTGATGCAATGTGGGGTGAGGGTGAGGGATGAAGTCAGGGGAAGAAGGCAGGGGAAGCCTCATCAGCAAAATCAAATTTTGCACTGAGAACCGCAGATTGCACAACATTGCAGCAACGCCATTTTGTTATGACGCTAGCCTCGAGAAAAGGCTCTAGCTGCCTGGCAAAGTTGAAGCATTTTCAAAGCTAATTCACGCCGTGTAAACTATAACAACTGTGTCTGGCTTCAGTCGGGGTTATATCCTCTCGGAGTCACGTTCAGGAAAACAGAGTTTTTTTCCTTTATGTTTCCCCTCAGATGAACAAAACACAAGCATCTCTTATTCTGAGGCACAAAGAGCTCAAATATTCAAAGCACAACAAAGGAAAGTGCAAATTCCACAGAGCACAGTGATATTAGTTTAGTTCAGATTACCATTTGGTTTTATGTAAAGAGATTTTCACTGATAGTTTGTTTTCTTTAGGCAGAGTTGCAGAATGTGTGTGATGCAACCTGCTCTGAGGTCAGTGTAACAAAGTCCATGTGTGAGCTGCAACAGAAGACCCAGCTTGTCTCTCCACGAGGAATACTCCCTGATTCCACTAACTCAGAGGGCGCTAACTAACATGGTGTTCTGATTTTTGGTTTGAGTTTGACATTTTTCTTTTCATTAGTTAACTTTGTAGTCCTCGCATTTATTTATTTTGTTGGTTCCTTGTTTTTGACGTATTGACTGTTCAGTAGAACTTTGTTTGAAAAGCGCTTTATTAATAAATCTGATTGATTGGTTGATTGCACCTGAGAGGTGATTCTATTCTAATTTCCCACTTGTGACATCACAAATGGGGACTATTTGAATCAGCTTGTTTTAGGAACATAATTCCTCAAATCAAACACTGATCAAAATGACTTGATGTATTTTTTCATGTTTGGAGGCTTTTTAGAGGGAGTGGAGATCCACATGTGAACACAAAAGTTTGCATAAGGCGAGTTTCGCATAATATGTCCCACTTAAAATGGTCAGATAGAGAATTAGGATTAGTACTTCCATTACAATCCTGCAATATCCAGTGCTACACATCTACACATGACCAGTGACCAGTAGAAAATCTACAGGTGGCAAGGGCCAATTTCATTTTTATTACTATTACAATTACATAGTAAAAACAAGATAATTTTTATTATATAGTTGTTACATTAACATTAGACATTTATTACTTAATAAGTATATATGGAAGAAAAAAAGTCATGATCTGAGGCACTCCGCACTAGGGGCTGCATGACTTAATTTTTTTTAAAGTTGACCATCAAGTAATGAAAATCGAGTGGACTTCGACTAGTCGTTGATGACGTCATCCACCTGAAGCGGCTAAAACTGACGATGGGTGACCAACCGTTTTCTGACGCATGGGAGGGGGTTGGTTCGCTGGAGTTTTTGACTATTAAAATTGCGCCCACATTTGTTAAACGCATCTCTTTTAACAATGGTAGTTTCTGCATCTTGCTTCAGCCCTCTCCCCCCTCCCCCTGCGCAGCGGCCGCAAACTCACTGATGAGCCCGCAGCCTCTCAGAGTTCCTGCTGCTCTAAACATTAAAATAATTATTTCATTTTCTGTTCCTCACTTCTGATTACCTTCAGTGGTGTCTGTTTGTTGCAACCACCAGGCACAAAAACTAACTTGTTTTTATTTGACTATTTTTCTGTCATGTCTCTATTTATTATCTTCCTGCATCTCCTCTCAACCCTAAAGAAAAACTGCTACCTGGCTTCATATATATTCACCTTATGAGTTACCTTTGAACTGAAGCTCTAAAAGATCTACCGACTGCAAAAACAGCGGAGTGCGAGCTGCGCGCCGGCTGCATCAGTGAGGTCATCACCGGAGGACAAAACAGGTGATGTGCTCCGCTCCACAGCAGCGAAACGCATCAGGCACAAATAAAAGACAGAAAACATAAAAGGAAATGAGCCGACATGATTGCGTGTTAAATTTGTTTTTGAGGTGGTGACACCTGATTTGATAATGTTACTGTGGCCGTGCTCAAGATTCAGATGTCTGGAGCGCGTCAACGATCAGAGCTTTGCATGCGCAGGCTGGTTAAGGTTAGGATGGGGGTGAGGGGAAGGTTAAATTGCAAGAGAGTAAAGGTCACAATTCTGTCAAATGTCCGTTTTACCCAAGCCCCCACAATGCGGCTCAAAAATTGAAGCAATCCCGGAAGTACCAAAAATTGCAGTTCCACCCTCATTCGCTGGGGGTTGGTGTCAGAAGCGAGCAAATCCTCATTGACTCCCATGTTAAAAATACCAATTTCACAGCAGAAATAAACATGTTTACAGCCTGGTACCAAAACATGTTTTTTGTTTAAATGATCTAGTTTACACTCATGACAACTCTGAGGGGGGTGAATTTTTTTCTCACTCTTCTGTTTAAATGTATTAAAAGCCTAAAATTGTCACGAGCTGACTGGCGGATCCGTAAAAACACCCAACAAAGAATGACAGTTTAACGATGTTTATTAATAGGAGAGAGGCAGAGGCTAGGTCAGGAGGCAGGATGTCGTTACCAGGAGATCTGAAATAGAGAATAGTCCGTAGGGGAATTCCAAGAGACGAGGTCGGGGACGGAGCAGGGTTCGGGATCAGAAGACAAGGTGAGTAAACAGGCTGGAGAATTTACTTGCAAAGCTTTCAATAATCTGGCAATGACTGGGTAGCTGAATGGATCTATTATAGCAGGAGGAGCAGGTGGCGAATTAGGTTGATGACGGAACAGGTGGAATGAATGGAGCTGATGAGGTGCGGGCTGTGGTTGCTGTGGCAACAGGTCTTCGGCAGGAACAGGATCATGACAGTACCCCCCCCCCCCCCCCCCCCCCCCCCCCCAAGTGCTGAGGAGACAACGGGCTTGATCCTGGAGACGTGGAAGGTGGGATGGATGCGAAGTGGCCTGGGGAGACGGAGGCGGACCGCTGCAGGATTGATGACCTTAGACACAGGGAAGGGTCCAATGAATCGAGGAGCCAGCTTGCGGCAATCCACCCTGAGGGGAACATCCTTAGTGGACAACCAGACTCTTTGCCCAATACTGTAGGTAGGAGCAGGTATGCGACGACGGTTGGCCGAGCAGGAGTAGACTGCAGAGGAGTGGATGAGGTTGCTGCGGGCTATCCTCCATGCCCGATGACACCTGAAAGCGTCCACCTAGGCCGATGGAACCCTGAACACATGGTCCTGCAGGGAGAACACGGGAGGTTGAAAACCATAGACGGCATAGAATGGGAACACACCTGTGGAACTTTACGGAAGGGAGTTGAGAGCAGCATGCTCCACCCAAGGCAGGTTACGGGACCAGGAGGTTGCATCCTCCTCACAGAGAAGTCTGGTCTCCACCTCCTGATTAATCCTCTCTGATTGGCCATCGGTCTGGGGGTGAAAACCGGATGAGAGACTCACTTGAATGCCCAAACGAGCACAGAACTCCTTCCAAAAGCCAGAGATGAACTGAGGGCCACGATCAGAGACGATGTCCAGGGGCAATCCATGAAGGCGAAACACCTCTCTCGTCACGATGTCGGCCATATCCTTAGCAGAGGGGAGTTTCCTAAGAGGAACCAGATGAGACATTTTCGAGAATCGGTCCACAATGGTGAGAATTACCTTAAAACCATCAGAAGGGGGAAGACCCGTGATGAAATCCATACTGATGTGAGACCAGGGACGGCGGGGAATAGGTAACGGCCGTAATAATCCTGCCGTGGGTCGGCGAGATGTCTTGGCTTTGGCACAGGTAGGACAGGCTGAAACAAACTCTTTAATGTCTCTTGACAGGGTAGACCACCAGAAATGATTGCATAAGAGGGCCAGTGTTTTGGAGATGCCTGGATGGCAATAGAGACGGGAACTGTGGCAGAAGGTGAGTACCTGGGAACGGAGGGCATCAGGAACAAACTGGTGATCAGGAGGACGCTGGGGAGGCACATATTGCTGGTGGGCCTGTCGGAGTTGATTCTCCAGTTCCAGTCTGGATGCTCCAAGCAAAACTCTTTGTGGGAGGATCAGAGAGTCGGAATCGTGGTCCGTCATTGTGGGTTCCATAGATCTGGACAGGGCATCTGGTTTTGTGTTCTTCTCTCCTGGGCGATAAGACAGAGTGAAGTTGAATCGACTAAAAAATATGGCCCACCTGGCTTGTCAAGAGTTGAGTCTTTTTGCTGTTTTGATGTATTCCAAGTTTATATGATTGGTCCACACACAGCAAATTGGGAAGTGTATATTCAACACTTTAAGAGTAAATTTTACACCAAACTCGGTGATCATTTGGGTCCAAGTATCCAGTGTTAAAACAACACTGGACACCGGAGTTAAACAAATAACACTAGAAGAGAGTATAATTTTAAACACTTTGAGAGTATAAATGTACTCTGTCAAAAGTCAAATGAAACCTCCCAAAGAGTTAATTTATACTCTCAAAGTGTCAAAGATTCCACACTATTCTAGTGTTATTTGTTTAACTCCGGTGTCCAGTGTTGTTTTAACACTGGACACTTGGACCCAAATGATCACTGAGTTTGGTGTAAAATTTACTCTTAAATTGTAGAAAGAACTCCAACAGTGTCTAATGTGGACCATATGGAGTCCAATAACACCCTGCAAAGGGAGTTAATCACTGAAATAGTCAATTTTAGCATTTTAATTTGAAATCAAGAGCACTTTAAAGATAAATGAACAGCAATAAGCAACTGACCACAGAATTTTCTAATATTTATTTGAAAATAGAAACACTAAAATGTGTTACAATTTGTTCCAAAAATTGTGAGAAACCCAAGGACATCCTTCAGACACTTAAGCGCATGGTCTTTACGTTTACTGTTCAATGAATCATGAGTACAAGTAATGAACCTCAAAATGAGGAACAAATGATGCAAAGAAGCAGAATCTGTTTCATAAACTGGTGTTGTCTCTAAAACAAAAGTGCTTTATCACCCAAGTTTGTACCAAACTGGACCTATCCTAAAACAAAAATCTTTTACTTTTTTGATGTCTGCTATAACAGCACATGCACAAGAACCACATACAAATCATTCCTCTCAAACCCGTAAGTTGTCTGAAGATCAAATGGTTTGAAAAACTGCAACAAATCAACCCTCAACAGAGAAGTATCAAACTCACTTCCCTTTGCCACATGGTACGAGTGAAAATGCTCAGCAAATCCCAGCGTCTCAAGGTGTTCCACTGCCAGAAAATATTTCCCAGCACAAACAATAATTTCACTTATTTGACTGAATACATGGTATTACCCCTTCAATCTTTGAGCACACAACAAGTCCAGGGTGATACTCAGTTCCATAACATGCAACCCAAGATACCACATCAACCTCAGAGTTCATGTCAACGTGCAGGTTATCAGCCAGGCTGGTTTAAATTTCAAACCAGGGTAAAATCCAGGAGAAAACTTCAGATGCCAAACCAAGCCTTTGACAGTGCAAAAGGTAGACTTGCAAACAAAACATCGAAACATCTTTTTGTGTAGCTGATTCAGTTGAGGAGCTTTGCTCTAAGATCCTTCACCCTAGGACTTTCATGACACAGACCAACATCTATATTATAAATGGTGGTCTGCACAAGTGTATACATATTGTGCAGGGCCTGATCGTAAGAGATGCCAAACACATAGTGCACTTTGAAAAGTTCGTCAAAGGCTGAAATAGAGGACTTAGCCTTGCAGGGAATGAGCTGACCATCCACCACAATGTAGTAGTCATTGATGGTGCGACGTGTTGTTCCAACCGCCAGAATGTAGGGCTGCCTCCCCTGGACTGAACTGGTCGTCTCTTGAAGGTTGCGGCATGACTGAAAGAAAAATGTCAACAGAAAAATCAGATGATTACTTTCCAACTTCACTCTGAAACACTTATGAGTTTGAGCCACTTACTTTGTGAAAGCAGACAACATGGCTCAGAGCTTCTCGAACGGTGACCTTTACAGGTCTCTTCTTCCCACCGGGTGGTGGAGGTAGGAGGTAAACCAGCAATAACAGAGCTGCCATGTCACTGTCCCAAGCTGGCACAAGATTTAAATCAAGTCAGCTATGCATTTCATGCTTATTCTAGAACAACACTGTAATAAAACAGTTATTCACACTAAATTCATTACTTGAGCTTACACATTTCAGCCAAGTAAGTTTTGATATTTTGAAATAAAAAAATAGTTATTTCTTCTTTTTGCATTCCAAAATGAATGGTGGTGGTGGTGGGGAAGAGATCATTCAAATGTAAACTTGATTCATCATTTCCTTCTGGGCTCTCCACTGCAGACTGAATGAGAGACTCCAGGACCGGTGTCTTTGTGAGGTTGTTGGCTTCTTTGATGACTTTCACCTTCAAAGAGGTTCCCCATTTTTCCATTAGTTTTGGTGAGACTTCTTCTCCAATCATCTGGAAATCCTGTACCACCTTAAAAGCAAACAAAACCACACACAAATTTGGAAACTGCACAGTTCAGCAAACAAAGACATTTTAAAGTCTGCTAATCTTTTTGAACTAATTAAAACAGTCATGACCCACTATTCTGAAATAAGACGACAAAGCCTGCAGCTTAAGACGCTATATCCAAAGCGGACTTACCAGGCCTTTTGTGTCCAGGAATCTTGGGAACACACTAAGGATGGTCTCACACTTCTCAGAATCCTGAATTAGTTCTTGTCTGTGCTTAAATGTTTGTTCCATTTTCAAGAAGATATGGCTTTCATCTGTGCTGTGCCTCAGCAGGGAAATGGCCTCTCTGAACAGATCGCCCTCCAACTGATGCTCTGCAGTCATGGGTTTTCCAAATTGTGGTCCTCTGTTGCTTGATGGATCTCTACTTGTGCTGCTCCTTCTCCTGCCACCATGGAGTTCACGCTGCATGTTTTTAGTTTCCAAGCGATGTAGCCTTCATTACTTTTGGAATCAAAAAAGTGCTCCTACAGAAAAGAAAAGAAAAGTCTTTACATTTGATCAATTCATCCTGAAATCAAGTTTTTTTTTTTTTTTTTTTTTTTTTTTTTTTTTTTTGCTGATAACCTATAAATAACTGTCTAATAATGGTGTAGACATGTGTAGTCACTATTTTGGCATTTTAGTGAATCGAATTTAAAATATAAATATTCTGTGTAAAACTGTTAGGGTAGCGCCCTCTTCAGATAAAAAGTTTGAATTTTAATAAGCAATTGCTATTGGCTAAAAGATACCCAGTGACATTACCGTTTCCATATGTGGTCAGCAGCAGAGTCTGAAGCTCAGCCAATTATACATAGCAAGTTAGAATGGGAATAGCAAGTGAGTGTTTATGGCTCTGCACCAGTAGCCTGGGGCAACACAAGCCATCGGTACAAAGCGATATAGCTCAGGGCTGCTTGGCTCCTCCAAAATGCCTTTTTCCCTCTTTGATAAAGGAGGTGGACAGATATCATCAAACTCCAATGGCTGCTCTGAAGCTAAAGAGCTAGAGTGGTTATCAGGAACTAGGACACATGCTCCATCAAGGTGTGTTTGTATATGGGTGTGTCATGTGAATGTGTGTATGATAGCGGGGAATCTCAAAGCCTGAGGCGGTGTGGGCATGCAGTTTGTGTCTTGGTTGGCCAGGCAACGACTCCTCATGGTGCATTTTTAAACAGGAAATATGTGCATGGTAAGACTCTTTTCAATTTGCTGTGCACAATGAATGGTGTAACAGCCCCCCTCCAGCCAATGCCGCCATTCTTCCAGTGCAAGTTTGATGGCCAAAAGCTCTCCAACATCATAATTGCACTCTGTGGATGAAAGAGTCTTGGAGAAAAATGCACATGGATGTACTTTATTGTCCTTGGATTTCTGACTGAGGACGGCCCCAACTCCAAAGGCTGGGGCATCAACTTCAACAATGAACTGTCTTGTGGTATCGGGTAAATGCAGGACCGGTGCAGATGTAAACATGTCTTTGAGTTTTGGGAATGAGTGGCTGACTTATTCCATTGAAAACTGGCCTTGCTGGAAGTGAGGGCATGCAGAGGTGTAGTGATCTTACTGTATCCCTTTATGAATCTCCGATAGAAGGTGGCGAACCCTAGGAATCGTTGGAGCTGTTTACGGGTTGTGGGAACGGGCCAGCTGACAACGGCAGAAGTTTTGGCAGGATCCATGGCAATTTGATTGGGAGAGATAGTGAAACCAAGGAAAGAGACAGTGGTACAATGGAATTCACTTTTTTCAGCTTTGAGAAACAGGTTATTCTGGAGGAGGTGGAGGAGTACGGCATGTACGTGTGTCTGGTGGGTCTCTGGGTCAGGAGAAAATACCAAAACGTCATTGAGATAGACGAACACACAACTGCCCACCATGTCTCTAAGAGCATCATTGATGAGGGCCTGAAAAACAGCAGGTGCATTAGTTAGTCCAAATGGCATGACGAGATACTATATATAATGGCCTGTGGGGGTGTTAAAAGCAGTCTTCCATTCATCTCCTTCACGTATGCGAACCAAGTGGTAAGCGTTGCATAGATCCAGTTTTGTAAATATTCAGGCTCCGTGAAGAGAGTCAAAGGCGGCGTTTATGAGTGGTAAGGGATAGTGATTTTTTATGGTGATGTCATTCAGGGCTCGATAGTCGATACAAGGCCTAAGGAATCCATGTTTCTTTTCCACAAAGAAAAACCCAGCACCGGCTGGGAAGGAGGATGGTCGGATAAGTCCTGCCTGTAGCGATTCCTTAATGTATTTGGTCATGGCAGTTTGTTCCGGAATGGAGAGGGAAAACAAACAGCCCCTAGGAGGAAAAGTACCAGGTAATAGGTCGATGGCACAGTCATATGGGCGGTGAGGTGGAAGAGAGGTGGCACGATGTTAGCTGAAAACCTCCTTCAAATCATGGTAAGTCCTGGGTACTTTGGAAAGGTCAGGGTAGATTTATTGGGGATCCTGAACAGATTGAGTAGGAGGAGAAGCATAGTTTAAACAGTTATGATGACAGTGAGCAGACCATTGAAGAACCTTTCCTTTGCACCAGTCAATTTGTGGATTGTGTTTTTGTAACCAGGTGTTGCCCAGAATGATAGGAATGCTTGGAGATTTAATAACCAGAAATTTTAAAGTCTTTGTGTGGTTACCTTCAATCCTCATATTTAAAGGCTCCGTCTCCTGGGTGGCACGATACATAGTGTGGCTGTCGATAGCCAGAATCTCCTGAGTCCCTGACATGGGTTGAAGCTCCAATCCCAGAGTCTTGGCCATGTTGTAGTCCATAAACTCCGTGTCTGCGCCAGAGTCAATAAATACTGGGAGCTTCGTCTCTTGGTTTTTGTGGGAAAAAATGGCGGTTACTGGAGGTCTGGACGAGGATTTAGGATTAATGTGACCCAGTAGACGCCTCTGGATATCTACTGGGTCTGTCCTTTTAACAGGCAGTTCCGAACCATGTGCCCCAGGTTGCCGCAATACAAACACAGATTAAGATTCCTCCTTCTGGTCTTCCCTTCTGTGATAGTTGTGACCTGCCAAGTTGCATTGGTTCCTCAGTCCTGATGGGAGTGGAAAAAAACCCACCAACCTTAGACAATTCACCTGAGGATGACTGTCGAGCAGGACGGTAAGGGATTGATGCAGGCTGATTAAAATTCCGGGTTGTTCTGTCTCTCCTGTATTCCATGAGTCGAAGGTCAGTACTTGTAGCTAGGTTCTCCGGTTCTACCAAGGTCTTGGGAAATTCTCGGGTGGCCATTTCGTCTTTGATTCTGTCAGAAAGACTTTGATAGAACATGTCCATAAGAGCGGGCTAATTCCAGTCACTGGTAGCAGAAATAGCATGAAAGTCAATGATGTAATCCGTGGCCCTTCTGTTATCCTGTTTTAACGTCATGAGTTTGCGGGTGGCTTCACGACCAGGTAATAATGGATAAAAACCCTTATAAGTTCATGAGCAAAATCATGGTAATTGTAACAGATCCCAGAATTTCTTGCCCATTCTCCAGTTCCCCAAACTCTGGCTTATCCTGATAACAAGGAAATGACGTATGCCACTCGAGATCGCTCCGTGGAAAAAGAGGAGGGCTGTAGCTCAAACTGAATCTCACATTGTGTAAGAAATGCATGGCAGTTCTTCGATTCACCTCGGAAAACTTCAGGCGGAACCAGGCGTGGCTCAAGAATAGGAGAACTTCAGGGCAGGATGGCGGAGTCTGGAGTTAAACCGGAAGCATCTGGCGGTGATCTCTGTTGGTTAGCTCGTAGCAGGTTTAGCATGTCCTCAGTCTTGTTCTCCAGTTTGTTTATAGCCGTCTCCACACTAACACATCACTCTGATGTTGGGGTCGGATCCATTGTGGCCAGATTATTCTGTCACGAGCTGACTGGCGGATCCGTAAAAACACCCAACAAAGAATGACAGTTTAACGATGTTTATTAATAGGAGAGAGGCAGAGGCTAGGTCAGGAGGCAGGAGGTCGTTACCAGGAGATCTGAAATAGAGAATAGTCCGTAGGGGAATTCCAAGAGACGAGGTCGGGGACGGAGCAGAGTCGGAGCCAGAGGATCAGAGCAGCAGCGGAGCAGACAGGGTAAATCCAAGAGACGAGGTCAGGAACGGAGCAGGGTTCGGGATCAGAAGACAAGGTGAGTAAACAGGCTGGAGAATTTACTTGCAAAGCTTTCAATAATCTGGCAATGACTGGGTAGCTGAATGGATCTTTTATAGCAAGAGGAGCAGGTGGTGAATTACCGTAAGTCCTCTGATATTAGCCTGTATTTAATTAACTGCCGGGCATCATTTTTGGCCAGTGTCAGAGTCGGCGGAGGTGACTAATGGCCGTTTTTTTTTATTGTGGCCGGGTGGAATGCGGTAACAAGCAAGTACGGGGGGCGGTTGTGTCATCTGTCTCACTTTTTATTTGCCAGTGATAGAAGAAGGAAGATGATCTTGCAAGATGGAAATCCTTACCAATATCACTCATGGGGAGAGTTGCTACAATTAAAATGATGGTCTTACCCAGAATAAATTACTTATTTTCAGTGATCCCAAACAAACCACCAGCTGACTGGTTTAAATCTCTGGACTCCTCAATTACAAAATTCCTTTGGCAGGATAAACCTCCAAGAATTAGCTTAAAAACGCTTCAGAAAACCAAAGACAGAGGAGGACTGGATTTACCCAACTTTTATTATTATTTCTGTAGAGAAATAGAGTGATGTAACGATCTAGAGTTGTATTTTAATATACTGTAAGTAGATCTAGTTTTTATAATCAGAAGAATAGGTTGTTTTTATCATCAGGGAGTTCATTTAACACTCTGTATTGACCTTGAGACAAGAAAAGAGAGAGTTGGGATCGTTTAAGAATTTTATTATAAATTCTACAATCTATCAGGACTAACTCTGTGTTGTTTGGAAATGAATGTGATGTTCGATGTGTGTGTGTGTGTGTGTGTGTGGTTGGTTCAGACTCCTTAGGCTGACGTCATTGAATCTGGTAGTCTGATTGTTATGACTAGATATCACGAGGCTTATAAAGTGATGACATGAGCTGCTATTTTGCCGTGTACGTACCCAGTGGGGGCCTCCCAGGTAGATCAGGAAATGCCAGGTCTGAAGACCTCGGATGTGCGCTGGAGCTGGTCGAAACCGCGGTCACAGCGTTTCAAAGCCCGTCTGAAGGGTCGACCCAGGTAACAATCTGCAGCGTCAGCAGGTGCTCTTATTTTGAAAGGATGTCGTCTGGTTGTTAAACGACGAAAATCTCCAACTTCACAGTTCTTAGTTTAAAGAAGAAAACACATCTGGCCAGGCTGTGCTTCTCTTTGGGATGACGGTGAATAGAACTGAAGTCAAAATGGAACTGAGCTTAAAATGGCGTTGCCTTGTTTTATATCTCTGAATTGTTGATAAGTTTTAGTAAAGCGGAATGGACACTTTAAGTCAACAAGCCAGATTCTCTTGCGGCAGCCGAAAGCTCTGATTGGTTGGAACAATGTGTCATGCGTTTCTATGGAGATGAGGGTCAGTCTGTCTGTGCAGTAGTCCTGTTTTCATTAAACACATAAATCATGACATCTTTATTCCACAGATCATTCACTTGATTATTATTGATCAACATATGTTTCGAATAGCTTTAATCACAAATTAAGTACTTTGATTATTGAAAAGCGTTCTTCTTCTCCTTCTGGCTCTTCTCCTGGAATGTAAACAGTCTGAGGAACACCCGACCTTGGCGTTTTCTACACGGGTGTTACTGTGTACAGGTGCAGCTGTGTGGAGCTGAAAATTCTGAAGTTCATAACGTTACATATCCCCCCTTTTCAAGGTCAATGTGGTCCTTCAAGAGACCACTTGGTCGTTGAACAAACCCAAGTTATGAAGAATCTTGACAACAGAACAGGATGTGATCCCAAGGGAACAGCCATCTGTGGTGAGGTACGAACCCCACGCCGAAGAACAGTCTCGCATACTCCTCAGGAAGAACACAAGTCAGCAGGTTATTAATTATTCCCCATGGAAGCCATAAACGAAGCAACAGCAACTTTATATCCTCACGGGCAATAAAGCAAAGCAGGAGCAAATCTTGTACGTATCCACGAACAGGGTAGTATTCCAATTAAAAATCGATCGTTGTATCCGCAGGCAGGGTAATATTCCAAATAAAAATTGAACTTTGAAAGAGTACTTATCGTAATCCACAAAAAGGGAAGAGCAGTTGACAGTAATCCCAATGAATGAGGTGTCCCAGCAGCCATGCCGGAACCACAGTCGTCCAAGGCCAACGAGCCGGAGCACCCCCCAGGAGTAGTCGATGCAGATGACGAGTCACGGATCCACCCCCAGGAAGCAGGATCCTCACAAGCTCAGCAGAGGAGAGAGAGCACAGTGCAGGCACTTCAATGTAGACACGACAAAATTGCATTTCATGTCATCAAAAAAAAATGAAAAACCTAACTCTATGAGTACCTGTTGTACTATGTGTTAGTTTTATTTGTAATTACCCATTAAGTGAAGAAATGGATGCAGCCCTGTCTGTGTTAGGTGCAAAAAGGATGATGCGAGAAGCAGAAAAATGAAAGAAACCCTAACTGGTATCAGTGAAACCTCACTGGAAATACACGCTGTCAGGACAGGGGCAAAATTGGTTATAGCCCTGTGAGATAAATCAAAGAATTGATAATCACAAAAGAAATATTCACTCTTAAATCAACTTCAAAGATACTATAAAAAACAGAAATGTAAATCAGTACTAAAATGTAAATAAGTGGTTAGTAATCATGTTCATGTTAATGTACCCCTAAGGAATTGTGATTAGTAAAGATAAAAAAAAAAAACGTTTTGGACAACAGTACTATGTGGACTAACCCACTCACTGTTACCTGGCCGTTTACCTGACTCCAGGAGCCCACAGCACGTCCGTCGCAACAGACCTTAAGTCTGCACGTGACGTTGTTGGTGCCAAAAAGGTCAAGAGGTCATCTACAAAATGTATTGAGTTAAAGCTGAGTTCTTAGGTTGAAAGTGTTTTCTGGCTAGAGTTCGTGTGCTGTTCCAACATCAGCTCCAAAGGAATTTCCTTTTTTGGTCTCTGCTTGCTTCCAGTAACATTGCTTAAAGCTTATCTGACTTGCTAAATACTTGATGTGATTCCAAAAGTGTTGCTGTGTCCCAGACAGAAGTCTCCACCCACAGTTTCCACAGAAGAGATGTGAGCTATAAAAAGGGGAACCACTCTTTTGTCGGGGTCTTTCCGGCTGTCCTGAGATGTGAGGAGACAAATAAAAGACCACGCTGTTCTCGACTGAAAAACTCTCTCCGACTCTTTTCTTTAAGAATAACAGAAATTGCCCACATGTTGGCACCCCAGATGGGTGAACAGCGAGGACTTTCCGTGGCGTCCCTTGGCTCCTGTCCAGTGGCTGAGGTCCGTACTAAGGGCCCAGGTGAGCATGTTTTTGTTCATTTTTGTGGCCTCTGTCACTGGGCAGGGGTGTTCTCCTGTTCTGATAATACTATAAATATCAGTTGGAGAGAGGATTCATGTCTGACAGTGGTAAAATACTCACACCGTGTGAAGTCAGCTGTGTCATTTTGATGACGGACAAATTTTAAGTGTCAAATTGAAAGGTGGGACAGCAGATTGGAATAGAATCTGAAAAGCTGACAAGGTTTTGAGAAATCCAGTCTCCTGACTCGGTAAGAGCAGAGACGGGGATCCTGAAGAAAAAGCGCTGAAGTTGTGAGAAATGAGCTTTGCCTGTAATTCGGTCTTTCCCCTGGGGTTTGGTAAATTTAATAAGAGTTTGTGGCAAAGTAAAAAGAGAAAAAGAGGCCTGTATAAGAAGTTGAAGTCTTTGCTGAGTTCGGTTCGTCCTCGAGGAGTAACAAATTTAAGAGTGTTTGCAAAGCAGTAGTGAGGCCTGTGAGAAGACGTCTTGGGTTTGCAGCGAGAGGCTGCGTATGGCTCTCAGTTTGAGCACTTGGAGAGTGCAAAAAGCAGAGCCGAGGTTTGGGAGCTCCGTGGGTGGGTGATCAGCACTGGATGATGTGTTGTAGGAGCTAAAAACAGTGTTTTTGGGTACGTGCATGTTGACATGTTGCTTATCAACTCCAGCCGCACACGTGCGGTGCAAATTTTTGCTTATCAGGCAGCCCAGCTGCTGATTACGTGCTCCACAACCTGTTGTTCAGTCCAGCTTATGTAAGTCTCAACTACTTTTGACCATATTAGGAGGTGGAGGTGGCACCCCATCATTTCTCGGAATCGGGGGGAGGTGGGGGTTGAATAGAGAGAACCACAGTGTGAGGGCCTGATGCGGTACCAGGAAAAATAAATAAGATAAATAAGAGCTCTAAAAGTTGCAACTCGCATATGTAAAGTTCACTGCAGTGCTAAATTTAATGTTTGAAGTTACGCAAAATTCAAATTCTGCAATCCTGTTCTGATCAGTCTGAATAGAGTACCATAAGTTAATAAATAAAAGGTTTTAAAGTAACATATATATATATATATATATATATATATATATATATATATATATATATATATATATATATATATATATATATATATGTAGTGGCCTGGAGATTAAAAGGGAAAAAAAAAACAAGGAACACAAGGAAAGTTGTAAATGACAGCTTTATTTTAGAATATTTAGATATACATTTATTGAAGGTCAGGCAGCTGCTAAACAGTAAGATCGAAACAGATCTGTAGAAAATAAGTATGTGGACTGTTTCTCAGAGCGCTCACAAAAATTGCAATTTGACTTGCTCTAATGGTTGAATAGGACTTGCTTAAAAGCAGGCATTAAGTTCTGAAAATTACCAGCCGTTAAAGGAAGTCCTGTCAATTTGGTGTAAAGTAGGAAAAGTAAGTGCCAATTTGGGTCAGTTAAATTTAAATTAGGAGAAACATAATAATAATAGTCCAACTGAAACAAAGAGATTAAGAAAAGATAAGGTAAAACAGACGTTTATGTATATAAAGAGAATAAATAAGTGACGGACTGACTTACTTTTGTTTAAAAGACTGTGACAAACTGAGAAAAAAAAATGTTCTCTGTGCCTCTGTGAGTGAGTGTTTCTTGCATGAGAAGTAAATGCTGCTTCTGGCTGGATACTCTGTTGAATGACGCAGTTTTTAATAAAGGGAGCTGCTGGAAAAAACTGGGCGTAGTCCAGCTTTGCCCGACTGAAAAACAATAGAAAAAGAACTTGTAGTTAGTGCGGTGACAAGGAAATCGTTTAAAATATAAAAGTTGCATGGTCGTGTTTATACAAAGGAAGTATTTTATCAGCTTTTGGGTCGTGTTGTAACTGGAGTCTCTCTCTCTTCCTCTTTTTCTACTGCCGGCATACACACACACATGGTGGAAACAAGGCTTGCTTGCTTTCTGTAACATGCAGTTTTAAGCAATTTGTGACTTTAGAAAAGATATTTTTGGTGTTTTGGGCGTACCTTCTTAGTCCAGTCTTAGTTCTTAGTCCATGGTTGGCCTCCGTGAGACCTGTTCTCCTGAACGGTCAGGGAAGAATGAGACTGAAAGTTCTGCCTGAGGGCCTGACTCCACCCACATTTACACACAAGAATCCCGTAGTCTATAAATAGCACAGGGTGCTGCATTCTGCAGCTCTCATACCTCTTAGAATCATATGATCCAATCTTAAAATTAACAATCAGTCAGGAAATAAAGTATTTGCTCTAGAACGTTCAGTTACACCCATTTATAAATATTTAGTATAGGTTTTGTAAAACTATTGCTGTAAATCTTGCTGTAAAACAAAACCCAATAATTGTCTTGCCTCAACCTTAAGAACCATTAACATTAGTGGCTGGATTTTGAGATGCTGAATAATGGAAAAAACTGATAAACTAACTATTATTTCCTGTAACCTGGCTAGAAACTGTACCAGGCTGCTTTGGATTAAAAAACTGGTAGTTATTTTCCCAAAACAAGATAAATAAATAGGTAAATAAAAATGAAAGGAGGGATCTTGCATTTTGGGTTAGATTGTGCCTAATGATTAAAACCTGTGCAGAACTGATTTGATGATTAAGGAACAATTGTGCCCAGGAAGTAGTCTAGATTTACCTTTGAGTCAGTAAAGTCGACTATTTATTAGAAGCCATCGTTGATTTGTAAAAGAGAAAGTTCTGCCATTTCAACCCAATCAACATATTTAAGGAAGACGTTTGCTGTGAACTGTGGTGGCATGAACTTTACTGGGTTGGCCTGTCACAGAGACGGAAACCGACTGCAGATGAAAGTTTCCTGGATCTGGCTCTACACAAATGGAGCAGGAAGTCCCCACCACAAGCTGTGTGTCTGCGTCGAGATGGGGGAGGCGCCGTAAAATGGACACAATGAGGCAGACACTTGTTTGCCCTGCTGCAGATGAAACAAAGGACAAAGGGGAGGAGCATGTGTGCTAACATGTGAACTTTAATCAATGACGGTGGTCATCCTGGACTTACAAAGAGAGGCTCAAAAGAGACTGTCTCCTATGGTTACACCCAGTGAAGGAGTGCTTGCTGCAGTTAGGTAATGGAAAAAGCTTTTTTGGCAACAATCAGTTGACTTGGTGAAATGTCAGAATTGGGAAAAATTTACTAAACTACTGCAGAACATAGCTAACTGAGGAAGTTATCCTTAAAAAATAGGATTAGAAACCTGATCCTATATTTTTCTATCAGCTGTAAGTTCTAACGTAGAAAATAATGATACAAAATATTGAATAATTGTACCTCTCATTCGATAATAATTATGTTCACATTTTCTCATCTTGTGAAATCTTTAACATAACATTTTTAATTGGCCTTTTGCGGGAATGGCGTTGCGAGAACATTTGGATTTGGCTACAGCCGAAAATTGGCTAAACTGAAATTTTGGTTTGACTTAAATTAGGTGTCACTGAAGGTAAACGAAGCTATATTCATGCTGCATGGGAATTGGAGTGTAGGAGCTAAAAGCAGTGTTCTGTGTACGTGCGAACTGACATTCTGCTTATCAGCCCAGCTGCTGCGTACGTGCAGCCTGACAGCATCAGCAGTAGAGTATAACAGCTGTAGGAGGGATGAGAATGGGACGACAATTGGCTAAAGGAAAAAGTCTTTAAGTTTATCATCACAGGATGGCATGATAAATAAATAAATAAAATAAATAAATGAAAGAAAAGAGAAAAAGGAAAATTAATTAAGTGAAACGTAATAGCAATAAAACGTTAAATTGATCTAAATCTGTCATGAAATCACTGCCACTGGAAAAAGGAGTAGGTAAAAAGAGGATAGGGGAGTATTTCTTAGCACAAATCACGTTATTGATTTAGCAATGCAGCTTAATTTCAGATGCTTTAAGGATGATACTAACTTGTGTTATAGATGGAGAAGTAGCACAGAAATACACTTCTAAGTGAGGAAATAAGGAAAACTGCTGATGACCAATGCCATATATTAATAATAATAATAATAAATAATAATAATAATAATAATAATAATAATAGCCTTTATTGTCATTATACAGGATACAACGAAATTGGAGTGCCACTCCCTTGGTGCACAATACAATAATACCTCTAAATTTAAAGGTCACCTAAAACAAAACAATAGTAAGTAACAAAACAATAGTATTGTATTGCCCACATATACAAACAAACCTGTAACTGCAGTTTCGTTATTTATGAATTAACCTTAAGTAGTGAATTAATTCTTAGGATTTCTTGTGCTAGTGAGGTTCTTAAAGGAAAAAGGAAAGAAAATAAGAAAGAAGGTTCATAATTGGGGTGAATAGTAAGGGACATTGGAAAACCTGAAACTATTTTGTTGAATTGATAGTAAAGTGGTTGTCCTAATTTTTAATTGGAGAGATCACACCGCAACATGAGTTCAGAACAGTAGTTATGGGAAGTTTTGTTGGATTAATTTGATCACACGCTTTAGGTATTATTTTTTCCTTCCACTGATTTAGTGTTCGGTTAAGTGGCTCATTTAAACCAAGCGGAGACACAGACTGGAGAGAATAAGTAGTTTAGTTTAGTTGTGCGCGTCCCGCTCTTGCAGTTTGAGCATTTTCCAGAAATAATCTAGGGGTTTAAGAAGTGGAAGGAAGCTCTGGATGAAATTGCTAACATGCATGCCTACTTAACGGAGGAATTTCACACTTTCGCTTCAGTCTGACATTTGCTTGGTGTGTGAGGGCACAGAGACGTGTATGGACCGTGTGCTTGACTGTGTTTGTTTTGTTTGTTTGTTCCTTTATTTGTATGGGCGTGGCCGAGCCTTGAGAAACATCAACAAAGCCATTGGACTATTCTGAGTAAATTAACCAATCAAATTCAAATTCAGGATCCTGAAACAATTCGGTTATAATCTCTAATTGATGAAGACCATCTTAACAATCCATTGCACAAGGCATCGTCAGTGCTACTGGAACTGTTTAAAAAAAACATGCATGGTTGTATATTTTAGTTGAATCATTTATACTCATTGAATTATTGTTGTCTGCTTTATGTTTTAATTTCTTTGCAATTTTTCTCTGTGACACAGGAGGAGATGCTGGTGGCAAAGTGGATCCCACTTATTTTTTCTTCCACACACACATTCTTGCTCTCTCTCTATCTCTGTGTGTGTGTGTGTATGTGCATGTGTATGTGTTTGTGTGTCCGTGTGTGTCCATGTTATGATGTTACTGTAACTTTAATTGCGCTTGCTGTTTGTAGCTGTATGTGTCTGATGTTGTAGGTATCAGAGGCTAGGGTCAGTAAGAGATAGGACATTTTTGTGCATAACCATTAATCCCTAGGCGATCGGCTCGGGGGACGTCTGGTCCGTACGGAGTGCAAGGCTTCCTGGTGTTGCACGGTGACCAAGGGTGAGGATGGAAAAAGATGAAGATTGGACTCTCATGAACTCACGTCGATGCCTGAGATGAAGGCTAAAGGAACCATCCCTGACTAATTACAATGGGGTTTCTGCTGGAGGAGGTGAAGAGGATAACCAATGGACAAGCATAACAAGAGGACAGACATCACCACAATGTATCATCGTTTTATAGGCCATCCGACGACCGCGACACCAATAGAGGAATTGTTCACAATGACAGATGAGTAAAATGCAACTACTCTACACCCTAGACTGGTTTCCATACCTGCATTCACGTCATTATAATCACATCTGTGGATGCAAGGACTTGACTAGTCTCACTAACCATACAATGATGGCGTCACTTAGCTGATGTCTAATTACTTTTGTTCCAGTTTTACAACTTTGATTGTTTTATTTGTCCGAGGGGAGGTTATAGGTTTAAGCTGTACGTAAAGCTTTTGCATTGGCCGGAGGGGCCAGGCAGATCTGAGGTAATAAAGAGACAACTCCTACCAGAATATAGCATGTGTGTATTCCTGGTAAACTACCAATAATGGGCCCAGAACTAACATGTTTCTGGATAAGTGCTTAGAGCACATTAATGACAATGTTATAGGTCATAATGCTGCGGATTAATTCCTCGTATGCTGGGGATTCAGAACTACTGATGATAGGCGACCCAACATATGAGTTTACCATATATTCTAAGGTTTCACATCATTTTTGTTCCCGTTTGTGTCTGAGTTATTTAACTTAATGTGATAACATAACCATGACTGTTGGTACTCCATTTCAGGTGCGACAGATCTTCTGGTGGTTGCTGGTTGAGTGAATCATTGCATGCCGTGCTGGCAAACTAGCTCTTTAATTTAGGATAGTGAGTAGTATAGAAAGGGGGTGTGAATGTGGGGATGGATGCTTTGTCTTTGGGTCTAATATTTAGGAAGTTTTTGTGGTAATAGGTTTATAGGCAATTGGCGTGCTAATTCAAGTTTTTCTTGTTGACTTGTTGTGTTTTGCTCGCTGTGGGGAGGATGGAGTCGGCACCACCACGCTGCACGGAGATGTACAAAGGGAGGACTGAGCCAAGGACTTATGCCTTTGCTTTCTTGACAAATAAAGGACACTTGTCCACATAAAGCCCTCCTGCAGCAGAAGGCCTCCACGCCGACATGGATGCTGAACTTTTATTTTCCGTTTTATTCTTTTGAATGAAGTTTTCAACCGGACTTATTACTGTTTCATTATGTCTTCGCTAAAGCTAATTGTTCATTATTCATCATATTTGTCACCTGTTTATCTTCATGTGCTTTTGTTGATTTGTGTGTGTTTTTTCTTTTGATCACTGACGAGGATATGTGTCACCAATGTCCTCGCATGCACGCTCTGTGCTGTGGTGTTCGTCCCTGGGGTCGGGGAGGACATGGAGGAATTTTCCCTGTTAAAGTACAGCGGGCAGGGTTTTTTGCCTCCATACGGAGTGCGCATGCAATACATTCGTGAAGTAATGGGTTCAGTTAATGCTAAAGTCATGTTTCATGTATTGTTTCATAGTTTTTCATTGTCTCAGCTGTGAACTCATCGGTTGTTTTTCAGTGTCTTAATCATTGTTCATTACATATACGTGTTAACGTTGCTGTGTTAGTCTGGAACATCATCTCGTGTTTTGGCATGGGTTCTCCTTTATGCATTTTTTGATTCAAGGTCATATGTTATGCCCTTTTGTCTCTATCCTCGGTCATGTTGTTACATTATCATTATTTGTTGCTCATTTGTTCTGTTACTTAGTTAAGCATTCATTGCTAATTTGCTAATTTGTTTATGATAGTAATGTGTGGTGGACAAGTCCATCAAAGGGAGGACTGTTGGTGCCAAAAAGGTCAAGAGGTCATCTACAAAATGTATTGAGTTAAAGCTGAGTTCTTAGGTTGAAAGTGTTTTCTGGCTAGAGTTCGTGTGCTGTTCCAACATCAGCTCCAAAGGAATTTCCTTTTTTGGTCTCTGCTTGCTTCCAGTAACATTGCTTAAAGCTTATCTGACTTGCTAAATACTTGATGTGATTCCAAAAGTGTTGCTGTGTCCCAGACAGAAGTCTCCACCCACAGTTTCCACAGAAGAAATGTGAGCTATAAAAAGGGGAACCACTCTTTTGTCGGGGTCTTTCCGGCTGTCCTGAGATGTGAGGAGACAAATAAAAGACCAAGCTGTTCTCGACTGAAAAACTCTCTCCGACTCTTTTCTTTAAGAATAACAGAAATTGCCCACAACGTATAACATGGAAGACAACCATGCACTCTCACAAACAAACAAATTTGTGTTATCAGAGACAGAAATCTGCGGAACCAACGGGACGTCTTTATCACCCCCCTTTTGAAGTCGGTGGATTGTTGTTGTCGGTATCGGCCAAATCTGTGGGACCCTTGTGCAGTTTGATATGGTCCCTGTGTACCCATTTGTAGACGGGCGCCTTGTTTTTGTCGGCGATCGTGATCTGATACACGACCGGAGAGATCTTATCTGTAATCAGGTATGGACCCGACCATTTGGGCAAAAGTTTCTTAGCCAGCTTCCCCGAGGTCGCCTTATTGTTACCCGTTTTGGGAGCGAAAATGTAGTACCAGGCCTGATCACCTACATCGAGTTCGTAATGTGAGGCTTTCTTATCGTAATAAGTTTTTCTGCCTTCAGCTGACTTTTCCAGAGATGCCTGTGGGAACGAGAATGCTGCAAGCAGGTGAGTTCTCAGGTCCTGCAAGTATTGGCCACTCGTACAAGCCGGGGCTGTGTCGGACCGAACCCGTCGTTGATACAGCAGGTGAAGCGGTAGGGTCATTTGTCTGCCCGTCATCATTTCAAATGGGGAGACACCTGTAGACTCATGGGGGGTAGCCGTATGGCCATGAGGACCAACGGAAGTTTCACATCCCAATCTCGGTGGTTAGCTGACACGTACTTTTTTAACATGCTGATAACCGTGCGGTTCACCCTTTCGACTTGTCCAGAAAACTGGGGCCGGTGGCTAATGTGGAACTTAGCCTTGACACCCAACAGTTCCCAAAGATGTTTCATCACCGCAGAGGTGAAATGGGTACCCCTGTCCGAGTCGACCCTTGTGGGCAAACCGAAGCGGGCAAAAACGTGATTCAGCAAGAGGACCGCTGTAGTCTTAGCCGTGTCATCAGGTGCTGGCAAACATTCAACCCATTTGGTGAATGCGCAGGTGACAGTCAGTATGTACTTACTTCCTCTGGTGGATTTGTTCAGAGGCCCCACCCAATCAAATTGCAAGTCCGACCATGGAGTGGTCGGCCCTTTTTCTTGTAGGGGAGCTCTGTGCGTAGGGTTGGATGGCTGAAACTGACAACAAACCAAGCAACGCTCGACGTGGTCCGAGATGTCACGACTCATCTCCGGCCAATAAGCAACCTGGCACAGGGCACCGAACGTGGCCTTGACGCCTTTGTGACCGGCGGATGGAGAGTCATGAGCCTGCGATATCATGCCCCTCCTCAGCGGTTTTGGAGTAACAAGGACAGGCGGTGAAGGAGGCTTGGCGGCGTGCATCAGCAGCCCTTCGACGACCCTCAGCGTGGACCGCACATGAAAGAGAGAGCGAAGCTCTGGAACGGAATCAAGCTCGACGGAAGTTGGTAGCTGGGTTTTAGGATCGGAAATGTACTTGATCATCCTGCTGATAGCAGGGTCCTGGGATTGAAGACTGACAAGATCGGTATCCGAATAGGCAGGTTGAACGGCCACCGCTCCTTTGGGTGGTTCTGAGGCGGACGCTTTAGCAGCCCGAGCTCGAGTAACAACACACACCTGGTTTTCATCAGAGAAAGACCACACACGTCCCTCAAGCCACCCGGGGTCGAAAACCCACAGGGGGCCATCGGTCGCGCCCTGTTTGGCCAAAGAGTCTGCGAGATCGTTCAACTCCTTCTCAGGACCGGGTGCGCGAGAGTGACCTTTGACTTTACGCCAGTAAATGTGCATGTCAAGTGCAGTTACCAGAACGTCACATGCCCTGAAGAGGGCCCCATTTTTGACGGGCTTCCGGCTAGCGGTCTGGAACCCGTTACTCTTCCAAGTTGGTAGATGACATAAGAAACTGAGACGCGCGTAGTCCGAGTCAGTGCAAATCACCAGTTCACGGAAGCCACGGTCCCTAGCGCTACGTAGCGCTATCACGATCCCCGCTACTTCAGCATACTGTGAGGTCTTCTCACCCAGGGAGTAACATCGGGACTCCCTGTGGTCACCGTCTACCCAGACGACACCCACGCCCGCACTAGGCGCAGAACCGTGCCGAAAAGCACTGCCATCCACGTATACGGTCGGTAAACCCACACAGTATGACTGGTCGTAGTAGTGGTGGTTGTGGTTTAGAAGAGCCTGAGGGGGCCTGGCTGGCGGGACTGACGCGATGGCGTCGTCCGAGCAGTGTTGGCACGCAGCCAAACCCATGCCAAGAGGGCTACGTTGGTTCTGGGCGTAGCGCACCTCGATATCGAAGCTTTGAAGAGCCAGCAGCCACGAAGCGATTCGCGAATTGGTCACCACACCATCTCTGATGCGCTGACTGTTAAGGAAGGTCACCGGCTGGTGCTGTGACTCAATGATGATTTTCTGTCCGCCAATGTAGTTCGCAAAGTACTTAACTGCCCACATGGTGGAAAGCAAAGCCTTTTCACAGTCCGAGTATTTCAACTCAGGTCCAGTCAAGAGCTTACTAGCATAGGCTACGACACGCCTGTCGCAGTCATGAATCTGGTAGAGACCAGCACTCAAACAGTGAGCTGAGAAACCAACCTCAAGGTGGAACTCCTTGTCACAGTCGGGGAGCACCAAGCACGGAGCCGAGCACATCGCGGCCTTCAGGTTATCCATGGCCTGCTGGTGCTGCTCCGCCCACTCGAACGCCACATCTTTCTTCAACAGATTAGTCAGAGGTCGTGCCAACTCAGCGTAATGTTCCACGAACTGACGCGAGTAGTTGCAGACCCCCAAGAAGCTGCGAAGTTCGGAGACGTTCGTCGGAGGTGTGATGGTGGCCACACCCTGAATCCTGCCAAGCTGAGGCAGCACTCCCTGTGGTCCCACAAGGAGGCCAACATACTGAACTTGCGACCTGCACCACTGTCCCTTGGCGAGAGAGATCTTAGCACCCGCCGCCGCGAGCTGACCCATGACATGGTCCAGCTCGGCCAGGTGGTCATCCAGCGTACGCCGACGAATAAGAATGTCGTCGAAATAGAAGAGGGTCCCACGCTCTCGAGCATCGGGGCAGGCCTTGTTCAAGAAGATGTTGAACTCAGCTGGCGAGTTGGAATAACCAAAAGGACACCGGGTGAAGGTGACCTGCCGGTTGGCAAAGGAGAAGGCAAGTTTGTGTTGGTCCGATTCGTGGACGGGAATCGTCCAAAATCCGGACGCAATGTCAAGTGTGTGTGAGAGAATAGAGACGACCCCCCCTCTCTTTCTTTAATTTATTTGGCTTCATTCCATTTCACTGCTAACCTTTTAGAATTCATTATAGCTCGACTTCTCCCTGTGGACTGTTAATGAGTAAACAATGTAGTAACAACATTTCGCCACAAGGGGGCACAACGAACACAGTGTGTACTGCTGACCCAACGGTTCAACGGTTAATTCAGTGCTGCTTGACTGTTGGAGAAGACGCTGCTCATTGCGCTCTCGTATGTGTTAACAGGTAAAACGGCACAAATAACACAATAACAGCAATGAAGGAGATTGGGTAGAAGTCTGGGGTAATGAGGGGAATGTTGGCCGTCTATCCCTGTATGTTTGTTTTGTAAAATGTTAGTTTTATATGGTAGCGTGAGTAAGCTAACAGCTAAGCTAACTTTTACCAGTTGTACCAGGACTTAGTGATGCTGCTATAAATGTTGTGTGCTTGAAAGGAGTGAGCTGTTTCTGACTTGTTTTAAGCCAAAGATGGAATAAAACCTGCAACAAAACACACTGACTATTCATTCATGTGTGCAACATGTGGAAAAGTACTTAGCATCTTTCACTTTTGGAAGCTCCTGCTCCAGGCGTGCCATAGGCCACCTAGACAAGGGGACCTGTTTGTTGAGTTGCCGGTAGTCAATGGTAAGTCGCCACTTACCATTAGGCTTCAGTACCGGCCACATAAGAGCCGAGTAGGTGCTGTTGCAGGGTCGAATGACCCCGTTAGCCAAGAGGCTGTCAATGATTTCCTGGACCGGTTCTATGGACGCCAGGGGAATCTTGTATTGCCGCACAAAGGAAGGCGGTGTATCAGGCCTGGTAGGAATCCGGACTTCATGGATAGTGGTCAGACCACAGTCCAAGGAGTCAAGTGAAAGAAAATCCTGGTACTTTAGCAAAAGTTGTCGTAGCTTGTCTCGCTTGACCTCGTTTGTGAGAGCATCTGCTTGGTCTATTACCTTCTCAATCTGTGACAGAAGTTCCGGGGGCCTACCCGGTGGCTTTGAGAGTGGTGGTGAGGTTGAAATCGCGTCCCCCCGCGAAAGACTTTCCACAGTAAGGCGTTCGCCTGTGTCATGCCGCGGTTTGTACGGCTTTGGCTTCCTCACACGTGCAAACAGTTGTCCAGACGCGCAGCTGATTCTAGCGTCAAGGCGTTGGAGACAGTCCAACCCTATGAGCATGGGCATCCTCATCTCCTCGTTGATGTACACGAGGTGTTTAAAGGACATGCCTCCTATCGAGATGTTGACCTCAGCCGTCGCAGCCGCGGACGATGGAGCGCCATAGAAATCGTCAAAATCCTTTGGGCCTGAAATTAGTGTGGGGGATGAGATGTCCTCCCCCCTTTGTTCGCACATGCTGCTGTAAAGAGCTCCGCTGATGAGCGAGATGTCCGCCCCTGTGTCTAATAATGTGACACAGCGATGTCTCTGATTTACAGTGACCTCCACTGTGGGCCTATTAGATCCCTTTCTCACGACCAGAGGTGCAAGCAAAAATTTTTCAGTTACGGCGGTAGCAGTAGTGGTACTGGGGTCGTCATCTGTGGGTTCATCGCCTAACATCGCCACGGATGGAACGACCGGTGAGGTGTTGTCGCTTTCTTTTGAGGTGTTGTTGTTTTCCTGTGAGTCAGAACCTGTGAAAACATCAGCCTGCAGCATTTCAGTCTCATTTTGCGGCTTCTCAGGCAAACCCAGAGCTGCTGCCCGTGTCGCCTGAAAATCACGCATAAACTGTTTGACGTCCTCGCTGTCTTTCTGAAGAGCGCAGATCATGTTCATCATGTTCCTCATCTCAGTCATCATTGGTAGGAAAGCGCTTTGCATCGCCGCCTGAAGTTATGATGGAAATTGCATTGTTTCCTCTGAGCTCATCTTCCAAATTAGTAATGTGTTCTTTAATTTACTAATTTACTCTTTGATTTTATTTCTATTTAGATGTTTATTTAGAAACAACCTCACCTGTAGACTTATTAAAGAATTAGTTACAGGGAAGCTTGGCTGTTGAATGAATATTTTGGGCAAAATTGTTCAATAATGCCAAAAATAACATTGTCATTTGACCTGTCCAAGATGGCCGGTCGAGCTACGTGTCGGGCACCTAAGATGGCGGATTGTTGCGCATGCGCAGTCCGGCACTCGGTGTTTTTCCTTCGTAGCCAAAACAAGATTCTACACCCCGGAGCGGCTGTGTAGAACCCTCGCTATCATCACCCTAAAGTACCTTGTACCGGATCGTTTAGCGGATGTTAGGACGCAGAATCGCTGCGCCAGATCGGCTTGACAGTTTCGCGGGACGCGTTCCCGAGCGTCTCACAGAGAGTGGCTAGTTAGCTCCTTGGCTAGTGCTAGCGAACGCCCTGGAGCGACCAGGGTCTCAAAATCACCCGATTAACCAACAGGCATCTCGCTCCGTGGTTAAAAGGGTTTAACAGCGTACGCAATCTGGATGCAGTATCGCTCTACGGTACATAACCCGAGTTACAGCTGTTACCTAGCAAGGTAAGCTACGGCAGTTGCTAACGAGTATTCCGGAAAAGATAGACGCTGATCAGACGTCTTCTGGATGGAAATAAATTCCCGACGGAGTCTTCTGTCTCCGATTACACAAACGGATGCACACAGTGTCACAAACACCGCGACAAACAATAAAACAGACAAGTTCCAACGTGTTAAAACAGGAGAAATGTTTACCCTCAAATGTAGGCCCAAAATGGCCGTTAGCACACGTCAGCACTCAAGGTGTTTTGATGAAACAGCGCCTCTTGTTGGAAGGTGATGAATGTGCACCCCCCTTTCTGAGAAGCTGAATGAGGAAAATGCTCGCTTTTTTCCTCTCTCTGAACTCACACACTGGACAAAAATCCCAAAATATGTCTCAAAATCGGCACAAAGTGTAATAAACTGTGCAGATATCAGGTTTAGCTCGCCAAATGTAGAGAAATAGAGTGATGTAACGATCTAGAGTTGTGTTTTAATATACTGTAAGTAGATCTAGTTTTTATAATCAGAAGAATAGGTTGTTTTTATCATCAGGGAGTTCATTTAACACTCTGTATTGACCTTGAGACAAGAAAAGAGAGAGTTGGGATCGTTTAAGAATTTTATTATAAATTCTACAATCTATCAGGACTAACTCTGTGTTGTTTGGAAATGAATGTGATGTTCGATGTGTGTGTGTGTGTGTGTGTGTGGTTGGTTCAGACTCCTTAGGCTGACGTCATTGAATCTGGTAGTCTGATTGTTATGACTAGATATCACGAGGCTTATAAAGTGATGACATGAGCTGCTATTTTGCCATGTACATACCCAGTGGGGGCCTCCCAGGTAGATCAGGAAATGCCAGGTCTGAAGACCTCGGATGTGCGCTGGAGCTGGTCGAAACCGCGGTCACAGCGTTTCAAAGCCCGTCTGAAGGGTCGACCCAGGTAACAATCTGCAGCGTCAGCAGGTGCTCTTATTTTGAAAGGATGTCGTCTGGTTGTTAAACGACGAAAATCTCCAACTTCACAGTTCTTAGTTTAAAGAAGAAAACACATCTGGCCAGGCTGTGCTTCTCTTTGGGATGACGGTGAATAGAACTGAAGTCAAAATGGAACTGAGCTTAAAATGGCGTTGCCTTGTTTTATATCTCTGAATTGTTAATAAGTTTTAGTAAAGCGGATTGGACACTTTAAGTCAACAAGCCAGATTCTCTTGCGGCAGCCGAAAGCTCTGATTGGTTGGAACAATGTGTCATGCGTTTCTATGGAGATGAGGGTCAGTCTGTCTGTGCAGTAGTCCTGTTTTCATTAAACACATAAATCATGACATCTTTATTCCACAGATCATTCACTTGATTATTATTGATCAACATATGTTTCGAATAGCTTTAATCACAAATTAAGTACTTTGATTATTGAAAAGCGTTCTTCTTCTCCTTCTGGCTCTTCTCCTGGAATGTAAACAGTCTGAGGAACACCCGACCTTGGCGTTTTCTACACGGGTGTTACTGTGTACAGGGGCAGCTGTGTGGAGCTGAAAATTATGAAGTTCATAACGTTACATTTCTTAGCCAACAGGCTGCAATATATACCAAGATGGTTGCAAGATAACCCACTAGATGAGTCCTGGTTAGATATAGAACGTTGGTTACGTATTGTATCCCCAGATTCTATGAGTCTAGTCGCAGCCCTTAAGCTAGCTGCTATTGGAAGGATGATCTCCGCATCAGCCAATCATGAAGAGCTAAAATGTACGCCCACCAATAGTGGGCCCCCTCGTGGTATATAACCGCAGTGACCCCACTGCTCACCTCCAATGGCTCTTATTCCCATCATAACCAGTGGGGCCAGTGGCTTAAGGGCTGCGACTAGACTCATAGAATCTGGGGTTACAATACGTAACCAACGTTCTATTTCGTCTAGTCTTAGCCCTTAAGCTAGCTGCTATTGGAATAAAGCACAGCTGGATGGGTTTACGCCCCACTGGTTAACACAACCAATGGACACACCCAATCAAATCTCCTCTAGTGGGGGACGTTCAGCCTCAGACCAGGCTTAAAGACTGAGGCAGCCACAATAAAAGAGGGGCCCCCACTAAAAAACATAATCCACAAGAGGATGAAATCCATCTCAGCAAGGCCAATGAGGTGCCATAAGCATTCATTTAGCCTGCTGGGGTCCAAGCACTGAACGAGTGATGGAACCTGAAGACACATCTCGTAAATAATAACGAGTAAAGGAACAGGGTGAAGCCCATGAAGCAGCCTGACATTGACACACCACTGAGGAGCGCCATCAAAGAGGAAATCCCTCTGGCTGAGTGAGCCCTGAGTGCCTCAGGGGGATCCTGCCCTGATGATGTGTAAGCGAGGGAAATGGCGTCACACAGCCAGTGTGAAAGACGCTGGGCCAACAGCGCCTGACCAAGGGAAGACTCCCTGTAGTGCACAAACAGGTTTTGTGAGCGATGAATCCCTGAAGTGCGTGACACATATCGTGCAAGCGCGCGCACCGGGCAGAGAAGGTGCGAAGCCGCCTCCTCCTCAGAATTATGGGGAGGAGGAAAAAGTCCAGCCAATGAAATTGACCTGGATTTGAAGGAAGCATTAATGCTTTTGGGCACAAAGGCTGGGTTGGGGCATAAAACAGCAGACCCGCCATCCTCCCGGATCCTGAAGCATGCGGGAGCCACTGAGAGGGCGGTCAGGTCACTCACTCTCTTAACTGATGCTAGCGCCAGCAGCAATGCAGTTTTAACCGACAGGAACTTGAGTGAGACCTGGTCCAAGGGTTCAAATGGAGCTCCAGATAAGCCGTGCAGAACCACCGTTAGATCCCATTGGGGAAACAGCGGGCGGGACACAGGTCTGTTCCTCCTGACACCTTTTAGAAAACGTTTTGTGAGGGGATGATTGAAAACAGATCTATCTCCAAAACCCTGATGACAGGATGAGATAGCTGCAGCATATGTCTTAACAGTGCTGAATGCGAGGCCCCTGTTCATCAGTATCTGCAGAAACGATAGGACATCTGCCAGCTGGCAGGAGAGCGCTTGAACATTCCGCTCTGTGCACCATTTCTGGAAAGCTGCCCATTTAGCAGCGTAAGACGCAATGGTAGAGGGCGCCCGCACACTCTGAATCGTGGCGACCACATCATGCGGCAGCCCAGAAGCCTCTAAGCGTGACCGCTCAGCGGCCAAACCCACAGCCGCTGGCCTATTTCTGGATAATGTTTGATTATCCCATCCGCCTGGAGAAGGGCGTCCGCCCTCCACGGGAGCCTCCACGGGGAGCCGGACACTAGCGCTTGCAGGTCCGGAAACCATGACGCGGACAAGCGTCTGGAAGCCACCAGAATCACCGAGAGCTGTTCCGACCGAATTCGGTCCAGGAGACGGGGAATCAGAGGGATTGGTGGAAACGCATAAAGGAGCGTTCGAGGCCAGGGCTGGTGTGAGAAGGCGTCCGCCCCGAGCGGGGGTCCGTCCCGGGGACTCAGGGAAAACCACAGGCGACACTGAGTGTTTTCGCGAGCCGCGAACAGATCCACCGACGGTTCCCCGAACCTGATCCAGATCTGTGATATCAGTGCAGGATGCAGACGCCAGTTGGAGTCGCAGGGTCCCCCTCTCAACAGGATGTCTGCCACTACATTCAGTACCCCCGGAATGTAGATGGCTCTGATGGACAGCAGATGGACATGTGTCCAACACAGTAAATCTGTGGCGACACGAAACAGTGGGAGGGATCGAACTCCCCCTTGGCGATTTATGTAGGCTGCCGCCACCTGGTTGTCTGTGTGAACTTTGACATGATGGCCCTCGAGAAGGGCGGCGAAGTGTCTGATCACATTCCTCACTGTCATAAGCTCCAACACATTTATGTGCTCGTGCGTGTGGGAGGGCCAGCGATCTGCCACTGTATGGGACAAGCACGTGCCCCCCCACCCCGACAGTGACGCATCCGTAAACACAGATACGTGTGACGCAGGACGTCCGATGGGAACCCCGCGTGAGAGGATGCAGGGGTTCCCCAGTGAGCGAGGTCCCCGCCCACTGAAGGGGGAATCCTCAACATACGTCTCTTCTGACGTATTGGGTGTACCCGGAGGCGGATGAACCAGCGTTGCAAGCGCCTCGTGCGCAGCAAACCTAGCGGTACCACCGAATGGGCTGCGGACATCATGCCCAGGAGTTTCATGACTAACAGGGCTCTCACGATCTTGCGGGGTTGTACACGGGAGATCACCGTGGAGAGATCTGCCGCTCTTGCAGGCGACAAACGTGCTCTCATTAGGGAGGCGTTCAGCTCCACCCCGAGATACACAATTGACTGGGACGGAAGGATGGAGCTCTTCTCCCAGTTTATAGAAAACCCTAGGGTTGACAGATGCTCTGTCAACCTCCTGGTTTGCTGTGACGCCTCGTCCTTGGACCGAGCGCACAGGAGAAGATCGTCCAGGTAAACTAAGACCCTCATTCCCTCCATGCGCAGTGGCTGCAGCGCGGTCTCCAGACATTTGGAGAAGGTGCGCGGGGCTAGCGAGTAGCCGAAAGGGAGGCGATTGAACTGATATTGAACTCCCTTGAACGAAAAACGCAGAAACTTCCGGTGGTTTGGAACTACTGGTATGTGGAAGTATGCGTCTTTCAGGTCGATTGACGTGAACCAATCCCCAGGGCGCACGTATTCCAGGACTTGACTCATCGTTAACATGCGGAAATGCATTACTGCTATGGAGCAGTTGAACAGGGACAGGTCGAGAATTGGCCTCATTCCTCCCGACTTCTTCGGTACTACGAAGTAGCGGGAGTAGAAGCCCGAGAGTTCTTGTCCACGAGGGACTCGGGAAATAGCGTCCTTGGACAGAAGTTCCCGCAGCTCCAGCTCTAGGGCCTGAGACTGTACTTGCGATGTGAACGTCGTCTCCACGATTCCGTTGAAGGGAGGTGGAGTGGCCTGAAAATGAAGTGTGTGACCGCAATGAATGGTGTCCAAAATCAATTTGCTCATGATACAAAGGTGGCGCCACTCGTGCGCGCGTTCCGACAGTGGACGCGTGTGCGCGGTCACGTGAACAACGTCCGAGGGTTGTGCATGCGCCCTTACCGTCGTCGCCCGTACCAGAGAACTGGGGGCGACCCATGGAGGGCTGCGCTCGAAAGGGCGAGTGCGAAACAGCTGGAACAGGCTGGTCCACACCGGGGAGCGTGGAGTCCGAGAGTGAAGGACGAGTGGGAGCCGGGCCCGTGCACGGGGGCGACAGAGTGCCAGCGGATGGAGCCGCGCACTGTGCCACCGCGCGTGGTCGAGACAGCGACCTGACATCCCGCCCCACCCAACGGTGTGGGGAGAGCGGGAAGAGTTGGGCCTGGCCGGATGCTGGGGCCGGAGCGCAAATGGAGCGCACCCTTACGGCGGGCCGTGTATTATGACTGCCTGTTCCTGCAGGAACATGTGTGCGTGCAGCAGTGCTTGGTGTGGGGAACATGTGTGAGAACTCGGCAGAGGATTCTGCGGAGGACTGTAGGATTGTGCTCTTTGAGTGACATTTTTTGGGTTTTATTTCAAAACCAACAACAACATCAGAACAATCAGTAACACACACATTCCCCCCAAGGAGTCACTTCCGTGGCTGCTTTCGGCGAGGCTCCTGCACTTGGGACTGCCAAGACTGCGTCTGCTGGCCCCGCTGGAACCGTTGTCCGCCATCTCACTGGTCCCGCTGATGTGGAGCCGAAGCGGGAGGCCGGCTCCGTGGAGCGGGCGGTGCAGCTGGACGTCTGAAGCTTCCGCGCCGTTCGTCCCATCCTCTGGATGAACGGCTGGAGTGCGAGGCTGACCGAGGATGGACCAGGTCTCGCATCGTAGCCGATAGTTCGGCCGTCTTCTGAGCCCTCTCAATGACGCCCCTAAGATGGGGACCAAACAGAACATCGGTGGTGATCGGGCCGTCCAGCATCTCCCTTTGCAGATGTTCCGGAATGGAGGGCAGGGCCTTCAGCCAGATCGCTCGCTGGATGAGGGTCTGCCAGGCAGCGATGCGAGCAGAACCGGTGAGCACAGCAGCACACAGATTGAGGATAGCATCAGCAGTCTTAGTAATGACGGCTTTCGACTCCTCGGGAGCTTCCAGCTCCTCCATCATCTTTGAGACGCCAAAGGCAAGAAGGGCGATGTTATTCCCTGCAGCGCCGGTCTGAAAGGCACACTGATGTGCGCGGTCGGTGAGCCGCGTCAGCAGCTGGTCATGTTTTGAAGTGGGAACAGCTGGCGGGCCAGCGAGGTGGTTCTTGGCGCCGAACAGCGAGGCCAAGTCCGGCTCTAGCGGAGGAATGGACAGCCAGCCTTGGTTGGAAAACCCCTCGACCTTGGTGATGGGCGCATACGTGGAGACTGGCGCCTTGAGCTTGGCAGGCTCGGAGAAGGCGGCAGACCAGCAGCTCATAGCAGCAGGGAAGCGCGGCCAGATAGGGTCTGGACAGCGTGTCTGAGTCGCCCCGAAAATTCCCGCCAAATCATCCGCTTCAGGCGGGGCCGGTTCTGGCACAGCTAGCCCCTTGCGGGCTGCTGCCGCAGAAATGATGGCGGGCAGCTCCTGGAGCAGTGCTCTTACTGCTGGCAGGGAGGAGCGAGAAGCCACTGGGGCAAAAGGACCCGCTGAGCGAAGCTCGTCGACCTCCGTTATGTCTAGGAGGGATTCCGCCTCATCGTAGTTCTCGCTGTCGGTGACGTGAATCCAGCCGGTTGAAGCCAGCCGGCTCCTGACCGGCGTCGAAGAAATCCAAAGCCTTGTCCAGCGGGTACGAGTCAGCCACCGGAAATTCTTCGTCGGCGGCGGGAGTGAAGTACTCGACCCGGCGAATCTTCTCTACCACGGGCAGAGCGGCACAGAATGGGCACGAGGCCTATGGGGTCAAGGCCAGGCCAGAGTGGTGAGCCCCGAGACAGACCTCACACTTAGCGTGCAGGTCGCCGCTGGAAATGGAGCCCGTCTGGCAGGTCGGGCAGGGTCTGGCGTCGCTGGACATGGCTGGTAAGTCGTCTTCGGATAATTTTGCTCTTTAGGATAATATTTGCTCTTTAAAAAAGCTCTCAAGCTTGGCATGAAGAGAAAAAGGAGGTGAGCAGTGGGGTCACTGCGGTTATATACCACGAGGGGGCCCACTATTGGTGGGCGTACATTTTAGCTCTTCATGATTGGCTGATGCGGAGATCATCCTTAAAACAGCAGCTAGCTTAAGGGCTAAGACTAGACGAAATAGAACAGACACTTTGCAATATGATAGAGCTTTCAGACTTACCATTTATTAGCTCAAGCATGAGGAAACATGAAGGCTTCAAAAGTATTTGTATCAGCACCTTTCTGACAGCATGGTGTGAGTATCTTAAAATGACAGAGTCTTCACTAGTACCATGCAGACGCACACCTATCTGGAATAATCCTGATATTTTGCAAAATAATAAAATGATGAACCTTCCGGACTGGAAAAACAAAGGAATCCTATACCTGGAACACATATATGAAGGATTGGACTTCATCCCATTTAATAGAATAGTCTCCCAATTTGGAATAGATAAGAATAGCCTTTTAGAATACCACCATATTAAATCTGTAGTAAAACAAAAATTTAAGCTCAATAAAATAGAATTACAAACACCACCAAGGGTATTAGACTTCTATAATCTCAAACCCCCCAAACTACTGTCTAAAGTATATAAGACACTGTCCAAAATAGACGATTGAATAGTAATCCCTATTGAAAAATGGGAGGTGGATCTATCAGTCAGCTTTGACCAGAACTTCTGGTCCCAAACTTGTTTAAAAACTTTTAAAATGATCAGACACTCGAATTTACAATTAATTCAGTACAAAATTGTACACAGAGTACACTATACAGGTCATCGGATGTTCAAGATGGGGTTTGTGTCATCTGACACCTGAACACACTGCACAAACAACGTTCCTGACAATTACATTCATGCACTGTGGTCCTGTCCACCTGTCCAGGAATTTTGGGGTAGAGTGTGTGAAGACCTGTCAAAGTCTCTGAAATGTCATATCCCAACCACCCCCTCTCTTTGTTTACTGGGAAACCTGGACGATGTCCCGATTGAAACATCTGTGGTTCACGAGGTTCTGACTGCCATATGCATCGCTAAGAAAACTATCCTCTTGAATTGGAAAAATAGAGAAACTCTCTGCATTAACCAGTATAGAAATCTTTTGTTAGATCATATTACACTTGATATAGCCTCTGATTCCACTTCAGATCAATCTCTCTGGGCTCCTTTGATTGGTTCCATCACATAGCGAGGGTGGGGGGTCGTTGATGTTGTCCTGCGGGATGGTGTGGGTGGGGGGGGGGGGGGTGTGGGTTCTGAGTTTGGAGTATCCAGATGTTCCCTGGAGGTGGGTTCACTGGGGGTGTCTGGGACTGGGGGGCCGTTGCCCCCCTCTGGAGGTGCTTGGGTTGCCTCGGGGGGTGGACTACTGGCGGTTGTAAGTGGGGCCCCTTGGGGATCTTGGCGGCGGCCATGGGTCACTGCCTGGCAGCTGCATTGCCCCTGGGTGGGTCTGGGTGGGGGCCTGGGGGCTCGGGGTTTGGGGGTGGCCGGCCCCGGGTGGGAACCTGGGCGGGGCCTTGGGGGTCGGGTCCTGACATGTATGCTGCCGGGAAGAAGGCAGGAACATGCAGCAGTGCCTGGCCCGGGTTCGGGGGCCTCAGGTAGACCTTGGCTCCTCTGTCGTTCCATCACAGGGGAGGGGGAGGTCCAGGAGGGGGAGGACCCAACCTTACCTGGATGTCCCATGTCTTATATATTCTGGAAGTTGTGCAAATGCAGGGATGGGCATAGATATTCTGCTGGGGTGGGGCTGGGTTGGTCCCCTCAGACTCCGTGAGGCTCTGTAATGCTGCTGCTTTGGGCCCTGGCAGTATGAGCTGGGGTCTCCATGCCCTGGGTGCCAGTTTGACAACAGAGGTGCCTATTGGGGCCAGTAGGGGAGCTGGCTCCCTGGAGGGCTAAGCCCAACCAGCCATTCCTCCCCATCCCCGCATATTTCTCTCCTCCTGCTCCCTCACATCATCACACAAACATACACATAGGACCTTGGGGGGTGGGCAAGTCAGGGAGTGCGGGTATGGACCCCATTTCCGCATTCCTGTGGCAACCTGCCCCCCAATTTTATTAGCACCTTATACACTTCCACTGACGACATTCCACACAAACACACACTTAGGGCCTTGGGAGTGAGCACATTCAACGGCATTTGGCAGGGGGATATCTCAGCCTCCTCCCGGGTGCCGGTGCCCACTTCCAATTTTAAACCGCACTTAGACACCGAGGGCTGAGGGTGTAAGTGGGGTGGTGCGGTGGCATCAGCTGGCATAGTCCGGATGATGCCCACACTGCCCGCTCACCACATTCATGGAATACACCTCATGATCACACAACACTATATCGGAGCAGGCGGAGGGAGCCTAGGGGTCTTAGCCACCTCTGTTGTTGCTTGGCTTCCTGGGGCTGGAGGCTAGGAGGGAGATCTGGCCGTCTGGTTTGGGTCTGGGGTGGGAGATTGCTGTGCTCAGCGTTGGACGGGGGAGCCTTATGGCGTTTGAAGCGTGCCACAACCTGTGCACGCGGATTGGGTCCACAGCGCGCGTGTGAACGGGAATCGCAAGCGAAAATATACATGGCAGCGCGCGTGTGAACGGGACTCGCGAGCGAAAATATACATGGCGAGAGGTCATTTGTGCACTGAGAGGGAGCAAACTGTGTCTGTGAGCGCACAAGGATGTGCACAAGTGACAAACCTGCGTGCGCGCGTTGTCAACGAGCACACGGCAGAGGAAAACGTGCGCGCGCGGCAGCCTCTGTGCGCGCTCGGCAGCCTCTCTGCGCGCTCAGTTTCTGACTCCTGCTCGCTCGGCTGTAAGGGCTTTTGGCACTCTGGAGGCGTGGCCTGTGGCAGATCTTCTCTGTCCTCTGATTGGTTAGTTTACCCCGCACTTTACCCTCTACCTATCTATAAAAAAAAGTCTGATGTTCAGTAATTGCTGGTATAGCTCAGCTGGGAGAGCGGGTGACTCTCGCCCTGGAGGATCCAGGTTCGAGTCCGGGCAGGGACAATGCAGTAGATGTCATGTTAGTTTTTCTTAATTCCAGATATTTTACAGTTGTGACCGTTCAACTGTCATTAAACGTCCGAATGTTTGCTTGGCAGTGTTTTAAAAAGTGCACATAAGCTAGATGGTTTTAACCATATAAAATTACATTTTTTGTGATACTGGAAAAATACATACTCAAATAAAACTACTGATTGAAAACTTTATGACTGTGGTTGTACAATATATGACTCACTAATACACTGCAAACTCCCTTAGAGTGGGGCTGCCAGAGAGAGAGAGAGAGAGAGAGAGAGAGAGAGAGAGAGAGAGAGAGAGAGAGAGAGAGAAGTTCTTGCCTCATTAATGAATTGTTTATTTTTTTCAGTATTTAATTGACAAATTATCCTTTCAAATAATTAATTGATGAGTTACATAATTGTCCATTTAGAATTGTTGAATGGACTGAGTCAAGTTTGGTGCACTTTATATATTTCAAAACATGTTTTTTTTTTATTTTAATAATGCACATAAATAATTTAAATGTTAATTTAATGAAATATTTCTATTTTTTCATTACCTCACCCTTGTTTTGGCAAAAACGGGACCTTGCTGGATAATATCATGGAGAAACTATTTGTTCACAGTACATGGCTCAGTGAGGATCTGTGTACCAAAGGAGGAGATACTCAGAAATCTGTCTGCAGATTGTTACAACCCAGACTGGAAGTGGTGGGCTGTAATAAGAAAGGAGACCAAACAGGGGGCGATCCTCTGTGCCTCTCGAGGGGGGCGGGGGCCTTTCTGGTTGCAGTCTCCTTGGGGTTCCTGTGTTCTGGGGCAGCGCATGGATCTCTGAGACTTGGAGCTCCCCCCGTCTCCTGCGCATCTTTGGGGGGCGGATCTGTGGTCCCTCACACTGTGTTGGACGCTCCTATAAAGAAACCTTACATAAACAAGCGCGTGTACACACACTGGTGCTCACATGGTGCTCTCAAAAGTATGGGTCTGGGCACGTTAAACACAGGCCTTAAGACTATGGTGGGCACTTAATGCACTGTGATTTATTATCGTGATTCTTCAGTTAAGCAATGTTGATTATATTTCTTCATCAAGTTGACGCAGCGATAGCTTGATCTTGTTATATTGTTGTTGTGTCCCTTTGTTTGCCCTTTTGCTTTTTTGTCTTTTTCTGCAGGTCTAGAAGCAGACTCTTGTTCATTGTTGTTTATTTTTGTGGACCCCCCCCCCCCTCCTGTCTCCCCACCTTTTCTTTTCCTTTCTCTTTCACCTCTGTCTCCGTGTCTGGTCGGAATTACAAAGCATTCAAAAACAATAACAATAAAGTTTTAAGTATCAGGCGTGACATTAAAAGCAGACGCTTTAATGCTCCACCTGACAGTGAATCTGTAAGGCTTGTTACCAGCATTCAGACATCAATTCTGCTGAGAGGGTGCTCGCTGCAGACCTACAAAGGCGGAGCTGCACCATAAAGTGGAGCTGCACCAGAGTCAGCCCCGCCCATTCACGCAAACTCAGTCTAGCCCACTGACTTCCGTTTTTGTTTTTCCAACTTTATCGCAAACTAACCTGACCCACATGAATTACGGCTGTTACTAGTTTACAGTCGTTAATGCTATGTTCTATGCTTCAATTAAACAAGATAAATATAACTTGCTACATGACAAAGCCTGAATATATCTCGAAATGAAAAGGTTTCTTTTAACGAATATCTACCCACAGCCGCTCCAAGAAAAGTACTGTACAACAGCATCTGTGATTTATGTATGTTCTCTGGTAGTCCAGTGGCGAGATTGTTTAACTTAAGTTTTGCTTTCCCCTCAGCTGGTGCTGGTTCGATTCTCGGTGAGGTCGGCAACAATCCATTTAGCCAGCTGAAACATTTTAATTTGTTTATATTTTAGTTGTAATGTTTATTTTCAGCTAAATATTTATGTCTCTAAAAGTTCTTTGAATTTGGTCGTTCCTAAACAGTATTTTAGTTGAAACTCTGCTCACAAATGGACTCACACTGGCTAAATAAACAAATAAATAAATAAACACATTAGTCATTATATGTTAAACGGTATACCAGTAAATTGTTGTAAACATAGTACTGGCAAGTGTAGCTAGAAATGAGGAAAAGGGGTTGTAAGCTACCTAATATTTCTGCTAGTGGGAGGCGAACCTGCGCAAAACTGCATGTCAACTTGACTCTATAACCACTACACCACCACATCTTAAAAAAGTCAAGTGGCGTTACATTTTATTGTCCTATCCGGTGTGTCTTTGTAGATGGTATGTATGATTTTTCCGGCGGTGTCTCAGAAGAAGTCATTTAAGAAATAATTTGTCAGAAAATTCACAGAATATCCAGATTTGAGAACCAAGACCAGACCCTCTTCGGGGGAGGAGACCAAATTGAAGCTGAGATGGGAAGAAAATGCATGAATGAGGCCAAAAATGGCTTTGGCGTGTTTCTTATGAGGAAATAACAATATAACATGATTAAAAGTTCCAAAAGTTTGATTTTTAATTATATGGAACCTTTACAAAAACTGTTCAATTAACTTCTCAACTCCGTCCTCAATTTTTTAGCTATAACACCCTCTTTGGTTCCAGAATGCTATCAAGTCTGACAACTAGAAGGAATTGGACTGACTCTTATGGAATGGGCGGGGCTGATTCTGGAATAGGCGGGGCTGACTCTGGTGCAGCTCCACCTTCTGGTGCAGCTCCGCCTTTGTGGTTCTGCAGCGAGCACCACTTGATTCTGCTTGCTTCACAACTAGACAGGACACGGTAAAAAAAAAAAAAAAAAAAGATTTGCCAGTGATAGACCGCGAGGGTAACTTTAACCGTGCGGAAACGAAGAGGAGGCGAAAATTTGATATCAAGTTCAAAGAGAACGTGCTGATTATGCTGCAGAACACTCTAGGGAGCAGTAGCAGGACTTGTATGAACTAGTCACTAGTCGACTTCACCGCTCTATAGTGACTTTTTATGCCCGTCATCGACTAGTTGCTGTCACGTGATAATGACCGGCAAGATGCAGTCCACGGAAAAGACAGCAGCCTGCTGTCAGCAGGTGACAAGCTCCTGCGCGTCGGGAGGCAACGCGCTGTGCCTGAGCGTCAGTACTGACGCTCGCCGTTAAACGGACATTTAACCAAATTGTGACGTTTACCCTCTTGCAATTTAACATTCCCCTCACCCCATCCTAACCTTAACCAGCTTGCGCATGCAAAGCTCTGACTGACACGCTCCAGACATCTGCGTCCTGAGCACGGCCAGAGTAACATTATCAAATCAGGTGTCGCCACCTCAAAAACTAATTTAACACGCGATCGTTCATGTCGGCTCATTTTGTTTTATGTTTTCTGTCTTTTATTCTTTTATCTGTGCCTGATGCTTTTCGCTGCTGTGGATCAGGGCGCATGACCTGTTTTGTCCTCGGTGACGCATCTCACTGATGTGGCCGACGAGCACTCCGCTGTTTTTGCGGTCAGTAGATCTTTTACAACTGCAGTTCAAAGGTAACTCATAAGGTGAATATATATGAACCCAGGTAGCAGTTTTTCTTTAGGATTGAGAGGAGATGCAGGAAGATAATAAACAGACAGGACAGAAAAATAATCAAATAAAACAAGTAAGATTTTGTACCTGGTGGTTGCAACAAACAGACACCATTGAAGGTAATCAGAAGTGAGGAACAGAAAATGAAATAATTATTTTAATATTTAGAGCAGCAGGAACTCCGAGAGGCTGCAGGCGCATCAGTGAGTTTGCGGCCCCTGCGCAGGGGGAGGGGGGAGAGGGCTGAAGCAGAAACTACCGTTGTTAAAAGAAATGTGTTTAACTTTGAAAATGTGGGCGCAATTTTAATTGTCAAAAACTCCAGCGAACCATTAGTTCATTTTGCTCAAATAGAAATTGCGGCCTGCCTCTAATTCTGGTCCTCCTTCCAATAAAGGCCTGGAGCTTGGTGAGCTTGAGTCAAATACAGGCCCGGGCCTGTATTAGAGGATTTACGGTAGGTTGATGACGGAACAGGTGGAATGAATGGAGCTGATGAGGTGCGGGCTGTGGTTGCTGTGGCAACAGGTCTTCGGCAGGAACAGGATCATGACAAAAATTCTGTATAATTAATGAGCATCAGACCCACGTGACCGCCGCCTCAGACCCACGTGACCACAGAGCTAGCTCCGGGGAAAGGCCTCAGTAGAGCCTCGGTCTGGCCTGGAAACTGTTCCGGGATTTTGAGTCTCTGTGTTTGTGTATTGTTTTTTGGATATGATTTGTGCAATTGTTGGACAAAATGACTTGCTGTGGTATTAATTGCATTAATAGAGCGTCCAAGGAGGCTCCACTTCATTTTTTTCAGTAAGTAAAATTGTATTATGTATTTTAGGTCACTGCTGAGCTGACCTTAGATTTTAACATGTACTGTTTAACCATGAAATTTAAATGTAATAGGGTAAAACCCAGTGCATTTAACATAATCCTGCACTCTAGAAAATGGGTTGAAATATAACATTTTGGTGGAGCTGGGTTCCGACTATTGGCTTGTGGAGCTCTAGAGACCTCTGTTTTCCACCCGTTCTCCCCTCCCCGCAGCTCGGCACATCTCTGTCTGATCGCAGCTTCGGTCTGCTGCGCGGGCTGCCAGCTTATGGAGCTCTGGATGGAAACCTTTCCACCCGGTTCTCCCCAGCGGCAGCTCTGCGCATCTCAGATTGCAGCGGCGCTTGTCTGCTTTGCGGCTGCCGGCTTGTGGAGGTCTCGGAGCTCTGTGTTCCACCCGGTTTTACCCAGCGGTCAGCCCGGCGTATCTCTGACTCAGAAGCTCTGGTGTTGTGCACAGTTAACTCCGGTTGTAGCTAGTGTTGGGGTAATTAGGAGTGAATAATTAGTACGTTTTACTTACTTTTGGATTCTTCAATAAATTCTGTAAATATGGGAATACTTACCGTTATTAATTAATTAAGATACTCTTTAGGCATCTTACGGGGCACCACCCCTTTAACTGGGGAAAAATTGAATCCAAAACCCTAATCAGTCTTTCTTGAAGTCGTGGAATCCTAGGAGCAAAGATTTTTCATCGACACAAAGAAATCTACTGCAGACAAATCTGAATTTTATAACATTTAATTAAACAAGGAGATTAATAATGCAAAACTATTTTATATAATTGGAGATGTGTGTGTGTCAAATCAGACCATGTGTGTGTGTGTGTGTGTGTGTGTGTGTGTGTGTGTGTGTGTGTGTGTGTGTGTGTGTGTGTGTGTGTGTGTGTGTGTGTGTGTGTGTGTATGTGTATGTGTGTGTGTGTGTGTGTGTGTGTGTGTGTGTGTGTGTGTGTGTGTGTAAATGAAATCAATGAATGCTTTGTTTCCCCGGAATAGGTGTGCAGGGAGTGAAAGTGTCCTTGAGCTGTGTGGGAGCTGGGGCTGTCTCCAGCTCTAATACAAGAAAAAGTTTTTAGCTTAAACTCAGTTTCACAGTAACTTAAACACTTCAGAAAGATTGATAAACAACAAAGGTCACTCGTAAATTAACATCTGACAGTTTAAACAGCCTGGCCACAGCTGGAAACTATTTAAAGATATTAACGATGACAAATAAACAGTTTACCCTTTACCAAATAACCTGTGAGCGTATTTTGATACGGAAGAAGAGAAAAACCGTCTGATAAATTGAAGCAATAGCACGGTTTAATTACTTATTGTGAACTATAAGAAACGGGAAAGATAAAAGAGGAGGAGAGGAGATAAAATAAATCAAACTTGCAGGAGAAAACAGCTGTTCCTGAGCGAAGCAAGGCGTCCCTTGTGGTATTTCGCATTGCAGGTCAGATGATTTCTCCGTTGTTTCTCTCCACGAGTGTTTCTCCACGGGCTGGACAGAGACAGCAAAGTTTCTTTTGTGCTGAGTTTGTAACTTACAGCGAGCTTGATGGAGCTGGAGTTGCTTTTTGGGTTTCCAAGTCCTGCTTTCAGCGGTTCTGTGTACGATCTGCTCCAGCAGCCAGCCTCCCGCTGGCTGACGTTGATCAGAGCAGCAGCAATGAGCGTCCTTTACAGCCAGTGAACTGGGCATAAGAACAGTTAAGTTTCGTTTTTCCCTGAAACTTATAGTTTTGAGCTGGTTGTTGTGTTGACGACATCACCTTGCTTCCGTGTGCAAAGCATCATGGGAAATGAAGTTTCTTGGCGCTGATGTGATTATTTGCTTTTTCAGAGCATATTTAGCACAGTCTTTTTGGAGAAAATCACTGCACAGTGATTATTTCTGACGAGGGCAGACCCTCAACATTCCCCCTTTTGGTTTCGGGGATCGCGCCCAAAGCTCGATCGTCGGAAGCACAGATGGGTGTGTCCCTCATGATGTTGTTCGACTTGGTTGTCGGTCGACTTGATTGTCGGAAGCACAGGTGGGTTTGTCCCTTAGGACGTTGGTCTCCTTGGACGCCTTTGTCTTTGGTCTTTGGTCTTCGATCCTGGCGCCTTTGGTCTTTGTCTTTGTCTTGGATCCTGGTCAGGCATAAAACAAAAGAGGATAGGAAACGGGATAGTCCCCAACGCGCATAACGAGAAGAAGCCACCCACGCAGGTGGTACGCAATGATGATGTCGTCCATGCGAAAGGTAGTAGTAGAAGAAGGAAGGTTGGTGGGCGGTTGACTCCACGAGGGGACAAAAGGTCATCCGTCAGGGATAAAGGGGCATCTCACCGCCGGCCATACAGTTCAGTTTATGGAGCACGCGGTGATGTACGAGGTCCATGGTTCGCAAACGTGCATTGACCTATGTGGTCCCAAGACTAGGTTGCTACAACCGTTAGCTTAGCTCCCACCTCCACGTTAGCTTTGGGTTAGCTTCAGGTTAGGTTGTAGCTAGTTCGACCGGGTGTCGTCAGTTGATCCCAGCCTTACAGCCACACCCTCAGCTCCACCTCTCTTCCCCTTTGTGTAAATGTCTGGGCTTGACGGAACCTGTGACACGGTCAAAATGGTGGTGGTGGCCATCTCCCATTTCTCCTCAAAAACGTGATATTGGAGTCTATAGAAACCCATTGTCCAATATTTATATGTTGATGATTTTACCACGGGCATCAGATACCCTCCCGACGCGCAGGGGCTCGTCACCTGCTGTGTTTTCTCAGGACTGCATCTTGTCGGTCATTATTACATGACAGCGACTAGTCTATGAAAGTCATAAAAAGTCACTACAGAGCAGTGAAGTCGACTAGTCGACTAGTTGATACAACCCCTACTCCGCACGCGACCAAATCGCGTCGGCTTATATTATAATAAATTATTTTTTGCAGTGCCTCAAATCATGACTTTTTTCTTCCATATCTACTTTTGAAGTTTTTATGATCTTGAAGAGCACCCGAGACTACAGAAATGAGTCCCACTGATGCACTCACTCCCTTCATGTTTTAGGCTTAAAAGTGTTTATACTCTTACCTGGTCTAATGCCCTGCTTATGTTTACACTCACAGATTTCCCAGTTCAGTTTCAGATTTCCCTGTTTACCTCCTGTCTGTCAGGTTTTGCCCCCCAGCCTCTGCTGTCTGGTGTCTTGTCTCCCTTTGTTAGTGTTGATTAGTCTCACCTGCCCCTCGTTACCCTGCACACCTGTGTTCCCTTGTCCTCATGTATTAAAACCCTGTTTGTGCTGTGGTGCGTGTTGGTTCATCTGTTGTGTCTGCCACATTGACATATCCCCTTCTTGCTCTGACGTTGCGTTAAAAATAAAGAACTCCTCCTTCTTTGCTTCCTCCCAGAGCCTGACTCACCTGTACTTGGGTCCTAACCACAACCAAAACATGACACTTCCTGTTGGTGATGAGATTTCCAGCTCATCCATGAGCGCTAGCTCTTCGGCTGCATAAAAAGTATTTATTTGCATCTGCTGCAACTTCATCTACATTTTATTTTTATTCTTGGCATTATTGCACATTGCTGGTACTCTACACCAGCAAGTTCTCAAGTTTGGGGTCAAGACCCCACTGTGAGTCACCAAGAGCTTCCAGAAATCGAAATAAGATTGAAAGCTGATAGCTGAAATCTGTAATTGTTACAAAACTCCACAAAAAGGTTCTAAATGGACATAAGTGAGCATGAGCTGCTTTTTCTTTGTGCCCCGAAAATTCTGTAGCTTTTTTAACATGGTTGAATTGTCAAATCAGAGATATCTGGGGTCACGTGTGGAGACAATTGGTATTTTGTGGGTCTAGTTTACAAGTTATGAAAAACTGCACCACTCCTCTCAACATCTCATGCCCTGCAAGGTGAAAGCATGTGTCAAGCAGCCATGCAAGCCACAACACGCCAAACAATGCACCAGAGTACAGCCATCGGTAAAAAATTTCAACAGGAATCAACAACAACAACAACAGCGGGGAATGGAAGATGGGTGTTATTTATCATAGCTGCTCCATTTTTGATTTGTAGAAAAAAAAATTAAAAACAGCTGAATGGAAATCGGCTCATCAAGACCAGACAAACGTCTCCTCTGACTGCATCAATCAAACAGGAAGTGAAGCTGGTAGTGGATTTATATTTCACACCAAAGCCATTTTTCTCTTCACTGAGCAGACAGGAATCCACTGTAAGTGTCTCTGCTGTCATGTCCCGACGCCACAGCAAACAGGAAGTGTTCAATTGATCTCTTCTAATGAGATCTGTTGATGTTTCTGCTGTTTTATGGACATTTTTGGATAATCTCAAGGTTATTTTGTATTCAGGAGAGTGGAATGACCCATTAGAGCACTCAAAATGTCAAAATAGACAACTACAAAGCTGCAATTACTGCAGTGCTTTATTTCATGATACAAATGTCCAAATGGAGGAATTAAATGAGGGAATAGCAGAATAAAAGCTATACTTTCAGGTAGTTTGAGGAGGAGCGTTTTGTTTTGTGCTACACTATTTTTTTCTGCAGCACGTCCTTGCTTTAATCTGCACATTTTTCATTTTCCATGCTTTGAAATAGAAACAGTCACGAAGGAGAAATCAACATAAAGTACATTTGAAGTGTTTGAGTGGAGTCTTATCTACAAAGAAGTTTTGTTTATCATTTTGGATTTGTTTTTCCTGTATTCCGGGTCTCCACCTGCAGCTGTGATAAATAAATGGTTTTCTTTTATCAGACCTGAGTTGCTTTTCCTACCCATGACTCTCTGCTTTATATTTTTAGCATAACAGCTTCCTGATGGGACTTTGAAACAGTATTTTTCCTTCCCTAATTTGGATTTGCTGTTATTTGTTCTCGGTTCTTCATAACGATTCATTTCCCGGCTACATTTCAGCTTTTTTCTTTTGATTTCATGTCATTTTCATCCGATATTTTTCCCATAATTCTATATGTTTGCCTTTCCAAGTGCTGTCACGTCATTCCTGAGGTTTACATGTGATTCATAAAACATCCGAGGGCATCCTGCGTGTAAGCCAGCACGGTTCTACAAAGGCCTAAATCTGTTTCTAACTCTTAATTAAACCATGGACTCCAGTGGCCCTAACTTATTAAACACCAACTCACACATGCACACACACGCAGATGGGCTGATGCACTCCCACACTACTGTTAAGCTCACAGCATCCCTTCCTTAAGCTACCAATGACTTCATGCATCTCAATATTTCACCTTCCACAGCTGCTTGGTGACCCACTTGCAGAGAGATAAATTATTTCCTGGGATCTTTCAGCAGCTGCTAGAAACTACGTGATGGTTACCAAGTAGGGATTAAAAATGATGAAATAGATGGATGAAATTTATGCTTTATTTACTTGGTACCGTTATGAGAAAAAAACATTTACAGAGCGTTGTTTCTAATGCACGTTAAGAAGAATGCAGATAGAATGGGACTGATGCGTACAAAAGACTGGTTTAAAGGTTGGAAGGCAGTGAATGCAAACATGACCTTGATTTTAATTCATCTTGATTTCAAGTAAGAGAGCAAATCTTATCCTGGCAGCAGTTTAGAAGAAAAGCAGCAACTGCAAGAACTCCAGTCATCTTAGAGCTTATGTCGGAGGGATTTGTTTCCAGGCCTGAGAGATCAAGTGAAGATTGTCTGTACTGCTCACAGATTTAAGAACAAGATCCAGTGTCTTTTGTAATATATCAGCTGTTACCAAGTCTGACACTTAAGTTCAAGCATAGACGTCATTTTTGCTGGGGACGCCGGAGATATGTCCCCAACAGTATTGGCACCTTCGACAGAAGGTAGCTGAAGTTGACCCTGAAAGTCACCCAGATGTTGCCAGATGACGTCACATGCTAATTTCACATTGATTATGTCATCACGCCACATTTGCGTTCATTTACCCCTCAACATCTAAAATTAGGGAAGTGTGTGTGTGTGTGTGTGTGTGTGTGTGTGTGTGTGTGTGTGTGTGTGTGTGTGTGTGTGTGTGTGTGTGTGTGTGTGTGTGTGTGTGTGTGTGTGTGTGTGTGTGTGTGTGTGTGTGGTATATACAGTTATACAGTTTCTCTCACATTTACATTTTGCTATTTTTTTCCCCACAACAACAAAACAAAAATATTATCCTTAAAATTTGAAAAGAGAGGGGTGCATATTAAATTGGCACAATGTTCAATGACCTGCAATAATCCACGAGGAGGCCCCACGTGCAAAAACAATTTCAGAACCTCTTGCTGTGAGGTCTATTTTTTCCAACTTAAGAAATGACATAACAGACTGACACTAAAAGGAAATGAAAGGAGGCTCGGGAGATTTCCACTTGCTTAAAGTGATGTAAAGGACAATATTTAGGAATGAGTGGGATTTGTCAAGATGGTATCAACAGGGAGCCCAAAATGGCTAGGTAGAGGTTCATACACACGAGGTTCCCAAGAGCCCCAGATAGGACCGCCGAAAACCGGCTCCAGAAGCCATGGAGTTCCGGATATGAATAAAACATGTGACTCAGGTCACACGGAGTGGCTTGAAACCTCTCACACTGATCCACCACATTTGGATCGACAGGCGTGATTTGGAGCTTCAAAAATTTTCACTTCCCAGCTACATTTTTCAGCAGGTCTCCTAAGGTGAACATCCTCTGGCGTTTTGGAGGAAGGGGGTAAAGGAAGTCAGCAATTCAAATCTGAAACTTCAGGATAAGGATTGGATAAGTTCAAAGGGCTGGGTCGGTCGAGCTGGGCACCCCGCCCCCACCCCACCCCTGCGACCCTACGTGGACAAAGCGGCTTCAGACAATAGATGGATGGATATTAATGTCGGGCAAAAAAAATAAAGTAGTAACACTTAAGAAGTTTCCCGCTTCCCTCTCTCATAGAAAGCAGAATTACAACTGTTGTAAACAACCCTATTACAGCCTGTTGTTGCCTGATAGTAAATAAGCCATGAAGCAAATAGATCACACTGTTGGACAAAGATATATTATTGTTACCAAAGTAAGTGACAGCCAACAGTAACAAATCCAGGTCACCATCAGTGATATCACAGCCTCCTTTGGGTCCATCAGATGTGTGTAGGCCGTGCCAATGTTTTCCTGATTTTAGCGATTTGCTTTGCATCTTAAGAAATTACTCTTACTTTTACTTCCAGGCTCTGCCATGGTGCAAACAAAAGAAGCAAAATTCTTCTTGTGCTTTTTAATGACGGTCAGCAAACTGAAAAAGTCAAATGCCAGCTTTGTATGAGCTGTGCTAGCACAGTAAACAGCTTTTGTGTGCTGGTGAGATCTTAGGGTGATCCAAGGCTAGCCTTCCCCGGGCGTTCAGGGACATCTTGACCACATACTCGAATCACCTCATCTGGGTTCTCCTTCTGTGGAGCTGCAGCGGCTCTATTCTGTGTGCCAGCTGGATGTCTGAGCTCCTCACCTTATCTCTTAAGTTCGAGCCCACGTGGAGGAAGCTATTTTACCATTTATTTTGCTGACTGTGGGTTTGCTATCTTGTTCTTTTGGTCATTATTCAAAGTAACAGGATTTGAGTTTTCTGGCTTAGTTCCCAGCTTAGCATTCACATCAAAGCAAAAGCAGCCCTGATCCACCTGCATATCATGTTTTCTATCCATCCATCACTTCTGAAATCGGACCTCAAAATACTAAAGCTCATCTAGAAGACGAAGCATCTCCACCCAGTCTTCAAAGTAAGTGATCCAGTGCTTTCTTCTGCCATTTTTCTTTAAAATTGTTTTTCAAAAAGAAAGAAACACAGCAAGAACTCCCTCAGCCACTAAACAGTGCACAGACTTCATGCAGCTGCTGTTAGCATGCTCTCCATCAGCCTAAAAACATCTGATACAGACAAAGAAATGCTGTCATCAAGATTTGTCAAAAAAACAACACATTCAATCTAATGTAACACAGAGAGTCAGACCAGATTACTGAAGATGGAAAGCATTTAGTAAAATGTCAATAATGACTGTTCACATGAGACATATAGTTTCATCCTTCCGCTACCAAATCAAATCAAATCAAATCAACTTTATTTATATAGCACTTTTCATACAAAAAAAATGCAACTCAAAGTGCTTTACAGATTAAAATGGCCCCATAGATCCCATAATCCCATCCCAGTCCCCCTCCCCAAGTATAAAACAATTAACAATTACGGTTCCCCTCCCGCACCCAACTTCCAAAGTGGACAAACAATCACCCGCACACTCGTCCATGCACACACACACACACACACACACACACACACACACACACACACACACACACACACACACACACGTGAACACCAAAGGAAACAATAGGCTGAGTTCAGATGGGTCAAGTAATGAACGAGACATCATCAGCGGAGCCATCTGCCCTGACAGTAACAGATCCACGGCAGCAGCCAAGACACCGGCCTATGACGCCCAGTGAAATGCATGTGCTTGCTGCCATATGTCAAATGCCAATCTAATGTGAATAAATCGTACCCTCACATGCACCAAAAGATTTGCTACAGGTCTTAATGAGTCCATATGTGCATGTGACCTGATTCATTTATGGACGTTTACAGTCATTCCAGTCATTCTACTATTTGAATAAAGCATTGTAGACATATAAATAAATGTGGTACCACTCTTTTATTCATGTTTTGCTTTTGAATAAGAAGAGAAAGGAACTTAAAGGACTCACTGTGAATATTAAAATAAAATATGAACTTAAAGTTTAGTAACAATTTAGACATAGTCCAGAATTAAAGGTGACATATTATGCAAAAATTAAAAGTCAATGTTTGGTTTGAGAAATTATGTGCCTAAAATGAGTCGTTTCGAAAATTCCTCGTTTGTGATGTCACAAATGGGGAATTAGAATAGAGTCACTTCTCAGATGCTAGAGAGATCTGCTGCCAGAGAAGCAGCAGCTCCACTCTGAGGCCTTCAAGATATCGGAGCTTCTCAGCTTATTGCAGCCTGAGCAGGGAAGGGTGGGCGTGGTCGGCTCCAGCTTGTTTTTTTAAAGTGACAGAGTCCTGGAACAACTCATTCTGGAAGGTACTGAAACTGTCAAGAATAAAACTGCTGAAATCACTTTGTGTGAGAGGGACATAGAGATAGAACTACACTCAACAAAAATATAAATGCAACACCTTTGTTTCTGTTCCAATTTTTCATGAGATCTACTTAAAGATCTAAAATTCATTCCAGATACACAATATTACCATTTATCTCAAACATTGTTCACAAATCAGTCTAAATGTGTGATAGTGAGCACTAGTGCTTTTCTGAGATAATCCATCCCACCTCACAGGTGTGCCACATCAAGATGCTGATACGACATCATGAGTAGTGCACAGGTGTACCTTAGACTGCCCACAATAAAAGGCCACCCTGGAATGTGCAGTTTTGTCTCACAGCAAAATGCCACAGATACCACAAGCATTGAGGGAGTGTGCAATTGGCATGCTGACAGCAGGAATGTCAACCAGATCTGTATCTTGTGCTTTGATTGTTCATTTCTCCACCATAAGCCGTCTCCAAAGGCATTTCAGAGAATATGGCAGTACATCCAACCGGCCTCACAACCGCAGACGACATGTAACCACACCAGCCCAGGACCTCCACATCCAGCAGGTTCACCTCCAATATTGTCTGAGACCAGCCACTCAGACAGATGCTGAAACAATTGGTTTGCATAACCACACAATTTCTGCACAAATTATCAGAAACCATCTCAGGGAAGCTTAACTGCATGCTCGTCGTCCTCATCGGGGTCTTGACCTGACTCCAGCTCATCGCCGTAAAAGACTTGAGTGGGCAAATGCTCACATTCAATGGCATCTGGCACATTGGAGAGGTGTTCTCTTAACGGATGAATCTCGGTTTACATTGTTCAGGGCAGATGGCAGACAGCGTGTGTGGCGTTGTGTGGGTGAGCGCTTTGCTGATGTCAATGTTGTGGATCGAGTGGCCCATGGTGGTGGTGGGGTTATGGTATGGGCAGGCATCTGTTATGGACGAAGAACACAGGTATTTTATTGATGGCTTTTTGAATGCACAAATATACCGTGATGAGATCCTGAGGCCCATTGTTGTGCTATACATCCATGAACATCACCTCATGTTTCAGCAAGATAATGCACAGCCCCATGTTGCAAAGATCTGTCTTCAATTCTTGAAAGCTGAAAAGGTCCCAACTCTTGCATGGCCAGCATACTCACCGGACATGTCACCCGTTGAGCATGTTTGGGATGTGCTTGACTGGTGTATACGACAGCGTGTACCAGTTCCCACTAATATCCAACAACTTCGCACTGCCATTGAAGAGGAGTGGACCAACATTCCACAGGCCACAATTGACAATCTGATCAACTCTATGTGAAGAAGATGTGCTGCACTGCATGAGGCAAATGGTGGTCACACCATATTCTGACCGGTTCTGAGTCCCCAGACCCCAATATAGCAAAAAAAAAAAAACCTGCACATTCCAGGGTGGCCTTTTATTGTGGGCAGTATAAGATACACCTGTGCACAACTCATGATGTCAGATCAGCATCTTGATGTGGCACACCTGTGAGGTGGGATGGATTATCTCAGCAAAGCACAGGTGCTCACTATCACACATTTAGACTGATTTGTGAACAATATTTGAGAAAAATGGTAATATTGTGTATCTGGAATGAATTTTCTTTAAGTTCATCTCATGAAAAATCGGAGTAGAAACAAAGGTGTTGCATTTATATTTTTTGTTTAGTGTATTTTAGCTTAAGAAAAAATATATAATATGTCCCTCTAAACAAAAAGAGCTACTATAATTTCACTAAATATTTGTGCATTTTTCAAAATGCAAACACAGGTGGGCAAAGCTATTTGACTGAAAATCCAGTGAATGATTCATTGTTCTGTTATTTGCTATCAGCTCAATGAAATCTATGATGTATGTAAGTAAAGTGAGGCATACCGAGTCCAATTCCTGTTATGCTACATCTGTACTTTAAAACATATTTTATTGTGATTGTTTGTGTGCTTATTGATCTTTAAATCAAAAGGTGCATTTTAAATCAGGGGTTTAACACCAATCAGGTTTGTTACCATACCATATTTATTTATAAAGCACCATTTCAAAATAGCATGGCAGCTAACCAAAGTGCTGTACATAAAAAAGCCAAATGCTTGACCAAGAAACACAATAAGAACAGGCAAAATACATAAGAACAAAGCATAAATAGTCGGAGATAAAAATTCCTACTAAAAACAATAAAATAGGAGAACAGTTAACAGCACTATAAAAATAAAATAATGCGACGAATAATAAAAACATTTGAAATGGCACAAATAAAACGAAATAAAATACCAGATTGTTATGAAGAGAAAAATAATTCTAAACATTTTTCATACCCATGAAATGTTTGGATGTGTTTCAAATCTTCCACTAACTGCAAGTAGAGCATTAACGCAGGAGAATTTGGATGTAATTATAGTATAATTTAACAAGCAGGCCACTCAGCATTAGTGCAAACAAATAGAATCCATTAAAAATAATCCTGACTCTGACCCTGCTTCTGGGTGCTCTTCTGTTAGATCGATGAGAGGCAGGCGCTCAGAAAAACTACCCTCCAGGAGGTTATAGGTATATGCTGCAATGATGTTTTGCTATCCAAACAATAGCACACATTGTTTCTGTTATAAAAACCCTAAATCTTCTGCTCTCTATAGTTGTCTACTCAGATTCCAGTCTCAATCATTATCACAGGTCTTTCCAACATGGTGGCGATTCATTATCGGCTTGAGAACTATATTATCAACAAAATCGACTTTATGCGTAATAGTTGACACCAAACAATGGGATACTTGACGTATGGTGATGTGGAACCAAGAATGTAGAACAAATTTATTTGAAATTGGAAATATATGCTTAGGAAATATGATGTTACTGAGATAAATAGATCAAACAACGCATTTTTTGCCCAACAGTTATTTTTTTACTGCATTTCTATCTAAAGTAACTGCAGCTGAATTGGACTTGTTATATTGTTGTAATTACTCAGTAACATTTGAACACTTGAAGGCAATAGCAGTTTCTTAGTGTTTGTGCCTTTCAGCATTTTGTAAAAATATGTTTTTTAAACCCCAAACTTTAGTGAAGCAATTTAACTGTGATGTGAAAATCCCCTCATTGAAGATTGTGGGCACCTTATGTAATAAAGGACAAATAAATGAAATAATCTTATGAATGCACGAATGATAATAGGAAAAAAAAATCCAACCCCTTCACAATCGACACATCCAAATCAAACCTGACCTTTTTCAAATCAGTCCCTGCAGAGAGAAAATGGAAGAGAAAAAATTGTGTTAAAGATGACACAAAAGATGAAGAGAGAGGTCCACAGGGAAAACTGGCAGACGCCCAAAGATAAATCCAAACTTTCACTGAGACAGAAAAAGGCCACGCAGCATCACACGTGTGATGAGTGAGGATGCGTTTTTGCGTGTGTCGCCTTGTGTGCTTGGGTCAAGCCAGCGCTGCAGGAGACAGCAGCATTTGCCCTGTTGATGAGGCCGAGCAGATTAGTGTGAAGTGAGAAGCCAGTTCGGATCTTGTGTAGCAGCACTGTCCGTGTCACATTGGATCTGATGGCGGGGAGTTAAAAGGGGAAGCAGCGGCGCCGTAACCCATTTAGCCACATCTTTGTCCTGCTGATGAAGGGACAGAGACTCAGTCCATTATGATGCAACCACGGTGAATGGTCATAACAGCGACATTATAGAAATTTGCATAATAAGGGAGCAAATAAAACAACTGATTTGTGCTTCCTAATCATACATATCTGGATCTATTGTTTACTGTTAAGAACAATCACAGTGACAATGCTGAGAAGACCAATAATCCACTGCTTTAAAGGTGCAATATGCAAGAACAAAGTAATAAGGGCATCCTGTGGTCAAATGTGGTCCATTTTTCTAAGTAAAACATTACTTTCTCACTGCCATTCTGTGAGTCTCATGGCTGTTGGCAGTGACCAGTCAGGGCCAGAAAATTCTAGATCAGAATCAGATCAGAATCAGAAGGGTTTTATTGCCATATGTGCGAGAAATCACAACATTAGGAAATTGCTGCGGTACTTGGTGAAGAAAAAATACATGATGAGCAAAAATTAGAATTAAGAAATAAACACAATTAAATAATATTAATAATCTAGGGAGGCAATAATTAGAGAATCGGGTACTATATACAAGTCAGTGTAGGTACTGTAAATGGTAAATGGCCTGTATTTGATACAGCGCCTTCTAGAGTCCTGGAATCCCCAAGGTGCTTTACAACACAATCAGTCATTCACACATTCACACGCTGGTGAGGATGACATTATGAATTAAAGCATTTTTCATTTGGTAAAAGACAAAGTATAAGATGTAGGGTTTAGGAAATTGAGTGCTTTAAGAGCTCAATATATATTACCTCTACTTATGACCAATAACCTGTGATACTCTATCTAAACATAGAATCTCAACTCTGCTTGGTCTTTACTGTGTTTATCAGAAGATCTAGGATTCTTTCTTTATTAAGGAATTGTACACACTTCGTTTTGATTCAGAAAAGTCAGGTTTATAAAAGTAAGAATTTATTTTACAAATAATTAAAACATGACAAGTTAACGAATATTTACTGTGATGGATGGAACTAAATGTGATGTATGAAACCTATGTGTGAATGCGATGTTAGTCAGAACTTCCTTATTTAGGAGAGCTGAGTTCTGGATGTAAAAGAATTTGGTAAGCTATGAAGATGGTTGTTATCAAAACACATCAGATGCTATCTGTCATGTCTACATACCCACTCGAAGACCCTCGTGACAGATCCGGAATGTCGAAGTCCTCGGACTTCCAGGCACCGAGGTCTGTTGAAGAAACTGTGGCCCCACTAAACCGGTCTTAGGGTTGTCTCCAGGTCACAACAGATGGATGGAACCGCACGTCTGGGACTCTTAAGGAGTCTAAACAATATCAGTTTGTTCTGCAGGAACTGTTTCTGTATCAGCTTCGCAGGTGCAAAAAGATTTTGACGACGTGTCAAGCTTTGATGGTTAAAGAGGGTTTTGCTTCAGATGGCCGGTCTGAAGCTTTCTCTATAACTGAGAGATCACCCGAGAGTGATTCAGTTTTGATGTTCTCATGTTATGATTTGTGTAGCCAACCAGAGGTTGACAGGTTTGAGGAATGTTACCAAGAAACTCAGAAACACGCCTTCTTTGATATGGAGGCTCTGACTGGGGAAAAGACTATTTATGTGTCAGAGTTTAACTTAACCTTATTTTGTCCTTGTGTGAGTGCAAATGGTGATGACCTTGTCACATCAACATGCTGAAACATATTTCAATCACTGTAATCATAATCATAACATTCATTTCACACTTCAGTCATTGAGCACAGATTAATGAAACATTTCATTATATTATAATTATTATAAGTAGCAATAAACAAACGTTTATTTAATGATTATCTATAGTTATAGAAGAAGTTCATATCTGATTTAGAAAATCATTCTTTGATTTAGCAATTGATCCGAGCTGGAGTGTTCCTTATATGGAGGCATGAAGACCTGAAAGATTGGACCTTGAGGAGAAAACGTTATTGTTGACATCTCGTTATCTGTTTAGAGCTGCAGGCTCTGAGCTCCAGCTGGTGGGATGGAGGCAGGCCAATTTAAAGAGAACACATGCCGTCTTGTGTCTCCTTTTTGACCAGATGTTGAATAGATGTTGAAGGGTCAAACTGTACCTAAAAACTGACCATTGCTGGATGTTTCAAAGATTATCCATGCATATTATATGAATGCCCATGTACATTTAAACTATGGTACACTCAAGTCATCTAAAACCGTAGTCATAATAGCAATTCACAAACAGCAAAGAATGTGAAATCTGTACATCTTTTTATGAGGGAAGTTGTTTTAACTGAATGTTTCAAATTCCTTAAATACACATTTACAATACACAGCTGAATCTCACACTATATGTCAGTGATTTAAAAAATTGCAGACATTTAGCAAAAGGGATGAACAGTCATTTTTGTCACTGAACAGCTAAGATAGGCTGACAAAAAGTGTGATTCTGTTGTTTAAAAGCTCATTTGCTTTGTCTCTCAATCTGTCAGGATGATATAGGAATCACACACAACACTACAGTCCCTTTGGTGTCCACTGGATCATTACTCCTGCAAGTTGCTCAAAGATTTGAAGAGAAAGGAAGGAACACCAGAGTGCCACATTACACTACTAATGGCAGACCTGGACAACATGGGTAATTTTACACACTTTTGGAAAAGTTTTTTTTGTGCTCAGTAAATTTTTCTAATATTTTTTCCCCCAAAATTGATCTTTTTGCTCCCGTTAACATTTATTTATTTTACAGGAGTCATAAGAATATATATATAGGGAGCCTAAGTCCTGGCCATCTACTTCTGGACCGTGGGTCCCCAGAAGAACAAAAAATGCAAGTCAATGGGGGCTAAAAACACTATTTTCTAATCCCACTTGTTTTGTGCCATGGATTTCACATATGATGTCTGTGAATTTTAGAGAAGCATTTTGATACCAAGAATGTGCTTATTTTCAAATGGGGAAACTTTATTTTAAGTTATGTGTGAAAATAATTCCAGGCCAAAGTGACGCCATAAAATCTGACACAGGAAAAACAAAGGGAAAATGGCTGTAAGTTCAGCAAACTTCAAATCCTTTCTTCAGGAGGAAAGAACCACCATAAATATGGCCATATGGTAAGTAGATAGGGGAGAGGAGATGATGTGGTGTCATCATATAAGCAACGTACCGACATCAATTTAAGTTCATTACAAGCTGTTACCAGCTGATAAATCTCAGTACGTAACAGGTGTGGTCGAAACACCCATCATTAATTTTCATTTAAATTGCAGTACAACAAATCCAGGGTCTAAGGCAAAGCGGAGTACTAAATATCGTTTTTAGCCCCATTGACTTGCAAACATGCTTTCGTTCTTCCAGGAACCCATGAGCCGACCGGAGAGGGAGGAGACTTAGGCTCCCCATTGAAGTATTTGAGTGCAATTTCTTGCACTGTGAACATATTTTCTCACACAGAATCCCACTGTTGAAGTAACAATGAAGATGCGTTCTGAAACCTCTGTCGGTACCTTAATGAGAAGCCTGACAACATTATTTAGGAGTCCCAGGTAAGCTGCAGCTTTGTGTTTAAGTTATGGTGTTTTGTTCTAGTAAAAAGAAATCTGTCCTAAAGGGTATATCCTTACATTAATTATGCCCTGATACAAATGTTAATGACCTGGGGTCTCATTTATCAAACATTCAGAATAATCCTTACTAAAACCGTACTTAAGCCCAGCAAAAAAATTTACTTATGCCAAGTAGGATTGTGATCTATCAAACATGGAGTACGCACAGCTGCACGCAATCTCCACTTCATAAATCGGAGACTAACGAGAATGTTTCTCAGCTGCATTTTAGTCACATCCCGCCCTCACCACGCCCACTTACTGCCATAAATAGTCAATGCAAAGTGCCTTGTGGATCTCATGCATATACATAAGCCGGCTGTTGCAGCGCTCCGCCAATGACGATGGCGACCGTAGATCAAGGCAGATCAAGGAAGCGCAATTTCACAGAAGCAGAAGTTGAGGTAATTGTGGGTGAGGTGGAGAAATGAAAGGAAGTGCTTTTGCAAAACAAATAAGAGAAAATCCACAGAGTGGCACAGTGTTGCTGAAGCCGTCAATGCTGAGTTCTTCAGAGAGATCTGTGGCGGATATAAAAAAAATGGTCCGATTGGGATTCAATCCCCAGACTCCCAGGTGAAAGTCACATGCGCTAACAAGTCAGCCAAATGGGGATCCCCCTTGTCCAAGTCGCCAGGGCCCATGATCAATCAGGTTACAGTGACAGGACACACACTGTCACAGACGCATGTCATTCTGTCTCAATCTGTCCCCCTGCTGATATTCTGCATTCCGTATTCTGTGCTTCAGGCTGTGTGTGTGTGTGTGTGTGTGTGTGTGTGTGTGTGTGTGTGTGTGTGTGTGTGTGTGTGTGTGTGTGTGTGTGTGTGTGTGTGCCCTCGTGTGTGTGTGTGTGTGTGTGTGTGTGTGTGTGTGTGTGCGTGTGCACGTGTGTGTACATGTGGGGGTCTTGTTCTGTGTGAAAACGAAGCGGTACAAGTGATAATGCTGCAGGATTTCATAATTTTATCCGTCTCAGCAGCAGCACTGCACTGCACTGTGCTCTCCATGTCCAAAATGTGCATAAGCCAGGTCCTTAGTCAACTTAAAGCTGTGCACATTTTTCCGCTAAGTTTTCTTTCATAAATCCCAAAGTTTGCGTGGAAAGTTGCTTACGCAGTTTTCCCGACCCCGTTTTGTGCGTAAGCAAGCTTGATAAATGAGGCCCCTGCACTTGTCGGGTGTTTTTGTGAGGTGCAAAGCAACAGCCAGAATGCTCTGGAACAACAAGTAACTCCACCCCCTGGCCAATGAGCAGCTGAGAGATAGATGGATTCTTTATTTTAGACCGAGGGGGATCCATATTCAGTAGTCACAATGCCGGCCTTGATCAGCGCACTAAAAACCACATGGAAGGGACTAAAAAGTAGAGGGAAAGTTGGGGAATCATACAGATCCATATTGTTGGAAAAGATGGCCAGATCGAACCACATCCACTTGAGTCAGGCTTAGTACCTGGCGTTGGGAAAGGCCTACAAGGTTTGTCTTCCTCTACTCACCTGTTCTTCTTGCCTGGTCTGCCAGACTCCTCCTCTGTTTAATTCTGCACAGAGAAAGGGTCTGGGAACTCTCCTATTCAAATAACCCCACCCCCTGAGAATTCTAACCAAGCCAATCAGTGCTAAGTAGCGTACGTCACACCATAATACCAAGTTTGTCATAAACATGATGACTGAAGCTGAGTTCGCTGTGGCTCTTTCCTCAGTTTGAAATTACTTGAATGTCTTTAAAACAATAAGTAGAAGCGCTAAAAGCCTTAATTCTAAAAAAAAAAAAAAAAAAAAAGATGTTTGCGCCGTTGCCAGACGCTATTTTTGACTACAGCTAAAAATCTACAGCATTGCGCGGTACAGTCAGCATTTCCATCTTTTTTCTGATTGGTTCTTATTGAGCTGCCTTGTCCCGCCCCTCATGTGTCTCTCTGCCTGTGGGTTACCAGACACTTTCTCTGTGCAGAGTTAAACAGAGGACGAGTCTGGCAGGCCAGGCTACTGTTCCTCTGCATTTGGACCCAAACATGTTTGAATGGAGCTTTTTAAATGAGCTTTTAGTGTGAATATGTGTGGTTGTCTTTTACTTTTTAGAGGTTTTTCTAACTCAACAGGAATGTTGAGCTAGAGAAACTGGGTGCCACATATGCAATCTGCATTCGGTATTACATTTATCAGACTCTGATTGTATTTGTATAGTTTGAAATATTCTTTCTTCATTTATTCCATGTTTATATTGAAGGAGCAGCACCTTGAAGCAGTCTTGCAGTTTTGTTCTACACATGACATGTCTTGTACAATAACAAATTAAACTTTCCATGTCTGCCAGTAGAATGCAGGTTTCAGAGAGATGATACATAGGTTAGCTCCTGAAAATTGTACGAATCAATGAAAATTCACCTGTCATGGATACTTAAACTAATTTTTGTCTTAAAGGATGCTGACGTTGTTGGACAAAAAATTTAAGGAAATGGTGATGGGAGTGTTTGTGATTCGACATAAAGATGCAGATGCTGCCGACCTACCAGCGGATGTTGAACTGGTCTTTGGAGGATGTAATGCAGGTGTTTGAGGAAAATAGATGTATCCAAGCGTTGGTAGATCTTGTGGACTGGACTTGTTGCACCCTGACTTAAAGAATGGAGCTTGTGCTAAGGCAAGTTGGATTTAAGATGTTCTCATGGTTTACGTTTCATACCAAATATTTAATGGCAAAAATAATTTAAGCAGCACTTTGTTTTGTGTCTGTTATTGATCAGTCTCGATTAACTTGTTTTTGTATGAGTTGATTATCAAACATATTTAATTTATTTAAAGAAAATTTGTACTCAAGCACCAAAATCTTGTATATTGACTCAAAAAATGTGGTATTTTTTACATTTTAAGTTACTTGTACTGTTTTATTTTTGACAAACTTTTTGGTGAACCTGAACTTAATTTTCACTTAATTTGTGCTTAAATAAAATTGAGTGAATTAAATTGGTTTGATTTCTATTATTTTAAAGAAACTTAAAAAGTGAAAATGTTGTACTTACTTCACCCAGTTATGTCAACTGGTTCCACTAAACTAGGTTGTTTAACCTTTACATGAGTATATTAAATTCAGTCAGTGAAATCTATGAACCTTCATACAACACGATGATGAGTAAAACAAACTAAACCTGGTTTTGTGCTAATGCTAACAGCATTAAGTTATATAAACTTATTTCTATGATGTTGGATTTACTTAACACAATTAGATTATATTTACTTAAGTTATTATGTTAAAAGTAAACATATATTACTCTTTACATTTAAGCAACTAGGTTTAGTGGAACCAGTCGACATAACTTGGTTAAGTAAATCCAACATTTCATTTGTGCCTCTAATCTGCTTCACCCGATATTGGAGTAAATCAAACTGTGAGAATGTAGAGCAGCCAGAAGGTCTTCAAGTTGAAAGAAGTAGAGGCAAACTGCAGCACATTGACATTTTTCCTTGAGAGCCAAAATGCTTCTCAGGCATTTATTTCACTGCTTTCCTTTACAAATCACACAAAAAAAAACCTCCTCAAGCCTCCACCTGGCTTCCTTTAAATACCCCAGAAAATCACACCTGCAAACAATCAGCCCCAATCATCAGTGCTCCAACATTAAATCCAAAAGGAAATAAACATCCACATAAATGTACCTAAATGTTAACATAAACAAAAGACAAAACTGTTTCTACAATACAAGAAACATTTTCACACTAAAACCAAAGAAACAAATCCCACTTCCTTTGGTTTGTCCAAATGAAGCAGCCAATCATAGGATGATCCAGGGAGGTAGTACTGCTCTGGATACAAAGCAAACATGAAATCCCTAATGGTAACTACATCCACACCAGTGCAATATTCACATTTATGTCTGGTTAAAATATCCCCCATCACAGTGCCAGCAGGCTACAGAAATAAATTACAGGGGCGAATGGGAAATCATCCAAACCACTTCGTCACACAAATATATGCCATAGCTTGTTAGGAGTAAAAGAAATATCTTCTGGGTCGCTCCTGTTTACTGGCTTTGGTTCTTTTAACAACTCTAGAGCTTTTTGGCTGCCAGTGCTGCACCGTTAGCTCGGTGCAGACTTGACAACCTCACAGGCAAACACGATGTTTTTCTTGAGAGGCGCTATACAAAAATTTGTTTCATCTTCTTTGTCCTTTTTTTTTTTTTGTTTATGTGAAAGGAGAAAAACTGACAACCCCCAGCCAACTAAGAAAGAAATCTGTTTAATTGTAACCATCCTTACAACATGATTCACATTAGATTATCTTATAATTTCACTGTAAAATTCTTACATATTACTCCTTTAACACAAAAGAGGACGAGACTGAGTAAAAATAAAAACAAGCAGAGGAATTTATGCAAATCCATAGTAACTTTTTTTTCAGCTTTGCAGTCAGTTTGAGTCTTGAAAATAATGATGCAATTACATGAAAGCTCACAGCTGTCAATCACAGCTCTGACGGAGGAAAAGCGGGGATGGAGCTCCAGAGACTGAAGTGTGGAGAGGAACTGATCAAAAGGCACAGTGGAGGAGGGAGCAGTGGAGGGCGCAGGTGGCTGTGCTGACTATTCAGGTATGTTCAGTGGAGACTAATAACATATATGAGAGTCTGAAATGAGGCAATAGACCCAGGTGTGATGCAATCACATGCTGGGGGAACGGCACCACTGGCTCAGTTCTGCTGGTGTCATTTCATCCTCTTGGTGTTGAAAACAAATAGGGACAGACAGGCTACTCATCCTTATTTCCTGCTCTATGTGATGCCGTCTTTGGTAATCTTTGTTTAGTAGGTGTCCGTTCTCCCATCTGAACTCTCAGGGTTTGTCTTTCCTTCTCTATGGGACATTCTGGGATTGAAGTACACCCAAGAAATGTAATTAAAACACTTGTACCCATCTTCCATCAGTTACAAGGCACCAGATCCGCTATCCATTGAGATTTTCAGCTGTGCCAAGGAAAGTTTCCAGAAACTCTTTACGTCTGATTAATCTTCATTTTTTCCCATTGCTTTTTGTCGTGTCCACGTCCCTCTCTGCAGCATTACCTCTCTCTCCCCTCCTGAAACTAAATCTCCTGTGGAAACCCTTCCAGCCGGGCGAGGATGCATGCTGCGAGCTGCATGTTTGTGACAGAGGGAATCAGCCCGGGTAAATGCACACACAAATGGATGGTGTCACATCCACAGTGTGGTGAACATGATCCTTGTGGGTGGAGGAATCATTTGAACCAACTTTTCTGGCAGGTTTTCAAGGTTTCTGGATCTGATTCAAGACCACAAGGAGTTTGTGTGCTCAGAATAGGAACAAAGCAAATTTGGGAAGATGTTGGTTCTTGCTAACAGCCATAGCTGCTGTCATCTGAGTTCTGCATTTAGCTTTAATACCATGAGGCTTTCAGGGCCACAGTGTTTCACCTCATGTTACCTTTGAAGGCAGAGCAAGATGTCAAAGGAAAACTATTTAAACTTCTATCCAAACTTCTAGATGAAGAATAAAAGAAAATGTAAACAGTAAACAAAGACCTCCAGTGTGCCATGATCTGAACTGAGAAGAAAACCCTGCCGGCCATAAGTGAAGCCTGCGGGGAAGTGACAAAAAGTGCAGTTCCCTCCTCATCCACTAGGGGCTGGCTCCAGAAAGGAGCAACTTCCCACTGACTCTCATGTTAAAATAAGTCAACTTCACAGCAGAAATAAACATGTTTATGTTACGCCCCAGTAAAGGGGAGCAGTGAAGAAACAACACGGACATGATGCTACTTCTGTCACTTCCACTGTAATAATGAACTTCCAGCAAAACATCTGCATTACATGTACACAATATGAAAATATGCATTATGTATATATCATATGAAAACTTAGGCAAGATGATGCCTTTGTAAAATTACAACATTTAATATCACTCTTTTGTGTTTACAAAATAATTAAAACAGTATGGATTCATAAAAAATATTTCCCTAATGATAACCATAGCATAATTATTTTGTAATCTTGTCCTGCAACCGCCATTTCAGCGGCACTAGGTTCGGCTAGCAAAGAAACTGCCACATGTAACTCTCCAACCGTGCTAACTTTACTCAGGCTTCAATAAAAGCATTGCACAGGCCTTTCCTCACATTTAATGAACACAAACATTAATATAAAAGGTATAGCAATCTGAGTTTTTACCTGTAAAGGGGGCAGTGAAGAAACAACACAGACACAATGTTACTTCTGTCACTTCCACTGTATTAATGGACGAGCAGAAGCACTACGATCCCCCAGCATCTGCTCAGACCTTACTAATCAATACAAGATTGATGAAAACCCTCTTATAACAAAACTAGAAAAACTTTACAAGTCTCTAAAAAATGAATTAATTGTAAAAATAAAAAGCAATTATTAAAAGAAAATGCATTTTGACCACTTTGACCATTTTTACTTCGTTTTGAAAGACAGAAATAATAGATCACAGATCGCTTGATCGATAATGACACTGCATTCTATTAACTCACTTGTGAACTATACGTTTCTATTAGTGTTTCTCATAAAATAACAATTATACCTTTTTTAACTAATGAACCATGGCATAAATAACATATTTTTAACCCGCTAATCATGAAATAAATGAAATTTATTTTGAATCATGGAATAAAGAAATTATTTGTTTGTTTTTTTTCTTTTAACCTATTAACTTTTGTATTTTAACATTCTTTTTACAATCTCTACATTTACAGCCTGGTTAAAAAACATTTTAGGTTTAATAGATCAGGTTTACCATCATGACAACTCTGATGGGGGTGCATTTTGGAACTCAATCATTTAGATGTAATTAAAACTTGAAATTATGAACAATTAGGGGCATGTCTACCTGACTGACAGTGAATGAGCCGTCAGCGCTAGCTGTATCTTTACAGTATGTTCAAAAGGGAAACAGGCTTCAACACAAGTGGTTGTTTTCTGCTTGGTCCCAGAGCTCAACCAGTGTCAATTTAATGTAGCGTAATATTGTTTTTGGATGGTAAAAAGTGCAGGGGTCAAAACTTGACTTTGGAAAAAGTGGGGGGAGGGCATCCCCCCCCCCCCCCCATTACGTCCAGACCGATTGCTCTTCATCAGCAACTGAATAAAAACAAAAGAGCATTTTATGCAATTATGGCAAATTAAAACCTTCATCTGTTCTCAATAATGAGACCCGACCCTAACCCATTAAAAAATTTTTATTTTAGTAACTGATCCGACAGAAATTTAAAAATGTTTTAGGGTGGTAAATTAAGCTGCTGCCACTCCATGCCGCCTCCTAGAGACACCAGTCCACCCCAGGTCCCACCAGTAAACATGTATTTGTGATTAAATGCAACAATCTTGTTCATATTTGCCCTCTTGTTGCATCAGGTACACCAAAGCAGTTCCCTTGCGAACATGAAACAGCATGTGCACATCATTAAATGTAAACTAATGAAAATTATTAAAGATAAGGCAGCTGTGTCACAAGTGGAATTTAATTTGTTTAACATAATGACTCTTGGCATCTCTTCAGTTTGGAGTGTTTTCTTCTCTTTTTACATGTCTTTCGGTCTTTTTCTGCTCATGAGGGTCGCACAACAATAAACTGACTATTGAAAAATGGTTTTTAGAAGTACAGATTTTAGTTTTATTACATTTAACCACGTGACCTTTTTGTTAGGCAACATCGGTTTGTTAAAGCATTTATTTTTAATTACCCAAATTGCTGTTCAAATGTTGTCAAATTTTTTTACATTTTTCTCGTGGAGGCAGACATTGGACATATTTTCTGTTGCATATTTTAGACGTGCTGCTTTTGAAGCAATAAACAACCTGATTAGTTTACCACATAAGTCAGTTTGATGGACAACTACTAATATAATGCATCTCAACGTTTGCACAATATAAAGTACCTAAAGCTTATGTAGCTTATGCAGTGATTGAGAATCACAGCAGATGGTGAATGATAATGCTTGAAATATTCATCTTCTGCATCCCTGATTTCTATTATCAATGGAAATTTGCAAAAGTTGGGTACAACAACTTTTGCAGGATGATTATTTGGCATTTTAGCAACCAGGAATGTTTGATGACATCTACTCTGGAATTTGGTCAAATTTCATTTCATTTCTTTGGAATGAAGGTTGCTTGTGCACAAGGATGTTTATTTTTTTTTTACCTGATCGCTGCAGGACAACCAAGCAACAAATTACCACAAATTGGGTATTTTAATTACAAAGCCACTGAATTGATTATAGGTGCATTCTGTTCATAATTGTGCCATATTTTGTCCGGTCGATTTCAGTGAATAACAGCAAAGATTGATTTTTTTTTTTCATGTGAGAAATGTTTTTCTTTCTTCTTCTAACAGCCCGAAGCGCATTATCCATCCCCCATTCTTGTATCCAACAGAGCAATTCAAAAACATTCAATACCAGTCGCAAAGTTTCACTTCAAGAGTTTGTGAAACTTCCAACAGACTTCTGAGCATCTCTGAATCAGAGGAATCTGATTACATTTCACAGCTAAAACTAATCCCAGTCCTGTTTCGAGATGATGTGAGGGCACCGGTTCCCGGCTCGGTTTGGTCCCGTTTGAGAATCTGTTCGAAATGAATTCCACAAAGGGATGAGGGAAGCAGATAACTACAAATAGTGAAAATCTGCCAACCTTGAAGAGCTCAGCTTCTCTGCCGGCTCGTTTCACACGACACCTTGTGCGACTAATGACAACTGAGTGGTTTGTGTCGCTCGCTCACAGCTACAGAATGATAAAGTAATCGTCATAAGTAATGCAAAAAGCCATTAGTCAACTGAAAGTGTCCTAACACATCATGATGAGACAAATTATGTCCCATAAAAAGATGAGAGGTTGAACCGGACTTTGGTTGTCAAATATTCTGGAGGATTTTCTGCAAAATTAGATTTTTAAAGCCAGCAGGTAGTTTTAGCACGTGTCTAGTTGTTTACCTAAGGAAATTTGTTTCCATTTTAATTCTGACATATTTTATTGTTTTAAAGTAACATTAAACCACTTTAACACTTTAAGCTATTACTTTAAAAGTGGGTTTCAGTGTAGGTGCCCTATAGGGGGAGCTCTTTAACTTTACCTTTTTACCTTTATGGCTGTTAGCTGTTATGCTAGAAGTTAGCGTTTTGTAATGCCCAGCAATGGTCAGTTTTTAGGTACAGGTTGACCACTCAACATCTGGTCAAAATGGAGATGCGTGACTGCATGTGTTCCCTTTAAATCAGCCTGCCTTCATCCCATCAGCTGGAGCTCATAGCCTCTCTGCAGCTCTGAACACAGATAAGGAATTGTCAACAATAATGTTCTCTCCTCAAGGCTTCCCCTATCGTCCTACAGGACTCTTCATGCCTTTGAATAAGGAACACTCGCAGCTAGGATCAGTTGCTAAGCCAAAGAATGATTTCTTAAATTAAATATGAACTTCTAAAACTTATTAGTTAAATAATCTTTAAATAAACATTTGTTTATTGCTACTTATAATAATTATAATATAATGAAATGCTGTCATTAATCTGTGCTCAATGATTGAAGTTCAAAATGAATGTTATGTTATGATTACATTGATTGATATATGCTTCAGCATGTTTATATGACAAGGTCATCACCATTTGCACTCACACAAGGACAAAGTAAGGTTAAGTTAAACGCGTGACACACAGATAGCCCTCTACCCAGACCAGAGCATCCGGATCAAAGAAGGCGTGTTTCTGAGTTGTCTTGGTAATATTCCTCAACTTGTCAACCTCTGGTTGGCTACACAAATCATAACATGAGAACATTAAAATTGGATCACTCTGGTGATTCATCAGTTCTAGAGAAAGCTTCAGACTGGCCATCTGAAGCAAACCCCTCTTTAACCCATCAAAGCTTTTGACACGTCGTCACAATCTTTTTGCCCCTGCGAAGCTGATACACCAAACAGTTCCTGCAGAACAAGCTGATATTGTTTAGACTCCTTAAGAGTCCCAGACGTGCAGTTCCATCCATCTATCATGACCCGAGACATCTCTGGACTGGAGAAGTCGGTACTGTGGTCAATCTACTGGACCTGGGTGCCAGAGGTCATCCGACCTCTCTGACCTTCGGATCCACGAAGAGGGTCTCTGAGAATGGGTGAAGTAGACACAGAGATAGTGTCTGATGCCTTTTGATAATAATCAACTTCATAGCTTAATGCAAACCAAATTCTTTTACATCCAGAACTCAGCTCTCCTAGATACAAAAGTTCTAACATCGCATTCACACATAGGTTTCATACACTACACCATATACTACATCTAGATTCATCCATCACAGTAAATATTAGTTAACTTGTCATGTTTTAATTGTTTGTGAATTAAATTCTTACTTTTACAAACCTGACTCTTTCCTGAATCTAAACGAATTGTTTAGAATCTCTGAATAAGCAAAGAATCCTAGAATCTTCTGATTAAACACAGTAAAGACCAAGCAGGTTCTATTATATAGAGTATCACAGCTTATTGGTCATAAGTAGAGGTAATACATTCAGCTCTTAAAGCACTCAATTTCTCAAACCCTACGATTTTTAGTCCGCTGATCGTCAATAACAAGCACAACAATAAGAAAAAGCAAAGAGTTAAAACTAGAGTGAATATCGGCGCTGCCTACTCTAGTTTAAGGGACCTGAAGGAGGCTACAAAATCATGACTGATGGTTACCTGGCTTTGTTGCTACTAGACTTGTAAATAATAATGGTTTTCGTCCAGTGTGGCTTTTTACTTCGTGGTTTATTTTAGTATTAGTTGGCTCATGTTAGTGTTAGCTTGTTGTTGTTATTGCTAGCTACAGCAGGCTGCGGCAGAGTTGTTTACGACATTTGTAATTCCACTTTAAACCAGTAGGGTGGAGGAGCAGGGAACTGATCCATATTACTTTAAAATAATTCAGCCACTTTTGATCATCTCTGTTTCTTCTGGCAGTGACAGTGGCTGTGGGGAACTGTGTTCAGGCATTCGCATTTGTAGCATTTAAATGAGCCTCTGTCAGGAAAGTAATCTGGGTGTAAAGAGACGGGGCAGGAGATGAGTGTTAAGGTGCAGGTTTTCCACACATTCTTTGTATAGAAGCTCAGGATCAAGGAGGTTTAGAGTGCTGCAGGGGTCTTTTTCCATTAGAGATCTCATTCGTTTTAGGCCTCTGTCACGTCCTCCCCGGGAGCTTAGCCAGCATCAAAGGTGTTCAGAAGAAACCTTTTAACAGGGTTCCATTCATGGCGCTCATCCTGCCAAATGATGAGTTGGAACGTCAGGCAGAACACAAACACACACACTTTTTTTGCTTGCTTCATGTTTTTATTTTGAGTACATTCATGAGTTGTTTTTAAGCTGCTCTTTGAGCACTAATAAATAAAATGCTTGTAAAAAAAAATGTGGCAGTTCCTTATCAGGTAAGGGGACGTGGGTCAAAGGGTTGTGTAACCCACTGACAGGTCAGGTTTGACTAAAGCCACATTTTCTGTCACTTTGTCAGCAGCTTTCACATTTATAGGATTGGTAATAAAGCTTCATTAAGTGAATTTTAAACACTTTCCAAAATGGAAGCTGTTAAAGGTGCAAAAAACAGCTTTTTGGCTTCAAAGTGGAGTGGCTGTGCAGGCAATGACTGAGTTGTTTGTCACTTATGACACATCTACACACTGGACAATGGTAACGTTGCTGCGTGAGTGACTAAAAAAACATAGCAACACATCCAAAGAACCAACAATAGTTAAAATTGCAGATCAATGAATAAGAACTTTTGGAAAATCAGAACTTTTTCTGATCCAGACATTTCGCTGTATGTTTTCAGACGTAAACGATATTTTCACATTCAGCATGTGTAACTCAGCATGACTGATGGCATTTAAAAAAAACTATAAAATGGTTTCTCAGTGAACCTCGCCTTTAGGTAAGACCTGTTCTCATCCTCATTTGTTCTCTGTCTACGACTAGATTGAAGCAGTGTGAACTCATCAAACAAAAGATGGATGTCCTCACAGCAGATGGAGCTGTGCAACTATCTGGTGTACATTAACTCCAGCCCCATTTGAGACTCCCCAGTCAGCCACTGGTTCAGTGAGTTCCTCTCCTTCAGGGGCAAGTTTCCAAAACTGAAGAAAGTGTAAAACGGACTCAATAAAAGCCCTGTGCGGTGTCACCATCGTTTTGCTTCTTTTACTTGAACACAAGCCAACTCTTCTAGATGGTATATACACTGGTGTCCCTTCCTGCAAACATCTCTCTGATATACAGAATGTGAGATCACACCCCTTCAATGGTTTTCCCATTGATTACTGTTACGGAAAAAAGCACGTCATGTTTAAAACAAAATGTGCATTTCATCAAGACCCAACAGTGTCATCCTTTAAATATTTGAACACGCAAACTTTTCACACCAACTAAGGCTTTCGTAATTAAAGAGGTTCATTGAAGAGGCCGTTGTTCTGAAATTGTTTAATGTTGGATGATGACATCCACATGCATATTTCCAGGTTTTGGGAACGCACTGGATATTTGAGTAAAGATTAAAGGGAGACTAGGAAGTTTTGGCTTGCCTTTAGCACCCTCTAGTGTAGGTTTGTAGAACCGAAACCTATCTCCTCGCTGTGCATTAGTCTGTTTTAGTCTGGCCTTCCAGACTCATCCTCTGTCTACACAGAGAACTAGTCTGGTTACTCACAGGCAGAGAGGCACATGAGGGGCGGGACTAGCCAGCTCAAAAATAACCAATCAGAAAAAAGGCAGAAATGCCGACTGTACCGCGCCACTCTGTAATTTATTAGCTGTAATTAAAAAATGGCGTCTGGCGACAGCGCAAACATCTTTTTGTTAGAAGAAAGGCGTTTAGCGCTTCTTCTTATTGTGGTTTTAAAGACATGCTCAAGTCATTTAAAACAGAGGAAATAGCTGCAGCGAACTCTGCTTCAGACACCATGTTTATGACAAACTCACCAGTGCAGTGTGTGTGTGTGTGACGTACGCTACTCAGCATTGATAGGCTCGGTTAGAATTCTCAGGAGGTGGGGTTATTTGAACAGAAGAGTTCCCAGATCCAATGCTTCCCACGAGGAAGCATGGGGCTGGCTGGTCAGGCTAAGTCTTTTTAACACCTTCATCTAATAGCTGAAATATCTCCCCAGCCTTCATTAGTGTCTACAGGAGTGATCAATCACTAAATTAAACAAAGCAACTGTGTTCATGATCTAAAACATGCAGGAAACGTGCTGGAAGCAGATTGCAGCGTCAGGTGTGTCCCAGCAGAGCAGCCTGTGTGATGCTGACCTTTCATTAACCCTGTAAAGGGTCGTTTTAGCACAGACTGGTTCAAGAAAATGATTTTAAAATACAAAAAAGTTGCAAAGTATCTTTTTTATATAAAAGGAATGTATAGAAAATGCTGCTGTTATGTCCTTGGGCAAGACACTCATTCCACCTTGCCTGCTGGTTGGCGGGACCGGTGGTGCCTGCACTCGGCAGCCTCACCTCTGTCAGCTCGCCCCAGGGTAGCCGTGCCTACATTGTAGCTCATCCCCACCAGCGCATGTGTGAATGGGTGAATGACTGACTGTTTTGTTAAGTGCCTTGGGGGGTTGTAGAACCCAAATACAGGCCATTTGCCATTTTACCATTTACCATCGCCACCAGTGTGTGAATGGATGAATGACACACTGTAGTGTAAAGCACTTTGGAGTCCTCTGACTCTGAAAGGCACTGTACAAGGGTCATTTATCATTATTCTTGTGGATTTTTTTTAATGAACATCAATCACATTACATTGTAACATATTCTTGTGGATTTTAACTCGTTCATTTTCTCTCCACAACATGAACTGAGCAGCACGCAGCATCACCCTGAGAGTAAACACAAAAAACCCTGAGTGAACACTCATTTTGAGCTCAAGCGTGAATGTTTGCGTTTGTGAAACGTTTCAAGTGCACCAGCGGACTGAATTTCAGCCAAGTTTGCAAACAAGCAGCAGCAGAGCAGACTGACCATGATAAATCCCCTGAAGCTGCTGACAAAAGCCTGGTACCAACCCCATCTCAGCCCCTATTTGTGCTTTTAAGCTGCAGTTTAAATAAATTTTTTTTCTGTATGTTTAGTTCCTTTTGCTGCTTCAGCTGCAGATCTGTTACTTCCAGCCTCCTACAAAGAGATTTTAAGATGACAAAACAATATCAGATGATCTTTTGTTCTTTTCTCTCTCCTTTTTGACATTTGTTTATAAAACTGTATCTGGAGTGTTTTAAAGAGTCGTTTCGAGCAGAGATGTAGGCCATGCTGCCAAGTGGTTGCGAATGGAATTGCTTGATGAGGACAATGGGGAATAATGGAACACAAATTCTCTCATGGAATGCTCTACTTTGTTATTTTTGCTAAATTTGCATTCAAGTGAAAAGGAGGGAAAGCGTCTGTATTCATCAGTAAACACTTTTCAGTTGTAGGTTTCTCTTTCAAGAACCCTCACTTCAACTGGAGCACGCTCGGCTGCTTAAATTCGGGGAATTTGTGTCGCTTTGTCACAGAGTGAGTTTCTTCTGTCCGTGATGTTTCGTTGATCCGTGAAAGACTCTGTGAACTTACAAAAAGGACGCTGTAGAAACTTCTGTCCTATGCTGGGTTTTGCCACTTCTCAACAGATGTTGCCTTTCCCTACGGGATAAACCAAAGAGCGAGCATTTCGACATAAGCTGCACTATTTAAAGTCATGTATCAGTGCATGCATGTGAGCAAAAGCACCGCATTAAATATATGGATGACTGCATGCAATTTTCTTCATTAACTGCAGGTTACTCAGTGTGTCACTGGTTCAGCGACCTGCTTTAAGCTGAATAATTCAGATCAGCTCCCCCTCTTAGTTCTGAGCCAGTGGTACATGTTAATATGAGATTAGAGCTACTTTACTCTAACGATCTTTACATGCACATGCTTCTATCACACATTTCTGCAATACACGTCTTGCAAGCAGATCTCTTAATAAATCAGGATGGGCTGATGCCAAAGCAAGATCATTATTGCCCGCTCCCAAAAGAAAAAACAGAAGTAGCAAAAAGTGTGTGTGTGTGTGTGTGTGTGTGTGTGTGTGTGTGTGTGTGTGTGTGTGTGTGTGTGTGTGTGTGTGTGTGTGTGTGTGTGTGTGTGTGTGTGTGTGTGTGTGTGTGTGTGTGTGTGTGTGCGTGTGTGCGTGTGTGCGTGTGTGTGTGCGTGTGTGTGTGTGTGTTTGCCTGCAATGAGGCTTATGAACCACTGCACAGACTTTAATGAAACATTGACTAAGTAATCATTGGATGTCATCGAATGAAATTACTATGGATTTCACAAACACACACAGCTAAAATCTGGAGTGTGTTGGCTCATTTCCTACGCTTACTCCAAATGCTAACTGTTAGCACGAGGACTTCTTTCAAAATTTAAAGCAACACTAAATGAGCTTTCCACTTCTCCCTCCTGCTGGCTGTTAGCAAAATTACAATTGTCGTAAACAACCCTGCCACAGCTTGATGTAGCTAATGCTAACAGAGAGCTAACGCTAACATGAGTCAACAAAAATATTATTTCTTACAAGTCCAGTAGCAACAAAGCCAGGTCACTATAATTTAGTAGTTTCCTTCAGCTCCCTCAAATGAGTGTAGGCCGCCCCGAAGTTCACTCTGGTTTTAGCTCATTTGCTTCACCTCTTAAGAAATAACTCTCTTACTTTTACTTACAGGCTCCGCCCTGATGCCAACAAAAAAAGCAAACTTCTTCTTCTTTTTCTTGTGTTTTTTATTGATGATCAGCAAACCAAAAAAGCTCTGTTAGCGTTTATTTTAGCTACCGGCATATTCAGCCAGAGGTGTGACCAAGTCACTGCTTTGCAATTCACAAGTAAGTCACAAGTTTTTCCAGTCAAGTCTCGAGTCAAGTCCAAGTCAAAAACAATCAAGTGCAAGTAAAGTCCAAAGTCAATTATCTGCAAATCCAAGTCAAGTCCAAGTCCTTAACTTTGAATTTTCAAGTCATTAAGTCATCTGTCAAACGTCAATTTAATGACGATGATAATAAATAAATCCCACAAATAAAGCTTCTTGAAGCTTAATTTATTTGCTCAAACAAGCAGAAAGTGCAACTGAAACTGATTATAAACAAAGAGCTGCTGCATTTAGCAGTAAATAAAACCTAGAACAAAGAATGATTTATGATTTTTGTTCATATCGTGCCACTTTTGTGCTAAAATATCAAATATGCTGAAGTCATCATCAAGTCAACAGATGCAAGTCGATTCAAGTAGCAAGTCATTGGCGTTCAAGTCTGAGTCAAGTCATAAATCTTTATAGACTTCTGACTTGAATTGATAACAATTCAAGTCAGAAGTCATTAATGACTCGAGTCTGACTTGAGCCCGAGCCATGTGACTCGAGTCCACACCTCTGCATTCAACCGCTATTGCAGTAAAGCAGGTATCCCTCCCACTAGTGCACAAAACTGTTTAGGTGGTTGAGTCCATGAATCCTGGGAAGTATGTTTATGGCTTGTGAACCACTAAAACCAGATAAAATAAAACCACCAAATAGTTCCTGAGTGCAGCCACATCTGCAGCTCACCACTCCCCCCGGGGATGGGTCAGATGCAGAGTAATTTCACCAGTGTGTAATGATGACTAATGGGACTTTAAATTTATTTAGTTTGAAAGTCAGCACCAAATAAAGATGTATGCTGCTTCTAACTGACCTAAGAATACAAGAATGCATCCACAGCTAGAGGTGTTTCAAAATTCATCCTTGTAAGGCTCTACATGCATGTTCCTGGTCCACAGGGCCTTTTCTCGACCTCCAGAGCCAGATGTTAGCAGCTGTGAATTTGGATGTCTGCCCCATCTCAACGTATGTCCTGCCACCTACTAAGTGGCGCCAAGAAACGAAAATTAAAACTTAAGTCAGCAACAATACATGAAGAAATATGGGGCCTGCAATAGTAGCTTATTTACGAGGTTTTTACTTTTTTTTTTGACAAAAGATTTATTTCAAAAAACAAATATGCGGGAAAAAAAAGCCTAGCAACACAACCGCTTTGAGTTTATTTTTTACTGCCAGATATTGATATGCTAACATGACCCATTGTTGAAATTCCAGTAACAAAAGGATGTATTTTTAGTGTCCTTTGGATATGGAGAGCCTTGTTGCTTCACTGTGACATAAACAGCCTTTATTTGCACACTTGGAAGGATGCAGCAAATGAACTAAAAATTTATTTGGTGCTAGCTGAGTGTCATTCACAACTTTGAACACTAACAGACCGTGCAAAATCCTATTTCCATATTTCAAGAGATCATGCAGGAGGTTAACTTTCCAAATGTGTCCAGCCAGAGCTTTATTATTGCAGGGACAGCAGTAGCTTTTGAGGTAGCGCGGGTTGTCAAGGCAAGGCAAGGCAGCTTTATTTATAGAGCACATTTCAAACACAGAGGCAATTACAAGTAATCGAAAGGTTGCAGGTTCGATCCCAGCTCCAACCAGAGAATGCGGTTGTTGTGTCCTTGGGCAAGACACTTAACCTCACCTCTCTCAGTGCACCCAGCTGTGGCTACATCATAGCTCATCCCACCAGCCTGTGAAGGTGTGTGAAGCACCTTGGGCAGTTGTAGAACCTTAAGAAGGCACTAGACCAGGGGTGGGCAACCTGTTCCCATCAAAGAGCCATTATTACCAGTTTCCCACAGTAAAGAAAACACTGGGAGCCACAGCAGCCTTGGCGTTGTGGGCGGGGCCTACCCTCAGACAGCATAGAGCTGCTTTAACCAATCACAGCAGGTGACAGCAGCCAGTACCGGTCGCTCGTGTACGTCAAAGTTATCTTTCATAAGAAGATAATCAATAAAACGATTTACATAAAATGGATCCAGAAGTTGTAGCCCGTCTCTGCCTACAATATTTTGGTATTTTTCACCCTGTTTTATAGAGCAGGTGCCACTTTTGTCATACGTTTCTTTTTAAAACATGTTTAGACTGTTCAGAATACAAATCCAGGCTCTGTCACATTTGATTGTTGTAATTAAACTTTGTAGGTGGGGAAGGTCAGAAAAGGGTCCGATCATTTTGTTTTTCCCTCATTTACAGTGACGGAGATAACGGCGCAGTGCGCCTGGCTCTGGTGTTAATCAAGTTAAATTTGTAACAATTTTCACAAGAAAACAGAACAGTTAAAAGCAGGGCTTGTGTTGACCGGACAGTTCCCGTATTTGACCGTTTATTTTGACGGAGAAAGAATAGAAAGAATTCCCCCGACGCATGCAGACGAACTGACACTTTAATCGTTTCGCACATCGCAGATGTAGCTAAATCACTCAAGAAAAGATTTCCATCTGAACATCTGAGCTGGACACTGCTCAGCGCAGCTCACTGTCAGCGTGTACATAAGGTGCACAGCGAGCTGAAGATGTGGAGAGGGGCTTGGAGCGCGTCGCAGAACCAGAGCGCATGCGGGAAGATTCCTCCGACTGAAGCGAGACTTGTCACTTAGAAAATGTTCCCTGATGATGAAACTTTGGCTGAATAGCACTTGTTCCTGTCTCCAATGTGGCGACACATCCAGGAGCCGTCTGAGGAGAATCCCAGAAACTCACATCCTCTTCAGCTCAGAAAGCGCATATGATTACGCACAAGCGTGACGCGTCAACCTGGTCTCACAGTAAGACCAGGTTGGACCTGTTCAGGTTTACGCAGACAATCTTTACATTTAGAATTGACATACAGATGTAAAATTTATGCAGTAAAATATAAAGCTTTTTATTTAAATATCCATTCATTATTTTACAAGCACAGAGAGCCGCATCAGATGGATGGAAGAGCCGCATGCGGCTCCAGAGCCGCGGGTTGCCGACCCCCGCACTAGACAAACACAGGACATTTACCATTTTATGATTAATCAATAAAAAAATAATCTTTGATTAAAACTCTGGCATAAAAATTCTAACTAGAGTTAATTGCATTCCTTTGAGGATTGCTAAACCTTTAATTTATTCCTGTTTTGACACTACCCACAAGGAAACATACTTAGCATTCTGATAAGATAGAGGATCTCCTGCTCAGCTGTTTTGCTCTCATTACCTCTGCTTGATTAAAACTCATTTATAATATGCACGTAGGCAAACTGTCTGACAGGTTTCCTGTACATCTAAGGGTCTGATCTAGTCCACTCTAAAACATCCAGTTTGGTGTGGAAATGTTTAGACAAATTTTTGAGGAAGACAAAAGATTTTTGAAATTACAGACGGATGATGGTTATGTGCTGCTGATTCTTTTGGGATGATGTTCAAGGTCAATATTTTGACGTTTTTCATCCATCCATTTTCCTCTGCTGATCCTGAGTCGGGTTGCGGGGGCAGTAGCCTTAGCAGATAGGCCCAGACTTCCCTCTCCCCAGCCACTTGGGCCAGCTCCTCGGGGGGAATCCCAAGGCGTTCCCTGGCCAGCCGAGAGACACGGTCCCTCCAGTGTGTCCTGGGCCTTCTTTTAGGTCTCCTCCAGGTTGGACTTGCCTGGAGAACCTTACCAGGGCCACATCAACTGGCTCCTCTCGATGTGGAAGAGCAGCGAGTCTACTCTGAGCCACCCCCCGGATGACCAAGGTTCTCTTGACTCAAAGCAAAGCCAAAGTCTAAATGGTCACGAGCTGATGCCAAAGCCGTTTCAAACGAACCGACACCATCTTAGTTTCGCTCACCAAACTAATAAACTGCTGTGATTGGTAAGCCACAAGACTGGTCTGTGCTGCTGAGGTTCCAATGGTGTGTGGCTAGACCAACATGCCAAGCAAAATCATTTTGCTTCTGCTACTGTCTAGAAATCAAGACAATTTCCAAGCTAATGGTCTCTACTATAAATGAATGCCTTGTGAGTCAATCTCTGTATTAAAAAAAGCTCTTGCGCTCCTGTTTCAGGAATTAGAAGTAAGGCACAAAGTTGAGCAGAAGACAACAGAATTTTGAGTCTTGATCATTTCCAGATTGTAGCACAAACCAGATACTTCCGTGGTCACACACACAACACGTCACACCATTCAGAGTTCAACAGCGCTTTATTTACCCGTTCTCCCGCACTCTCCTTCTCTCAGCCCTTTCCGTCCCAGCATGTCCTCTCTCTATCTTCCACCTCCTATATTTAAGAGGTCTGATTAATGATGCGCTCCAGCTGAGTGGCAGCAGGCTCCCTCTGCTCCGCCCTCTCCATCATCCCAGTTTACCACAACGCTGATATACGTCAGCTCTGATTGGCTAACAGCAACACAACTCTACCACTGACTCAGTTCTCTCTGTAATGTTGATGTTTTATCTTCACAAATAAAACAAGCCTGAAGGAATTCTGCCATGTTGTGATGTTGCTATTGCTAACGGTTAGCTTCCATTAGCCATGACGTTCTCTCTTGGATGCTAAGCCAACAACAGCCTCCCCTGTCACGAGCTAAGATGGGTGAGTCCTTGAATGTTAATTTGACATTATGACGTGCTAAAATAATGCTTTTCTATTCCTGCCTATTTTCTATCAGCAGCTAACATGCGATCTAGGGCTGTAAAACTATTTTCACATTTAGCCTATATGTGAAACTTGGAGTGAGCTTGGTGTCATATTAAAAAAACAAGCAAACAACGTTTTCTCTGTGAACTTGGTCTTTAAAGACTTACCATAAGAAATGTCGCCAACTCTGCATCAACTTCCACAAACGTGCATGCACGCTCTATGATTGACATCTGTCATAAGCGGATGTTGAACACCATTGGCTAACACTGAGCAGCGCTCAATACAAGTTTCATGGAGCCCTAGGTGTTAAAATGACGTATTTTCTATATTGCATCACATTTTAGTGCAAAACTGTCACTTTTATGAATTTTACAAATAAAACATATATGATTCATGTAAGGGGATAAACTCCAGAAAAATGCTGCTTCAAGAGGACGTGGCTGCTTTTAAAATCTATTCCTGGTCCAGCTAATCTTAATAGTTCCAACTGTCAGAGCTGTTAACGCAATATAATCTGATGTGAAGTTGTGTTTCTCCACAGACTAGAACAGCCCTGAAGGCAGCCACACACAACAGCAAGGTCTTGTATGTGGACGGCAGTTTGACCTTGTGCAAGTGAAATCATTTAGTGTCAAAAGCCAAACCACAAATTCAGCTTGCACATCACTTTTTTTCATTTAGCTTCTAGAAAGTCCATTATGTTAATGAACTGGTTTCCATTCCTGAAGGTTAAGAAGAGAGATTTGACCTCCTTTTGAATTAGGTAAATGAAAATGTTGTTGGCCCCAGCACAGCATGGTGCTCGGGCTGAATCATGTTTGACGTCATGCGTTTACCTCAAAGAGGAGCAGCAAGGCAGCGGCATCCCTGTTTGGAGCAGAATAAGAGCAAAGCTGCACGCTGACAAGAAGCAAAGAATAACAATGAGTGTGGTGTGTGTGTGTGTGTGTGTGTGTGTGTGTGTGTGTGTGTGTGTGTGTGTGTGTGTGTGTGTGTGTGTGTGTGTGTGTGTGTGTGTGTGTGTGTGTGTGTGTGTGTGTGTGTGTGTGTGTGCGTGTGTGCGTGTGTGTGTGTGTGTGTGCGTGTGTGCGTGTGTGTGTGTGTGTGTGTGTGCTGGGGATCGTTATCAGAGCACAGGGAGCATATTTTGTATGTATCATTTCACTAATTACCATTCCCCGCTCTAATTACAGTGCATCAGGGATAAATTCTATTCTCAGATCCTTATTGCCTCTCCAAAAGTCTCCCAAAACGACTTTTGTTGTCATTCACACACACATACAACAGAAAAAAAACAATGTAAATGTCGATCGACTTAGTTTGGAAAATCAGATATCCTCTCTGTGCTTTCCACACAGCTGTCACTCATCTTTTGTCTTTCTTTTTTCATTCTTTGTCAGCTTTGTCTCGACTCCCTAAAATATCTGGAAAGCACAAGTGGAAAATTTTGACGTGAGAATATGTTTCTGCTGGAAGAGCCTTGTAAAAAATAAAAATAATCACAACCAAGACGGCATAAATGCAGCTGATTTAGATGGCAATAAAGGCGGTGAATGCAATTTATGATTGTCACAAACGAGGATTTTATCTAAAGGTCAAATTTTCTCACATTTGTATTACATTTGCAGTGATCTATAGTAGGAATGAATGCCTTGTAAGTCGTTCTCTGGAGAATAAAAGCTCCGGTGCACCTGTTTGAGGATGTAGAATTCAGCTAGAGGAAGAAGATGATTCAGGCGGCAGGATGTGGAGTTTTATTTCCTGATATTTGGATATCTGGCCTCTGATTGGCTAACAGCAATACAACTTTACCACTGACTCTGTTTGCTCTGCAACGTTGATGTTTTATCACCACAAATAACACGATCCTGACGTGTGGTGGAATTGCTAATGCTACCAGTTAGCTTCTACTAACCGACATGTTTCCTGCTGTTTCCTGGATGCTAAACCAACAACAGTCTTCTCCGTTGTGAGCCAAGATAAGTGAGTTCATGAACGTTAAAGAAGTGGAACACATGTTTAATCACTGCATTGGCAGTGGTCTCTTGTAGGGCTTGTAAGTCGTTCTCAGGAGGAAAAAATATATTGGTGCACCCTTTGCAGGAAGTAAAAGTGAGCCACATCACAGCCACTAGCGGTTTTGAGGCACGGGCAGACCAGGCGGCTGCCCGGGGCGGCATTGTTTCATGACCAGATGCCCGAGCCGATCGTTGGAAAAAAAAAAAAAAAAAAAAAAAAACCTGGTTTTCTATCTGTCAGATATCACTGTGTCTGGATTGGAACCAGCACGTTGGCGCCCCCTGCAGCTGCAGGCGCTCCTGCTCACTGAGAGGGTTCAGGGAGCATGTGAAGAAGAGAATAGGGAGGGGCGCGGGGGAATTCACCTCTGGGTCTCTCCAAAATGAAACAGACGAACACAATCTCACTCCCAGCACGTCAAAAACAAAGGCTTGGTCACTGTAAGGGTAACATGTTAGCTAGCAAGATGGTTAAGGTTAGGATGGGGTGAGGGGAAGGTTAAATAACAAGAGGGTAAGGTTCGGGTGCGATACAATGAGCTCATTTGGTGGCCCGGCTGCAGACATCCCATCGCATCAGTTTTATGCTGCATTGAGATCTGCAGTCAGAAAAACGGAAACCCCCTTTTCGTACATAAGTGACAAAAAAGGACACTTTTGGCATCAGGGGGTGACGTGGAGGGTGGCTGACCAAGCGTTTGTTTTTGTTGACTCCTGGTTGTTGTCATTGACGATTGGAAACCTGTTTATTGAGTCGAGTGCCAAACAAGATGGACAGAAAAAAGCCAAAACCATCAGGTGCCCAATTCAGGACAAGAAGAAGAGGAGAAATGGGCTAAAGATAAAGGTAGTATGTTCTCATGCTAGGATGCACGTTTTAAAAAATCTTTTAACCAGTTAACTGTGATTTTAACAGTTAAATTTGGACAACTAATTGCTAACTGAGCAAATGGCGCTGAAGGTTTGAAGTGAATGGTTCGAATAAATTCCTTGAATCCTTTTTTAATGATTCAAGCGCAAGGATTCATTAAATACACACTGCAGCCTGAACAACAACAAAAACATGTTGATTATGATTCATGTTCACATAATAATGAATAAACTCTACAAGCATAAAAAAGTCTCTAGTTCTCACTAACTATCCTGTTATTAGCATTTCCAGTACTACTGACGATGTTAATGAAATACGTCTACTGATCATAGCATGCCAGCAAACTCACGCAGTCTCCAAGTATGCATGTGGACCTAGCTGTGAGTCTTTTGAAGAAGACTGAGCAAGGTATCCAGAGCTACAGGGCAAGTGGCTTTGTGACAGCACAGATGGCAGCCAAAGGAATGTGTGAAGAAATGAATGTGGAGGCTGTTTTGAAACAAAAAAGATTAAGGTCCACTAAGTGCCACTTTTCATATGAATCCCATGAAATCCCATGAATTCTTCAGTGTTCTTGATGCAGCCACGTCAGCCATCAAGGAGAAGTTTTCCACACTAGAAATTGTACAAAACAAATTTGGGGTTTTGACCAATTTTCCAAGCCTTGCAGATGGGGAGCTGACAGAGCAATATGAGGAACTAAGCACCACACTGCACTTTGATGGGAACTCTGATTTGGATGGTAGAGAGCTTTTGCAAGAAATCAAGAACTTCCCTAACCTGCAATCAACAACCATGAGCCTCCTCGAGCGTATCACTTTTATCCATAAAGATCTAGCGTAGATCTACCCCAACTTTTGGACTGCTCCCAGGATTGCTCTTACTCTGCCAGTCACTGTGGCTCAAGCACAGAGGAGCCTTTCAAAACTGAAGTCGATCAAGTCATACCTGAGGTCAACCATGTCTGGGGGGGGGGGGGGGGGTTCAAGGGATGTCTCGCCCGGGGAGTAATTCCATTTAGAACCGTCACTGATCACAGCTGTGCTTCAGATGGCAGTTTTTGGAGTTTCGCTTCCTGAAATTTGGACATCTCGCCTCTGATTGGCTAACAGCAGCGCAACTCTACCACCGACTAGCAACGTGGATGTTTTATCTCCACAAATAACACAAGCCTGGAGGAGCTTCTGTGCCTTGTGGTAAAGTTGCTAATGCTTACGGTTAGCTTCTAGCGGAGACGTTCTCTGTTGTTTCCTGGACGTTAAACCAACAACAGCCTCTCCCGTCATGAGTCAAGACGAGTCCATAAATGTTAAGTGACAGTGTGACGTAGATGTCAGACTTGTCCTAGAGTTTCACTGTCTATTTTCTATCAGAAGCTAAAGCAAGAGATAGGTGTAGGAGGCAATTTTCATCTTCAGCCTGTAAGTGACATATTGTAATCAGAAATAATAATTAATAAATTGTTTCTCAATGAACCTGCTCTTAAAATTAAAAATAGATGCAAAGATAATAGACTACTGCAGGTTTTGGGGGAAGAAAATTGAAGAAAACTGGGCACCAACTGTCTGTGACTTTTTGTGAGTCTGAAAAAGATACACCCAACAGAGAGAGAAGCCAGAGGAGATATTTGTCTCTTGTACTTAATCCTAAGAGTGTACAGCTGGACGGGAAATGTCTCAGCATTTCATTTCACTTGTTTTGTTCCAGAACTGTTGTACAGAATGTGCCAGGGGAAAAAACAGCCATTTACAAGTCCTGATGAAACACTGCACAGAGACGCTTTTCTTCTGTCAGTTTTCATTAACTACTAAATTAGACTCAGACTTTTGGAAGCATAAAGATCTTCATTTGTATGCACATAACTTAGAAAACTGCTAAGATGTGCATGTGCCTTAAAGGCAACCATGTACCACAAAGGAATGTGAGGTTGCCACCACAGCGCTGTTGTGTGGAGAATTAAAATAACTTCCATAGAATTACTGAAGTCAGCATAATTAATTGTTTTCTGCAACTCTCTCAGCATTTGACCTACTTTTAGACTAAAAATAAAGACGTTTCAACATTTGGATGTGATTTAATTCTACAGCTGTCCACTGAATGGATTATTATGAATGAGTCAGAATATGAGGATTCTGTGGGGTGTCCTTAGGCCACATATCCAGACCAGTCAGCCAAGAGGAGATGATCATAAGTCAGGCTTTCACTTGTTTATAATTTGTGTTTTGGTTTTTGAATTTAATGCCCCCAAGTGGAGGAGTTTAAGTATCTTGGGGTCTTGTTCACGAGTGTGGGAATAATGGAACGTGAGATCAATAGGCAGATTGGTGCTGCATCTGCAGTGAAGCAGGCATTGAACCGGTCTGTCGTGGTGAAGAGAGAGCTGAAACAGAAGGCGTAGCTCTTGATTTACTGGTCGATCTACGTTCCTACCCTCAGCTATGGACACAAGCTTCAGGTAGTGATGTAAAAACGAGATCACGGATACAAGCAGCCGAAATGAGTTTTCTCTGTAGGGTGGCTGGGCTCTCCCTTTAGAGATAGGGTGAGATGCTCAGTCACCTAGGAGGGGATCAGAGTAGATACGCTGCTCTTCCATGTCGAGAGGAGCCAGTTGTAACGTGATGAAGGAGCTATTTCGACAAGGTTATTTAATCTTTTCCACAGTCCCTTTGACGTAGTGCCAGAGTGCATGAAACAGCCTCAAGGTCATGCATTCACTTCTAAACTGTTTACATTCCAGCAATGACGGAAGATGAAGACTGCTTTCTTTTCTTTTATTAAAAGCCAAAGAACTCTATTTTCAATAAAAGCTAATCAAAACAACTGTTAGTCAGTAATAACCATGTGATTGATCTGTGAAATCACAATATTATGATTAATATGTTTTAATAAGAAAATGACTTATTCTAGCCACTAGACACGCTGATACACTAAGGTAAATAATCACATGACACATTGCTGTCACTGATCCAATCAGAACCTTCCCTGTCTGGTGTGGCAGAGTCTCTGTGGTGTTTATGTAATCTGTCAACTTTGATTCGTCCAGAATCATAAACATCCAGATTAATAAAACAGTTCAACGCCATTTTAAGTTCAGTATTCAACAAGATCTCAAGATCCTCTGAAGTTCACCGCATGCTAAGTGAAGTATGGACCGGCCATCTATACTTTTCTTTTTAAGCTAAGAACTGCCAAGCTGGGAAATCCTGTCATTGTTATCAACAAAACAACGGTTCCTTCAGAATAAAAGCTGACCCCGCTGACCTAAGGGGGGTCCCTTTGACGCTGTGAAACACCTGTCGCTTTTTACCTGGAGACTATCCAAAGACTGGTTTGTCGTGCTGTCGACGCTGTTTCATCGGCTCCAGTACCAGAGAAAGGTTGTGGACCTGGCATCCTGATCTGTACGGGAGTCTCACTGAAGTGTATGTGGATGCGACACAAATGGCGTCTCATGTTTTTATGACCACGGTTCAAACGTTGATCAGTTAGGAGCAAAACATCATCTCCCACTCAGACTCGCTTTTCCGGAACGGAGGTTCTGAACTGACATCGCACCAACACACACTTCACCTCACATTTCATTCCACAAACATCCATCATTAGAGAGTTAGTTTTGTTAAACTGTTTAAAATCATTTAGATAATAAATTTTCTTAAACGTTTGAAAGTCTCTCTCTCTTGTCTCTCAGTTCATGCAAAGTGTTTATTTAATTTCCCTGTAATAAAAAGAACCAATCTTCTGATTTAAATAACCCAGTGTCCGTTAGATGGGATCCATGCTCGATATGGATCTTTAATATCTATGGTCATTAATTAAATTGTAACTCTTTAACACTACACAGTTTAGGTTGACCTGAAGGAAAACCCAGGATACACTGGAGGGACTGTCTTTCAGCTCAGGGGGCTCACCTCGGCTCCTCAGGAGGAACACCTTGGGATTCCCCCTGAGGAGCTGACTCAAATGACTGAGGAGAGGAAAGTCTGGGCCTCGGCTGCTGTCGCCAAAGACCAGACCCTGGATAAGCAGAAGAAAATGGATGGATGGACTTAATTCCTTGTTGCACAATGTCTTGTGACAATCTCGCGTTTCTGTAATTCTCTGCGAGACTTCTGCACCTGTTGACAAGTATTTTTGGTCCACTGCCTGTCAAGAAATGGTTCCAGCTGGTTCAGGACTGAAGGGATCCTTCTCCAGATGTTTCAGCTCCTTCCACAAAACTTCAACAGGCTCTAGATCAGGGCTCCGTCCACTTCTGAATAGTCAAACATTTTGTTTTGCTTTGTCTGATCTATTCTTACCATTGAGATTTCCTGTCTCCAGTTTGTCATCAGTGTCCTTCCTGCGTCCACATCCAATAAGGATTGCTACAGAACCTCTCGAACCTTGATCTCTCGTCATAATGTCGTTACGAGAACATCAAGCTGCATGGAGACTTTCTTTTAACATTTGCCTTTAAAGACACACTTAACGTAAACTTTTCATACTTTTAAAGAAGAATCTTGAGCCAGTAGGTGCTAAAATGACCCTACCCAGGTTGAAGCTAAGCCCCCTCCGCTCCTTATGGGCTGAATAACGGGTTGGCAACTCGAGCCTTTCCAGACTAGAGTCCTGAAGTCTCACAAAGCCACATATCTCACAAGAGGCAGCAACGTTGTACACATCGACATATAAATAATTGTGCAGTTGAACAGTGTGGGTCAGAGCAGGTTGGTATGTCGTTTTTTTCTTTTCCCATTGTAGAATCTGTAGGTCCATAGGACAATGGAAAGGTACAGCTAGGGCGGAGCTACTAGCGTCACACAACATAGTCCACTGGTTGGTGAACAGGAAAAACTTCATTGTTTATAACAAGCACAAAACATAAAGGATATAAAGGTTTATTGTCATATGTGCAGAAGAACGTGGACATGAAATTCGCTGTCTACATGGGATTCCAAAGAAATGGTAAATGGCCTGTATTTGATGTAGCGCCTTCTAGAGTCCTGGAACCCCCCAAGGCGCTTTACAACACAATCAGTCATTCACCCGTTCACACACACATTCACACACTGGTGGGGTTGAGCTGCGATGTAGCCACAGCTGCCCTGGGGCGCACTGACAGAGGCGAGGCTGCCGAGCACTGGCGCCACCGGTCCCTCCGACCATCACCAGCAGGCAACGTGGGTTAAGTGTCTTGCCCAAGGACACAACGACAGCGACAGACTGAGTGGGGCTCGAACCTGCAACCTTCTGATTACGGGCCGAGCGCTTAACTCCTGTGCCACCGTCGCCCTTGTAAGAATAGTAATTTGTAAAAATGGACAATATTGGACACTTCTGGTTGTGTACATGATGCTACCTACGTTCCTTGGAGCTGCAGATACCACCAAGAACTGATAATCACTCACCGGTGAATGCCACAAAACTTACAGTAGGTCCACACAAATGAAAAACAACCCACCAGCCCTCTTCTTGAAACAAACTCTTTCTCCAAATCAATGTGGTCCAAGATGGTGTTGCAGATCTTTTCCAGAATTAAAGTTAATGTCAGAAGAAATGTTGTCAAGTCAAGAATTGTCGTTGTTGATGTTAATTGCTAAGATGGCACAATTCTACCGTTGAAGCGTGAAACGTTGTAGCAGCAGTTGGAATCTCAGCTGAGACGACTCGCCATCCATAAACCAAGCACGAGCTGCTGTCTGGACTCCGTTGTTGTTATGGTTTATTGTGTCCTGTCGTGTGTTGCACCAGTGTAACGCCATGGTACGCTTTTACCCACCCAGCCCAGTGGGAGTCCAGTCAGAGGTAGAAACGCTCTCCTGATTAAGCCAGACCGTAAAATAGCAAACCAATCTGCTCAGCGGAAACGAGGCAGGAGACAACTCTGTCCTTATGGCCCATGTATGATGTACACCCTGATACCACGCAGCCCTGTGACTACTCTTCACTACTTTTTCACTCTGAGTACAATGTTGAAGATGCCAATTTATCATGACTCATGATCAAATTATTTTCTAAGAGCATCATGATTTTGATCAGATCAGTTTAATTAGTTTTTCTATTTATTCTGTTGAACCGTCTGATTTGTATTCGTTCATTTAAACATTTTTAATGATTAAAAACAGACTTTTGTAAATATTTTCAGTGACATTTCTGGCCCTTTTTTTTTTCCTTTAACAGAAGGAAACCAACAATTTTAACCTTGTCTGCATTTCATTACAGAAAGAAACAAAACTGACACAACAGTTTAAATCTTGTCCAGAGCAAGTGTGAGGACATAATGGTATAGCGAGCAAAATGCACTGAACGCATCATGACTTCAAAAGCTCCTTCTGCAGAAAAAAAGTGTATGTTGCACCAAGCAGAAAACTAAAGTGTGGAAACCCCATATGGCAGCAGCTATATTACTGCTGGATCATCATTTCACACATCATTCATTGTCACAAGGCATATGGAGGGAACACAAGTTGAGTCTATAAGCGCTACATTTTTTCTGTGCTGTGGGCTTATTTTTACACAACAAGGTGAGAAGTTCAGCGGATGGCAGATTACCTCTGAGCTCGTCAGCTGCTTTCTCTGTGTCTGAGGGACTCAGATGAGCTTTCTGCACCTCATAAAGCTGCCCCACGATGGCCCCGCTTCTGGCAATGCTCCAGCCTGGCACAGGCGAGTCAGCGCAGGACACACAAAGACAAATGGATCTCCGGTTTCATTTTTCTCTAGCACCTCAGTGGTGCCTGGCTTAATAGTCAGATTTCAAGTTTTTTTTTTTTAAGGAGGGAATGACTGATAAAGTAGCAACAAATATTAAAGAGACACCATGCTCATCTAACAGGTTGTTTTAGAGTAGTTAACTCAAAGCAAGTTAATTGTGAGGTTGATAAATACTAAAATGAACAAGAGCTTTATTTAGTTTAATGATGTGATTCAACTGTTAAGGATCAGCTCAAGTCCTCTGGAGAAATCAAGCCTGAGCTGTTTCCAGCCTGCACAGCAGGTTTATCTCCAAAAGAAATCCTTTAGGGACATCTAGTGGCTGAATGCGTTACTGCAGTGATCATAGACATAGCCACAAGGGAGCACTGTTTTCTCTTTTCAATTTTACAACAGAAATGTCTTTATGAGGGTCTTAAAAGGAAAATTACTTTGAAATAAACTTAATTTTATTTTCTTATTAATGTTAATGCCCAATTGTTTGGTTCTTTTCTAAACAGAGTATTGATTTGTTTCTACCTTTTTTTAGCTGACATGTTTCGGCTAACACTGTGGCCATCCTCAGGGCACCGCCATGCACAGAACGAACATACAAATGTTGTTATATGTATCATTTGCTTTAAAGCAGTATTTTAATTAGGATCATATTAATTGGGGGTTGCATGTTTTTAAGCTACCTTTTCTGTTCAATAGGTCAAATTAATATATTTTGAATTTTGTGAATTTTTCAAGAACATGAATATCCGAGATTAGTAAGTGATTATGCTGTTCCAGTGGTTGAGCTGCCTCAAAAGCTGTACAGTAACCTAATATAAATATGGATGCTACACATAAAAAATAAGCTTATTCATGGGTCTTGGATGCACTTGTGTCTGAAATTCTGAGTTGTGTGTTTAAAATACGGACAGACATGGTGGAGTATAGCATAACAGCAAAGAAATAGAAGAAAAAATAAAATACAATTGCAAACAAAAAGGAAATGACAAAAGTGTTTATTTATATTGATACATTTCATTTTTTACTTAAACAGGTTACAAAAGTTACAAAAGTCAATTTATCAACAGTGATCACTTTTCTTTGCACAACAAGGCTTTGAACTTGTTATCTTTAGTCTCTGACACCTTTATTCACCTTAAACAAGTAAAGCACTGGTGAAATGTTTACTTCAAAATGAAAAAACAAAAAGACAAAACAGGATTTCCCATCAAAGATGACGTCATTGGACAAATGATCTTCTATCATCATCTATGATGCGCGCAAGCTACAACAAAGGGACATGTTTTAATATACATGCAAAATCAACATTACTCAGGCGTTCAACTTGTTTAGTGTTACTCATTTAAAAAATATATTCACATTTAGTTTTTAACTGCTGGACATCAAATTTAGATATTTAGGTATTAGGCAGTGGCGGCTCGTCAATAGGAGGTGCTGGGGCGCCACCCTCCCTGACTTGAAGGAAGAGAAAAATCTAAAAACTAAATTAAACCATAATATCTATTCATATATTTTCTATTAATGTGTCAAACTTGTTTAATTTAATGTGCCCACATTCAATTAGAATTATTTGCACATCATTTTCACCAGCTGTCTCTCATTAAAAAGTGAATTTCCTCCACCAGGCTTTCTAGTTTCACTCCTAGGGCACTGGGAATGCGCCCCTGAACTGCAGCTAAACAGCCAATCACATTTGACTGCTAGGGAGAACTGGAAATTTTTGGACCAATCAGCATCCGTGAATTGAATGCCTTTGGGGCGCTAGCTGACTGACGCCTACTTTACACTGGAAGCATCAGCGGCGCAGAATGGCAGCGGAAAGGTTTAATCGTGACAATCGCTGCACTCCGGGAGAGTCTCAGCCGCAAAGTGGCTTCTCCGCTGTGTTTCTTGCTCGACTCACAAGATCACAAAATCCCTCGAGACTTTCACCATCCTCCTCAGGAGATTACAAAATCCCTCAAGTTTATGTCGTCCGCCAGTAAACACAAAAGAAGGAAAACATGTTTGATATCACTTTTTGATGTCATGTATGATGTTGTTCCTCTCCACTGACAGGATTAAAGTCATGAAAAACGCACTACTGCGCTTGGGAATAAATAAGCCATTAAGTCACTTGAATTGGCATAATCTACATAAATATGAAATTGCATCACCGCAAGACTTTTATTTTGAAAATTTCTGGGGGATTTGACACTAAAACCATGTGTGATTTCCTGTCTTGCCCTATGTTAACTGCGGGAATTGTCGCCTCCTAGAAGTGACACGCAGCAAAATTAGAACCCAATCTTATCTTTAGCACAGCGCGGCGTGCCGCTTCTGGGACGCGCCTGAAAATTGCTGCATCGCGGCTGGTTTGAATCACGCCCATGTACTCCAATGGATTCTATTTGAAGCATTGACGTCTTACTGCTGTTCCGTGCCGCTGATGCTTCCAGTGTGCAGTACAGGAAGCGTAACCCCGGTTTCACACTGCAAGTATCAGCGGACCGGAACAGCAGCGAAGCAGCTCACTCGCGAACTTCAAAGCGGTCCTTTTCACACCGGAAGAGTCTTGGCCGCGGCACGACACGGCTTCCTCGCTGTGCCTCGCTGTACCCACGAGATTCTAAAATCTCTTGAGATGTTCCGACACCTTCCTCATCGAGAGATCACAACCCCTGCGAGGAATCATACCGTTGCACTTCTCGAAAGAAACTGGTGGTAAACAAAGCCGTTCGGTCACACGTGCTGACGTAAGTTATATATAACATCGCAACGTTGCATTTTATTTTGAATATAACTGGGGATTTTACACTGAAACCTTGTGGTTTTCTGTCTCGCACTATGGGAACTGCAGAAATTGACGTGTCCCAGAAGCGGCTCACGGAAAAAATAGAACTCGATCCTATCTTTAGCGGCGCTACACCGCATGCCGCTTCGGGGACGTGCCTGGAAATTGCCACGTCGTGGCTAGTTTGAAAAACTCCATAGAATATAATGGGATTCTATTTGAAGCGGTGCCGCTTCCCTGTCGTTCTGTTCTGCTGATGCTTGCAGTGTGAAACCGGCTTTAGCCTCCCTTTCCGGTCGGCTCATGGGTTCCCGGAAGAATGAAAAAACGAATGCAAGCCAACGGGGCTAAAACGTTATTTTCTAATCTGCTTTGCCTTACGGCCTGGACCACACATACGTTGTACTGCAATTTAAATGAAAAGTAATGATGGGTGTTTACTTTTAACTACGCCTGTCACATACTTTGAGATTTATCAGCTTGTAAATGTTCGTAATTAACATGACTACAAATCAGAAATCATGTCAAGTGACGTCACCACATAATCTCTTCTCCCCAAAGTAGCTGCTACTTACCACATGGCCAGATTGACGGTGGTTCGCTCCTCCTGTGGGAAGTTTGCTGAATTTACAGCCCTTTTCCCTCAGTTTTCTCCGTGTCTGGTTCGGTTACATCACTTTCGTGATGTGCATTTGTAACCCTGGACTTATTTTCACACAAAACCCAAAATAGCGTTTCCCCCCGTTCGAAAAGAGCGCTTTCTTGGTATCAAAAAGCTTCTTTAAAATTCACGGACATCACATGTGAAATCCATGGCACATAACAAGCGGGATTAGAAAATAGCGTTTTTAGCATAGATATGTATATAAACACTAGATGACAAAAGCAGGAGTCGAGGGCGTAGCTAAACGGCGTCCATCTTACCTCAGACAACAGACCCCTCCACTCTCAATGGTAGCAGCTGAAAGGTTGAGTGATCAGCTTAAACAAAAACACCCTTAACTCGATGAAATATTAACGGATTTACAAGCGGTTTGCCTCGTTACAAACGGGCTTGAGACAGCATACTTGCACATGTTGAAAGTAACGCTTTTGCTTTTGAAAGTGGCTTAATTGTGAACCATGTGTCCCACCTAGGCTATCTGCATGTTATTCAGGTTGAGACCACAATCGATATTTTATGCGGTTCTACGAAACCAATAAAGATTTTACGACAGCCCAATCGTTGTGTAAATGGCTGTTTGTGGATGTTTCTCTGTTTATTAGCCGTCTAGCTTAGCTTAGAGCTGACGAGGCTACGGTGGGTGCACTGCTTGGCAAAACAAAGTTGACCATTTACCTCAGTGGGAGTTGCTCGTTTTACTTTAAAATAAATTAATGCTGAATTGCCGTTTATTAAAGGGGCCACTTATGCCCAAGTGACAAAACAATTTTTCCTTTTTTTTAAAAAAAGTGTTTTACACGGAACCAAGTGGTTTAAACGTTTTTCAGAGGCACAACATGCCTCCACATGTTTACGATGAGGATGAGGACGAGGGAGGTTGGACCACGATCCATTATGGCCGCCGCCAGAGAAACCGCTGCAGAGGACCAGCAGAACAGGGAGAGCGCTGAAAACGGACACCAGAGGCAGTCGGCCGAGGTAGGTGGGCGGATGACCCAGAGTACCCCAGACGGCGCTCATATGCCTCCGTCACGAGGGAGAGCCGGACGGAGAACCGAGAGAATCCCTCGGGGGGACAACGCCGGACACTAAACTTATATTGGGATATATTAAACACTACAGGACATTTTATGTGCAGAAATACACCTTTATTAATTGGGAAGCTTGAGGGTCAACATGCCTGACTTTCGTGCAGCCTACGGATGCTCGAATCGCCGCTGTGACAAACTGAGACAACGTGGGATCACCTTTCATCTGTAACTGTTGCAAAGAAAACCTATACTTATACATTTTTCAGTAGTTAATGGTTTTTATGTAAATAAAATAATATGAACCAGCGGTTCCATTGCTGCTGCTGCTACCTTCTAATCATTGTTTATCTGGTTTTATGAATGTTGAAAATCTCCTTCGCAAGATCAATCCATTATCCATCTATCTTATTTATTACTGTAATCCATCTTATTTATAACCTAATCTATCTTTTGATTATTTCCTAACTTTTTCAGAAAGCATTTCCAAAGAGATTATAATTAATAAATGAAATTCAATAAATAAGAAAACAAAAGTTAAGAAATAGTGAAAATACAAAAAAATTTGCATCCCATTAGCGAACAGCAGAGACGAGGCATCCAGTGTTTATATATACAGATATACATATCTATGGTTTTTTAGCCCCATTGACTTGCATTCATTTTTTTCGTTCTTCCAGGGACCCATGGTCCGGAAGTAGATGGGCGTGATGCTAAAAGGTACTGGAGCTCATTTTCACTCCCTGTCACTTTCTCTTTCACACACGCTCACTCTTGGTTTAAAAGAGAGCTGAAATCATAACTGTTGCTATAAATTGTGTTTATTTGTTCTCAATTTAGGGGGTTATGTTGTTTAAAACAGCATTTCTAATTCAATTTGTATGTCGTGTTACTGCCACCTACTGGCCAAGATTAGTATTGCGCGTTAAGCAGCCGATAGAAACAGGATTATTCACTACAGTTAGGCTCACACAGGTTTGTGTATTTATTTTAGCTTTACAATTATAGTTAACTTTATCTGTAAATTTGATTATTAACTTTCTGTAAAACTGCTTATTTGGAGGACAGAAATTAATGGTTGTTTTGGAATTGTGGTCATTTTTCAACTGTTCATTTTAATTGTTATTATGGACTAAGAAGGGAAATATTTCACATATAGAAAGAATAATGCTTGATGTAACTGTGTATAAATCATCTATAATTTAAATAAAGACAAAATGTCATTTTTAGTGTAAGAAACCATTATTTAAAGCTTAAAGAAACCTTGAACCAGTTTGTGATTAAAGAAAATAAGAAGAAAATACCGATTTCTAGGTTTAGCAGAACCTAGACAACCATATGTGACCGTGCTATCTGCTGGAGGTTTTAATTAGCATTGCTGGTTCTCTCAGTGGAGTATTCTGTGGAGGTATCTGTCTGGGTTTCTCTCTCCTCTCCTCAGTCCTGAGCTGTTTTTATTTGGTCTCTCAAAGGACCCTGCGGGGCTTTGGCTCCCTTTTAGTGCTAATTTGGCTCCCGTTTCTCGTGCCGATGCTCCTACTGAGACATGTGTGTGAGGATCTGGACTTCTCTGTGCTTCTGCTTTGAAGTCACTCTCATCAGCAGGATCTTCGGCTTGGCTGCTCGATAAGTTCTCCTCAATCCTGTCCAATAAAGATGTCATCTATTAAGGAAAAGCAACTCCCTCCCAATAAATGTGAGCATTAAGGTTGTACCTGAGGTGATTGAAGGCTCTGAGCCAGTGAGAGCCCAACACCTCCCTCCCGTTGGTCTTCAGCCCTCTCCGACGACTTCGAGCTCTCAGTCCTATTAGAGCCTTGGCCAGTTCAGCCTCATCGCTCTGTCCCCAAATCAGCTGGGCCCTCTGTTCAGCATCCTCATCCCCCGCCTCCCTGAACAGCCTTTGGAGCTGCCACAGGTTCACGTCACTGAAAATGTTCCATGCTCCGGCCTTTCTGTTTCTCCTCTCAGCCAGGTGCCATCGTGGGGAAGGACCCACCAGCAGGGAGGAAGAGGAGGGGGCGGTTCCACTTTCCATCCAGAGAGACACGGGAAAAGTAGTGCACGGGGTTCACTCTGTGGAGATGGAGGTGTTAGATGATAGATATAGTGTTTACAGTCCAAAATATAAATTTAAAAAAGCTGTAAACCTGCTGCTCTGCTCTGATTATCTAATCCTACAAGGCGAGTGACGATCAACCACTTTAAAGCCAATTAGACATGCAGCAGATGGAAACGTGTTTCTTTTGTAAATGGGACAGTAGATGAATGAGCAACATCACAGGAGTAAGACGCCTTCTGTTCAGTATCACATTAAAGTAATTCACAATAACATGAAAAAAAGTCTACATATATGGTTTTGTTCAACATAAATAATCATCCTTAAATCTTCCCTGATGAATCATCTTTCATGTGTTTTTTAGTAATGATGTTTGATTTAATTTCAAGTGTAAATGATCACTTAAAGGTTTTCTATAATCTTACTAACGTATAGAGCCTCAAAAATGAGACACTTTCTTCTGACTGTTCCTCTATAATAATGAAATATTGCAAAATATGGCTCCACTCTAATTTCCCTCTGGGATTAATAAAGTATCTTTGAGCACACCGTTTCTCTAATTCACCGTTAGCATTGTTAGCTCATTGTTAGCCTCTAGCCTTCTTTACCCGAAAGGGTTCCTAAATTTCCTCCTTTTTTCGGTCGGGTCATGGATCCTCGAAAAAACAATTAAATGTACGTCAACGGGGCTAAAAGAACTCTTTTCTAATCCGCTTTGCCTTACGCCATGAATCACACATGTTGTACTTTTATTTAAATAAAAAGTACTGATGTGTGTTTTGACCACGTACTTTGAGATTTATCAGCTTGTAAAAGTTTGTAATTAGCATGACTACAAATCAGACATCGATCCGTCGCATATGTGACATCACCACAGAATCTCCTCTCCCCTAGCGTAGCTGCTACTTACCAAATTTCCAGATTTATGGTGGTTCTTTCCTCCTGAAGGAAGGATTTGTAGTCCACTCAACTTACAACCATTTTTCTTCCGATTTTCTCCATGTCTGGTTTGATTAGGTCAATTTGTTAACAGTCCTGGATGTGTTTTCACACAAATAACCCCCTCCCCCCTCAAAAATAAGCATGTTTTTGGCATTAAAATGTGTCTTTAAAATTCACAGACAACATATGTGAAATCCATGGCACATAACAAACAGGTTTAGAAAATAGGGTTTTTAGCTCCATTGAATTGCATTCATTTTTTGGTTCTTTCGGGGACCCATGATGCAGAAGTGAGTTAGGCTCCCTACTGAGTCAAATAAAAAGGATGCTGTGGCTATAGGGTTACTACTTCTGGGTCGCTCCTTTTAGGCCCTGTCCACACGTAGCCAGGGATCTGCCAAAACGTAGATATTTTTCTACGTTTTGGCCGGTCATCCACACGAAAACTGAGATTTTTCACACGAAAATGGATCTTTTTAAAAACTCCGGCAAAAGTGAAGATCTGCGTTCTCCGTTTTAGGAGTCTGCGTGTGGACAGCCAAAACCGGAGTTTTAAGGTCCGCAACGTCACTTTCTGCGACAAAAAAATGCTGACATCATGTGTGCGACCTGTGTTTACACTAGCCGACAGCATGGAAGCCCTCAGAGCTGCGCTCGCTTTATCAATTGTCCAAGCGCTTTTTGCTCGTTTGTTTTTGCAAGCGGAATTACTGCTCCTTGCGGAAGACCACAGACGAAGGACGAGGTTAAGAACGGGGGAAATACTGCCGCCTACTGGTCTGGCATGTCCTTAACAACGTATTTATCTGGGTACGTGTGGACAGAGTTTTGTTTTTAAACGAGGTGGTGTGGATGCAAGCTTTTGGAGGGGCGGATATTCTTTTTTTTTTTAAACGGCTACGTGTGGACTAGGCCTTAGTGGCTTCCATTCTGTCAACAACGCTGCTTTTCTTGGCTTCTCTTTTCCAATTTTAAATACAACCGGTCTTTAAGAGTTGCCTAAAAACCTACATCTTCCACTTGGCGTTTCCTGGATGTGTTTGAGGTTGGCCCTATTTTGTTTTGATTTTATTTCCCTGTTTTCATTGGTCTCTTTATCCCTTGTTTTATCGATGTGTTTCTACTTTAATGTTTTACCCTTTTTTTGCACTATTTGAATTGCTTTTATTATCTATTTATTCATTGCGTTTCACATTTCTGTACTGTGTTCAGCGCCTTGGGCTTTCTGACAGGGAAGGTGTTTTATAAATAAAGCTTTGATTGATACAGGCACAGACCTAAAAAAGATTTTTTTTAATCAACCTGTGGGCTCAAATATGATTGGCTCTGGAACTATGGAGGCGGGACAGATTGTAAATGAAGTCTATGTTCCTGTTCGGCTTTTATAAAAGGTTAAAATCTGACAACCTTCCAGGGGGTTGAGAAGGAAATCTGCTTCAGTGTAACCCTCCTTCCAACATGAGACTACTGGTTTGTGTTTATTTCACTATAAAATTCGTACCTATTGTACCTTTAATTGTTCTTGTTTTGATATAAATACATAACAGTCTTATTAAAACTAGCCAATAAACTGTTTATTTTAAAATCTGTCTTAAAGGCTTAATCATGATAATCTTAAATCAAACAATATTAAATTTTTACTTTTTTTATCCTTTACCTTTTCTCATTCAATCACCATAGCATTGCGTGGTTTTGCAAAGAAAAAATACAAAAATAAAAAAAATCACTGTAACGTGTCATCAATCTCAAATGAAACATGTGCATGCCACCTCAGGAATTAGCATGTCTGAACCTTGTCTTTATGATAAAAAAATAAGCTGATGGTTTCACATCCTTACAGGCTGCAGCTGCAACGCATGAGCTCAAATCAATACAACCCTCATTATTTATTAACTAGTTCACAGGTTTCACAATTGGGTCAATTATTCAATTCAGCTTAATGTTTCTAAAATACTAATCAGAATACTAAACGATCAAACAATGGGAGACTGTAATCTCCGCAGAGATTACAAACATGTTGTTTTTGTTTGTTTGTTTGTTTCGTTTGTTTTTTTGTTTTTTTTTGTTTTGTTTTTTTTTTTTTTTGCTTTTTGCAAAAACTAAAAAAAAAATAGTCCCAATAAACTGTAAAATCCACAATGTGACTCACTGGTGACTGGTGAGAAGGGGGCAAGAGCAATCATATGAGAGTCATGTGAATAAATGAAACAGGGTTTTCTTACCGAAGAAGGATCCGAGCCCTCCGCACCTCCGTATGTCTTCTCTCAACCACAGGCCGCACTGATGGAAGGCTGTTTGTGGAGTTTCACCCACAATCGATGTGTCCTCTATTTGCGCGTCGGTCATAAATCGGGGTCCTCTCTGAGACTCAACCTTTGTGCGCCCGCCTGGCCGAGCTGCTAACGTACTTGTTCCCACCAATCAGGAGTCAGGGGAGGAAGAAGTAGGGTGGTGTTAGGCCCCGCCTTCCGGCCACGTAGGATGTGAGCGCTGTAAACACATTGACGTCAATGGACCAGGCTGGAGCTGCTGCCGTCTGTCATGCGCGACATGTGAGGATCCTGCGCCGGAATGACGCAGGATCCATGACCAAGTCAAATTATGTGACACAGAAACAAATTGGAGGGAGAGAGGGAGGAAAATAAACTCTATATGAATCTGGTTATACCTTAAATAAAAAATAAGAAGTGCACGGAAGCGTTCATCAGTCCAGAGGAGGAGCAGGGTTTAAATTACAGGCCACCCCCTTCTCCATCACCCCCCACCCATCCCTAACAGACCCTGCATCCACCAGAGGAAACGGAAAAGACGAAACATACAAGGATTCAAACCCTCCAGGCTGTGGAAAGAACACAGAGTTCATTCTTTTACGTTGCTTTTTAAAAAATACAGCCCAGTCCCGTTCTCCAAATCTCTCCACTTTCTGCGCATCTTTTTCTCCAGCTGTTTGCAGCTGGCACAATCCACCCGCCTTGTTCGGGTAAAAACAGGCTCTGCGATTGACCGGAGAGGAAGAGAGGAACTGAGACACAAAGAAAGAGAGAGAAAGAGATGCCTCCCCAGCCTCCTCCTCAGCCACAGGTGAAGCAGAACATCCTGCGGTTCCTCAGGAGCTTCCTGGGAATCACCCGGATCCTGCAGCTTGTGTTCGGCACCGGGCTGTGGGTCACCATTGCTGCCAACAAATACGAGGGATCCATCCACTTCGTGTTGTTCGTCGCCGTCCTCTTCTGGCTACTCACCCTCGCCCTCTTCTTCCTCACCCTGCTGAACAAACAGGACCTCGTCCCGTTGCTGGGGGGCGAGCACTGGCTGTGCGCCAACCTGACGCACGACGTGGCTGCAGCCGCGCTCTACCTGGCGGCCATAGGTGTGATGATCGACAAGACCAAGAGCAACTCGTACTGCATCGTGCATCACTACAAGCACTTTTGTCTGTACAAGGTCTACCTGACTGCCTCCGTGTTCGCCTGCCTCTGTTGCCTCACCTATCTCCTGGCGGTCGTTTATGGCGCGCGCAGGAGGCACCGAGGAGAGAAAAGTGTCTTCTAAAAGACACCCGAGCAGGTGATGGAGACTGGGTATCCCTCAAGATGAAGAATAGTTTACTTCACTGTAATTAAGAAAGTTTTCTGCTGTGGCAGATTCAGCAGCCTTGCATGAGATTGGGAGGAAAATGGTTTTCTGCACGATTTTAATTAGTTATTTAATACACTTTCCCTCTCAGAGAACCATAAGCGCCTTAATACAGCAAAGAAATGTTAGTAAAATTGATCAGTTTTATAGATTATTTTGGTACATGTTTTCAGTTTATGACCTCTGTAATTCTGAATTTATTTTCCAGATGTTTTTTACATTTTTTCTAAATCTTTGACTTATCTTGACACATTTTCTTGGTTTTTTTTAAATACGTCATCCTCTGTCAGAATGCTGTAACAACTCCACAACAGGGATGTGACTGGTGCTGCAACATGTATGCCAAATCAGAAACACTTCTTTAATACTTTCAAGAATAAATGTGGAGAAGGAGAGATGTGTGGTCCTTAGTGCAGAAGTTGTTTAGGTTAAACTGTTGCTTTAGCATTTTTTTCCCCATGAGAGTGAGCTGGTATTTTTCCAAATGAGACACACATTTGGGAAGCTTGGTGACCTAAGCCTTCACGAACTTCCTGTTTTGGGAGATAGAGTGCCACGGTCAGTCAGCAGAGATCGTAATTCGCCACATGAAAGAGCTGCAATCTCTGTGTCAGACACACACATGCTCCAAGCAGGCATATGTAACACAGGATGACAAAGTGTGTGTGTGTGTGTGTGTGTGTGTGTGTGTGTGTGTGTGTGTGTGTGTGTGTGTGTGTGTGTGCGTGCGTGCGTGCGTGCGTGCGTGCGTGCGTGCGTGCGTGCGTGCGTGCGTGCGTGCGTGCGTGCGTGCAATCTGGGCGGAGGCTTACTGGAACTGTCTGCTGGGGTCTGGGAGAGGGCTGAGCTTGAATCAGAAACATGCTCTGCACACGGTTCTCCACGCTCTGATTCAATTCGATCATCTTTATTTAGCTCCCCAAAAATCTAAATCCACACATTTCCCAAAAGAAGATGCTTGTTTCTTATAAAGCTGACTTCTGATCATGTATTCACACTCACAATGACATGTGCACAGATAGGAATTGAAATGAAAGTTAGTGTGTTGACCTGGGGTGCAGGAGAAGTGGGACTTCTGGAGAAGGAAAACACACTCCCACCCTGTCCTGTCCATGTGTCGCACACACAGCCACAGATCTGGAACAGCAGCATAAACAAAGCACCAAATCCAGGGTTCAAAGAGCTTGGCGT